>NW_026606155.1:33895000-34545000 GCF_029834395.1 Sorex fumeus
AAACACTAAGTGAAATTATGAATAGCCAACTATTATCAGGAATAACGTTGAAACAGAGGTAAAAGAAATTAATACTTATTAGACACCTGTTCAGTCAATACACTTACCATGTTCTCATAGCAGGTAGCATGATACCAGTCCTGCAGCCACTATTTTCATTCAGAATTTAAGTAGGACAAGGGTCAGAGACATAGTAAAGATTATAAGGTACTGACTTTGTACACACTCACCTGGTTTGCTCATCAACACCACATATGATCCCAGGAGCAATGTCAGCAGTGAGCTCTAGCCAGGAGTAAACCCTGAGCGCAGCTGAGTGTAACCCACATAAATCCTGCACACTCCAACTTTTAAATAAGATCATAGAGAGTCTTGGTGCAGTTCTCATTTGCCTATGCCCCAAATGATTCATCCCATGCATTAAAACACATGGAAACTCTAGAGGTAGGATGGAGTAAATAAAAGCTTGAGCTCCACAATGGTCTACAAGTGAGAAAAGATACTTACAAAAGCGTTATCCTACTCTTACAGGACTTACAGTAACTTCCACTGATTATCAACTTTCCCTTTCCCTGCTGAAAACTGCCAATCTCCTCATACATAATCTAGACCTGATGTGGTATTTCACAGGCTGCCAGTAAAGAACAGACTAATGCTTCACAGAACTCAAGTTTCAGAATCAAGCTTCAGAATTTCCTGAATTACTACTTATAACAATATCCAAGAGTCATAATGCTCAGTGCCCAGAACCACAGACACACATAAAATGAAAAGAAACTATACAATCACTCTGCAAGCAATCATGGAATTTATTTTTCTGACCTCTGACTCATGTGAACTTCCTTCCCTCTTTTCTTCTCCATCTTTAGCTTTTAATTTTAAGGTTGGATTCTGAAAGAGCAAGAAAAGAGCAAAAAATTTAAATTCAATTTTGAATTGAATATACATTTGCATTTCAAAATAAAAATTCATCACAAATCAATCTCAGGACTAGAGAATTTACTTAAAAAAAAAAAAAGACATTTTTAATTTCTGTAGCACTTCATTCACCACCCGACATTAAGGTAAAAGGTTTCAGGGATGGGAGTGATAATACAGTGGATAGGCCACTTCCTTGCAAGCAGCTGACACGAGTTAGACCCCAGGCACCCCATATGTTGTCCCCTGTGCCCCACAATGAGTGATGCCTCAGCAGAGCCAGGAGTAATCACAGTAACAAACAAGCAGGTTACAGACTTCAGAGTAGAGATAGGTGCCTTGCACGCAGCTGACCCTTGTTGTAATTCCCAGTTCGAATTCCCAGCATCACATATGGTTCCCCAAGCACTGCCAGGAGTGATCCCTGAGCACCACCAGGTACGCCACCTAACAACAACAACAACAAAAAAAAAAAAAAAAAAAAAAAACAGCCCTATAACAGATTTTTACACTGAATGTTTAAGTACACGCAGTCGGGCTAAAGAGATAGTAGAAAAGTAAGACACTTGCGTTGCATGCAGCCAACCTTAGAATGATCCCAACACCACATACGGTGGTGCAAGCACCACCAAGAATGACCCCTATGCACATAATTAGGAGTAAGCCACGTCCACATTCAGTCTTCTACAACCTTCTTTTAATCGGTGCATTTCAAGATTTATCCCATTAAATTTTAATTTAATGGGATAAATCTTGGTTATCTGGTTATTTAATTTATTTTGGTTATTTAATTTATTTTAGCGGCTATCGGGTGTAGCCGCTAAAATAAATTCATCTGGGGGATATAAAGTAACAAAATATGAGATTAATACCCAAGAATAGCTGAGATCAGCACCAGGAGGATTACTCCATAGCTTAGTGGCCAGCCGGGCATTCTAGAGGAAAGGGCAGCTCAGATAGAGAAGGGAGCACCAAATAAAGGGTGTTTGGAGGATCCTCCCAGGAGGGGAGATGCATGTCAAAAGTAGACTATGGACTGAACATGTTTGCCACTCAATGCCTCTTTTGCAGACCACAACACCCAAAACGAGAGAGAGAACACAGGGGATTGCACTGCCACAGAGGCAGGGGAGGATGGGGGGGATATTATCCATGGTGGTGGAAAATGGGCACTGGTGGAGGGATGGGTATCTGATCATTGTATAATTGAAACCGAAGCACAAAAAATTGTAAATCTACAACTGTACCTCATGGTATTTCACTAATAAAAAAAAAATCAATAAAAAAAATTAAACTAGACTAAATGTGGTAGAGGGAACAAATTCCCATCTTCCCAAGATCTTCCAACATTTTTCCTGCATCTCATCCAAAACTACACTTTTTTAGTAAGGACTGGGAGGTAGTCCAAACGAGACTACAAGCAGCTGGGCATGCACTAACCCAGGCTCGGTCTCGGTACTGCAGGGCTTCCAGTGCATCACAGGACAGGGGCCTAAGACAACCAAGAAGCAGCAGTGGTGGCTCCTGAGGTTTGAGCATTGAAGTGGTAGACTGATTAGCTGAGAATGGCTGGGTGTGGTCCCTGGGTATCCTGAGCACCAGGAGGGAGGCCCCACATATTAAAAATAAATTAACTAAAATGACATTTTGAAACCACCTTTTATACTAAGTAGCTAAAATGTAGCAACGAATCTATCTGAAAGACAATATCTAAAAATAAAAACATACAAGAAGCATTGTGGGAACACTACCACTTTTTTTGTTCTGTTGTGTTTTTGAGACACAACCAGTGGTGCTCAGGAGCTCTGTGCTAGAGGTGATTCCCAGCATTATTTGGGGACCATGTGGTGCCAAGGGCTCAAAGCTGGGCCTCCGTGCATTCCTGCCTGTTGAACAATCTCTCTTGCCTCCCACTGACACATTTTAAGACACATCAGACGTAATCAGTGATGGTATCTTACTTTTTTTTTCCCTAGAAGTGTCTCCTAAAATAAGATGTGGAAGTAGTTACAAAGGCAAATTTAACAAAGACTAGTCTTTAGGATTCCAGTGTAAAAGAGTTTTTAACGCTGAAAAGGCTAACGAGGAATACAGGCAGCTTGAGCATCAGTACTCGGATCAGGGGACTTAACTGAGCATTTGTGCTGATGAGATTTGAACACAGATAAATCAAAGCTGGAAAAGGATGTATTAAATAGAAAATCATGTGCCCTGCCACATGGGAGAAGCCACTACTCACATCCAGCTATCTGCTAGTATATGGCCAATTGCGACTGACATTACTGGGCCTCTGATTTTTGGGGCGGAGGAGAGACCACACAGTGGTAGTTGGTGAATCATGTGAAGCCAAACTCCCTTTGAGCCATCCCTCCAGCCCAGAACTCTAATTCCTGAACCTCCCGCCTCCTGCCTTGTGTGTGTGTGTGTGTGTGTGTGTGTGTGTGTGTGTGTGTGCGCGCGCGCCTCTGAAGGGCCCAGAAAGCAATCCTCTCAATTCTTGGCCAGCTGGGCCAGTGGCTTGGTGCTAGAGCCGAGGATGCAATACTGCTTGAGCCCTATGATGCTGAGACCGCCCTGTGGTGCTGGAGGGCCTCCAGGGCCGCCTCCAGTGAAGCCTAGGGAACCTTGGGGTGCTGAGAATCAAACTGGGGTCAGCCATACAAAACACATACACTTTAATCCCTGTATCTCCTCTTTCCCAGAACTCACTTTTTTTTGTTTTAGTTTTTGGTTTTGGGGACACACACCCAGCAATGCTTCAGGGCATAGTCCTAGATCTGCACTCGGGGACCACTTCTGGTGGGCTCGGGGGAACCATAGGGTACTGGGGACTGTAGACTGTACCTGCGTCAGCCATGTTCAAGGTAAATACCCGACCTGCTATATTATTGCTCCAGCTTCTCAGATTTTTAAGAAAATCTGGATATGCAGTACTTTACATGATGCCGTCAGATATTTAAATGTTAAAAAATATTATTTAAAAAAACTTTAAAACAATATCAAGCAAACAAACTAAATCTGTGTGAAAAATTTGGCCAAAGACTATCAGTGTGCAACTTATGAAAAACACTAAATTATAAAGAATAGTAAATCTGTGCTACATTAGCATCACATTACTCAAATTTTAAATGCTATATAATTTTATTACATCTTATAAAGTATATGCTTACATATCTTAAGAGTATGCAATTAAACTGTTTATGGCAGAAAATCCACTTTTGAGGTTAAACATAACATAGCTATTAAGTCTTGAAGCAAACTGGAAATAAAAAGTTCTCTGAATTTTAGCTCCAGAGAATGAAGCCAGTACTCTAGGCTGCCTCTCAACACTGCCATGCATGTGTCATCGTTCATCCACAAAACAAACATAACGGTGAGCAACCAAACAAATAAGTAATGACATACCTTCCTGTCTGCTTGCCACTGCTGATGCTCCAAAACTATGTTTTTGATATTGTCAAAAAAATCATCCTTTATCAAGCTGAGGGCTTTATCTGGATTGGATTTATCAGCTGAAATGATATGCTTCATATTCTGATAATGGTCATGAACATTCAGCATTTCCTAAAGGTAAAAAAAAAAAGAGTCCTTTATTTCAATTTCAACTTGAAGGCAAAATAACACAAACTAAATTCACCTTCGACAATGATTGTGCTGATAAGGAACTAACAGACACAGGGTCAGAGCTTAGTACAGCAGGTAAGGTACCTGCCCTGTTCACGGCCCAACTGCGTTTGATCCCCAGCATCTAATATAGGTGCCCCTATAATTCCTGAGAGTAATTTCTGAGTGCAGAGTTAGAAGTAAGCCCTGATCATTACGGAGTGTGGCCCAAAAACAAAAAATGTATCTCAATGATAGTCCTCTCTTCTTAGCATATACACAAATATCTAAGCATGTGTGTATGTGCGGGTTGGAACAATAGCACAGTGGTAGGGCACTTGCCTTGAGCGCAGCCAGCCTGGCCGAGCCAAGTTCGATTCCTCTGCCCCTCTCGGAGAGCCCAGCAAGCCACCAAGAGTATCTTGCCCACAGGGCAAAGCCTGGCAAGCTCCCTGTGACTGACATATTCAATATGCCAAACATAGTAACAACAAGTCTCAAAATGGAGACGTTACTGGGCCCACTTGAGCAAATCGATGAACGGGAGGACAGTGACAGTGTGACAGTGTGTATGTGTGCGCGTGCATGAGCATGTGTATACACACGTGACACACATACAGAGATGTGTGCATATATACATATATATGCAAGCACACACAAATTCAATTTTTTTGAAATGTGAACACACCACTATTTAAAAAGTTGTAGTTCTGTAAAACAATCTTGTTTGAATCTCAGGGAAGAACCATTATAACAAAACTCTACAAGAAATACTATTTATCCATGCATACATATCCATGAAAAAAAAAGAAAAAGATTTTCCTCACAAATTATACCACACAAGTAAAGCTGTTTTAAGACCATACCTCTTACACACAGTTCTTTAGAACAAATTTCTGTTTCATCAGAACAGCCTCGTTGTCAAATTTTTTTTTGGTGATCATTTTTTATATAAACATTGTAGAAAGGAACTCAGAAAATCAACGTCAAAAAAGTTTAAAGTTTTTCTTTATGGACTATGTCAATCTAAAAAAATTATTTCAGTATTTGAATCCAAAAATACCACATTCACATTCAGTCTTCTATAACCTTCTGTTAATCAGTGCATTTCAAGATTTATCCCATTAAATTTTAATGTATTTAAGATGCGTTATTTCTGATTCCTGAAAGTAAAAGCAGTCTATGGTTGTTTAAATGAGAAAAGTTTTCAGCACCCAGTAGAGAACAGTATAACCTTAATATATACTGACCAACAAAATATTTTTTTAAATTCAAGTATGCAAGTAAATTTACCTCTAATACATCAGAAGTGATAAGTTTCATCACACGATCATTTGGATCCTTAAATTCTTCTGTAACTTCTGCTCGTTGAGCTTTTTTCTTCATTCTGTATGACAACTATAAAATAAAAGTCTTAAAATCAATGCTTTTTAAAGGATTTTGGGGAGAATGAAATATAAGCTGGCAATAAAAGTGCTAGAAATAAACCTATCCAGGTTTGTTAGGTTTGTAAACCTAACAAAAGCAGCTCTATGTATCCCTGTGCTAAATAATCCATTATCCAATGACTACAATAACTTAATATACCATGCCACATGCTTAAAAATTCAGGTAAGATTCAGATTTATACGACTTGCCTGTTAATGGTAAAATCCAAACTGGAACCTAGTGTTCTTTCAACTTACTGTTCTGTCTCAAGACTGATAAAATAAATTAGTTGAAGTTTCAAGTTTTTACAAATGGACACTGAGATTTCTGGTCCTCTATCAGTAAACTCTCTAATGTTTGAATAAAAGAATGAGCAAATGCAGATGCTAAATCTAATTTTCTCTAACAGTTTGCTGAATAGACAGTCTCCAGAAACACACTGCATTTGAAAGTAGAGACTGAAGTTGTTTACACAGAAAAGTAATCAGAAGTATTTTCTCCTCTTTTAAGTAGGCCCTCTCAGCCACAGAGAATTGCCTTGAATTTAGGAGACCCTAAGTTTCACCCCTGGTTCCAAGAAGGTGGGGGGGGGGGGGCAGGAGGAGAAGCTTTCTATAGATAATAGAAATTATAAAAAAATTCCTTTGACTTTTTGAGACTGAGGTACTTAGTGGACAATCAGAAAACATATCTCAAGGAACATACCAATTTAGGCATCGCTGTATAGTGAAATGCTTTATCTAGTCGTAACTTCCTAAAAATATAAGCTGCATCAAAATGTTGGGCATTTATCAAATCTTGCTGAAATTTTAAAACTTCATCCCAATCTTTCAGGGCAACTCTAATCTGCAAACAAGAAGAGTAAAAAGTTGTTACCAAATATAAATTTTTTTCCCCATAGAAACATTATAACTTCAAAATACTGGTCATTCAATTTACATCAGTTTGTGAAACTGATGTAATTCACAAAGTATTACCTTTTGTTTTGGCTGGCATAACTGGGTATTATATAATCCATATAGCAGGTACAAAGCACCAACTCTTATCTGGAAGGTATACGGAGGTAAAAAATATCGCCATGCCAAAGCTAATGCTTCTTTTGTAAACGTGTTCTTTTCTAAATTTCTCATTTTACCACTAGAAAACAAAAGGAAAATATATTATGGTTCTAAGTAAATAACAGCAGAAACCAGGAGTGATATATAATTGCTTAAATTGCAGTTTTTAGAACTGAGTGAGATTAGTGGTTACTACAAGGAAAGGAGGAAGATATAGGAAAATCAGGCAGAGGGGTCAACTGTACAAAAAAAAAAGGACTGAATCCGATTTTTAATGATGTGTATACATGCACTTAGTTTTAAAGAATTCTTACTGAAACTTATATGTTATAATGCAATGTTATTTGAGAAAGAGAAAAAAAATGATAAATATCCCACACCTGACCTTTTCATGATTCAAGGCGCAGATATCTGACAAACACATATCTTTTTAAAATATTTTACTAAAGAACTGTGATTTACCAAGTTTTGATAGTTTTGTTTTAGCCATTTAATATTTTATCATCAATCTCACCAACAGTGTCAACTTCCTCCCACCAGTGCCCCATATTCCCTCCCCACCCCAACCCCTATCCTATCCCTGTCTATCAACTTGGCAGGCACATTATAAAGTTTCAGTGGCTGTAGCTTAGATCTCATGATTACAGTTTCATTGAGCATGTTAAACATGAATCTCTCTAAAACCTCAACTTTACTTACTAACTTGGGAACAAAAAAGGGAGGAAAACAGTTACAGATAAACTTACATGTATTATTCAAATATAATAGAAAATTTCCCCCCAATACTTTCAGGGACTTATTAAGAAGTATTTGTCGGTTGGTTGAAGCCATAGGATATTGGGTAGGATGCTCACCTTGCACACAGCTAAACAAGGTTCCATCCCTGGGCCCTCCAGGAATGATCCCTGAGTGCAAAGGCAGGAATAAGCCCTAAGCATCACCATGTGTGCCCCCCAAATAAAACAAAACAAAAAGTAAAAAGCATTGGTCAGTCTAGAGAGAGAGTTCGATTGGTCGGGTTCACTGAAAGCCAACAATACAACAAAAGTCTACCACTATTTCTGCTTCTTCCACTCTTGGCCAATTCCACAGGACAGCTCATCAAAGTAAAGAAGGAACAGGACAAGAACTCAGACTTAGCTCTTCATACTAAGAGCCAGAGAGATATTTTCTCTGGGTTAAGGTTCTAGACATGACAAATTTGGGGAGGCAGGTGGGGGAACCACCAAAAAAAAAAATCCTATAAAATTCTGTGAAAAACATGGCAGTTATTTAGGAAAAGAGAACGGATAGGGTGAAGAGAGGGGGGAGAGAGGTGGTTATTTTGATAGAATGGTGACTCTGGAGCATCTGTGGTGAATATGGAGTGTGAAGTCATACTCCTGATATAGAACTGCAAACCAACAGTAAACCAGTAACATTTTATGAAAAATTAATTCCAGAGGGGGTAAGAGCGTTAATTCACTGGGTAAAGGGCTTGCCTTGCACGCTGCAGACCCGGGTTGGATTCTCGGTATTCCATACGGTCTCCAGAACGCTGCCAACAGTGATCCCGGAGTGCAATCCCTGAGCATCGCAGAGTGTGCCCCACACCTCTCCCTGCCCAATTAATTCCAATGATGCTATCCCAAGTTTTATGGAAAAGTTCACACGATCATATACTTCAAAGTTGTACAGAAATATGGTTTTAGAGGCTGGAGAGCTAGGATCACAGGTGAAGCGCTTGCACGTGGAGACTCGTTTTGTTCTATAGGGTCCTTCAAGGCTCAGCAGGCCACAATCCCTGATGGCATAGTAGGGTGCGGCCCAACCCCCTGCTCCCATCTAATGGAGTTCAGTGCTTATCAAAAACCATCTTACTGGGAGCTGAAATTAAAATAACATTTACTTCATTTGGAGAGGTCTGTTCAAATTATACGTTCCATACTTTTTAATAAAATAATCTAAAGCTGACTTTAGTATTATAAATCGTGTCCAGAGACATAAGTTATGATTTTGCAAAGTCTAAATAAAAATTTCACTTTTGTTTGGGAACCCCACCCGGAGATGATCTGAAGATGATTCCGGACTCTGCTCCTGGGATCACTCCTGAAGTGGCTGGGGGAGGTGGTGCGGGGGGGCTGGCGGGGGGGGGACGGGGGGGGGGGGGGGGAGATCATATGGGGTGCTGCCGAGGATAGAACCCAGACCGGTGGTGCAAGACAAGCACCCTACCTACCCGTTGTACTATCGCTCTGCCACCCTCTCCCCAAATTTCACTTTTTAATACACACAAGACACAGAAACACTGGGTGCTTTCCTTGCAGGCTAATCTGGGTTCGATTTCCCAACTTCACAGGCCTCCCTGGGTATCTCTCAATGTGGCCCAGGGGGTACTACCCCCTGGGGCGGAGGGTAGACGTGCAAACTCTTACTCCAAGGCCAGAGAGGAGAGTGCAAACTCTTACTCCAAGGGCGAAGAGAAGTGTGCAAACTCTAACTCCAGGGAGGAAGAGAGCGCGCAAACTCTTACTCCAAAAACAGAGGAGAGCGTGCAAATTCTTAATGCAAGGACGGAGCGAAGCATGCAAACTCTTACTCCAAAGGCGAAGAGGAGCATGCAAACTTTTACTCCAAGAGAGGAGCGGAGCATGCAAATTCCTACTCCAAGCACAGAGGCGAGCAAGCAAAGTCTTACTCCAAGGGCAGAAGGAACCGTGCAAACTCTTCCAGCGTTTGTGACCCGGCGGAAGCGGGCGGGAGACAAATACCTACCAGAAGATGGTCCCGAACTTCATGTTCCTCCAGAGTTCGGTGAAATCTTCAAAGCGCACGCTGTCGGTCTCCTGGAAGCGGCTGAGCAGCGCCTCACAGTCGGCCTGTAAGCCTGGAGGAGTCTCCATTCCTACAGAGGGCCAGAACAACGCAAGCTTGGAGCTGTCACCGAGGAAACAGGGCCCGGACAAGCCCGTCCCTGCCACGTGACGCGCCCGTACACGTCCCTTCCGGTCCCGTTAGCCCCGCCCACTGTGGGCGATGCGGACCACCTTCCTGCGCGTGCGTGTTGCGTGTGCTCACTTTTCTGGTTTTTCACGTTTTCTTTTTTTCTTTGGATTTTGAGCCACACCAGCTGTCGGGGACCAAACTTGGGTCAGCCGCATGCCAGGCAAGAGTCCCACCCTCTGTACTGTCTCTCCGGCTCCTGTTAACTTCTTGATTGATTCTTCAGCGAATCCGTTTTTTAAATTTTTTCTACTAACTTGGCTGTGTCGTGACCCTTAGGAGGAGGGGTTTTAGGGCATCACAGTTCCCTCGTTTATGTAAATTGGTTTACTCTTACAGTCACACTCTTAAAGTGATCCCAGAATGATAAGTCAACTGGAATGGCTAGGGAAGAAAAGTTCCTCCCAGCCCATGTGGGAGAAGGATGTAAAGAAGAGGGTTTGCTAGGAAATGGACTGTCCCACATATTACGGTCCCACATATTGCTTAAGGTGTAGCCCTGACAGCCTTCTTCAGCCGCTCAAGAAGCTCTTGTTAAATACAGCGCGCACCAGAAGCCCCTACTCAGATTCTACAAGTGCAGTCCTTAAAAGCATCTACATACTAAATACTTAGTGATTAGAGTGAAGACTTTCTGCGAACACTGCACCTCTTACCCTGAAGCCAGCGATAGAGTATTTGCGCTTTTCATCCTTTTTCCGATTGCACGGCATGCTACTTTTGTTCTTTAGAATAAGTATCCTAAAATAATAGAAACACACTGGACTTGTGCCTGTTGATGGAGATGGCAAGTCAACTTTTCTCATCATTTCATCTGTTTTTTATTTTTATGTTACCTTTATGTTTTGTATATACAGAAAAACTTACATACCCTATCTTAGATGGTATGGATGGGGTTGGATTGTGTGCTTTGCATGTAGGAAGCCCAAGTTTGATCCCTGGCAACACATGATCCCCAGCACTTCCAGAAGGACCTACCAGCACAGGCCCTGGGGGTGGGGGGAGGAGAAGAAGAGAGAGGGGAGGACTGGAACATATCTAGCAGAATCTTACCAGCACTGTCAGATCCATCCGTGAATTACTCTGGTCTATTGCTTTCTCCTACCTCTACCACTATCTTACTTTGTTTCTTTTAATCTTGTGTGCATACCTATGTGTATAATGTTATCACAAGTGTATTCATCTCTGATAATTTAGCAGCAATTGGTTTTCAATTTTGAAGAAAAAAATTTAATGATATTGCAATTTATAATAGTCTTTTAATTAATTTGGGGGCTATACCCAGAGGCACTCAAGGGACCATTTGGTGCTGGGACTGTAACCCAGTGTTCCTGCATGCAAAGTGTGCATTCCAGCCCTTTGAACCATTTCGCTGTTCCATCCCATTACTTGAAAGTACCTTTTTTTGTTTGCCTCTCATATTTATATCTTTTCTGAATTTTTAATTGCTCGATCCCAATATATAAACACATCAGTTAATTTTATATGGTTTTAATATGCAGTTTTCTTGTTAAACTCCTATTAATTATAATACTTTTTGATAGATTGTTTTAGGTGTCCAATATGTATATTTTATCAGCTATAAATAATGATAGTTTGCTTTTTTCTTTTCCAATTCTTTTTTTTCCTCTTAATTTTATTTTTCTAGTGAAGATCTCTTGTACTCTATTAGAAACCATCCATAGGAACATGGGCATGTGTCTGTGCGCTACAATATTACCAATAGCAAAAAGTGCTTGTTGGTACATGGTACTGAAGTTCAGTGACTGTTTCTTTTTCTTCTCAACTATAGGATTCCTATCTGGCTTTTTTAATTGTGTCTATTTTTTTTATATTGTATTTGATGAGGCAATGCCATCAGGTCTTTAAATGGCTTCTTGTGGTTCTTTGAACATGTTTTCTTAATGTTTGTATTAAAATCCTTGCTTGTTAACACTCGCAGCTGAGCCATTTGATCTGTAATTTCTGTTGTATGTTCTCTTCCTATGATGGCCAAAACTTTCCTGAGCACTTTCTTGTGAATTTTTTTTTTTAATATCCCTTTACCTACTTTCAACACTCAGTTCTTGTCCAGAGTGATCATTTCCAACTATCATACTTGACCCTTCTCTATTTTAACTACCCTCCACCCTCCCAATTTAAAAAACAATTTAAAGTTATTTTTTAAAACAATTTTAACAATTTAATTGTTAACTTAAATTGTTCAATTTTTAAAACAATTTTAGCAATTTTTTTTAACAATTTAAAAATTGTTTTCAAACTATGTCTGTACACACAGCACACTGGGATGACAGTGGCTTTAGCAGGGCTTTCTTTTCACAACCAGTGGTACTCACAGCCTACTCCTGGATTTAGGAGTCACTCCTTACAGAGCTCAACAGGGCTGGCAGGCTTGGGAGACCAGGAATTGAATAATTGAATGATGGTTGGCCATGTGCATGACAAGTGCCCACTGGCTATACTTTGGCTTAGGCAACATAGCAAATCTTTCCTAATGGTCTCTCTGAACTCTGTTAAGCTACTTCTTTGTTGATTTGTTTTTAAAATACCTCCTTTTTTTTTTGTTTGTTTGCTTTGGTTTGCTTTGTTGTTACTGTGTTTGGCATATCACATGGGCTGGAGCGATAGCACAGCGGTAGGGCGTTCGCCTTACAAGCGGCCAACATGGCCGACCCGAGTTCGATTCCTCCGCCCCTCTCGGAGAGCCCAGCAAGCTACCGAGAGTATCTCGCCCGCACGGCAGAGCCTGGCAAGCTACTCGTGACATATTCGATATGCCAGACACAGTAATAACAAAGTCTCCAATGGAGACGTTACTGGGCCCGCTCGAGCAAATCGACGATCAACGGGAGGGCTTTTACCTTTACCTTACCTTTGGTTTGGTTTTGGGTTTGGCCACACCTTGCCATGCCCAGGGCTTACCTTTGTTTCTGTGCTCAAGATTCACTTCAGGCAAGGCTCAGGGTGCTGGGCATTAACCTAGGTTGGAAAGGATCAAGACAAACACCCTTCCTACTTAATACTATCTCTCCAGCCCCTGGATCTACTTCTTTTTGAATCACACTTAACAGTTAATTGCTAGTTGTATTTGGCAATGTCCCAGGCATAAATTTCTTCCGCACTCTAATTCAATTATGGTTAAGTTCTTTTTGCAGAAGTAGTCTTTTGAGTATGGTCTAGACATTAGTTCTGATCCCAGAGTGCTTTTCTAAATTGTCTCTAGTAAAATTGCTGTCATGGAACTACTACTAGCCTCCTCTTACCATCTAGTCATTGCTTTCAAGAGCACCTCCATGTTTGAGTTTTCTCACATTCATTTCCCCGAAAATACCTATTCCTTTGGGGACAGCTTTAAAGTTCTCCGTTGGAGTAGGCTTTTTATCTCACTGGGAAAATTTTCTGAGACTAGTCTGGAGCTGGGGAATGAATGTGGGCAGTGGCTTGTTTCACGTTATGAGCAAAGCCATCACGGGAACAGTATCCTATCATATGATACTCAGCTTCAGGCTTCCTCTCCTGACATGGATCTCCCAAGTGACCTGTGAGCTGGGGCAAGGACATTTGAGAGCTGGAAAAATCTGTTCCCAAAATGGTATCTTAAAGGAAGAAGAGAATGACAATTTCTTCCATCTCTAGACCACACTCACCTGAAATTTAGCATTTGCAGCAAGAAAACTAAGGATGAGAGATGCCTGCAGCCTATCCCTCCTAGATGTTGGGGAAAATGCAGCCTCATATCCTTGGCCACATCACCTCTACTGGAATTTTTATTACACTGAGCAGGGTTTGGTTGGCAGGCAGTTCAAGTGCTAATAACTCCTGCTGTTCTTATCAAGATTTAGTCTATTATGTTGAATAAATGATTCTTCGCTTGCTTACATTCCCTTTAGAAAATTTCAAAAAGTCTCTAAATGGTTATTTTGTAAAATTTTCATCAACTTTGGTTGTCTCACTGGTAAATTCATGGAGCGCCTCTTTTTAAAAGCAAACTCTGGATAGTTCTATTAGGAAAAACCATACACAATGAATTTTACCAAAGGAAACAATTTATACTAAAAATGTAAGATGTACCCATGTGTGGGAGTGCAGAGGCATAGTTATTTTTTCTAAACAAGACCTGTCTTTGTGCTTTACAACAAAATTGTGCAATTATTTCAATTACAAACAATTGAATGGAAAATCCATTGTCTATAAACTCCAAAGGATTCTTATTAGCTCTTCTCACATCAAACTCAAGATGTGGCTCACAATAAATTCAGAAAACACACTCGGGACAAAACCTCCCCAGGGGCCTGGACTTTTGATTAGTGCCATCAGATATATCTCAAAATGCTTTGAAGCAAAGGAGTAATTAGGGTATTTTAAGGGGATATATTTGTATATATGTAAACAAACAAGATTAAAAGATGGCTAATCTTGGGCTGGAGATTAGCCAGCACAGCAGGTAGGGTCTTTGAGCCTTGCATGTCTGTGACCCAAGTTGGATTCCCAGCATCCCATATTACTGAGCACCGCCAGGAGTAATTCCTGAGCACATGAGCCAGGAGTAATCCGTGTGCATCCCCAAGTGTGACCCAAAAAGCAAAAAAGAAAAAAAAAAGATGACTAATCTTTACAAATTTACACTACCCAAGCTCCAATGATCCATTCTACAAAATATGGCATTAACACTTGGGTAGGGCTGGAGCTGGAGTGATAGCAAGGCGGAAGGTTGTTTGCCTTGCACGCGGCCAGCCTGGGCTACCGTGGTTGGATTCCTCCGCCCCTCTCGAGCATAAGGATGAACAATGGGAGGACAGTGCTACAGTGCTACAACACTTGGGAATAAGTGAGTTTTCCAGCAACATACCATCTCTTATTCTTAGACTTCCTCCCGCCTCCCAGCATTCCAATATCCCTTAAGGAAGAAAAGGAAAGGCTGAGGACCTGCCATCAAAATCCTGCAAGTCACTGACGACAAAGGACGGCCAGCCCCCTTGTGCACCCGCCCCGCCCAGCCAAAGGCCAAGGCGGCAGCGCCTGGCACATGCGCTCTCACACGTAGGCCCCGGGCAGGGAGCAGCTAGTCCAAGCTGCACCAGCAGCTCCCAAAGCAGGGCAACAACCCGAGGGGCTCCGGCAGAAAGCTGCGGTGTAGGGCCTCAGCACGTACCGGGGCGTGGCCTGCAGGACAGAGGGAGGGGCTGGACAAGTTTCCCTGGTAGCTTCAATTTTGCTTCCTTACTGTGTCACCAGCCGCACCAGAGAAGCAAGGGCACCGGGCCTCTTCCGTATCTACATCCGTGGTACTTTCCCTGCCCCGGAGGTCTGATCGCTGGCGCTCTCAGGCACCTGTTTTTCCTCTCCATCCCGGGCTGGAGCCAAGACAAGGCAATAAATGAAATTAAATAGTACAAGGAGATCGGGTGTCTGGGCAGCGTCTTGGATAAAACCTTCCGCCACAGGTAAGAATAAATGGTGGCCAAACTCCAGAACGGTGTAACACAACAAAGCTCCAGAAGACATCCGTCCATGGGAGGTTTGTTTGTGGTAAGGTGTAGCTTTATTCTTAGAGCAAAACTACATCATATCAGATTCTACAGATTGCACCAATTCTCTGTAAAAATGATCTGGGACAGCAGGCTCAGAGCTATTTAAAGGGATGAAATATGAGCAAAGTAGTTAGTGGCAGACTGAAAAGGAAAAAAGGAAGATTTTTAAGACAATGGGAGGGGACTGTACTTAAAAAATAGAAATAGAGTAGAAATTTACAGGTTTCTAAAAAACAGTAGCTTTTATCATTTCTGTATTTTATTGGTTCTAGTGGTTTAGGAGTAAATTAAGCTTTATAATAGTAAATGTGAGGTGACACAAACTTGAAAAAGAAAAGCAGGTTCTCATGCCATGAAGTCATGTAGCTCTGGAAGGTTCATACTGCACGTTCACTTTTCATACTCAATGTTTCAATACCCTAGTTCGTTTGCCTGAGAATTAATGTCTCTATAAAAACACCCGAATCTCTAGTGCAAACTCCAGTCAAGTAGTCCTACAGCTGTATTCATTTCCATTTGTTTTGTGGAGATCTCGCTTACAACAGTTGGTCAAATTTTTATATTTAATTTCCTTCAAAGGACCCTTACCTTTAGTTCCCTCTATGGACATTACTTTTTATTTGCTGTTTAAACAGTTATCCATGGGAAAAGCGGATGTTCTATTTAGCCAGAAGCACTCCAGGGTGGCACACACTTGGGGTATGGAGTCACCCAGTCAGTTTGAGCTCTGAGCCTCACCAAGAAAATCTTCTCACTTACAAAATTACAAACTACTAATTCATAGTTTTTGAAGAGTGTCAAGCTGCATACAAAATGTTTTACATGAAATCTAGCATATACTAATAGATACAGCACTGTAGTACTGTCCTCCCATTGTTCATAGATTTGCTAGAGCAGGCACCAGTAACATCTCCATTGTGAAATTTGTTACTGTTTTTGGCATCTTGAATACACCATGGGGAGCTTGCCAGGCTCTGCAGTGTGGGCAGGATACTCTTGGTAGCTTACCGGGGCTCTCTGAGAGAGACGGAGGTCTGGAACCTGAGTCGGCTGAGTGCAAGGCAAACGCCCTACCCTCTGTGCTATCATTCCGCCCTTACTAGTACTAATAGATATATCCATTTTAAATCCAGAGTCTTAAGAGTCATTGACCTAGCAGTGGAGGAGGGGTGGGAGGTGGGAAGGGCTTCTCTCTGGGAAACTATTTGATTGCAAGGTTAATAGTGAGTTTAGAACAAAATACATTTTTTTTAACCATATTTTCTTCAGGTGTGCAAGTAACAGTCATTTATTCAACACACCAGAGAAGACAAAAAGTCTACATATGGACATCTTATCAGGACATCTTTTTATGACATCTTATTATCTCATTCCTACTTTGGACAAACTTGCAGGCTATTGAATGTAGCCTGCCCACAGGGCAGAGTCTGGCAAACTCCCCGTGGCGTACCCAATATGCCAAATACCAGTAACAATGATGGGTCTCATTTTCCTAAAGAGCCTTGAATATAATCTCAGGGCTAGGATGAAAGAGACGTTACTGGGGCCTGCTCGAGGCAATCGACGAATGGATAGCTAGGGGAGAGAAATATGGGTAGAAAAGCTACATATAGTTGACAGGGGAGGGTTACGTTTCTGGGATAAAGACATAATTAAGAAATCTGTAACTATCAGAGGGCTCAATACTGGGAATGATAAAAAGGCTGGAGCTGCTATTTCAAACAACTTCAATACTTCAAGGAGTTTGTTTTCTGAACGACTGAGAGGTAAGTACTTGATTTCTTTTAGTTCTTACTGTCCTTTAAAGTAGCTTTCTTTTCTACATTACTGATTTCAATCATTACATAATCTAATTTTAAGTTTAAAAATTTGAAAACTATACATAAACATCTAGTTTTAAACTGAAGCCAATTTATTAGCAAAATAAACAGCTTTTGACATTTTAACTTAGAAATATATATATATATTTATATACTCACATATACTATATTTTTTGGTTTGGGGCCACTTCTGGCTATGCTCAGGGGTTACTCCCCACTTTACATTCAGGAACAACACCTGGTGGTACTGGTGACCAGATGGAATACCAGGTATTGAGCCTGGGTCAAACGCATGCAAGGCAATCTGTGTACTATGTACTATGTCTATACTATGTCTCCAGCTGTGTCCTACAAATATTAAGTAACAACTTTATTCTCAAATACCACATTCTAGTATTATCTGTAATTAAATGAGTAAGGATTTGGGATCATATATGTCCACTGAATTATACATGTATTTCCAAAATCTTGAATTGGATCCTTATAAATTTTTGTCACCAAAATTTCATGTACTTAAATAATTTTCATTCTAAAACAAACACATAAATTTGTGGCTTATTTTGTTCAGGGTATTATATTCCTGTAATCTCAAATTATAGTACCCCAAACTTCAGTATTGCTATTATATATTATGTCCATAAAATTATTTTCCATTACCTCTAGTTCACAATGAACATAGGTTCTAGGTTCACAGTGAGTTTTATGTGATATTTAATTTCTTAAAAATTAGAATATTATTTATAATCAGAAATGTATTTCATTAAAAAATAAGAATAAAATTTTAAATATACAATATTGTTAAAAACAAAAGCAAAGCAAGACTTGTTCTAGTTTCATGTTAGAGTCATTAAGACCCAGTTTATTTTTAAAATACAATTTTTTTGTTTGTTTTTGTATTTGGGCAAAATTTGGCTGTAGTCAGGGCTTACTCTTGACTTTGTGCTCAGGGATCGCTCCTGGAGAGATTTGGGGAACCATAATGTGGTGCCTGGAGAATGAAACCCAGGTCAGCTGTGTGCAAGGCAAGCATCTTACTTGTTGTATTATTTCTCCAACTGCAGAAGATCTAAAGTTTGACCTGCCATTTGTGACCCTTAGAGTTCATCAGTTACATTTCAATAATTTGAGATCTGATTTCTTCATTCATGAAAAGGAGCTTTAGAGACAGCTTTTTTTTTTAACAGCTTTTCTGTTAAAAAGCTTTAGCAGAATTTCAAACCATTACATACTGTAATTGTAATGCTTAGAATTTGCTTCACTCATCTTACTCATTAAAACATTATAAATTTTTTCACTTTAATAGGTTAATAAGTTTATAAACGACAAGTTTCTTCTCTAAAAGCATACTTTTTACATTGGGACTTTATGATGTTGTTACATTTACAGACACAGTATACAGTAAAGGTGAGGCAATAAGATAAATGTAGAAATAATCAGTACCAATATAATTTCCATAACATACTTAAACTGCTGGTAAACAATTTTATGAGCTAGAGGTACGGAAGCAAATACTATAAGGTGATCAAAGGGGACCTGGTCCACTAAGATGTTTATTTGATATAACAAAACAATACAGTTAGTGTTAGATTCAACCACAAAGAGCAAAAGGAATAAAAAATTTGTACAATGCACAGAGGAAAAC
This sequence comes from Sorex fumeus, assembly GCF_029834395.1. Taxonomy (NCBI): domain Eukaryota; kingdom Metazoa; phylum Chordata; class Mammalia; order Eulipotyphla; family Soricidae; genus Sorex; species Sorex fumeus. The sequence goes on from NW_026606155.1 coordinate 33,913,983, forward strand.
AAGATGTTTACTGTGACAGCTATATATTTCTAAAATAATGCTTCTAAAATTACTCATTTATTGAAATCTATATGAAAACAGAAGGATGTTAATAACAACAAAGTGCATAAGACCAAACATCAAATTTTGAGCAAATTAACATACTAGGTAATTTTGCTAACAAAACATGATTTTTTTTCGTGTTTACAATCTGCTCAAAATAAATTTATACCAACAGGGTGGGTAGAACATTAGGTTTAATATCAATTATACAATATTAGCATAAACATCCACAACTACAGATAGGGTACTGTTTTTTCCTTTGAGCTGGCAGTGTGATTACAGAAACATCAGATCTTTTCTCTGAGTTGAGAATTTTTATTCAAATAAATGCTACATAACTCCCAAATATATGTATATCTTTCTATATCATGTAAATGGCTTTACCCATTTAAATAATAAACTGTATACGTATTTAAGAATCATTATATGATTAACAATGGCATGTTCCAGGTTTAACAATTTCATAGGCCAAAGGGGGAAAAAAAACTTCTTAAAAACTAGTTTTATAAATGCAGAATATATTGCATGATTAACTGCTGGTATCTTTTTAAGAAAATATATTGTGCAATTGTGGCTACCATGTACTGCTGGCAAATCACTGTTATGTAAAATATGAAAAAAAATGAGTAAAAATTTTCCAAGCTGATCATGATGAAAGGTTACTGCCTTATTAAAAAATTATACTGGCATCTTATTAAAAATAAATCGATAAGGGACAAATTCCCTAGCCCAAAATAAATAAATAAAAAGGTGCATTTTTATAAACGAATGCTATTGCAATGCAACAGTTTAAATACTAGAGAACAGTGAAAATGTGTGGTCTGTGATCTGGCATTAAAGAACATATTAAGAAAGAGTATTAATGTAAATTAAGTAGAAAGGGGATCAAAACTGAACTAATCAAGTTTGTGCAGTATTGTAGCCAGGCTTCTAAAATTAGATATAGAAAATATAAATAGACTGCTTTAGGTAATGAGCCACCAGTGTCCAAAAAAAGGAATGAGATTATGAAAAAGAAAAAAAAAGAAGCTCAGTTAACTTGATCCAAAGCTCTGAGTAATTCTTCACCCTGCAGTAGATTTCTGCTGCCTTGTATAGGAGCATTAACTTCACAATCATAACTCGTTAGTTGTGGCAATCCACTTTCATCCATTGATTGCCCCAGCAATCGACATGCTAAATCTGAAAGAGAAAATTGAGTGAAGTATTTATTTTCTAGTTCAGGATTTCTAAAACTTTTATTTTTGTGATCCCTTTCTGCCTGAGACATTTTTACACAACTCTAAGTATAAAAATAAGTATACAAATAAAACATTTACAGATTTACAGATTGCATTTAAACATTGCAGATAATCATAGCTGCACTGCAAACCACATATATAATCAATAAATATTACTAAACACCCACTATAGGGAAAGTATGGTAAAAATTATTTTTGAAGAAAAAAATTCTGCAACAGTTTACAAGCTTTTGGGGGAAACTCACAGGTATGGGAAAAAGTAGGTGCAAAAAGAAGCACTGCTTATAATGAATATTAAGTACTTAGAAAATATAATGAAGGCACAATGAGTAATACATAAATTTAGAAAGGGCAAAAAAATTATTAAGCTTCAGCTTCCATACTGGTAGCACAAACTAACTGCAGCTAAAATATGTATGTTCCACCTTGAAGTGCATGCTTTACATGCAATAGAACCAAGTTCCATTCTCAGCACCACATGGTCTCTGGAGTACCACTGGGTAGTGCCCCCCAAAAATTCCACCTTGAAATAGCTATAGCATAGCCATAAGATAAAAACACTTTTATGTGATGTGTGTGTGAGTGTGTGATGCTGGAGATTAGACCCAGTACCTCACACATATGCTCTCCCTCAGCCACATTCCTTATCCCTGCTACTTCACTTTTTAATCTTGCAAAGGAGTTAGAGCCACTCTCTCACTTGAATGTTAAAGTCTGATGTATTTTAATTGTTTTGTGATGGTTAAGGGCAGAAATAGTTAACCAACCAGAGGGTATTAAAATAATTGTCTTCTGCTCCATTCCATTTTGTTCACTGGTTTTGCATCCTTTAACTCGTTTCCAGGAAAGCGATGAAGTAGTTGTGCGGTTATCTGGTTGCTGTATTAATGTTCCCTAAAAACAGTAAGATTAGTTCACCATATAGAAAGAACTTCACAAATACTGAACACTAAAAATAAGCTTAAGTTTGGTAATATGTAGGCAGGTTTCCTAAAGCAAATACTGCTCTAAATTAAAAATTTTAAGTTTTTATATTTAATAATACTCCAGTAAAGTCATTTGCACTCATTCTAGCTAATTTGTTCTAAAAATATAGTATGAATTTTATATCAGTATCAAATCACCACCAAAACATAGTAGTATGTTAATAATAGAAAGTAAAGGAGTGGGGGAAGAATGAGATTAGTGTTGAAATTAGGGGCATATTTAGGGGAGAATTTAATTTTTTTTGTTACTGTCTTGGGGTCACACCTGGCTCTGTATTCAAGAATTGCTCCTGATGGTACTCAGAGGAACATATGGGATGCTGGGGATAGAACTATCTCTCCAGCCCCAAGAACTTAATTTTTTATATAAAATACACAAATACTTAAAAAAATTATGGCTCCCCAAGTCTCACCAAAAGTGATTCCTGAGCTCAGAGCCAAAAGTAAGCCCTGAGCACCACTGTGTGTGGCCCCAAACCAAATAAAAATAAATAAAGGAGCCAGGAGATAGGACAGTGTGTAGGGTGCTTGCCTTACATGAAGCCAACACATGTTTATTCCCTGATTTATCCCAACATGGTCCCCTGAGCACTGCCAGGAGTGATCTCTGAGTTCAGAGCCAGGAGTAAGCCCAATGCACTGCCGGTGTGGCCCCAAACCCATAAAAACTAAATTAAAATAAAATAATTTTTATACAGAGAAAAGACTCATAACTCCTAGTGTTTTATTTCTGAAAATTAATCTTATACGTATACACACACACAAAAAAAATAACTCCTCAAAAATAGCACACTAGATTAGAAAAATAAACATACTTTCAGACTTACAATTCCTACTGCTTGAAAAAGTGAACCATCATGTTCTATTTTTCGCTTTCTCTGAGCATTTTGCAAAGCTATTATCTTTGGATTTAGTTCTTCCTCAGGAACAGTGTTTCTGTGGGGAAAAAAAAAAGCTTAATAGAAATATGGTTCATTATTATTACTATTTAAAAATACCCGGCTAATCTTTTTTTTTTTTTTTTTTTGCTCTTTTGGGTCACACCCGGCGATGCACAGGGTTACTCCTGGCTCTGCACTCAGGAGTTACTCCTGGCGGTGCTCAGGGGACCATATGGGATGCTGGGAATCAAACCCGGGTCGGCTGCGTGCAAGGCTAACGCCCTACCCGCTGTGTTATAGCTCCAGCCCCACCGACTAATCTTTTGAAACAAAATCTATAATGCCTTTTTTCAACATTATACATACTATTCATATTATACATGAAGTAGCTTTAACAAAATTATGTGTTAAAAGTAACATGTCTAAGGCAGTCTACTTCTCTAAATGAGCTCAGATCAAAAATCAGTTGGTAAAATCCGTGTAAAGTAATGAGAAGTGCTTCTTTGTTACTCCAAAGCTCCAGAATTTTTCCTTAACTCTAGAAAATAACCTCTCCCAGAACTTTTGGTAAAAACAGTGACACAGGACAGGAAGAAAAAGAGATCAAACTCTGGCTTTGCAGTGCCTTTTCCTAATGGCAAAGAAAAGATGGAATAATTTCTCTCCTCCATAAATGGATTAGCAAAAACATTTTTTAATTATAGCTTCAAATTTAAAACATGTCCAATGCCATTATAAATAAATTATACAGAGAAATAATAACTTAAGAATTAGATGGTGGGGCTGGGGAACAGTACAGCAAGTAAGGCCCTTACTTTGCATGCAGTCTACCTGGGCTTAATCCCCAGCACCCCATATGGTGTCCCGAGCACAGAGCCAAGTGTTAAGCTCTGAGCACCACAGAGTGCGGCTCCAAACCAAACCAAAGCAAAATTAATCAACAGATGTTTATCAAAACTAGCACCATATAGAAGCCATGGCACGAATCATGCTTAGATTCATTCCCGTCATTTTTTTTTAAACACCCTGATTAGCCACAAAATAATGTCCTATAAATGCATAATGAAAATTAAGGACAACTGTGATATAAGTATGTGTAGAATTTAAACTGCGATATAATTATATGTAGAATTTTAAAAGGTTTATAAATAAGTATCAACATATTTGTCATCACACGTATTTTCTCAACATTATATAACCTTAATATTACACATAAATACCTTTGACTCAAAGTGACAGATAACACATTAGGGCTTCTTGGATGAGATTTTTCTGTCTGTTCTATGACTCCATTGCCTGCTCTGTTTGGTGAAGCTGTTCGACTTCGAGTATCACTATAGGGTGACGTTGTGGCACTTGTAGTTTCTTTAGATATATGAGTAGGAGATGGAGATGCAATCAATACTTTAATGTCTTCCATACCATCTTTTGTCACTGCTTTTAACTCATCAGTGGTGGCAGTGGCAGTGGAAATAGTAGATTCTTGCATTGGAGTTGGTGGTTGGAATACTGTAATTGTGCTTGCATTTTGAGGGCTTGAAGAACTGCTCTCCAATGGTGACAACTGATCGAAGGAACGTAACTGGAAGTCATCGTCCATAGGGATATAGGGAGCTAACATCTCCAAGTCTAAATCAGTATCCTTAAAAAAAAAAAAATACATGTTTTTATAATGGCCATAAAGTCCAGTTATTTTAGTGTAAAAAGTAATAAAATTTAATATGGAACAAGTCTATACCTGAGTGGAAAATGGATTCTTTGCTTCTGTGTCTTCAGCAAAAAGTTTCTCCACCAATTCCAACTTGAATTCATTGACCATGTCACTATCCACATCAAAACAGTATCCGCTGGGACTGGTAGGCTATGTATAAAGAAAGTAAATGTCTAACTTTAAAGGAATTAAAGGAGTCTTCACATTTTCTACTAGTAGTTAGAATTGTTATATCGGCTCTTAGGGAAATACTGAACAAAGGCCATTTCTTTTAACAATTTTTATTTAACTGATTAGAAGTGACAGTTTCAATATTATACTTGTATATGACTTTGATAATAAACCTATATCCTAACTAGATCATATAGCATTTGTAAAATTAAAAGACACATCTAATTTTTATTTATTTTTTTGCTTTTTGGGTCACACCCGGTGATGCACAGGGGTTACTCCTGGTTCTGCACTCAGGAATTACCCGTGGCAGTGCTCAGGGGACCATATGGGATGCTGAAAATCGAACCCAGGTCGGCCGCGTGCACGGCAAACACCGTACCCGCGGTGCTATTGCTCCAGCCTCCCTCACTCATCTAATTTTTAAAGACTAAAACATATTTCAATTCAGATAATTTAAGCTTTTACTTACATTTGCCTGATGGATTTACAATTTAGGAATTCTGGGGAGTCTAGTAAGAAACCATAGCTATGCATTCTAAGCACAAACTTCTACTTTGCTCATTTAACATTTTTGTGGTTGTAACCTGAGTGACTACCGTGTAGATACATTCCCCACACTGATATATCAAATCTACTACAATTTGCCACTCTGAATCAATAAATAATAAAAATTTATATTCTTTTAAGGTTTGTCACACGATACTGTTCAAACCTAAGTTGCCTTACTCAGAAACAAATTTCTAGACATTCTGCAAAATTCTGAAATTATTTTATATTTAGAAAATGATCACTTTGGGCTGGAGTAGGTAGACTTAGTTACAGCAGGTAGGGGTGCTTGCCTTGCATGCGGCTGACCTGGATTCAATCCCTGCCACCCCTTTAGAGTCCACTGAGGCCAACAGGAGTGACCCCTGAGAACAAAGCCAGAAGTAAACCCTGAACATAGCCAGGTATGGCACAAAAACAAAAGGAAGAAAAAGAAATGAACACCAATGTGATGTAATCCTGATACAGTCTAGTCTTTAAAAGATTTTGTTTATGTGGCTGGAGACACAGTACAGACTGTGTAAGTCCGCCCCCAGGACTGCTAGAGATGAACCCCGATACAGAGTTAGAAATGAGCCTGAGAACTACGAGTGTGGCCCCCAAACCAAAACAAACAAAGTAATAATTATTTGTGGAGTCAGGGAGATAGTTCAAAAGGTTAGGGTGAACATTTAGCATCTGGAAGCTCTGGTTGAATATCCAGCACTGCATGGTATTCCAAGAACCACCAGGAGCAATCCTGGAGCATCACATCAAGAGCAGCTTTTTTTTTTCTTTTTTTTTTTAATTTAATTTTATTTATTTATTTATTTATTTATTTTTTATTATTAGTGAAACACCATGAGGTACAGTTGTAGATTTACAAATCTTTGTGCTTGGATCTCGGTCATACCACGATCAAATACCCATCCCTCCACCAGTGCCCATTTTCCACCACCAGGATAATATCCCTCCCCCCCATCCCCCCATCCCCCCCTGCCACTGTGGCAGGGCATTCCCTTTTGTTCTCTCTCTCCTTTTGGGTGTTGTGATCAGCAAAAGAGGCATTGAGTGGCAAACATGTTCAGTCCAGTCTACTTTCAACCTAAGAGCAGCTTTTAAAACAACACCAGTTGTGTCTCCCTTCCGACCCATCCTATGTTTGTAGGGTAATTAGCATCAAGAAAGTATTAGAATTAAAACGCTTATTTTGTGTATGAAGGCATGCTATATTCATATTAAATCTGTACAGAATTTCAAAAAGGAAGGAAATTGAAGTAAATTAGGGTAAGAATTTAAATGATTATTCTTTGCCAGTGAACTATCTAACTTTGAATGATTAAATTAAATTAATTAATTAATTAAATTAATTAATTAATTAAATTAAATTTAAATGATTATTCTTTGCCAGTGAATTATCTAACTCAAAAGGATTTAAGTTTAGAGCTATGTTAGGGAGACATAGTGGATGACATATTTTTCTATGGATGTCTAAACTACTTTTCTTTGTTGTGTTTATAGAAATATCTAGACAAATATTGTAAGTTTTACTTTGTGATCTATGTGACATGTGGTTCAAGTTAAAATACTGAGTAAAATTTATACATACATTTCTGAACATGACATCTTAAGTATTATTTATCTTACCATGAAACCTACCTCAGGTGAACTTTGTCTAGTGCTTCCATCAGAAGGACTGACTGGCTGATCTTGAATCTGGGGCATTGTAAAAGAAAGTTCTAGCGACTCAGTATTTGGTTCCAATTTTAATGCAACTTCCTGGTTGAGTGCAGGGTCAGCATTACTTCGAAGAGGCTTTGGAGTTTCAGAAGCAGGTAATGGAGACAGTGCCAAATTAATATTCTGTATTTTTTCACTCGATGAAGGGAGCATTACATCATTGTACAATGGAGCTTCTTCCAGTTGTTGGTCATCAGTGTCCGTATCTGCAGGGGAAAAATGGTCAATTTTAAAAATATCTGCATTTTTTTTTTCTTTTTGGGTCACACCTGGCAATGCACAGGGGTTACTCCTGGCTCTGTACTCAGGAATTACTCCTGGCGGTGCTCAGGGAACCATCCATATGGGATGCTGGGGATTGAACCCGGGTCGGCCATGTGCAAGGCAAATGCCCTACCCGCTGTGCTATTGCTCCAGTCCCAAATATCTGTATTTTAATATATAAAAACTTTTATAAAAGGTTTCCAAATTTTTTTTTAATCAGAACACATGTATTATGGTATAACCTTAAATTACATTTATCTTTCTAGCTCATTAATAACACTATTTATCTATATGGTACAAACCTGTTCTTTTTTTTTTTTTTTTGTTCGGGGGCAACACTCAGCAATGTTCAGGTGCTACTCCTGGTAGTGTTCCGAGGACTACAGATGGGGCCAAGGATCAAACTGTGGTCAGCTGCATGTAAGGTCATGTACCTTATCCCTGTACTATCTCTCTGGCCCTGATTTTTTTCCCGAGGGAGGGAGGGAATTTTTGAGCCACAATGGCAACATTCAGGAGTTATGATCCCAAGCAATGACTCCTGGTGGTGTGGAACTCAACCAGCATGCTAGAGATCAAATCAAGGTCAGCTGTGTGCAAAGCAAACCCCCTCCCTACCTGCTGTACTAAGGTTCTGGCCCATCTGCCCCCTACTATTTAATGTTTAATATCTTGTATGACTGCTTACTTTACCTTTAATGTAACTGTACCTCACTGTCACTGTCCTCCCGTTGTTCATCGATTTGCTCGAGTGGGCCCAGTAATGCCTCCATTGTGACAATTGTTACTGTGTTTGGCATATGGAGTACATCACGGGTAGCTTGCCAGGCTTTGCCGTATGGGCAAAATACTCTCAGTAGCTTGCCAGGCTCTCCGAGAGGGGCGGAGGAACTGAACTCTGGTCGGCCATGTTGGCCGCTTGCAAGGCAAACGCCCTACCCGCTGTGCTATCGCTCCCATTTAATTAAAAACTTGTAGAGAAAATATGACAGTGGAATACAGAAACAGGGCTGAAAAAAGTTATCTATAAAGATATTTCAAAGCACAATTTTCAACAAAGTGTTAAAAACAGGAATGTTGAGAAATACTTAGGAAAATAATTAACCAAATATTTTCAACAACTGTAGCACTACACTGCACTGTCCTCCCTGTTCATTGATTTGATTTGCTCTAGCGAGCACCAGTAACATCTCCATTATGAAACTTGTTACTGTTTTTGGTATATCAAATATGCCACAGAGAGCTTGCCAGGCTCTGCTGTGGGATACTCTCAGTAGCCTGCCCGACTCTCCAAGAGGGATGAAGGAATCAAACCCCGGTGGGCTTCATGCAAGGCAAACACCCTACCTGCTGTGTTATCACTCCAGTGAGAATTGTATAAAAAACAAAATATGGGGGCCGGAGCTATAGCACAGCGGGTAGGGTGTTTGCCTTGCACGTAGCCGACCTGGGTTCGATCCTTGGCATCCCATATGGTCCCCCAAGCGCTGCAGGGATAATTTCTGAGTGTAGAGCCAGGAGTCACCCCAGAGCATCGCCGGATGTGACCCAAAAAGTTAAAACAAACAAACAAACAAAAAACTCCACCAAAATATGAAAGACAACAATATCCAAATAATTACTAACCCCCTCCCCCTACCAAATCAGACTAAAGTGCAGTTAAACAGACTTGTAGCAGGTGGGGGATGGGTGGGAGGGGTTCTGGAAACACTGGAAGGGACCCTCATGCTCTGGTGGCTGGTGTAGACTGGGACATTATTATGCCTCACCTCAAACTTGATTATTAACAGTACTATAAATCATGGTTTTAAAATAACTTAAAAAAAACTGAACCAGGCTTGTGGTTGTAGACAGATTAAAAAATTAATAAAGTAACTAAATATCTACCATTGCTGCCAAAATCTAAAGATATGATTGTGTCTCCAGCAGCAGGTGCCAGCAAAGTTAAAGCATCGGGTTCCTTCTTAAGTTTGTCAAAGAGGCTACTTGTGTCTTCGGATTCAACTTTGGTGAATAGCTGAGTCATTTTCATATCTGAAGATTCAACTGGTTTGAGGATACATTCTGTTTGTTGAAGGGAGAAAATCAAGTCGTGCTGAATAATACCACTGTTAAAAAAGAGAGAGAAGTAGTTCTTAAATGAGCACTTGACACATTGAGTGGAAGAAGCTCTGAAATACCCCGGTCTCTTAAAAAGCTCTGCTTCTATGTAAGGAATACTTTAAAATTTCTTAAGCTAATCTCATACATACTTGGTCCTATCCTACGTTTAGAACCACCAATATGAAGTAAAGATTAATTGGTGCTAGAGAAATCAATCATCAGGTTGAGAATATTTTTGCACCTTGGAGGCCAGAGTTTGATCCCTAGTACTGCTGCATGGTCCCAAGCAATTCCAGGAACGAACCCTGAGTACAAAGTGAAAAGCAGACCCTCAGTACTGCCAGGTATGGTTCAAAATCCACTAAAATGTAGTTTAAAATAATTCAAATATTTTACTAAATTTATTAAGAATTTTCAGAATTCAAAAATTTGGAAACAAAAAAATCCCTTTGGAAAAAGTTATGGTAAAATCCAATAATTGAATTGGGCCAAAAAAAGATCTTCACAAACTGTGTGCTGATTCACAATAAAATTTGCACAGAAGTCTTTGCCACTAATAAATATTGCCAGATTGATATCCTTTTAAAGAGGGATGTCATATTTTCTTTAGTAGCAAGAAAATAATAGGGTTGTACCATGTAGGCTAGAGTTGGGATGGGATGATGAACAATAGTAGCACTTTCATGGTTCAGCTAAATGTGAATTTTACTATTCTTTCAGTATTAAGTGTTTGAGGGTGGAGAGATAGCACAGCCAGCAAGGTGCTTGCTTTGAAAATGGTTTACCCAGGTTCAATTCCTGGCACCCCATGAGGTCCCCTGAGCCTGCCAGGAGTGATCACTGCGTACAGAGCCAGGAGTAGGTACTGAGTATAGCTGAGTGTGTCCCCAAATTAAAAATAAATGTCTATGCTATGTGAAATGAGCTGGGAATACAAAAATTGAAACGCACAACTCTTGCTCCGAAAAAGTTTATACCTCAATATGAAAGTAGATGTGTAAACAATTAAACACTGTGATAACTTCTAAAAATTGCTCCACAGAGAGGACAATAAGCTGAAACACAGGCTCAAATAGGATTTGTTAGGCAGACTGAGAAGGGGGAAAGAAGCATATTCCACGTTGGTGATTCTTACATCATGGTAATGTCACAAGAGAAGCCCTTGGCATTTATACTAAAATATTAAAAAATTTTGTTAATGGTGGCAAAAATAAAAGCAAATGACCAGAAATCTAAGGGGGATACCCTCAGATATCAGAAAGAGGACTTACATCAATAGGACATAAAAGTAATAAAAATGCCAAGAAATGAAGAGGAAAAACAAGCTTACGTGTATGTCTATCTTTTTAATTTTATTTTTAAAATGAAATATTTCATTAAAAAGAAAGGTTTATGTTAGGTCTAACAAAGAGATTTTTAAAACACGGTCACGGTCCTCCCGTTGTTCATTGATTTGCTCGAGCGGGCCCAGTAACATCTCCATTGGAGACTTTTTTGTTACTGTGTTTGGCATATCGAATACGTCACGGGTAGCTTGCCAGGCTCTGCCGTGCAGGCGAGATACTCTTGGGAGCTTGCTGGGCTCTCCTAGAGGGGCGGAGGAATCAAACTCGGGTCGGCCATGTTGGCTGCGTGCAAGGCAAAGGCCCTACCGCTGTGCTATCGGAGCACAGCAGGTAGGGAGTTTGCCTTGCACTCGGCCAACCCTGGTTCGACTCCCAGCATCCCATATGGTCCCCTGAGAACCGCTAGGGGTACTTTCTGAGTGCAGAGCCAGGAGTAACCCCTGTGCATCACCAGGTGTGACCCCCCAAAAAAGAAAAATAAAAAAATAAAACAACAACTTCCTTGTTCATTTTGAAAACAATTCTCAAGAAAATGAGATGATGGGTCTGGAGCAATACTACAGAGATTAAGGCATTTGCTTTGCACATCATCGACCAGGATTCGATCCCCGGCATCCCATTATGGGCCCCTGATCACCACCAGGAGTAATTCCTGAGTGCAAAGCCAGGAGTAACCCCTGAACACCACTAGGTATGGCACCCAAACAAAAAAAAAAAAGATTAGGGGCCAGAACAATAGTACAATGGATAAGGTGCTTGCCTTACACTTGGTTAGCCTGGGTTCAATCCCAGCACCCCAAATGATCACCCTGACTCCTACCAGGAGTGAGCACAGAGGAGTAAATCTTGAACACCACTGGGATGGGGGGGAAGGGGGGAAAGAGGGAGAGAGAGAGAGAGAGAGAGAGAGAGAGGAGAGAGAGATGAGGGAAGAGAGAGAGAGAGGGAATATCAGTTGACTCTGATGAGCAAAACAACTCATCCTGGTAAAAGATGAACTAGAAGGAAGCAGTAGCCTATTGAAATATATCAAATGAAACACTAGTTTAAGATATCCTAATTTCCACAGGTCAATCAACTAAGAAAAGAGTTCATGAATATTCAAGGCCTATTTTGACAGTAATAATCTCCCATAGAATTTCATTTAAACTCTCATAAGCATTTAAAGTATAATCATCTCTCAGACATAGATGAAATTCAAGAGAAACAGTATTTCCTCATGGTTAGGGTACTATCATGTTACAGAGCTAGGGCACAAAGGCCAGTATTCAAGACCTACAAAAACATCATAGTTCCCTAGAATTAGTAAATGACTTTAACTACATAACTAGAACAAACTATAACATGTTGCTTTTTTCAAGGTATTCATTTTTTTTTCCAGTGGAATGAAAGGATGGGATAGACAGGGATAGATAGACAGATAGATAGATAGATAGATAGATAGATAGTATAATTACTGTGCAATAAGTAGATTGAAAACCCGAATCAAAAAATCATAGTAATGTGAATGGAAAATAAAATGCACCTTTATACACAAGAACAGGATCTAAAAACAAGTTATTTGTTACCCCAAATTACCAATTTTCCAAGCTTACCTCACAACATAATTTACACACACAATGCATTGTGGTTGAGAATTCTTGGTGTTATATATGACAGTTGCTTGAGTTTCAACCCATACATAACCACCTCTTTTTGCAAGCATCCTGTACTGTCCTGTGGTAACTTGTCCTTTAGTAAACACTATAAGTGAAAAGGAAAAAGAATTATGCAGAGAAAATAATCTGATTTTAATAGATGCAATTACAAAGAAAGCACCGAGCAAAAAATGCATTTTTCTAATCTTCTGAATAAACTTCTTTCCTATCGACCTTCACTTTATTTATTTTTTTGTGATTTGGGGGCCACATCCAGCAACACTCATATTTCAGGATCATATGTAGTGCCTGAAATTGAACTAGAGTCAGCCACATGCAAGGCAAGCAACATATTCCATGTATTAACTCACCAGCTCCCAATCTTTTATTTTAAATGAGAAGAAAGCTAGGATTGAGGTATAGCAGTGACTAAAGTTTCTCTAAATATCTTGAAAGTATCAAGAATGATTTTAATAAAATGAATAATCTACAAAAATCCAATACTGATCCAAGAAAGAGACACTACTATCATTTTCTTTCTTCTTTTTTTTTTGTTTTTGTTTTTGGGGCCACAACCGACAGCGCTCAGAGCTATTTCTAGCTCTGCACTCAGAAATCACTCCTGGAAAGTCTCAGGGAACCATATGGGGTGCCAGGGACCAAAACTAGATCAGTCACATGCAAGGCAAGCATCCAACCTATACTGTTACACTTGCCCCTACTATCTATTTTGTAAAAATTTTTGCTATCGTTTCCAGAGAACCAAAGATGGTTCAAACAGCTGTGTCAGCATATTTAAGCCTCTGAGTCCTGATAACTTATTTTATTTTGGGCCTGTCAAACTATGCTCAGGGGGATCTTGGGATAAAGGAGAGATGAAACTGTCTCAGCAGTTAACCAGGCCACAACATGAAGGTCAAGGCTCATAAAAAAGATCTTTAGGCATTCCCAATCATATGAGGAAACCTGTACAGATGACACAGGTAACTGAGAAATTACAAAGGTTTACTTGTCATGGAATCTTTAAACAAAATTTGGATAAAATTAAAAGCCATAATCATATATTAAGGACGCTTGTTACACCAAAGACCTCCAGGACCAGCTACCACCATGCTGAGACCACTCTCCGCACACATGAAGGTACTGGCAGAGGGACAAAGTCACGCAGGTTCCGGGGCCGAGATCTCCAAGCCTACTCGGATTGGGGCCGAGCATCCTCCACCCAGATCCTCCAAATTCCAGTAGGCGGGGATCACACCCACCAACTGGCCCCCTGGCGCCGTGTAATCCCATCAGCGGCCAAGACTCAGAGACTATAAAAACCAGCTCCCGGAACCGCGCGGCCGGGAATTATTATGACATCTTATTATCTCATTCCTAATTTGGTCAAACTGGCAGGCTACCAAATGTAACCTGCCCACACGGCAGAGTCTGGCAAACTCCCTGTGGTGTACCCAATATGCCAAATACCAGTAACAATGATGGGTCTCATTCTCCTAAAGAGCCTTGAATATAATCTCAGGGCTAGGATGAAGGAGACGTTACTGGCGCCTGCTCGAGGCAATCGACGATTAACAGGATGATTTGTGATTTTGTGATTTGTGTTACACTATTACATAGTGCTGAGTATTTTCATATTAATTGAACAGCTTTTTGTTTTGAGTGCCTACTATCTACTTATCACTTTTTTTTTGATGGGAACACAATAATTTTAATGATTTAAGTTAAAATGGAAACTTGATTCAGTGATAGGAAGATGAAAATAATTACAAGTAAATCTATATGGAAAAGTTCAAGCTTCAAGAGCTAAACATCAATCAACTGTGGTCAAAATATTTAAGAAAGCAAAAATAAAACTGCTTAATACATGAAAGCATGAAAGTACATATCTCAAGAGGGGAGATACGGGCGACACATATGTTCAGTTGCCACATGTGCTTGGCCGCGTGGGTGTAAGCAGCACATGGGCAGGGGCAGCATATGTGCCTACTTACCACTCTTGATGCTGAAATGTTCTATGATTTTGAGTCTTTGTATTAAAATTTCAGGGAAATTTTAAATAGCATTAAATGATTCCATTTTAACAGTATTGGTTTTAGTAAACACAAAATACAGATTTAATAGTCAAGATCTTAGGAAGAGGTTTATTAAGATACTTAGTCTAGGGGTCCAGAAGAATAGTACAGCAGGTAAGGAGCTTACATTGCACATGGTAGTCCTAGATTCGACCTTCAGCACCTCACATGGTCCTCCAAGCCCTGCCATAAGTAATACCTGAACACTGCCAGGTATGGTCCCCAAACAAACAAAAACCAAGATACTTAGTATAGGAAGACTTGTTTATTGAAAATGGTTGCCTTGGCCACTTCCAGCAATACTAGGGATTGATCCCAGATTTCTGCCCGATGGACCATATGGTGCCAGAGATCAAATCAGGGTCATGTAAGTCACATGTATGCTTTAACTAATCCCTGTGTAATTTTCCCAGACCCAAGACCGGCTAATTTTAAACAAAAAGGTTGCCACATGACCAAACAGTAAAGAGACTGCAAAAGTTAAATAATTTAAATATCTAGGAGTTCTTTCATTATACTTACTATCATGATGAGTTTTGGTTAAATGATCAGAGTCCAAAGCATGATAATATTCATATATTGAGCGGCCCAGAAGTTCTTCTGGCTCATATCCCATCAATTCAGTAATTCTACAATGTTAAAAGAAAAAAAAGATAAAGAATTTATTAAGGCAAATTTCACTTCTCTAGAGCAGGGTTTTTTTTTCCTACTTGCAACCCCTTTTTGCCCAAGAAGTTTTTATGCAATTCTAGGTAATAAGTATAAAATGACTCATACAACAAATATTTACTGATAAAAAATTAATCAAAAATTATTTCTAGGGGCTGGAGCGATAGCACAGCGGGTAGGGCGTTTGCCTTGCACACAGCTAACCCAGGTTCGATTCCCAGCATCTCATATGGTTCCCCGAGCACCGCCAGGAGTGATTCCTGAGTTCATGAGCCAGGAGTAACACCTGTGCATCACCAGGTGTGACCCAAAAAAGCAAAACAAAAATTATTTTTAACAAAATTTTCACACACACACTTACTCACATTTAGTTATGTTACCCCATATCAGGTCAGGTTATGACCCACAGTTTGAAGAAGCTATGTTCTAGCAGTGTTTCTAAGCCAGGGGTAATATGACCTCCTGTAAGCCCCCAGAATTTTCCAAAGGGCCACAGTTATGAGAACAGGGTACTAAGCAGTAGGCTAAGGGTGCCATAGAAAAGAAACAAAGTCAGAAGGAGGCCACAGTTTGAAAAAGGTTGAGAAATACTAATTGTATTAATATCACGGAGAAGTAAATTTTATTTTTCAGACGGTCTTGGAGCACGCTTGATAGTGCTCAGATGATTATGTAGTGCTGGGGGCTAAACTAGAGTGAACAATGTACATGGTAAACACCTCAACCCCAACCCCAGTATGATCCCTAGCATCCCATATGGTCCCCAGAATCCTCCCAGAAGTGATCCCTGAGTACTAGGTAGGAGTAAGCTCTGATTACCACCAGGTATGGCCCCAAAATAAAAATAAAGAGCATTCACTATTTTTTTGTATAGATTACATTTGCATCTTACTTTCAGAAACTTCACAGCTACTAAATGTAGCACCATACATGTAAGTACTCTGGGTTCATTCTGCTTTCTTGTCCTTTTATGTCCTTTACCCAAGTCAAAATAAAAAAGAATTCTTCACAATGGGATATTCCCAAACATCAACACTAGGGGGCAGCATTGCAAAGGACATTGCTGTTAAAAACTTTTTTTTTTTTTTTGGTCTAAAAATAATTCTGGAAGCCAGAGCAATAGCACTGCAGGCAGGGCATTTGCCTTGCACATGGTCTACCCAGGTTCAATCCCCACCAACTTAACACGGTTCCCTGAGCCCACCAGAAATGATACCTGAGTAGTTAGGAGAGTAAGCCCTGCGCACCACTGAGTATGGCCACCAAACAAATAATAATCCTGACGTTAATTTACATGTTATGTAAGTGAAAGTAATTTTCAAGAACCACATTTTCATTCATCAGAAGATATAATGAGGTTAGATATAAATTCTTATAGGAGATGTGTAAATTGAAAAGTTGAGAGAAAGAGATGAGAAAAATGCTCAAACTGTACAAGCCACAAACATTCTGAAGGAGGGACTAGAGTGGAAGCAGAAGCTGAAGAAGGAGGAAGAATAAACAGATTATTGAGGTCATTATATTAATTAAAACATCAATTTGGTCACTGGCAATGTTAATCTGAGTTGAGGCATGTCTATAATACAAAATGTCAAAATACAGGTATTTTCCTAGAATGTTGAACTTATTCATGAATGAGGTAAGTTTGACTTAACGTAATTATGTAGCCCAAACTGTCCCCCCGCCCCTACCATCTCCACCATAGTTAATTCAGAAAATATGATCAAAAGTTTTATTGGGGGGAGACAGGACAAAACAACTGGTGTTTCTCAGGTACTACCCCCAGTTTGGGGCGATGGATTGACTCAGAGGTGTATTCTGGGGACCATGTAGTGATGGGAATCAAATCTGGGACTCCCGCATTGAACATATGCATTTTAGGCCTTTGAGCTATCTCCCCAGGCCCTCAAAAAAGTATTTTAAATGGACCAGAAAACCTATGATCTAAAGCCATATCATTACTTTGTTGTAAGTTTAAGGGCAACAACTTTTTAATCTTCAGTTTTTTAAAAGTGAAAATGCCATGCTACAAAAACACAGGGACGAATGGAGACATTACTGGCGCCCACTTGAGCAAATCAACAAATAAAGGGAACTCAAGTGATGAAGTGATCAAGTGCTTTTTGGGCCATGTCTGGTGGTACTCGAGGAACCATGGGGTGTCAAGAGAAAAAAAATTGAGTCCTCCTACATACAATGCATGCACGCAATCCATTTAAACAATCTCTCTAGCCTAAGACATTTTATGGGGAGCAACTGGGGCCACCAGTATTCAGGTATCACTTCTGGCACTGCAGTCAGGAATCACTTCTGGCAGTGATTCTTGCAATGCCAGGGATCGAACTTGGGTTGGTCATGTGCAAGGCACATGCCTTACCCATTGTACTATCCAACTGGCCCCATACTTCATCTTTAATTTTTTCCCCTCATTATTGTTGCACTAAGATTTTTTTTGGGGGGGGGGCACATCTGGCAGTGCTCAAGGCTTACTCCTGGCTCTGTGCTCAGGGATCATTCCTGGTAGACTTGGGAATAATCCTGGGTATCGAACCCAGGTCAGCTGTGTGCAAGACAAGCACCCTACATGCTATATCATCTCTCTAGATGCTTAAGATAACATGTTAACAGCTTTGATGTACAGTTATGTCTCTCCACCACCAAAATGCGTGACACTTCACACAATCCACTTCATTTTATACACATAAAAGTGTTCAATAAATGTGGTTTATGCCATCTACAAAAGTAATCTATTATTACTGAGTTTTAGGATATAACATTTAATTTAACTTAATAGAAGGAAACATACGTAGTCTTAATTAAAATGAACAGTAAAGAAAATGCTGTGGGTTAATTAAAATTTTTTAAGTTGTACTTTAAATATGGTTACCTTTCATCACAGTAAGAAAATTTCATATCCAGGCTGTGACGACTGAGGAAAGTCTTACTATCTAAAGGAATCTCAATATTTGATGGATGAGGAATGGGTTCACAAATCAGCACCAAGCACGTCATAGGTGGTTTCTTATACCCACACTGAGACTGATTATTGTTGGTATCGTACACATGAATATGGCCTGTGCAATGAAGTACCTGTGCATGAAGAAAACAAACTATTTTTAAAATATGCAATATTGGAGAAAAATAAAGTATAAAGAATAAATAGCTGAGTCTTGGCATTACAAATAAGCTTTGGTAAATTCACTATTATTAACGGTTTGACCATATTTTGTAGAATCAATGACACTACCTTAGGGCACCACAGATTTTTAAAAATTTTCCTTCAGAACCCACATCAAAATATTCTTCGCAATATTTTTTGATTCAGTCTTTGTGGAAAAAACAGGATGGAGACCTCTAAAAACAACTAAGAATTGAGTTTCCTGAGTGAAGCTGAAAAGAAATTTTTTTCTGCAAGACCCAGTAATTCTGCTTGTTCACATTTACCCAAGTGCACAAAACCATTAATCTTTTTAAAAGATTTTAAATATAAAAGATTTCTTCTATATTAATTTCAACAAGATCTGGAAACAAATGAAGAGGCCAGAAATAGATGAATGCTAATAGGAACTTGGTATAGATAAACATGGAATATTACTCTAAGGAAAGATGAAATACTGCAGTTCGGTGCAACTTAACTGGATCTGAAGGATGGGTATCATACTGAGTGAAATAAGTTCAAGGAAGAGGAACAAATATCAAATGATCTCCTATATGTGAGAGTATTATAATAGCAAGGGAATAAAAGCAGCCAAGGATAAAAAGAAATAACTCTCAAAGTATGCTTATAAAATTGAGTTTGCTGAAGTGGGAGGGTAAAGCTTGGTAGTAAGAGAGGAGCTAAAGACAGTGGTAGAGGGATGCTATTACTCTGGTAGTTAAGTATAGTGTAGCAGCATGGTTTTCCTGAAATATCACTAACAATTTGTAAATGACAGTGCCTAAAAAGAAATTTCCTTCATACAAATATAGGCTAATTTTTCATTTATCTGGTTATTTTAACTGTTTGATGGCTACTTCTTGCTCAGATGACTATGTTTCGATACTGAATAAAGAAATGAACACCAGTGAACAGAAAAAGAAGTCCTTTTAAGATTCAAACACTGAACTTGCTTGTCAAGCTCATGTTCTCCCCTTGACCACGTATCTTTTTAAAAGTAAAAGTAAAGTTATTGATTTATGCATGCTATTTATTCAGTCACTGACTAAGCTGACTGAAGTGGGCATGAACTCCACATTACTTTTTTAAAAAAATTCTTTTTAATTGAATATCTGTGAGACAGACCATTAAAAAACTGTTCAAAATTGGATTTCAGTCATACAATGATCCAACACCCATCCCTCCACCAGTGTACATTTCCCACCACCAATGTCCCGTTTCCTTTCCACCATTCCCCAACACCCCCAGTTTCCTACCCTCAGCTTCACTCTGTGAGAAGCACTTTCTTTCTTTCTTCCTTCCCTCCCTCCCTCCCTCCCTCCCTTCCTTCCTTCTCCTTTTCCTTTTGTGCATTATGGTTTGCAATACAGGAACTAAGAGGTCAACGTGCTCAAGGCATTCAGTATTTTTACTGGGACGGTAAAGTTGAAAGAGCTTTTTAACTGTGTGGCAGCATTGGGATGTGGATCTGACTGCAGAGGCTTCCAGAGGTAAGAAAGGTGGGGGGAGGTAGCCCATCCCAATCCTGAGAAAGCCTGGAGGATCTTGAACATGTATCTTGCTTGGTTGTCCCATGTTTCATTGCTGCCTGTGTTCTCTTGAACACATTTCCCCTCTTTCTCTCCTCTCACATCTTTCAAAGCAAGTTTCATTTAACAAAAACTACCTTGCCTCACTAAAAAAAAATTAAATAAAACCCAAACACTAAGTGGCTGACAAGGTAGCTTGATAATAACAATGTCAAGTTTCATACAGCTTAACTTCATGCCTCAGTCTGCAAAAGCCAAGGAGTCATTAGAAATTTTCTCTCAAAATTCTAGTACTAGTTTAATACTATAAATGTCAAGATGTATAAGTTATCTATAAATTTAGTATATCATCAAATTGTTCTTAGTTACCTTCCATGTTGCAGATTTTATGTTCATAGTTCTTCCCCGGCTAGTTAGGGTACACTTCATTCTCAAAAAAAAGCTTCTTTGTGTATTTTGTTCTTTACCCTTTTTCACGGGGCCTAATAAAAGTATGTAGAAGATTAAGAACAGACCAAAATACGCAAATTCATTACAGTAATTATATCAATCCCCAGAAACTAGATGTTATTAAGCATCAACATGAACACAGTGATGCACATGCTTTCTGTCCAAAGACACGCCCAAAGGCGCTAATTCATTTCAGAATCCATATTCTCCTTCCAGAGTAACAGACTGTCTCTGCTGGGACAATAGTTAGTCATTCTACATTCAAACCATTAAACTTAGTCAAATTATAAAAATATATAAATACGCTAGGTTGAGAAGCACTGGGAATGATTCTTGGTCCCCTAATAACTACTGCAGGCCCCTTACAAAACAAAGAAGACAAAAAACAAATACAAAAATGGCATAAATTTACCCTATTAATTACTGTCAACTGTAACAAAGCACACCCTAAAGAAGAACTTTAGTGAGAGGGTGGATAGAAAGAACAGCAGGTGAGGTGCTAACCTTGCATAAGGCTTATGGTAAACCTCACTTTGATCCCTGGTAATGCATACAGTCTCCCAAGCACTGCCAGGAGTGTTCCCTGAGTGCAGAGCCAGAACTAAAATCCAAAGGAGAAAGGGAGAGGGAAAGGAGGAGATAGAGTGGGGGGGGGGGGGGGAGAAAGAAAAGAGAGAGGAGGGGGGAACTATCAAATTCTTATGAAGCGTGTTGGTTCAATTTATAATAAGTACTCTGTGTATTTTTTAGAACTTTTAATCAGAGCAGGGTTTTTTTTCCAGCAAGAAATAGTTTTGTATATTTTATTTTTCCATAACTTTTCTAGGGAAAAAGAATCCTATTAAGTGTAAAAGTAGATTTTTTAAAAAGATGGTAGTTGTAGTAGTCATGGTGACTCTAGAGAACCACACATAATTTTAAAAAATTTTCAATCCTTTATAAACTAAGTTTGGATTGGACTGACCTTTAGAAAATTCAGCTGTGTTTGAACTAAAATATAACAATAAAAGTAAAAATCAAAGTAACTAAATAGTACGCTCCTAACTGAAAAACAAATTTATAAAGAACTAAATTTGGGGGTGGGAGGGAGAGCGATAGTACAGTGGGTGAAGCATTTGCATTTGCCTTGCACATGGCCAATCCAGATTCAACCCTTAGTATCCCAAATGGTCCCCTCAAGCACCACCAGGAGTGACTCCTGAATTTAGATCGAGGAGTAACATCTAAGCATCACTGGGTGTGACCCGAAAATCAAGACCAAAACAAAAAACAGAACTACATTTTTAGCTCTTTAAAAAGTATTGCAATAATACAATTAAAATACGCTTTCTAGAATTTAAATGAGACTAAGATAACATGTAAAACACATAGTGTTTCTTATTATATTCTTACAATGTGATATGCTGCAGCAGTTTTACTTTTTTGAAAGCAAAAATCTACATTTCCCCCAAGGAAATAAAATTTAGTAACTACAGTTAAGAATTATTCCAAACAACATTCAAGTACTTTAAAAAGTAGTGACACATCTAAACTACATCATGTAGACTAAGTCTGACTTAGATTTAGTATTTTTAACACCATTAATAAATCTAATCATGAGCCATGACTTTATAATATCCATCCATTTATAGTCAAGCCCATGGGAAGTGCTGAACCGACTGTTCAATCTTGAAAGCTTAAATACTAGAAGTCATATTAAAATTTATTGACAACACACATAGGTCCCAGATCATTGTACTTAGGCCTCTTTTTTCTCATACTGAAACGCATACACTTGTTTGCTATGTTTAACTTTAAATACACTAGTTAAAAATTATTAAACAGTAGTGGAAACTGGAGAGGTAGCTCAAAGGGCTGAGCACATGCTTTCATATAGAAGATCTGGGTTCAAACCTCAGCACTGTATGGTCCCCTGAGCACTCAGTAAGAAAAAAAATTAAAACAACTCAGAAATAAAACAGTAAAGGCCTGCTCTTAAATCTCATGTTCTCCTTTGAACATGTCTCACTAGCTCATTTCTTTGCTGTGTACTTGCTCTTTCACGCTCATGTTCTCCCTTGAACATGTATTCCTTTCCTTCTCCCCCTGCCACACCTCCCATCTAAGTCTCATTCAATAAAAATAATCATACTTCAGAAGAATAAATAAAACACACACAAAAAAATCAAAATAGGAGTCTAATTCTACTAATGAAATGGAAGGTATCAGTAAATGGAGTGAGTTGGCCAGTTATGAACTGAGTTCCCAAGTAGTAAATCTACCATAGCTTCACCCACACTCCACTAGCAAGTTACTCAATGTTATGCCTCAGAGAATTTCACAAGGTTGTAGTGAGGAATAAAGAAATTAAAGCAAGTGAAAAAGCAGAAAATAGTTAGCCAAAGATATGATTCAGAGGCAGAACACTTACATGCCTTGCATCTGTGAAGCCCTATCTTTGATCCCTGGCATCATTAAAATACATAAATAAATAAATAACAAAACCAAAAACCCAGCAGAGAACAGTATACTGGCAGAAAGTAATCTCTCAATAAATTATTACTATAAATGAGAAGAAACAAAGACAGTAAAAACTATTAGAAACAAACTATAAACACATGGTGTATAGAAGCATACAAAGGTATACATGGGGTGGGGGGTGCATGGGGAGGGTAGGAGGAGGAATTTGGGCCACATATGACAGTGCTCAGGGCTTCTGCCTCTGCAATCAGGAATCACTTGGCCACATACAAGGCAAGCACCCTACATGCTGTACTATCTCTCCAGCTCCCTAAATATAAGACTATAAAAACTCTTGCAAAGAACTATAGAGCACATTGGCCAATTTCTAATGTGGTAATCTTTAGTCAGTAAGCCCCGCTTAAGAAAGTACAAGGATCAGACAAAAGACTTCTTTAAATTAAAGAGGTACTTTCCCCAAATCTCAGAACATCTGATTATTTTTAACAATTCATTCCTAACAGTTAGGAGTCTTTATCAGGTCTTTTAAATTGTTGTGAATGTGTGGAGAACCATTAATAACTTGCATTCTAACTACATAGTCTTGAATGATTGTAACTACTCTGATGTGACAAATAAACAGGCACTCTTTATTTTCTGGGGAACTTGAATGCAAACTAGTACGCTAACTTCAGTAACTGTCTAAGTACCTCATTTCTATAATGACTTCCTCATGCCTCAAAGATAGAAAACATTTTTTGCTTAAAATATTAGTGACATCTGATTAACTAAACACTTGTCATATTAAATCAAATAGACTTTTCCTCTCACCATTTCTGTGTGTAAGCATTTCTCTCATTTCCTCATGGTCACATGGATGAGTAAAGTCAAATACACTGTGTCCAGTCAGTTCAAACTGTAAACACATTAAAATAATAAGATCTATAATAAAAAGAAATCACAAAAATATATAGAACATATCTTAATACATAAACATTTTACCTGAGTTAATCCCATATATTTGTTCACATTATCAGAAATGTAAATCATGTCGCCATCATCTGTGAGAACCATAACAAAACCATCCAAAGCTTTCAGATAAAAACAATTCATCTGTGCCTTCATTTCATCTTCAATATCCAAATCACCTATAAAACAAAGGAAAGTAATGAATTATACTTTCCTGACACCCCATATGATCCCTTGAACCCTGCCAGGAGTGATGTGGACGGGGTGGTTGGTTACAGACACTGGGAATATTGGTGGTGGGAGATGTGCACTGGTGATGGAGCTAGTGTTGGAACAGTCTACGAATAAAACCCAATCATGAACAACTTTGTAACTATGTACCTCACAGTGATTCAATTAAAAGAAAAAAAGGAAGTGATCCTTGAGTGTAGAGTAGAGCCAGGAGTAAGTCCTGAGTACAGCTGGGTGTGGCTTTAGGAGGGGGTAAAAAACCAAAACAAAAAACTACAATTGCCAGCTGCTTCTCCCATGACTGTTTAATGTAAGGCAGCAATGAAAACCACAGAAAAACAAAAGTGGTTATATTATTCCAAGGAAGATATAGGAAGGCAGGTGGGGCAGAAGAAAGAAGAAAAGCCTATTAAAAATCCAGATTAAAGCATTAAATGCAAGTAATAAAAGGGGTACCATAAAGAGGGATTAAAAGTATGACAACCTTCTGGAAAAAATTATTTAATTACTTCAATTTCTAATTTGCAGGCCTGTTAAACCCTTCTTAACCAACTCACCAGCATCCAGAAGTTTCCTCACACGTAAATAGCTAATGGTAAGTCTCATAACAGAAGCTTTATCAAGGTGCGAGCTCACATTATGGGGAAGTGGCAACTGATGAGCAAGTTCATAAAAAACTTCAGATTCTTTACTCCGACGAGATCGGGCAGCATCTCTAGACTTTTCTTTTCGGCGTTCAGAACTTATCCTATTTAACAGAAAAGAATATAAGGAAATTTTGTTAGTTTGCCTTTACTTAAATAATCTATACTTTTCTGCTTGCCAAAGAAGCTTTAGAACAAGTAATTAAACTATATAAAAAACTGTTTACTACTTAAATACATTTTTCCCCCTAAAGGAGAGTTGCATGTGTATGGATTATTGAAGACACAGCCACTCTCACAAGAAGCCCAGGATGAAACTTAAATCCTCTACCATGTCAAATTGGAGATGTTCTTGTTTTAGTGAAAACCTTAAAAATCATCCGTATATCTAAGGTTGCACTTCCAGTGGTATTCTAAAGTAGTCTCCCCTTCCAAAAAAAAAAAATTGTATCAGAAAGTCTCAACATAGCCAACAGGTATTAAGTAGGTAAAATAGTTACACCTAAAAACTTATTTTTGACATCATTTTGTTTTGACTCCAGAACTTTCCCATTATCTAGCACATAGCCAGCAGCATCAACTATGGGAGTCTATATAAGCAACAAAGGAAAGTTAAAATCTTCAGGTTTACTTCTTACTCTCTTAGAAACTCATATATTACTGATATAACAGGTATCCAAAATAGAGATATAGCAGGAAGAAAAAGATCTGGTACAATACCAAGAGTTTAAAGAACAAGTTAGCAAAGATTAATATAGGAGTCGATATAATTACATACTTCTGTTGCTGTTACAGTGCTAGGGGTCATGCTCCATAAATGTGGATTTTATAGGGCATTAAACCCAGAGAGCCTCACACATGCAAGGCTACACTCCACCACTGATGTACATCCCTGAATCCCTACAATATGTCTTTAAGAAAACGATACTAAATATTCAGCCAGAAATGTGCTTACATATCAAAAGTTGACCTCTTTTGCTTAAATGCCCAGCAATATCTATTCCTTCTGGCCCAAGACTAAATCTGGTTCTGATGTTAGCTTCTTCACAAACATGTGCTGTTTATTAAAACCTATTATGTACCTAACTCTATATTGTACTAGGTGATGAATTCTTTTCTCATAATACCCTATAAAAAGGTTAAACACTATCCCTATTTTACAGAAATAGTCACTCTCAATGTAGCAAACTCGATTTGAATGCAAATAACTTTTGACTGTAGCTTTTGCTATTACCAGTGTTTTATCTAATTGAAAATGTTGCTTTTACTTTAGGTACTCTACTGTTTTCCTATGCTCCCTCTCTCCCCCCAGTAATGCTCAGTCCCCAGGCTACTTTGGTTATAAGATCAGGTCTGGTGAAGTGGTGCTGCTCAGACCTCTGGCAGTGCAATAATAAGGCAATAATAATTCCGGGGCAGTGGCTGAGGAGACAATCTGGTGCTGAGGGCTGAATTGTGGACATCACAAATGTGAGGAATGTGCTCCAGCCTTTGAGTTATCTCCCTGGTCCTTTGTTACTTTACTGAATCCTTCTTATAATCCATTAAATGCTCTTCCACCTCTAATATTCCCTTCAAATGATGTGTACACTTGCAAGTTTCAAAGAAGAAACATTCTGAAAATAGAAGATGGGTCCTCAAAAAATGCTTTGTTATGTGAATATTAAATGCTTGTATAGTGACAAAAGTATATCTTTTTTTAGCACTTACTCAATTTTGGGCTGGAGTGATAGCACAGTGGTAGGGCGTTCGCCTTACAAGCGGCCAACATGGCTGACCCGAGTTCGATTCCTCCGCCCCTCTTGGAGAGCCTGGCAAGCTACCGAGAGTATCTCGCCCGCACGGCAGGGCCTGGCAAGCTCCCCGTGACGTATTTGATATGCCAAACACAGTAACAACAAAGTCTCCAATGGAGACGTTACTGGGCCCGCTCGAGCAAATCGATGAACAACGGGAGGGCCTTTACCTTTACCTTACTCAATTTTGTAAGTCCATTTAACTCTTAAACTTAAATATAGTATGGGAGCATTTGTTGTTAATAGCTGGATTTTGACACAAACATTTCAATCCAGGAATCAAGATAAATTTAACTGAAGTATTTTGACACTTATAGATGGCTATTAAAAACTGCAAGTACTTTTCAAAGCAGTTTATTAATAAAAAACAATATAAATTAAATTATTTCGGTTTTGCTTTGGGGCAGGAGTTGGGGTTCAGGATGGAAATATCCAAAATATTGTGGTGGGAAGGTGTAATGGTGATGGGGTTGGTTTTCAAATATTAAATGTAATCAAATATTGTGAACAATAGCACAGCGGGTAGGGTGTCTGCCTTGTACACGGCCGACCCAGGTTTGATTCCTCCACCCCTGTCTTGGCAAGCTATCGGTGACGTAGTCAATATGCCAAAAACAGTAACAAGTCTCACAATTTGTTGTAAGACATTACTGGTGCCCACTCGAGCAAAATCAATGAACAACGGGAGGACAGTGACACTGACTTTATAAAAATAAAATTTCAAAAAAGACTGAACAGTTAACATTCCAATAATGAATAAGAGCTCCTTTTCCCAACATCCATGCCAACACTCCTTGCTTTTTTTTTGTAACCTGTGTCAGTCTCTTGTATAATACATCATTATTCTTTCTATTGTTATTATTATTATAAAAGACAAATAGCTTCATTGATTTTATGTCATTCAAGTCACATGAAAAATAAAATAAAAAATAAAAACTGCAAGTACTTGTAAACTACTTACGTATTTGAATAAGAATTTTCTCAATGCTCTATAGCATGTCCTTAAATAACACAGTTTCATTATATATGCATTTTTTTGTAGATGAGAAAAAACAATCCCAGTCTAATGTTGAACAAAAGCACATTATCTGAGAACATGGTTTCCTTGTAATTGTTTCATTTAACGTTGCAATTTCTGAGAACCAAGTGACTATGCATACAATTTTCTTTAAAACCTAAACAGTTGATTACACTTCCATGAAATACAACAATGTCAACAGTTTATAAATTTGATTTTTATGTGCTTTAGAAATGCCTCATTTCAGTTTGCAAATCAATTGTATAACATTTAAGACTCTCTGTCACACAACACACACACACACACACACACCCCAGTTCCTGGAGGTAGAGAGGAGATCTTGTGTATCTCTGTAGGCCTTATTATTGCAGATATAGTTTCCTTCACAAATCTGCTAGTAAGAAACACTGGGAAATGGATTCCATCTGTTTCAAGTAAAACTATTTTTTTTCAAGATGATCTGTAATCTCAAAATAAATCAAAATGCAACTTTATATGCCACAACTGGTCCATATGCTCAGAATCTTCACAGCAAAGTTGGTCAGACTTACTATCCCTCTCTCTCTTGATTCCTCAATCTAATCGAAGCTACCAACAAATGAAACATCTAGTGAAGATTCAGATAAATTTATTTAAGTTATGTACTTTAAAGGAAAACTGCATAAAAATATTAAAATACTTCTAATATTTTCCACAATTACTATACCATATCTGATGGGATTCAGATAGTAGGCAACAAACTACAAAGAAAAATATATAAATATATGCCTCTCAGAGAGCCCGGTAAGCTACCAAGAGTATCCTGCCTACTTGGGCAGGGCCTGGCAAGCTCCCCATGGAATATTCGATATGGCAAATACAGTAAGGACAACAGGTCTCATTCCTCGGATCCTAAAAGAGTCTCCAATCGTTGGTAAAAGACTAGTAAAAAGAGGCTGCTAAAATCTCAGGATTGGGAGGAATAGAGACATTACTGGTGCCCGCACAAGTAATTCACCAAATCAAGGGGATGGCAGTGACACAGTGATATCACAGATATCACTTTAAGGATATCTGATCAAATCGAACATGATCATAAGTTTCTCTTTACCTTTAAAAGTATTTGTATCATCCAGAATTTGAAAGTTAACGATTGTTTAGGGTTTAGAAGCTAAATGTTAAGACAAATCCAAGAAGTGTTGAGCCTGGACAACACATTTACCACATTTATGGAATAATGCATTTAAGCTAGTTTAGACTCTGTGAACAGGAATTTGAACATTGGCCAGAGACATTACAGAGGGTAGGGTATCTGCCTTAAACGTGGCCCACCCAGGTTTAATCCCTGGCACCTCAACTGAGCATGGCTAGGAGTGATCCCTGAGCTGGGCATCACCAAAACCAAACAAACAAAAACAGAATTTGAAAATAAGCCAATATATTGGAAGGAAAATAAGCATCAAGGAAATAAGTATTATGATATTTAAAAAACTTTCAAAAAATAAAATCCATGCCTTGGATCAAACAGGGCATGGTCAGATGCAATGCAAAATATTATGAATTTGATTTCTTTAATCCCTGTACAATCTCTCCAGCCCATAGAATCATAGTTATCGACCAAGAATTAGTTTGATACATAAGTACCACAGAAATAAATCCTCATATATATGCAGGAGGCCCAAGATAGTATAACGAGTATGATGCTTGCTTTGAATGTGGACAACCCAGGCTTCTTTCCTGACACCTCATGTGTTCTACCCCCACATCTAAAACTGATCTTCAAGCACAGCTGAGTATGGGCCTACAGAATGCCCTCCAAATACACAAATTTAGGTCACCAAAAGTTTTTAAGTCTTATTATTTGGGTAATTATTTTAAAAAGGATGTGTCAACATAAAAAAATGAAACATTTAACTGTAACCAAAGCCACCAACAATTCAACACTCTGCTTGATAAATTCGATGTAAAAACACTCTGCTTGATAAATTCTATATACATGTATATATGTGTGTGTGTGTGTGTGTATGTATGTATATGGGCTGGAGTGATAGCACGGTGGAAGGGCGTTTGCCTTGCAAGCAGCCAACATGGCCAACCCGAGTTTGATTCCTGCGTCCCTCTAGGAGAGCCTGACAAGCTACTGAGAGTATCTCGCCTGCATGGCAAAGCCTGGCTACCCGTGACATATTCGATATGCCAAAACACAGTAACAATTGTCACAATGGAGACGTTACTGGGCCCGCTCGAGCAAATCGATGAACAGGAGGACAGTGACAGCGACAGTGATGTATGCATGTGTGTTGTAAGTCATATATATATTGTAAGTCACATATATATGCTGCTGTAAGTCACAGTGATCTCTGGTTGAACAAATTATTAAGCCATTTGAATTTTTCAAATCAATTTGTTCACATTATACGGGAAAATACCCCTTCTGCCATTTGCAATGAAGACTTGACTGTTAATTTTACACTGAACCCATTTAAACATTTTAGCTGTTATTTATTTGTAAAGTCAGGTAGTTTCCAACTTACCCCTGCAAACAGGTTAAAAGACAATTCAATTAGTTCTAAACACACACAAAAAAAAACACACACAAAAAAGTAGGCCTTCTTTGTTGTTTTGCTTTTGGGCAACACCTGACAGTGCTCAAGGATTATTCCTGGCGGGGCTCAGAAGGACCATTTAAGGTGCTGGGGACAGAACCCAAGTTGGGCACATCCAAGGCACATCTCATACCCACTATACTGTACTATTTCTCCAGTTCAAGAAGGCACTCTGCTTTTTTGGGCCACACTTGGTGATGCTCAGGACTTACTCCTCACACTGTGATCAGGGGGACCATATATGATGCCAGAAATTGAATCCAAGTTGGCCTCATGCAAGGCAAGAACCCCACCCATTAAACTACTACTGCTCCAGCCATCAAGAAGGCATTCTTAGTTTCCCATCCTCTAATAATAAAACAAATACCCTCGAGAATATTTTTCTTTCTTTACTATTATGGAAGGGCTGGAGCAATAGCACAGTTGGTAGGGCATTTGCCTTGCATGTGGCTGATCTGGGTTTGATCCCTCCGTCCCTCTTTGAGAGCTCGGCACTGAGAGTATACCGCCCGCACGGCAGAGCCAGGCAAGCTCCCCGTGGTGTATTTAATATGCCAAAAAACAGTAACAACAAGTCTCACAATGGAGACATTACTGGTGCCTGCTCAAGCAAACAGATGAACAATGGGAGGACTGTGCTACAGTGCTACTATTATGTAAATTATTATTTTAGAATAACATGTCCACATACACAAAAAAACAAGTACTCTTATTTAATCTGCACAGGGAGGATATTAATTGGGGCAACAATCAATGTTAAGGGAAAGTAGTATTATACTACTATGTAAGTTCAATGGTGGTTTAGGTCAAAGGACCTCAACTTTAGCTTATCTTCTGGAAAAAGGCTTGAATGGTTCTAAACCATTATCATGAGACTACATGAAAGTAAAATCTGAAACCAATTATTATAATAATATGATTAGAATGATAGTTCCAAGTTTATGAAGTACTTACCAAGGGCTGTTTTGAATATTCACATGGGTTAATATCTCATTTACTCAATAGTCCTATTGGGCAATTATTCTTATCATCCAAATTTACACAGGAAACCTAGAGAGGTAAAGCAACTTATGCAACTTCACACAGCCATTAAGTCAAAATGTCACACAGTCAAAATGATAGCTGTATGAAAGTATTAACAGCAGAATCGATCAAAAATCTACATAAGCTGTCAAAATAAGGAGCCAGCTTAGATCTCAACCTCTTTGCCATTAGTTATCATATACTCTTTTTGACAGAGGAGGTTCAGTCACACCTGGTGTTGCTCAGAGTTGACTCTTGGCTCTCTGCCACTCCTGCAAGACTCAGAAGGTGACTCATATGAGGTGAAAGGGATCAAACCCAGGTTCGCTGCATGCAAGGGAAACACCCTATCTACTGTACTATCTCTCTGCCCCCACTTCCTCACCTTTGCGTAAGCTAATGAACTAAAAACCCTAACCCACAGTAGATAAAATGCTACTCTTCCCAAAAGGCACAGCTAGAACAGGGGTGGAGATGGGGGTGGGGGTGGTGGTGGTGGCTGGCGGCGGCTGAAGTTGGGCTGAGGCTGGGTAGGGAGCCGGTGAGAGTAAGCTCTGAGAACCATGAGGTGTACCCTCTTCCTTGCCAAAAAGGAAAAACTGCTTGGTAGAAAACTTTTTTAAAATATTAACTGAGCTGATTTACAAGAAAAATCTACAGCTCCATCCATTTTAACACCAGAATGGATCAAAAGTCCTATGTATGAGAAAATAATAATCCATAAAGGCACATAATCTACAATGACATTTAATTTATGATACAAAGGAATCCCACTGACATAGTTAAAAACAAAGAGACCAGAGACCAGGTGAGACAATAAAGGTGTTAGGGCTTGCATGTGGCTAACTCTAGCTTGATCTCTGGTACCATTTATTGGTCCCCCTAGCACCACCAAAAGTGACAGCTGGCAGAAGCCCTGAGCAACTGCTGGGT
Source organism: Sorex fumeus (assembly GCF_029834395.1). Taxonomy (NCBI): domain Eukaryota; kingdom Metazoa; phylum Chordata; class Mammalia; order Eulipotyphla; family Soricidae; genus Sorex; species Sorex fumeus. The sequence goes on from NW_026606155.1 coordinate 33,946,151, forward strand.
GTAGACCCCAATAAAAAATAAATAAATAAATAAATAAATAAATAGTCTAGCAGGGTAAACTGGTATACAGCACTAGGAAAAAGAATTCTTTGTATGGGGAGTTTTATTTCACTTTTCTAAAACTTGGGCTAAAACCATTGATATTTTGGGGCTTATGCATTATTAAGCAATGAAATTTAAGAGCCTTAACACATAAGACACATGTTCTAACAATTAACTTCATCTATGCTCCTTCCATTTAAAAAAAAATCACAAAGTTTTCGGATGTAAGTATGAAAATGATACTGGCCATTTTTTATACAATAAAGACAATGTCAATGACAGAATGAGATCAACCTGCTGAGCAAAGCCAATCTGTCAAATAATATTCATGAGAAAGTCAAGGATAATTACACTTGTGCAGACACATGAGACTTTAGATCAAACTATCTTTTTAACAAAAGTTAGATTGTAAGAGCCAGTAACTGGCTTTTAACCCCTTAAAACTGAGTTGCTTTTGTAACTTGAAATAAAAAGAAAAGACATAGATTATAAGAATAAAAAGTCTTAAGACACACTTTAACCAAACTGCCGCTGTTAAAAAAATATTTAATAAATGATAAAGAAAATGGTAGTCAGTTAACTGCTGGAGAGTATAAACTAGCACAAACTTTCTAGGAGATAAATAAGCAGTACTTTTGAAAGCTTTGAAATTCACACTTTTTGGCCTAATTTTACTTTTTATATTTCACTATTAAACAGGGACCAGAGAAAGACTATAGGGGTTTAGGTTGATGTCTTGCAGGCAGCCTACTCTGGTTCAATCTATCCACAGCATTGCCTGGTGGCACAAGCATCACAGGGTCTAGGCCTGGGTCTGAGCAGCACAGAATTATTCAGTCATAGCATTGAGCTACAGGCGGAGAATTGCTGAGCCTTCTAAGTGCTATCTGGGAGGAAGGATGAGGAAGAAAAGAAGATGAGGAGTAAGAAAAAGAAAAAGAGGGAAAACAAGAGGAAAATGAAAAAAGAAAAAAAGAAATGTTTATACTTAAGAGCCTATTAACTGTAATGCTGTAATAGAAAACATCAATGAATTTAAGTGTCTCAAAAAAGAGTTATGATGGGACATTTAGATAATGCAATACCATTCAACCTTAAATACATTTAAAAATAGTATTTAATGAAATTATTTCAACACTTAAATGTTCACTACATACTCTGTGGCAAACTTCTCCTGGTAGTATCAGAGATTAAATGCTCTGCCTCACATGCAAAGCATGATTTTTACCAGTGAATTACATCTCTGGCAGGTGGTAAACATTTTTGTTTATTCTTAAACAATCTGATATAAATTTATTAGTCATGTTATGACCTTTTCTGAGTGTCAGGATCTCTAAAAACAGCATGTAGTTTTCTACCCTTTGAACAAATGTGCTTAATATCTTACTTTGAGAATAGGTTTTGATATAAAGGTTATAGTGGTTATATACTAGCTCAGACTTAGTATATAGAGAACATTAAAACCCACATACTTTTGCTAGCAACTAATACTGTTACCTAATTTAAAACTTGGAACAATCGTGCAAAATTCCAAGAATCCCATTTCTTCATAGAGTGAAAATAGATGAAAATTTAAACAAGACAGAAATAGTTGTGCCCAAAAGTTGACAGTGGAAATTTCTAGGTAGTGAAATAGTAGGTGGTTACAATAATTTGTGCATTTTCACTTCTCTGTTTTTCCACCTTGAAATTTTTATTAAACATTAAAATAATCATTTAGCAAAAGCAGAAATTCTGAATACACTGAGAACTCATAAAGGCTATTACAAAGTAAGCAGACTCAAGCCCCAATATTACCATTTAATTATAAATAAAATTTGCAAAACTATAAAATATATGTATCACTGTATTTAACAGTAAATGTTCTCTTTACATATCATAGTATGGCTGGGACGGTTTTAATTTTTTTGCCAGTTCCATGGCTTGCACAATTGCTATATTTTAGTGAAGAAATTCCTGAAGCACAGTGGTATCAAAGAGAAAGAGTGATGCAAATGTCTGTCATTCAGTGTGGTGGCATTACTCTTAAGTATTATGGGGAAGTCAGAAAGTAATATAATTTAAGTATCTACATTAAAAGTAGAAAACATAACTTTTCTCCTACCAAAAATAACTTAGAGAATAACAATGAATTAAGGAAGATATGGGTAAAGTGCAATATGAAAAAAAAATTAAGATGACATAAGAATCCACAGGGCTGAGATGACTGTCAGGTAAAAGGTCAAAGTAAGCAAGACAATACAAAGTTTATAATCGAGAAAATGAATTAGTCTGATTTTTTTTTCCTTTGATGGTGCAAAGACTGAATCCAGGGTCTCACACATGCAAGCAAGTGCCCTACATCTCCAATGCTAAGTTAGCCTTATATAAAGGCCAGTGGGTGTTTTCCAAAAATTGTAGGGACGAAATGTGGTTTGTGGACTTTGAATAAAGATAACATAATCAAAGTAAAGGAAAAACCACCTAAGCAGCTGTTGGGCACACATTATCTTATTTCTAAACTTCAGATACCAGTATCTAGAATCTGAAAATACATGTTCATGGAGTAAATATTATCCAAGGTATGTTTAGAGCATTCAGTAACAGGGCTTATGGCATATATTTAATAGTTTTTTAAAAATTATTTAATAGAGGGTGGGAGGCTGGGGCCACACCCAGAGATGGTAAGGGCTTACTCCTGGCTCCACACCCAGGTTTCATTCCTGGCAGCCTTGGGAGACCATATTCTCATTAGGATTGAATTGAACCAGGAATTGAATCAGGGTGTCTGTGTGCAAGGCAAATGTCCTACCTACTGTAATATCACTTCAGCCTCCAAAAGATCAATATATCATGCTTCAAATTATAAGTTTAATATTAAAATATGTTTGACTTGGAAGTTTAAAATCAGAGGAATCACCACTTCACATTACATTTCAAATATTTATCTACTTAAAAGCATGCACGTTTTTTAAAAAAGATTCTTAAAACTGCATAGCTCTTAACCAGATATTACAGAGAAATTCAACGGACCATGGTAATAAACAATAATGTTTATTATTAGGGCCGGAGCGATAGCACAGCGGGTAGGGCATTTGCCTTGCATGCGGCCGACCCGGCCAACCCAGGTTCAATTCCTCCACCCCTCTCGGAGAGCCAGGCAAGCTACTGAGAGTACTTCGCCTGCACAGCAAAGCCTGGCAAGCTACGTGACATATTTGATATGCCAAAACACAGTAACAAGTGTTACAATGGAGACATTACTGGGCCTGCTCGAGCAAATCGATGAACAACGGGAGGACAGTGACAGTGGACAGTGACAGTGATTAGGTATAAGACTTATTTGTTTTGGAGCTGCACCTAATAGTACCAGGGAACCATGCAGAGTCAGGAATGGAACCTAAGACTCCCTGCACACCAACCCTTTGAGTTTTCTGCCAGGCCCAAGACTAATTTTTGAGAGAAAATTCCAAACAGCTGCATTAATTTTAAAATGCAGATATATGCGCTTCTATTATTAACTTTAAATGCTGCGAGGGCTCAAACCCTGGGACCCATATACTGCAACACAAAGGCTCTGCAGCTGAGCCACATACCTGGGTCACATTCAGTAGTAATTTTTCTAAGATTTTCTCAAACTGCAATGACCTCTAGGATTAGATGAAAGAACTAGGAATCATCTAAAACTTTTACCATAAATCTTAAAATCTAAAAATTTTGCATTTGATTATGAAGTTATAGTAATAAATTTTAGAAACAAGTATCTAATGCAACAACTGTTAACAGTTATCTTGAATAAAATATAATACTTATGACAAAAATAGCAAACACTGTCTTTTGTTTTTTTGGACCACATCCAGAGTGCTTAGAGATCACTGTTGGGGAGGGGCACTGGGGATTTAACCCAGGTTGGTGGCATGCAAGGCCTACTGTGCTCTCTGGCCCCACAAACACTGTTATACATATATTTGCTGTGCACTGTCCTAAGCATGTCTCATATGTTAACTACAAGGCTGTTATCAGAAAAAAAAAAACACAAAGTTAGGTCAGAAGGAATAATACATAATTCAATTATTAATTTAAACATTTTAATGTAGAAAATACCCATAAGAGCAAGAATAATATTTGAACAGATAGGGCTTTATTACCACCTTGCACATGGCTGACCAAGGTTTGGTCCCCAGCATCCCATATGATCCCCTGAGCCTAACCAGGATTGATCCCTGAGCAGAGAGTGAGAAGTGAGTCCTAGCACTGCCAAGGGAAGGGGGGAAGGAAAGAAGAGAGGAAGGAAAGAAAGAAGGAAGATGCTTATGATAAATTGAAAGAACTTGTATAAATCTATGTCAAAAAGTACATTTAGTTCAGAGACATTCAGTCTTAACTGTAATAAAAATTCATAAGAAATATACCAACTGACATCCTTGCTCAGAAATATATAGTTCAAAAGAATAAAGTAATCCCTGGCATTGGGCAAGGAATAGAGTTAACCAAGATATAATGTCAAAGGAAAAAGGGCTGAGCTCATTAATACATGTAGCTACACAAAGTCAAGGAGAACAATTATGTATATAAATTGTACAGATATGAAGAAGTTCTATTTGAACTATATATTTGAAACATAATGAATTATTATGGCGACTATCTGAGCAGACTGCAAATGATGATGGTAGTGATGAAAATTGTTTATACCCGATACATCTCTGGAGCTTGACAATTTCTACAATGAGAATAGATATATGTTATTTTTATAATTAAAATATTTTGGGGGCTGGAGTGGCACCAAAAACAAAGAACCAAACAAAAAAACCCTTCCATTTCCCTTATAACTACTTTTCAAGTCATGAAGTGATTTTTAAAAAGTCAAGAAAATCTTCTGTTTTTACAAATTTAGACTTCATGTATTACATTTTTCTGCATGAGCTATTCCAGTAATAAATGTTTATCATTTTATTTTTGAAGAAAACACATTAAAAGTTATTTCTTTTTGGTTTTCTTAGCCAACATCTCACTCTGTGTTCAGGGTTTACTGTCAGTAGTGCTTGGGAGACTATGTGGTGCGGGCTGCATGCAAACCAAGAACCTTAACCATGTTCAGCCCCAAAACCAAAGTTGTTAATATCCAAAGCACTAGAAAATACTTAATTATTGATGTTCTAAGAGACTAAGGAATACAAGTACTTTTTTTGTTTCTTGGGGGGGAGGGCAGGGGTCACAATGTCGATGCTCACCCTGAGTTACTCACCCAAGTTACTCTTGGCTCTGCACTCAGGAATTACTCCTGGCTGTGCTTAGGTGGACCACATGGGATGCCAGGGATGGAACCCGGGTCAGCCGCATGCAAGGCAAACACCTTCCCCGCTGTACTATAGGTTTAGTCTGGGATACAATTACTTTTTAAAATCCCAAGACTAGTTCATTTTTAAATTCTCACCATACTTTAGCTCGTGTATTTGCCACAAATTATTTTTCTCTCTAGCAGAAAACAAATAAACATATACACAACTAGTACACAACTGAATAAAATACACCAATAACTGATCCCAATGCACACAGCAAGAAACAAAAAAAAATTCTTATTAATTAAAAGTCATTTTCTAATAGAAATCTAATTCAACATTGAATTTCATCTAGATTCTTCCTTTTCCTTTTTGGTTTTGGATCACATCCAGTAGTGCTCAGAACTTACTCCCGGCTCTACATTCAGTGATCACTCTTAACAGGGCTTGGGGAAACTTAATAGATGCCATGGATGGAACCTGGGTTGGCCACATGTAAGGCAGGCACCCTACACATTGTGCTACTGCCCTAGCTCATCATTTATTTTATTCTAGTTTAGAAGCAGACCTTTAATAACAATCTTAGATAAGACTAGTTTTTTTCCTGGTTCATGAGCACCACCAGAAACACCCTAGCGAGTACAGGCAGGAGGCTCAGCAATGCCTGGTATTGCCAAAAAAATTAAATTTAAAAGAAAGAAAGAATATAGTCTTAAAGACGTTGGGGGGCTGGATCGATAGCACAGTGGGGAGGGCATTTGCTTTGCATGCAGCTGACCCGGGTTCGATTCCCAGCATCCCATATGGTCCCCTGAGCACTGCCAGGAGTAATTCCTGAGTTCAGAGATAGGAGTAACCCCTGTGCCTCGCCAGGTGTATCCCCAGAAAGAAAAAAAAAATTAAAGATGTTAAGGATATATGTAGCTCAACTGTAGAGGGCATGCCTTTTATGCTTGTGGCTTTGGGTTCTTCCATCTCTAGACACCATATGCCCCTCACACCTCCACATGGAGGAGTTGTGGCAGCCATAAAAACAGAAACATTAAAAAATTCTAAATTTTAAAGTCGTATTAAAAAATGAGTACGAACAAATGCAGTAATCAAATATTCACACATAAGGTTTTTTATTTCACTGTGGAAGAAAATAAACAGTAAAGTCCTGAGAAAAAAATTGTCAAGAGACTAGTTCTCTGCCTCCTATACTCCATTCTTAACATACAAGAGTATCACCACAAAATCTTAACCTTGAGCTCAAACCTTTTGTAACCTCTAGTGTTACAAAGACACAGTTAACAGAAAGATTAGATGTTCTCCAAAGAAATGAAGCTCTGGAGTGGATCTTTATGGAATAAACTTCCATACTCATCAGTCAAGATTAGTGTTTTCCTCACAAATACCTTGCTGAATTAAACATACGCTCAGTAAATTATTTAACTATAGGTTTATGACACAAAGATAAATTTAAAGTAATTTAGTTTGACCAGGATGAAAGGAAAACAAAGAGGTAAAGGCTTGTGAAGACGGTCTAGAGTAAGTGTTCAAGTATAACTGAGACTGGACGCCAACATAATCAAGAGACCCATCTTATAAAGGTCCAAATGCAGCGTTAGCCTTTTTATTTTCAGGAGAGACAGAAAAGCTCCAAGAAGACAAGTGAAACTAAAATAAATGATCTGGAAAGACAATTTTAAATTTGTCATTAAATTTTAAATGTTGTAGCAGTTTAAATTATAACTTGGTCATGTCTATTTTCAAATATAATGTCACCAAGACTCCAATTACTCACTGGAGATTATTTTATTTTATTTAATCTTCAAACAATCGCTAAAATGGTCACTGATATCATCATTGCAAATGGAGAAAAACAGATTCAGAAGCATTCAGCAACTTCCCAACATATATAAAGCAACAAGTAAAAAGACTGAACTCTAAGGTATTATTCTCTAGCGGTATCCGTAGCTATAAGCATGCTTCTCTTCAAACAAGAGAAACAAAATAAATAAAATCGTAACAAAAATGTTTACTAATAGATGAGGGGGCTCATTGATTTCTGATGATGCCCTTAAAGAAGGGAGTTGAGGATGTCTATTCCCAATGTCTTTACTTAAATGACACTGGGAATACACATAACTGAATAACTTGTTCTTGGAAAATCTGAAGTAATCTGGCTTGAAGCCTAAAAATCAACATTAAAGTGGTTAAGTCTAGCTTCTACTATGAGAAACTTACATGAAATGCCCCTATGTTAACATCTATTATAAACATTCTGTGTTCTGATTTCTTTCAATCCTTCAGCTTTTTTAGTTTTTCAGACCTTCTTTCAAAAGGACAACTTTTCTTTCTACCTAGATTCTGGAAGCTCATTTAATGAAAAATTGTAAAAAGAAAACCCCTGTGTCTCCATCACCCAGTTACCTTTTCAGAAAGTTTGAAAATGATCCATGTAAGTCTAAAAATCAGGCATGTTTAACAAACATTTAAAAGTCGAGTGGCCACCATTAATAGTTTGTCTTAGTTTTTCAGTTTTAAGGCTCTCTATATTAAGAAATGATTCCATCTGAGTTCAGATTTGCAAATATTTTAAATGCTAAAATCTTGAAAAATAACAGATGGGATTGAGGAAAATCCAAACTCCAGTTTATAATTTAGAGGGAGGGGTTCACAAGAGCTAATTATTTCATTTCCATTAAAACTGGTTTTGATATTCTCAACTGGTGAACTGCAAAGAAATGACTATAATATTTCATATAAAAGGAAGTGATTGGTACATAACTTCGGTTTAGTCTTAAGTGTGATAAAGCATATGACAAAACTGGCATCACACTGAGATAATCTTTAGATTTACAATACAGCAGTCTCATTTCATTGAAAGTATTGCAATCACTTCTGCAAAAATTAACTGCTATTAATTCTTAGAAACTCTGGGATTTAAGTCCAGACTTGCTTACTTGGCAACTCTTTTGAATTTTTAAGTGCTACAGTACACATATATTGGAAATATATTATTCTAGAGACTAGGAACCAAAGAGGAGCTACAAAATTGCAAGAACATACACAAATTTATCTTCTACTGATAGCGATTAAGGAAGTTAATCTCTCCAGAGTGGAAGGATTTAACAGTAAAAACAGTCTATTTAGGGGCCGGAGCGATAGCACAATGGGTAGGGCGTCTGCCCTGCACGCGGCTGACCCAGGTTCGATTCCCAGCATCCCATATGGTCCCCCGGGCATCTGCAGTAGTAATTCCTGAGTGCAGAGCCAGGAGTAATCCCTGAGCATTGCCGGGTGTGACGCAAAAAAGAAAAAAAGGACAGTCTACTTAACCACAAGTCCTACACAAATCTTCTATTTCTTAAAGTAAATTTCTCTAAGTTTTAAAATAAGTGAATCAAATTGTGAGGGAATGGGGAACCACTCAATTCCATCGGTTCCGTTCACAGCTCTGAATCCCATGTATCTTCTACACTCAAACTTCAAGGTGTTTTTTTAAAACTTGCAGTAAGTTCTAACAGAATGATAACTTCCCATATAGCCTGAAGGTTCTCTTTCAATACACCCAAATATCAGGAAAGAAAATAAAAGTTCTGCAGGATCCTCGCGTTCCATCCATAGTGAAATCTTTAGCGTTCCATCTTTAGTGAAATCATGTATTTCTATTTCGACCTGACTAAAACCGTTTGCCCAAATTTCTGCCAAGCCGCTCTGTTTCTACGAAGATATTTGCAAGAAATCCAGTATCTTTCACGGACCAAGTCTGAACGATCCTCCTCCTCCCGTCCCGTCCCGTCCCGTCCCGTCCCGTCCCGTCCCCTCTCTCCCCACCCCGGTCCTGACAGGTGATAGGAACGCACAATAGTATCCCACGCCGGTGTTCCCTTTTCAAAGGCGGCTGTTTCTCTAAAATTCCCGTTACTCAGACTCGCCAAGTCTAGCAAGTTTTTCCAAGCGAACTAAAACCAAACCAAACCAGCACGTGCAAACCGAAAAAAGTTCGCATCGCAGGGCCCTCGCAAGCAGCAAAAAAAAAAAAAAAAAATCTCTCCTGCACAAAGGCAAAGCCCACTGGCCGCGGCCGAACCGCGCGGCAGGGTTCGGTGACCGCGTTCGATCACGCGCGCCCGTGTGTGTGTGTGTGTGTGTGTGTGTGAAATGTGGAGTGTGGTGTGTGGTGTGTAGAGTGTGGTGTGCGTGACGTGTGGTGGTGGTGGTGGTGGTGGTGGTGGTGATGGTGTGTGTGTGTGTGTGTGTGTACTGTGTACGGCGTATATGCAGTGTGTGTGTATGTGGAGTGGTGTGTGTGTGTGTGTGTGTGTGTGTGTGTGTGTGTGTATGTGTGTAGAGTAGGATGGTCGGGAGCCCCGGGGGCCCCGCCGAGAGGAGAAGCCGGGGACTGGCGTGCAGCAAGGGCCGCCCTGGGGCCGGGCTTCCAGAGGCGCCCGGAGAGGCTCCGCCGGGCGGGAAGCACGGCGGCTCGAGTCCGAGCGGCGGCTCCTTTCCCCTCCGGGGGTCTCCGGGAGCCGGTTCGTCCACCCCGAGGGGGGCCCGCGGCCCGCGGGGCTCGGGGTCGGGGAGGGAGGAGAGCGGGTCACCACGCGGGTCCGTCCCTCCCCCCCTCGCCACCACACACCCCCGGCCCTGAGGGGACGGCGGGCAGGGGCAGCCCTCGGCCCCAGAAAGCACTTTCGAGGCGTCTTCCACCCCCCACGACAAGATGGCGACGTGGACAGAGGGGGGGAGCCCCCGCCGGCGAGCTCGGGGGAAAGAGGGGAGGGGAGAAGCCGGAGAAACAAAAAGGCGCCCCCCCACCCCCCACCCCCTCCCCATCCCCGGGACGCCGAGGCCGGCCCGGGCGCCCGCCGCGGCGGCTGGCGGACGGAAGGGGCTTACTTTTTCTTGTCGTTCGCGCCGCCCGCGCCCTCCATGGCGAATGGGTCCCGGCGAAGCCTTCGTGGCCGGCGGCCCCCAGGCTCGCCCGTCCAAAGCCGCCGGCTGCCTCCGCACCAGGGGAGAGCGAGCGACCGAGAGAGAGCGAGAAGGGGCAGGCACGTCCAGACAGGGCTGGGGTGCGAGGCGGCCAATCCCTCGTGAAACCCCAGGCGACAATCGCCGGGCTGCAGGGCCGCCTCCGAAGAGCCGCTCTCGGGGCCGCTTGTCAGGGCCCGACGCACCAGCAGAAGCGGCGGCGGCGGCTCGATCCTCGCGTCCCCTCACACTAGGCGACTGCGTGCACTGAGAAGCTTGGGCAGCGGCAGACGGCGGGCAAAGGCGGAGGCGCGCGCGGGGACGCGCACGAAGGAGGCGGGGGAGCGGAGCGGGGGGGGGGGGGGAGCGTCGGGGACGCGCTTCGCCGGGACCCGGCGCGCATTCTGGCCAGCCCGCCTCACCTGAGGGGGAGGCGGGTTCCCTGAGAGCCAATGGGGAGCGACGCAGACGGCCAGGCCCCACCCCAGCCCTCGTCGCTCTCAGCCAATCGAGAGACGGTCAGCTGAGGCACAGCTGGGCCGCGCTCACGTGCTGGTCTGTGTGCTGCTGGGTAGGAAGGAGAAAGGAGCTGGGCTGCGGCTAGCCTGGTTCTGAAGACGCCGCACCTTCTCCCCGGGAAGGCCGCGATTGGCTTTGGGAGGCGCTGCAGAGAGGGAATTTCGGTTTGCGGCGTCCGAAGCCTGCATCACATTGCCTTGTTTTCCGATGCTTAGGGGTCTTCCTCTTTCTCCTCAGCAGCGCTGTGCAGCATTGCCGCCTAGCTCTGTTAGAGTTCTAGTTCTAAAAAAAAAATAAAAAAAAAAAAAGCAGACTTGTCTGCCTAGCGATAAACCCTTTCGTCCTTTTGCTCCAGTTGGGTTACAATAAGGTCTTTCTTGCCAGGTTACTCAACTGTGGCCAGTGTCAGCACTGACTGCATTCTTTGCCATGGAACTGAAGTATATGCAGTTTTTCTGTGATGGTTCTATTGCAGATTTGGAAAAAAAAAAAAAACGGGTGGTTCAGGGGGGCACACCCACAATGCTCAGGGCTTACTCCTGACCCTGCACTCAGGAATCATTCCTGATGGGCACGGAGGTCCATAGGAGATGTTGGGGATTGAATCCCAGTAGGCCCTATACAAGGCAATCACCCTACCTGCTGTATTATCGCCCTGGCCCTTATTGCTGATAAAATTTTAGAACAACCCTTTGACTGCAAACTTCTCAAAGGAAGAAATAAACATAAGGGAATATTTAAAAATCTGAAGTTATTTTAGGATTTACAAAATGACAGTAGGTATGAATCACTGATAAAAGTACAAACCTAAATTTCTATTAAAGAGTAGGAAAAATGGCTTTAGGCAGAATTTTTTTTTCCTTGTTGCTTGGAAAAAAGCTAGTGATAATCATATTAATTGGAAAGGTTGGAGGTGGATGCAGAACTCACCCTCGTTTTGAGACTGTCTTGAATTGAGTACGCAGAGTACTCAATTGAGGAGAGGATTCTCCAGACCCTTCACTGAGACCCGTGCAGACAGGATTACTGTGTATGGTCTGTCTGATAACGCGACTTTGCGGCTACTGAGTAAGATTTACATTTATTGGTTTTAGGCACTTTTTCAAGCAGTTTCAGTCTCTTAAAACAATTTTGAGTTCAACAAAGAATCATTGCACAGATATCCCAGTAGATTCTTTAACTTTCCATGTTTAGTTTATTAAGTACATTAGTTACAATATAGTTTTGAGTTCGTTTATTAATGTACATATCTGTAGTGGATTTCAATTATACTGCTTTGTAAAAGCAGGGTATATAACAGCACTAAACTTTTTGCCTCTTTTTTCTTTCAATTTTTGGACCACACATAGCTGTGATGGGGACTTACTCCTGGCTCTGTGCTCAGAGATCACTCCTGGCTGTGTTGGGGGACGATATGTGGTGCTGGAGAGGGAGCCAGGTCACATGCATGCAAGCCAGGAGCCTTACTGCTATGTTATAGCTCCAGCCCCTTTAATAGCACTAAACTCTGACAAGAACAACCAGTTTATAAAGCAACTTTTTTCAGTATTAAATTACATTTAATCTTAATTTTAAAGAAAAAGAACCAATAAATGTTTTGCATACATTTTTTCATTCTCACCATCAAAGAAAAACTGATGCTCAAAAGTTGTGTTAAGAAGGTAAGACAAGTAATAAGTAGCAAGGTTGTTTGTTTGGATTTATTTTGGTTTGGTTTTTGATTGTTTTCTGTCACACACATGGTGCTGCTGATTTACTCCTAGGTCTGTGTTTAGGGATCACTCCTGGTGGTGTTCAGGGACCATACAGGGGGCTGGAATCACAGGGACAGAGTTGGTTTTTGAGTGCAGGTTTCTCTTTTTTGCTCTTTGCCATTCTTTTCAGAAGCATTTCTATCTTCTTTCCTCAGTACTGACACTTATCTCAATAAATACTTATTGAGGTTGTATCTTCTATCTCTTAAAAAAGAAAGTAAGTTATTGCAGCTATCCCATTAGCGTTATGTTTTTCCCTTTTTTGGAAGTGGGGGGGTAGGCTACTCCTAGCTCATGTACTGATGATCATTCTCTCCCACCCGTGCATGGCACGGAGGACCATGCAGTATCAGCAATTGATCGAGACCTCCCATGTGCAAACTCTGCACTCAACCCACCTATCCAGAGGACCAAGTGGTGCCAGTCCTCCATCATGCAATGTTTATGCTCTAACCCATTGATCTGCTCTCTCAAAAGCTCCTCAACCCAATTATTTGGCCAAAGATATCTGGTTTTTTTGTTAATGAGATTTGTTATTTATTTATCTTGTTTAGTGAATTATGGTGTGCAAAATGCTTTCTCCCATTTATGAAATGTCTTTTGTCTTAATAATAGTTCTTTTTGCAGTATATAAACTTTTTAGTTCGATGCAGTCCCATTTCTTTATTTTTGCTTTTATTTCTGTGGCTGTTGGGTTGAATCCTCAAAGATATCAATGAAGCCAATATCATGCAGCTTACTGCCTTTGTTTTCTTTTATATATTTTATCGTTTTAGGTCTATCATTCAACCATTCAGGTTTTTTTGTTTGTTTTATAGTTTTGGGTATCTGTTTGTTTATTGTGGGCCACAGCTGGAGGAGCTTAGGGCTTACTCTTGGCTCTAAGCTCAGAGATCACACTTGACATGGCTCAGGGGACCATATGTGGTACAAGAGATAGAACCCAGATTGCGTATGTTCAATCTTCTCTTCTCCCCCTCCAACCCTATTCAAGTCTTTAATATATTTTAAATTAAGTTTTGTATTGCTTCTATTATATTTTTGTTATGCTGGGGGCACACAAGGTGAGGACCAGAGCCTTCACTTGGTGACAAACTCGAAGTCTCATACTGGCAAGACATGTGGTTTACCACCAATCTGCATGCCCATCCCAAAATCTCTTTTTAAATTTGGTCAGTAGACCCACAAGGAAGATAAAGTTAAAGAGTGATCTCAATGCCAGTTTGTCTTTTTCATATCTAAAAGACTAAAATATCCTGAAAAATACCTAAAGATAGCAAAGGGTAAAAAAAAACTACACATATCTTAATTATATTAAATATATAAATTATAAACATTTCAATTTTAAATTCTGAAAACTAAATGTTAAGGATAATTGGCACTAGAGTCAAGAGTGAGCTCTGACACATTAATAAGAAGTAACTTAACCCTTTGTGTCCTATAAATGCCGCAGAATTAAGAGATGATTAAATGAGATAATACATGCAAAACTCTTAGAATAATATTTGGCAGATAGTAAGCTATTTCTGTATATCATGCTTCTTTTGTCATGATAGTTTTATAGCGTTTAGTCTAGAGATTGTTTACTTTGTTTGGTTTGTTCCCAGGTACTTAATCTTTTTTATGCACTTATAATAGAATTTTGCCCGTAATTTCCCTTTCCTCTAACTCATTTTTATATATAAAATGCAACAGATTTATGCTGTGTTAAAATAAAACATCAAAATCATGAGCCATTTAAAATTGTTCTAAAATGGGCTTTATTAATTTTTTTAAAATTTTACTCTACAAAAAGACAAAGCTAGGGAAATAGAAAACAGGTCACATGTTGGGATAAAACATTTACTGACCACATTAAAGGCAAATTTATATCTAAAATATACTAGGAGCTTTTGAAACTCAACAGTAAAAAAATAGAAAGCCTAATTTAAAACTATACAAAAGATCTGAGCAGAAAACTCATTAAAAGATATACACAGATGGCAAATAAGAATATAGCATGATGTTCAATTACATATGTCATTTGGAAATAGAAAATTTAAACAAAATCGAGAAATAGCATGCACTTAAAATGACTAAAATTCAAAACACTAGGTACCAGGATGGTCCAAAGACTACAGAGACATCTTTGCAAGTGTAAGAAAACAAGTTCAGTCTCCAGTGCTACCCATGTGCGCCCAACAGAGTCTCTTGTGTTTGGAACTCCAATACTGCCATGAATTGTGTGATAATCTAGTGATGTATGTGCAAGTATTTCAAACAAGGTATGTAACCCCAGCAAGTACTGCTTCTCAAGGGCTATGGCCAGGAGTCCAACCCCTGATGAGTATATGTATGAATCTCACAGCAACTTCTAGGAAACAGTATACAGCTAGAATGTTCATGAGCACCACTACTGCATGAGTGCAACCCCAGATGAGCCTTTGTGCAAATACCACAACTAAAACCCTGCAATCCCCAGTGAACACCATGGCCAACTATATGAACACCAGAGGTATGGCCCCCAGTGAACACCAGAACTAAATACATATGCACACAACCAAATGTGATCCCTGGTCATCATAACATTAGCAAGGAAGGATAATTAAAGATTGAAAATAAATGAAATAAGATCAAAGTCATGAAAATACCAAATGCTGACATGAATGTGGAACAGTAGAAGCTATATTTTATTGTTGGCAAGAAAGTAAAATGGTATAGACACTCTGGAAGAGAGTTTGTCGATTTATTGTGAATCTAAATATACTTCTACCATAGAATCTAACAATTGTTCTCCTCAGTATTTACCAAAATGAGCTGAAAATTTTATTCATACTAAAATCTGTACACAAACATTTCATGGTCATGGTCCTCCCATTGTTCATCGATTTGCTCGAGCGGGCCCAGTAAGATCTCCATCATGAGAATTGTTATTACTGTGTTTGGCATACTGAATACGTCATGGGTAGCTTGCCAGGCACTGCCGTGCGGGAGAGATACTCTCGGTAATTTGCCAGGCTCTCCGAGAGGGGAGGAGGAATCGAACTCGGGTCGGCCATGTCGGCCGCTTGTAAGGCAAACTCAATAACTTTATTCATAATTTCCAATAATTTGAAGCAATCAAGATTTACCAATAGACGAATGGATAATCAAACTCTGGCACATCAATGGGATATTATTTAGCAGTTAAAAGAATGAACTATCAAGTCATCAAAAGATATGCAGTAAACTTTTTTGGGAGACCAGACCAAAAAGTGGTGGTCAGGGCTTACTCCTGGCTCTTTGCTCAGAGATCATGCCTAGTAGGGTTCAGGGGAACCACATGTGGTGCTGGGAAACAAACCCAGTCAGCTTTATCCACTGTACTGTCTCTCAGGCCCCAAGAAACTTAAATGTATACAGCTAAATGAGGAAAGCCAATCCGGAATGACTACAGAATGTATGATTCTAATCACAAGGCATTTGGGAAAAGAAAAAAAACTATAGAAACATTGTAAAAATCAATGTGTGGCAAGGACTGAGTGGAGAAGGGAGAAAGAGCACAAAGGTGTAGCACTAGGCATTTTTAGGGCCATGAACAATGAATGGCATGATTCCCAAAGAGTAGATACATGACATTTAAGAATTGGGAAATTCCCACATAATTGTACAGCACAAAGTAAACTATGGATTAAATTTAATAATGATGTATAAATATTGGACCACTAATTGAAACAAATTTCAAATAGATCCAGTAAGTCAATAATTGGGGAACTGGGTTTGGACTGGGGCAGATGAGAATATATGGGAACACTCTGTACATGCTGTTTTAATTTTTATGTGAATCTAAAATAAAGAATACAACCTATAAATAAAAAGATAAGATAGGAACATCCTCCCCAAATCCAGATTTCTTATCTCTTGCATAAAGTGAAGGGCGTATATCTATAAAAATTCAAGTAGTTTAATACGTCTCTTGACTATATTTTGTCTATGAAGGAAAGTGATATTCTTTAGTATTTTATAATATCAAAGTCAGTTGAAAAATTCTCAGAAGCTACATCTTTATAAAATTTTCTAGTTCTAGAAGGGAAAAATTTAAGAGAAAATGGAACAGACTCTCATCCTTGCAAATGAATTGATAATACTGTCTTCTGAATTCAAACACACACAGGATTTCTTTTTGCAGCTGTATATCAGTTGACACATTATAAGCTGAATATATTTGTTTAGAATTTGTTTTCCCTACTTCTATCCCAGACTACACTAATGGATTAGCAAAGAGTATATCTATATATATTTCTATCTATAGAATTATCTATCAATTCTGATTCTGATACATAATTTTTATCTACTCTGCAGGTAATGTGTCCTTCTAGTATGTGAATCCCTTATGGGTAGGAACATTTTTTATATTAGCAGCTGCTGAATTAGGAAAGTGCCCATCACATAAGAACATCATCCTCCATATTTAAGAACTGTGATCAACATTTTAGGTATGTTCTTCCATCAAAGCGCCATGACAACACCCCCCCCAAAAGGAATGGTGGTGACAATAACATGAATGAGCAGATCAATGGTCAAAGAAATAAAAAATACAAAGGCAAGGACTAGGAAGTAGTGATCCAGGATTATGGACCATGTCACTCCTTTATGTCACTTAAACTGTGACACTTTCATCAGGTCATGTCTAAAGCTGTAGAAGGTGGGAGTGGGAAAGGAGACAAGCTTCCTGGAGTGCCAATTTTTGTAAGAGGAAAAATGGAATAATATAACTACCTGTGTACGATTGTGGATGTATTATAATTTTTGTTTGAAAAAAATCAAATATAGCAAGTGAACAAATAAAGAAAAGTTCCCTTGACCCTTCTTGCCTTTTTCTTCTGAAAGACTCTTATTACCAATTATTTGTGTATCTTCTAGACACATTCAATTAGAATATCAAAAGTTCTGCTGTGTCCTTTCCTTTTTGTACAAGTGTGTATTTTTACCAGCTCAATTTATTTCACCTAATAGTACTGTTTAGAGATGATCTCTTATCAGTTTGTATTTGTAGAGATGTATATATGTATATATATACATATATAATATACATACATAATATTTTTAATCTTTACAGCAAACGTAAAATGAAGTAGAAATAAAAATCAAGACTTTTGAAATAAATTTGATGTAACAACATTGGTGAGCAAAGATCATTGAAATTTGATTACGGTAAAATTAGATTTCTTTGGGTAGGTTATAAAAGAGATGACAGCTAGAAAAACAAACTCTGTTTGCTTTTGGACCACACACCTGGTTATGCTCAGGGCTGGCTCTGCCCTCAGAGATCACTCCCGGTCTCCCTTTAGAGACCATGTGTGGAGGATTTAACCTGGTTGCTTGTGTACAAGGAAGCACCCTACCTGTGGTACTCTACCTGTGGTACCCAGCCCCCTAGAAAGACAAGCTTTTATATTACACTTTGCTTTGAAGAAATATCATCAGGTATATTCCTGGTCTGTGAAAGCAATGAGCTTCAGTGAATTACAAATAGATATGATTGTTTTCTTTTCTCCCTTTCCCTCTCCCTTCTTCCTTTCCCTCCTTCCTTTCCCTCCCTCCCCATCTCCCCTCCCCCGCTCTCTCATCCTTTCCCTCTCCCTCCCCCCCCCCCACCCCGTCTCTCTCTCTCTCTGTCTCTCTCTCTCTCTCCCTGCCTCCCGCCCTGGCTTTTTGGGCAATGCTCAGATGATACTCCTGGTTGTGTACTCAGGAATCACTCCTAGCATTTCAGGGGACCATGCGGGAAGCCGGGGATCAAATCGGGATTAGTTGAGTGCAAGGCAAATGCCCTACTGGCTGTGCTACCACTCCGGCCCCAATATATAATTGTTTTCTATCTGTATTTACTATTCTAACCAATTAAAACACTTTTTCCCCTTTGTTCTTACTATCCCTAGAGTAACTACTCCAAGTTTGTATGCTATACATTATTTTTTTTAAGGTGGAGGAATCCAAAGCCATGCCATTGTAAATAACATTTTCAAATCCAGTAAGAGCCAGATTAGTTTCATCTGATTTTTATAAAAGTAAATAATGAAATGTCTACTAGGAACCTTAGAAATTCATAGTATGATTTATTAGAATTCATGTTAGATTTTGAATTAATATTATTTACATATTTCTTGGGCTGGAGCGATAGCACAGTGGGTAGGGGATTGCCTTGCACGTGGCTAACCAGGCCGACCAGAGTTCGATTCTCCACCTTCAATTCCTCCACCCCTCTCAGAGAGGCCGGCAAGCTACCAAGAGTTAGTATGGTACTTAAGTACACTCATCCTCTTTCAAGGTACTTGAGTACACTTAAGTACCATAAGTGTAATAAGAGCACAATCATGGAACAAACTCTGTCATGACCCAAAAAGAAGTAACTGAATAAAGACCCTGTTGGGTTTAGGAAAGACTAACTTGACCTGAGGACTATGGTCTGAAATATATAGTGAGATAATCTCAGAAAGAGTCAACCTTTAAGCTTAATATATCTCTTATTCTGTTCATACAAAATGACTAGAAATGTGATTACTTAAATGGATTACTAGCATAGGAAGAGAAAGCAATACACCCTAGATGGAATCCTGCCCTTGAGCAGATCTCCTAGTAATCTGCAGTGCTGACCCCTCTGATGAGACTTTATCCTTGAGTTAATCTCCTGAAGGAGCTTTACATCTGTTGTTATGATAATGTTCAAGCCCATCTTTGTGTATCCCCACCCTTCATGATTTCTATAAAATGATGCTGTAAGAGGTAAGTGGGGACTAGAAAGTCCACAACTTGAAAGAGGATGAGATCTGAGACTTTGGAGATTTGGGGACTTTGGGGACTAGAAGGAGGACTAGATGATGAGGATGACTGGAAGTAGAGGACTATGAGACTACAATGAAATGAGGAAGAAGATGCAACGAGGGAGAGGACTATGAGATCTACAAGGATATTAGGATGATGGAACTATTATGACCGGAATTACAATCCAAACTATGACTATGATTGCACCATAAGGGGAAAGCTCAGACTACGCTGGGGAGGAGAGAGAAATAAACTGTCTACAGACCATCCTGGGACTCCAAGCCCTGTTTCTCCATTCCCTCCATCCTTCATCCATTCATCGTTGCTGTTGTCAGGCCTGCACCACCCACCACACCTTTTTTTTAAAACTCACAGAGAAACATCTTCAAGTTTCTTGAAGAATCACAGCCTATTGTGGTTCTGCCGAAAACTGCTAATGCAAAAACAGTACTCAAGGATAAATCCATGTTGACCTGTAAATTTTCAGAATTTCTGTCCCTCTCCATCCAACATAATTTCAAAGTTACAAGGAAAAATAATTATTTTCATAAAATTATACAGGCAGTCAGATAATAAAAGGTAAGAGGATATAAAAATAAGTCTTAGGACAGAAGTGTTTACTTTTATAAGCTGTAATATAGTCATTTTCTCTAAAACATCTTTGGTATCTAACAGAAAGAAAATTCAACCGGAACAATAAACACATTAGAGACCATTAAAAAGACACTTTTCCTTTAGCTGTTAATTTCATCTACAAGTTGGATCTTTCATGCAGGGATTTTTTTAAAACATTTTCATATGAAAAACTATAATAGAATTAAAACAGACATTTAAAAAATATCCTGTTGCTCGATATTTATCTTATGGTTTTCTTTCCATATACACAGAGATACTGGTAGCATGTATTTTCCAAATTTTGGTGAATAATGTTTTCCCCTTTGATTTTTCTGTGGGCAGTGCAGAAACACTAGACGTTTGGCTCTTACACTGGGAAACTTATAAAGGTTCTTATGGCTAAGTGTGTCAGAACTTGTCTATGGAAAACCAGAGGCAGTCACAGAAGTTGATTAATTTTATACCAGGACTTGCAAAGACAGGTTAACTCCTCTCCTGTGTAAGTAAAAATTACATGCAATACTAAATAAGCCAGTTTCACAGCATTGTCTTATTACTGTGGGTCATTATATTAAAATGTACTATGTGCCAAAGCTTTAGGGTGTACCAAAAATTGTAGATATGATTTTATTACTTCAACCAATACATCCACATTTTGACAGTACACTCTACATTTTGTATAATTTTCTGGGATTATGAAACACAAAAGGAAGACAATTCTTGATTTGCTAGAAGTTTTTGTATTTGTGTCAGGTAAAGCAGCAGTTCTAAACTGCGAGCCCCCAGGATATTACAGAGACCACAGGTGAAAACTGCAAAAATGGGAGATATAAAACTAAAGAAACCTGTAGGACTGGAAGGGATGTTCAGTGAGTTAGTTCAGAGAAACGGTAGTGAGTGTAATCAGAAAAGTAGGTGATCAGAAAAGTGTGAGAGTCAAAATTCAATTGAAGCTTAAAACAGCAAAATAACAGAAGATAAACCAGAGATTGAGGAGCTTCAAAATAAGAAGGAAACTGCTAAAAAACAGCAAGATGTGGAGAACAGAAAAGAAATGAACAGCATACTAGACAATTATGGGATGAGTTCAAGAGGAAAAATATCTATAGACCAAACATGATTGCCACTCAATGCCTCTCTTGCAAAACACAGTACCCAAAAGAAGAGAGAGAGAACAAGGGGGAATGCCCTGCCACAGAGGCAGGGGGGATGGGGGGGATGGGGGGTGGGAGGGATGCTAGGACCCGTGATGGGGGAGGATGGGCACTGGTGGAGGGATGAGTACTTGATCATTGTATAACTGAAACCCAAGCACAAAAATTTATAAGTCTATAAATGTACCTCATGGTGTTTCACTAATAAAAAAATAAATAAATAAAACCTACTTTGAAGTCACCTTAAAAAAAAAAGAATTTGGTATGTAGGCAGGTGGACATGGTTATCGAAGAGATCCAAGTAGAAGTCATGGATAATCTTCTCCATTGCCCTTCTGGAAGATGTGATAGATCCATCAGGATGTCAGAGGGCAGTAATCTTGGTCTTGTAGTTGGCAAAGGACAGGCGAGCATTGCGAATGGTTTTCCCAGCTTCTGCAATATCGGCCAACACTGCTGCTCTTTTCTCTTTGAGGTCTTCTTTTATTGCTTCTCTGGACATCCTTGCAAGCTCAGACGCATATGTATAATATTCTAAAATATTTATTCCCCCCTTATTTTCTTCAGTCTTGTTTTATGTTTATCCTTTGCATTTTATGATGAAAAAAAGACAAGTTAGAGAAAGCTTAGAATAATTGTGCAGTGAACACCCATTTATCTAACGCCTCTCTCACTTTTTGTTCTCCCATTGCCAATTCTGTTCTATATATGTAGCTTAGAACATTTCTGAGTCCTTCTCAATAGTAAATGGGCTTTTAAATAGTAAATGGGCTTTTAAAAATTATGATGGTGGATCCAGGGTAGAGTACCTTGTTATATTTACTTATTAACTATATGTTTTAAAAAAATTCAAAATACAATGATGTACAGGACTATTCACAATAGCCAGAATCTGGAAACAACCCAAGTGCCCAAGAACGGACGACTGGTTAAAGAAACTATGGTATATTAACACAATGGAATACTACACAGCCGTTATGAAGAATAAAGTCATGAAATTTGCTTATAAATAAACATGGAGAGTACCATGTTGAATGAAATGAGTCAGAAGGAGAGGAACAGACATAGCATGATTGCACTAATTTCTGGGGCATAAAAATATATGTAATGAGACCCAATGCCCAAGGATAGTAGAAACAAGGGACAGAAGGACTGGCCCACAGTTGGAAGTCTGCCTCAAGTGCTGGGGAGAGAGTAGTTGGAGTAGAGAAGGGACTACTATAATAATGATGGTTGAAAGTGATTGTTCTGAATAGGAGCTGCATGCTGAAAGTGGGTAAAGAAACAAACATTATGACCTCTCAGTATCTGCATTGCAAAACATAATGCCTAAAAGGAGAGAGGAGGAGGAGGAGGAGGAGGAGGAGGAGGAGGAGGAGGAGGAGGAGGAGGAGGAGGAGGAGGAGGAGGAGGAGAAGAAGAAGAAGAAGAAGAAGAAGAAGAAGAAGAAGAAGAAGAAGAAGAAGAAGAAGAAGAAGAAGAAGAAGAAGAAGAAGAAGAAGGCCTGCCATAGAGGCAAGATGATGGGGGGGTCAGAAGAAAACTGGGAATATTGGGATGAGAAATGTGCACTGGTGGAGGGATGGTTGTTGGGACATTGTATGACTGAACCCTGATCATGAAAAGCTTTGTAACTGTGTATCTCATGGTATTTCAATTTAAGAAAAAGCCCAATGATGTACTGGGCACTGTGCTATATTATGGGAATACAATAGCACTTGTGCTCTCAAGAAATCTACACAACATTAACAGACTTATATCAGTAAAGGAACAATGATGGTAAAATGTGATTAGTTCATGGAGGAAGTTTGCACAGGGCACTCTGGGTATACTTACAGGAAGTACAAGTTTGGACTTGGAGAATGTGAAATGATTTAAGGAAGAGTCATGTAAGATACGCATAAAGAATAGAAATAAGGTAGGGGAAAAATTGGTAAAGAAGGAAGGGTTAGAGAAGAGGAGGATAGGGGAAAACATGGTGCTGATTAGGGAGAACCTGGTTTGTTTGGGGCAGAGAGCATCCTCAGGGCTTGGCCCTATGCTCAATGGAAAATTGGCATTTACTGAACATCACTGAGGTAATGAATTAATAAATGAATAAGGTTTAAGAAGAAGGGGCCAGATTAGAAGGACCTCAAAAAAGTGATAACTATTGGTAATCCATAGAAAAAAGATTTTAAGCAAGAGATTGAGTAATTTGTATATCATAATGGTACTCATAGGAAAAAATGCTGAGCAAGAGGTTGAGTTATTTGGATTTGTACTTTGTAAAGATTACTCTGAATAAAATTAATTTGTAAGGAGATCAAGAATCAGATCTCACAGCAGAAAATCAATTAGGAAGCTTGTGTGTTTATTGACATTAGCCATCACTATGTCTGAAAGAAGTATGTGCATCTGGGATGAGAAGAATGACTGTTTTTGAAATATTCAGGGAACAGAAGTCAATAGATTAGGTGATAGATTCTTAAAATGAGGATGAGAAAGAAATCATGTGTGATATTTAAGTTTGGGGCTTAGGGAACTGTTGGCAGTCGTGTTCAAGGAATAGAACCAAGGAGAATTAAGGATTTCCTGGGGCTGGGGTTTGGCTATAAGGGAGATTAAAGTTTAGTTTTAAACATTTTGAGTAAATATGAGCATTTACTGTTTGCCCCCAGATAATTATTCTTGCTCCTTCACTGATCTGTTGTTTATTACCAAGGTCCATTTATTGGCTCTATAATTCCCAGGCTCCTAGGTAGGCTTCAGGCTTGGTTTGGGTAACAGGAAGCACTGACAAGAGATTAGAGAACAAGAGGAAGGAAACACTAGAATATTGCTTCTTTTTGCTTTCTGCCTCTGGCAGTAGCACTTGTAATAGCTATATCTGCTCTGAGGCCCCAATTCCCTCCTGACTAACCTGCTACAGTCTTTGTAAGCTTTTCTTCTAAAAACACAACCACTTTCCTTCACCCTTCCAGTATAGGGGTGCCTTCCCACTGTTCCCAGACTCTGGGTCCCTGATAGTCTCTTGTTTAACCCTTAGCTCATTTCTGTCTAGCATTAAGCTCTCTGTGTTTATTTTTTAAATGTTATATCTTATTTTCTGAGAAATATTCAAGTGGCAATCTCCAAAAAAAAAACAGTTTAATTTGTGAAAAAGAACTATAGGCAAAGAGGTGCTGATACACAGGTAATGGGAGTTCTGTCACAGCACTTACTTCCCTGGAGGGCAATTGTGTCCTTACATGCAGGAGCCTGAGATCTTTAAGAGCTAGCTCACCTCTGTCCCTATTTCCAGGGCCAACTCTACATCAGGTTCAGAAGAGAAACTCAACAATGCTTGTTTATTGAATGAAAAAATAAAACTATGATCCCCATATATTAATCTTAGCTGACATTATTTGTTGGGGATATATTTTTATAATAAAACTGGATTCAGCTGACCTGAGAATAATTAATAAGAAAATTGATTCACTGGAAATACTTGTTAGTATACGCAGCTGTATTTCCCTTAGGAATATTGTAATGCAACTAAATGAAAAACCAGTTGCTAAGTCATTCATTAAGTGACTGGAAAAAATTAGAAATCATGGCAGTTATGAATACATCTGCATAAATTAAGAGTATAGCGAAATAAACTAAAGATAGTAGATTTGTTAAAATTTTAAAAGATTCTTCTGAACCCTCTACTGCTAGATATATCGATTTCCTTGAAAATTATCAGCATAGATTACCTCAACCAGCATTCACATGACTGAAAACACTGGGATATTAAAAATAAGGCCTTACAACGTGCACAGATGTTGACTTTGGCTGAGTTGAGAGTCAAGGTCTGTTTCTGAGAGCTATGAATCTTGGGCTTTGTTTCTGTTGCCAGTGGGAGAGTCTTAGACTCCAGGGGTCATGCATAAGTTGGTTGCTGCAGAAGTTGTGGGTGGGAGAGAAAGATGAGGTCACTGGCAGTTCCAATTGTTCCTCTGCTTTCTGGTGATTGAAAATACATTGAAGTATTTCCTCCTGCTTTCTACATTGAAAAAAGATAGAAAGGGCAGAGTGAAACTGTGGAACATGACTCCGTATTATCTTACTTTGAGTAGAAGTGATGGATGAGTGATAAACTTTCTAGGTTAAAAATATTTAAAATTTTGCTTAAAAAAGAAACTACTCATTACAAAACTAAACTATAGCACAGCGGGTAGGGCGTTCGCCTTACAAGCGGCCAACATGGCCGACCCGAGTTCGATTCCTCCGCCAAACTATATAAAATTTAAATTATTCTTCTTTCGGGGGGGTCACACTGATGCTCAGAGGCTACTCCTGGCTCTGTGCCCAGGATTACTCCTGGCAGCACTCAAGGGATCATATATAATGCCAGAGAATGAATCCAGGTTGGCCACATGTAAGGCAAATGCTCTACAATGCTGTATTATCTCTCCAGGCCCCCATTAAATTATTCCTAGTTCTGCTATGTAAAAGCAATATATTATGATAATTTGAAATAAATTATTCTAAATTTGTTGCAATGAAAATTTCAATAGACTGAATGTTTATGTCCCCCAAATTCATGTTGAAGCCTTAATCCCAAATAGTAATGTGCTGGTATTTTTAAGTAGAGCTTTGGGAAGCAATTAAGTGTTGAAGTAGAGTTATGAATGGGCTTAATACTCTGACAAATGAGAAATGCATTGTTTTCTTCCCTTTACTATACACTATACAAAGTAAGAAGGCAGCTGTCTATGAATCAGGAAGAAAGGCTTGAGCAAACATTGAATCTGCTGGCAATCTTGGGCTTCTCATCTTCCGGAAATGTACTGTGAGGAATAAGTGTTACTAACAACCCTCCTAGTCTATAGAATTCTGTTACAATAATATCTTCATATCAATGCTACAATGAGATATCAACTCATATTGGTGAGAATGGCCCATGTGAAAAAGATTAGAAACAAATGTCAATAAGAGGGTGGAGAAAATTGATCCCTGATCAGAATATCAAATAGAAGCTTCTGTAGAAAAATGGAATGGAGATTCTTTTTATAAATTAAATTGGAAAAAGCCTAAAAGTTAAAATGAAAGGGGAGGGGCCAGAGAGATAATACAGAGAGTAGGTCATTTGCCCTGCATGCAGCTCACCCCTGTATTTCATATAGTCTACTGAGCACTGCCAGGAGTAATTCCTGAGTGCAGAGCCAGGAGTAACATTTGAGCATTGCCAGGTGAGGCTTGAAAACAAAAAAAATTATAATGGAAATATAACTACACAGAAAAGGGAATATCACAAGAACAGTTATATAAGGGATGAAGACATTAATTTAAAAAGATATTTCAAGCCCTATGTTCCTAGCATTATTATTTTCAAAAACTGTGGAATTAACCTAAATGCCCATCATCAGATAACTGAATAGAGAAATATTTTAATATACTTTATACAAATATGATATATACTCAATGGAATATTACTATGCTGGAATGATTAAAAAGCTGGAATGATGCTTTTTAGTTCAAAATAGAAGAAATTTGAGGCAACTATATTAAGTGAAATAAGTAACAAAGGTAAAAGACAATTTCCAGATGGTTTTATTCACTGTAGAATATAAATAAAGCAAATGAACCAACAAAAACAAAACACCTAGAGTCTGTAAACACTTTGGTTGTGCATGGGAACAATGGGTAGAGGGCTATTTTGATGGCACCAAATCTTTAGTGGGATGCAGTGAATTTTATACACATACAGAGGTGTTAATATAAGAACAAAAGTAAAAAATATAAGTGCCAATTCATACAAATCCTGCATTGAATATACAATTCAAACATATTCTGAAAACCACTTTTTTAATGAAAATACATGTCATTATTTTCCATGTTAATAAATGGCTGCAGCATTGAAAGTTGTTATATTTTATAATTTTCCATAATCAATTTCACTAATTACCAGAAAACATTTGGAGCAACTCCGGTTTTTCACTTTTGCAAATGTGAATTCTTAGCAAGTGATTCTAAGGCGGAAATTTTTTATTCCTGTTTTTGTTTTCTGGGCCACACCTGTTGGTACTCAGGCTTACTCCTGGCTCTGTTCTCAGGCCCCATGCCTGTCAGGGCTGGGGGATCATATGGGGTGCGGGGGGAGTTAATCTGGGTAGACCACGTGCAAGGCAGTGTTCTATCTGTTGTACTATCACTCCAGCCCTGAAGGTTAATCTTCAGACACATGTATGAAGATACTTTGGAGCAGACAGTGGAAGAAGAGAATGTAGGGTATAAAGGATCTTCAGGGAGAGAAGAGTTTAGAAATCACTAAAGTCCTTGGTATAAAAAGGCATTATCAGGACTGAGGGGAGAGTATAGAGTGGAATGAGAGGATGAGATATGGAGAGAAGAGTGGGTAACACAAAAGATCATACACCATGACCAAGTAGGATTCATCCCAGGGATGCAAGGATGGTTTAACATTCGGAAATCAATCAACATAATCCACCATATCAACAAAAGAAAAGATAAAAAGCATATGATCATATCAATAGATGCAGAGAAAGCATTTGATAAGATCCAGCACCCCTTTATGATGAAAACCCTAGCCAAAATGGGTATAGAGGGGACCTTCCTCAACATAATTAAAGCCATCTACCACAAGCCTACAGCAAGCATCATCCTCAATGGGGAAAAACTGAGAGCCTTCCCTCTAAGATCAGGGACGAGACAGGGATGCCCACTCTCTCCACTGCTGTTCAATATAGTACTGGAAGTACTTGCAATAGCGATTAGGCAGGAAAAAGCTATTAAGGGCATTCAGGTAGGAAAGGAAGAAATCAAGCTCTCACTATTCGCAGATGATATGATACTCTACTTAGAGAACCCAATAACTTCCACCAAAAAACTCCTAGAAACAATAGACTCGTATAGTAAAGTTGCAGGTTATAAAATCAATACCCAAAAGTCCATGGCTTTCCTATACGCAAACAGTGAGAGAGAAGAAAGCAACATGAAAAAAACAATCCCGTTCACAATTGTGCCCCAGAAAATCAAGTACCTAGGAATCAGCTTAACTAAGGAAGTAAAGGACCTGTACAAAGAAAACTACAAAACGCTACTTCAGGAAATAAAAGAGGACATGAGGAAATGGAAAGATATCCCCTGCTCATGGGTCGGGAGACTTAACATTGTCAAAATGGCAATACTACCGAAAGCATTGTATAAATTCAATGCAATCCCTATAAGGATACCCATGACATTCTTCAAAGAAATGGAGCAAACACTCCTGAAATTTATATGGAACAATAAGCCCCCACGAATAGCTAAAGCAATTCTTGGGAAAAAGAAAATGGGAGGAATCAACCTCCCGAACTTCAAACTGTACTACAAAGCAGTAATAATTAAAACAGCATGGTACTGGAACAAAGGCAGAACTGCAGACCAATGGAACAGGGTTGAATACACTGACATCTCCCCTCAATCATATGCTCATCTAATCTTTGATAAAGGTGCAAGTAATGTGAAGTGGAGTAAGGAAAGCCTCTTTAATAAATTGTGTTGGCATCACTGGATGGCTACATGCAAAAAAATAGGCTCAGAACTCTGCCTAACACCATGTACAAAAGTAAGATCAAAATGGATTAAAGACCTCAACATCAGACCAGAAACCATAAGGTACATTGAAGATAAAGTTGGCAAAACCCTCCATGACATTGAAGCTAATGGTATCTTCAAAGATGCCACACCACTGGCCAAGCAAGTGAAAACAGAGATAGATAAATGGGACTATCTTAAACTAAGAAGCTTCTGCACCTCCAAAGAAACAGTGACCAAAATACAAAGACAGTCTACAGAATGGGAAAGGATATTCACTGAATACACATCTGACAAGGGGTTGATATCCAGGATATACAAAATACTGGTTAAACTCCACAAGGAGAAAACATCCAACCCCATCCAAAAATGGGGCAATGAAATGAACAGAAACTTTCTCAAAGAAGAAATCCAAATGGCAAAAAAGCACATGAGAAAATGCTCTACATCATTAATCATCAGGGAGATGCAGATCAAAACCACAATGAGATACCATCTCACACCTCAGAGACTGGCCCACATTCAAAAGAACAAAAGCAACCGATGCTGGCGTGGATGTGGCGAGAAAGGGACACTCCTTCACTGTTGGTGGGAATGTCCACTGGTTCAGCCCTTCTGGAAAACAGTATGGACGATTCTCAAAAAGTTAGAAATTGAGCTCCCATTTGACCCAGCAATACCACTCCTGGGAATATATCCCAGAGAGGCAAAAATGTATAGTCGAAGTGACATCTGCACTTGTTTGTTCATTGCAGCACTCTTTACAATAGCCAGAAACTGGAAGAAACCTGAATGCCCAAGAACAGATGACTGGTTAAAGAAATTCTGGTACATCTACACAATGGAGTACTATGTAGCTCTTAGAAAAGATGAAGTCATGAAATTTACATACAAGTGGTACAATATGGAAAGTATCATGCTAAGCGAAATGAGTCAGAAAGAGAGGGATAGACATAGAAAGATTGCATTCATCTGGGGGATATAAAGTAACAAAGTATGAGATTAATACCCAAGAATAGCTGAGATTAGCACCAGGAGGATTACTCCATAACTTAGAGGCCAGCCGGGTATCCTAGAGGAAAGGGCAGTTCAGATAGAGAAGGGAGCACCAAATAAAGGATGTTTGGAGGATCCTCCCAGGAGGGGAGATGCATGTCGAAAGTAGACTATGGACTGAACATGTTTGCCACTCAATGCCTCTTTTGCAGACCACAACACCCAAAAGGAGAGAGAGAACACAGGGGATTGCCCTGCCACAGAGACAGGGGGGATGGGGGGATGGGGGTGGGAGGGATATTATCCATGGTGGTGGAAAATGGGCACTGGTGGAGGGATGGGTATCTGATCATTGTATAATTGAAACCAAAGCACAAAAAATTGTAAATCTACAACTTAAAAAAAAATAAAATAAAATAAAGGGGAAAAAAAGCAAACAGTAGGATAGGAGGCAGGAAAACAGGAAGAATAAATGTAACTGGAAAAAATGGAGGTAAAGGTAAAGGTAAAGGTAAAGGCCCTCCCGTTGATCGTCGATTTGCTCGAGCGGGCCCAGTAACGTCTCCATTGGAGACTTTGTTGTTACTGTGTCTGGAAAAAATGGAGGAAAATAATAATTATCAGACTGTTCGAGAAAATTTTGGGGTGATTGCCAAAAAGAACATTGGCACTTATGTCATTCAAGTAATGATACATCATTGAATAAAAAGTTATTCTGTGAGATAAAATGTGAGGGAAATTTATCTGGTCATCAGGGTAAATAGGAATTAAACTTGTAAAACTCTGAAACAAAAAATAAGTAAGAAATTTTGTTGTACTTTACTAAATTCATCAGTCCGTGTCCTGTGCATAAAATGTGTCAAACACTGTTTTAAAAATAGACTTGTAAAAACTCTTGTATCCGATACTCAAATTTTGTTTTCTTATGTGTTGACCGAAGCTAAGATATTTTGCATCATTACTCTGCATTAGAGCTTCAGAGAAAATGAAAGAGGAAGAAGTCAGTTTCCCTTTTCCACTCAGTGTAATGCTTGCTTCCTGTTTCAAAAAATAAGGTGTGAACAGCTAATTTCTCTTGAACAGAGTTTTTTCTATCTATTCTGGAGTTGGGTGGGGTGTATATTTGCAGGGGGTTGATGGTGACCTCTATTATAAAACATGCTTGTAGAAGACAATGAAAATCACTTGTACAATGAATATTACAGATCACACAACAGTCTTGACTTATTTCATGGGTCATTATGAGCAACAATTGAAATTATTTATATCAAACTATTTGTGAAACTAAACTTCTGTGCAAGGGGTGAGATCTCTTTAATTATTTGAACGTTACTAAACTTAAGCATCTGCAGAAGTGTATCAAAGGCAGAAATTTGTGTCACTTTCCCAGATCTAAGGAGTAGGTTGATAGAATAAATGTACAAAAATCCATGTCCCTTGTTTTCTCTAAGTATGGTCTTTTGCACACAGAAGAAAATTAGGAAAATTCCATTTCCTAGGTAAAATTTATTACAAGTGGATAGGGTTAATCTTCTAACTGGGGAAAAAATCTATTCAAGACTGGCTTATATAAATCACATCCTGTGTGGAATTCACACTAAAGCAAAGAATAGAGAGGGTGGGTCACTGCTTCCAAAAGTACCTAAGGGCACTTTAATTAAAGCACAAATGCTACCTGCCCAACAAGTTTAGCATGACTCAGCAAGGGTTAGTCACTTATGCCATCCCAAGATTTAGCATGTTCAATCACATTACTTCAGAGACAGAGGATTCCAAATCAGATTGATTTAGTTGCAGTGCTCACTTTAGTTCTGAGTGAAGTGAATGCTGATCAGAGAAGCAGGTAGGTCTGCAGAAGAGTAAAACAGAGACCACAGGGAGTCCTCCTCCTGGATTCCTCTACCACACAATCTTGTGTCCACTTGAGCACGTGTCAGCTGCCTCTGCAGCAGGTCAGCAGGTGCAGAGGCAAGCTTCCTTAGACAGAGATTGTGATGTGTATCTTACACTTGAGAGGACTTTCACTCTGTTAATGTGTCTGACTTTTCTTTGTTCCATTAAGGACTGAAGCAGTCCATTCATTAATGAATGAACACAAAGTGTTTTAAGTTGTGTGTCTGTGTGTGTGTGTGGGCAGGGGGACATACTCCACACCACACACTAACCAACAATTCTCCTCGTCATCATGTTTTTCAGTATCTGTACATACTTTACTACCTTCTGAACATTGTGTTCTTTATGAAATGTTATTAGTTTGACTTGTCATTCTGAAACATTTTACGTGCATAGACAAGAGTTCAAACATCCTGTTTATTAGTGTGTAATACCAACTCATTTACTGTAAAATACATATTTAATTATATTGGAGAAAAAGAAAATGTTACACATATTTAAGCTATTTCAGTGTTCCAAGGAGATTGCTGTTTAGATACTTTAATACAGGAAATTCCATAATCTTGGGGTGTTTTTTTTTTTTTAAAAACTTTTAAAAAAAAATTTTTTTTGAGGCCACATCTGGTGGTACTCAGGGAGGGCTTACTCCTGGATTTTTGCTCAGGGATCATCCCTGGTAGGACTTATGGAACTATACTGTGGTGCCAAGGATAGAATTCAGGTTGATTGCAAGCAAGGTGAGCACTATCTCTGTACTATCTCTCTGACCCTTACCTTTATGTTTTTTAAATTAAGGTGTATTATTTGTTACATTACATTACATTACAGGGCAGAAAGTCATGTTTAATGTCTGGATGATGCACAGACTCTTCACTCATTTTAGAAGCTTTAAAGTTGGTCAACTATGAAAATAAGGTTCTAGAAAACTAGTATATGTGGCCACTTATCCTTTATAAAATGTCTTTGTTTCATGTCTCAGAGATATTGTTCATTCACTCAGATGAAAAGTAAATGAATATATTCGTCAACTGCTCCAGCAATTCTGATACTTCTCATGTGAATTTGTGGGCTCATCTTTGAATATAGGAAGGATGCCAGCTGGCAAAATTTGTATTTGTTTAGCTTCTTAGAATTTTTGTTTTCAGCTCAAAAATGATGAGTATCCATTCCCTTGGAGTTTAGGTAACTCCCAACTTGATGTTTATATAACTGCCCTTTGTCTCCCAGTAAATTTGATGAAATTTTTGAAACATCCTTTGTAGAAATTCATTCTGCTACACAGCAGGAAAATCTCTGTTTTTTTCCTATCCTCTTCCATTTTATTCTTCTTAAACAAATAGCCAGCAGTTTACTTTGTGACATGTTTAGAGCTGGAGCATAGTCTCTGTTGTAGATATATCTGAAATTATATGTAAACATTGATTTCTGAGTTCTGAATAATGTGGTCTTTGGAAAACTCCAGTTGAAATCTGAACTAGTTTTTAAATGTTACATGATTTCAAATTCAACATTACTTCCTTTCAGGCTGTGGCTAGGAAACTATTTGAGAACAAGTCTAGTCATTCCCATATCTTGATAACCCACCAGAAAGATAAGTGACTTTCTATAAGGATTGACATTTCACCTCTACCTATGGCAATTTATTGTATTACTCAATTGTCTTCTAAGATAGGTATATCTCTACAAATAAAAGAAGGCAAATTTATAATTGATCACTATTCATCTAAGTACAAAGACATAAAGTAATTTTTAAAAAGTAAAATCAGCTTTTCTATCTTTAAATACGTCCATTACTAAAGCTTCCAGTGGCACCATGATCCTCAGAAAGTCACTGAATCCATTCCCAGATGTCTGGACAGTTAGCATTAGATCGCTAGTCCTCCAGAAATGTTGCCAAGGTTCTGTGTGGCCTTTAGGTTTTGCTTTACTTGTGTGTGTGTTTTTTCTTCTCTCTTGATTAACTATATTTGTTTCAGAGTACTGAGGCAATCACAGGTAAGTTGTTCTCAGACTACAAAACACGAAAGCTAAAAAATAAAAATTATTGTGAAACTATATATATATATATATATGTATATGTACTTTGATATGTTTCCATAGTTTGGCTCATGTTCTCTCTCCACCCTTTCAGAGAAACATCTCTGAAATGGAGCTTTCACAACTTCATTCCGTCAGCTAGTTAGCAGTGATGCCTAATGAGGGGTAAGATGCTAGTATTCATGTCACTATGACCCAGATGTTTTAAGAATGTGTAGTACAGGATTTATTTACTATATACTAATAGTAAATATATATAGTATATTTATTATATATGTACTATATATTTATTTTTTACTATATAGCAAATATGTTCCTTCTTTTCACCAGTGAACTGAGCACACTGTGGTTATGTTATAACTGTGTAATTTGTGTTACGTGAGAGTGTGTGTGTGTGTGTGTGTGTGTGTGTGTGTGTTGGTGGTGGTGGTAGTTGTGGTGGTGTTCTCGGGGGCCCCTGTATGTGTTTATGTTTTGGGACATACCCTGCAGCATTCAGGGACTATCCCTGGCTCTGTGCTCAGAAGTGATGCTTGTAGTACTAAAGTGACCATATGTAATGTTGGAATTTGAACCAGGATTTTGGCCACCGAAGCTGCATACAAGGCAAGCACCTTTTTACCTCCTGTACTATCTCTTTGGTCCTGTGTGTACTTCTTATCTCATAGTTTCTTTTTGCCTGCTGGAATTCTTTAGTGCCTTTCCAATGTCCAAATAAAGCAGCACATTTTTAACAACTATACTTTAAAAAAACATATTACATATTATACTTATCTTTTGTACTTACTGTTTTCTGTAAGTTGATTGCTTGGTGAGTCATAAAGTCTTTTAAACTTTTAAACTCAGTCATCCTGTTTGCTTAGCCCCAATTGATTACTTTGGTAATATTTGTTGTTATGTTGCATAGGGCTGGAGCCACAGCACAGCGGGTAGGGCATTTGCCTTGCAGGCGGCTGACCTGAGTTTGATTCCTCTGCCCCTCTTGAGAGCCTGGCAAGCTACCAAGAGTATATCGCCTGCACAGCAAAGCCTGGCAAGCTACCCATGAGGTATTTGATATGCCAAACACAGTAACAACTCTTACAGTGGAGATGTTACTGGGCTCACTGGAGCAAACCTATGAACAATGGGAGGACAGTGCTACAGTGCTATAGTGCTACATCATATCATCATATAAAGTCTTGCATTTTTGTCCTAAAGGAACTGTCAGATCTGTTTCTCTCTTTCAGTGTTAAAACTCCAAGACCAGAGAATGAAGGTAAATAGTCACTGGAGTAGTTAACAGAGCTGATATTATGGCCTTAAGTCATCTCATTTCTAGTCTATGTCTTTCTATTTTTGTTTGTTTGGTTTTGTTCTTTGGGCCACATTCAGGGCTTATTCCTGGTTCAGGGTGCTTGGGGATTACTCCTGGTTCTGTGCTCAAGGATCATTCCTGGCAGGCTTGGGGACCATTTGGAGTGCCAGGGATAGGACCTGGGTTGGAAATCTGCCTCAAGTGCTGGGGGGAGAAGGCAGTTGGGTAAGAGAACTGACCACTAAAACAATGATGATTGGAGGGATGGTGCTGTATTCCCGATGTATACTGAAAGTAGGTTATGGACCAAACATGATGGCCTCACTATATCTGTATTGCAAGTCATAATGCCCAAAAGTAGAGAGAGAGTAAGAAGAAAAGTGTCTTCCATAGAGGTGGGGGTGGCAGGAGGAATACTGGGGACATTGATGGTCAGAAAGGTACAATGGTGGAGAGATGGGTATTGGGACATTTAAGACCGAAACTCAATTATGAAAGTTTTGTAACTGTGTATCTCACAGTAATTTAAAAAAATTAAAACAAAAACCAACTATGTGTTAAGGAATTTATAATTAAGTAAACTAGGTAGAACACACCCTGTCAAAACATATCTTTTTGTTTGTGGAAGTTCTTCATTTAAAAAAGCTTTTGGGCTGGAGAGATAGCATAGGGGTTAAGTCTCTTGCCTGGCTCGTGATCATCACCTGTTCAATCCCTGGCAGCACCTATGGTACCCCAAGCAGTGTCAGGAGTGACCTCTGAGGACAGAGTCAGAAGCAAGCTCTGAACACTGCCAAGTCTGGCCCCAAAACAATAAGGAAAAAAAATAAAGAAAAATAAAAGAAGAGAGAAGAAAAAAAGAAAAAGAAGCAAAGAAAAGCTTAGGAAAGAAAAGCCCTCTTCCTTCGCCTTGCACATAGCTGACCTGGGTTCAAGCACCCCATATGGTCCCCTGAGCTCGGCAGGGGTGATTCTTGAGTGCATGGCCAATAGTAACTAACCTCTGAGCTTCCATAGGTGTGGTCCCCCAAACAAACAAACAAACAGACAAACAAAAAATCCCTCTTTGGGTTGGGGTTATAGCTAAATTGCCATAGCATGTGTCTAGCCAGTGTAGGACCTTGCATGGCACTGCATTGCCAGCCAAGCACTGATGGATATGGACCTAGCTGCCCCTGAACAAGGCCAGGAAAGGTCTCAATATAAAAAGAAAGGCCAATAAAAGAGAGAGAGAGAAATCCCTTCGTGTAAATTAGCATCACAACTAAAAAGAAGCTACTAGCAAGCAAGTCCAGAAATGAATAGGGTGAATAATCAATAACACCTGGATGGCTTAAATGAGAAATTACTTGAGAATCTATATGATTCTAAACCTATCTCAACCTTTGCCTTGGCCTTATTTGGGGTGGAGGAATCACTCACTGGTGCACTTAGATCAAGTGAGTGTGTTTGTCTTTGAGCCACACACAGTGGTTCTCAGCAGCTACTACGAGCTCACTGTATGGGAGTGGCTCCTGGCAGTGCCCAAGGGAATTTGTGGTACTGGGGATCAAACCTGGGTTTCCTGCATGTAAAGTCTTAATGTGATCTAGCCTAAAGAATTACCTCTATGGCCTGTGACTTAACTTATATCAGATTCATTACGTAGTATCATCTTAGAAAGCAAAAAATAGTCATTAGTGGGTGTGCATGTCTTTTAGGACAGATGAAATAAGCTAAAACTATGTTTCTCAAAAGGTTAGTTATTTTCCAATTGCTTATAATTTTTGACACTTTTAATTACTTATCACTTCTATATTTTAAATTTGATTTAATTTAAACCTTAGCATGTTTATTTTTGTGAAGTGTATCAGTCCTACAAATGGGAAATCAATATCACTAGCCATAATAGTAATTGGGAAAATAAAATAAAAATCTAGTTATTAGATTTCAAAGTAAAGTTTGCCTCAGAAAGCTGTGATTCTGAAATCTTCCATCTTAACACAGGTGAAAGGATAGAAAGAAAATTGAAAAAAAGAAAAACCTGTCTCTGCAACATCATCTGCTGTTCTTCTCCATGATTGTCCCATGCCAGTTTCCAGGCCATTCTGCTGGTGCCCAGAATTCCTGCCTATCTCAGTGCCTGAACACTGCCATTCCCAGCCACCAGAAGATTTTCCCAAGACACACATTCACATTTTTACTGAAATCTCTCGAACTGGCCTTTTCAGAGGGAGCTTTCCTGATGGATTAGAGTCATTAACTTAGCTCTCCCTCTACTCATTACTCATCATTCACCCAATAAGGGTTTGCTTCCTTTTACATGTGACTCCTTATCTGACTCATTTCCTTTCTGAATGTCTAAGTTCACTTTGACATTAAACAAATAAAAAAAGAGATAATTTATTCTTTCCCTGATGGCTAAGTAATTTTGGTGCACACAATGCAATTATTTTTTGTAAAATAAAATACATGTGCATATGCAAAAAATTCACACGTGCATTCAATGTATATTGACCATTTAATCTCCCACTAATAAAAGTGATGATGGTGTATTTTCCTTTGTTATATGTCTCTGTATGGATTGATTTTTCTTCCTTCCGAAGAATAAGATATGACAAAATCTGTTTTGAAGCTAGTTACATATGGAAAATGAGTGATTATTTTGAAGGAGAATGCCCAGGATGCCTGGGAGGGAACCATCAGTAATTCTTCACCAACAAAATCTGGGGTGGCAGTTCAGTGCAAGGCTCCAAGGATGTTGTACTGCTCAGGCTCTGTGTAACTGGGGATACTTGAGGTACCCAAGCAGTAGTGGGGCCTCCAGAGTCACACACAGGGGTGCTTGGTGGCCTCCATGTCTGTACCTGGTGATGCTCAGGGGACCATGTGGTGCCTGCAATCAAACCCAGGTAACCACTGTACTATCTCCTGCCTCCAAAATGAGTGATCTTTAAGATAAGTCCTAAAGAAATCAGTGATACCAAAAGCATAGAATCAAGTCCTTTTAGGTGAGCAAATTTAAAATAAAATCTAGTTTACAAAGCTATATTCATTTACTCAAGTTTCTTTTTATTGACTGAAATTATGTGGCTTACAATACTAGTAATACAGGTTCCTGTATATATTAAATTATTAACTCTGGGAAATTATTTCATAAATGTTTTCCTTTAATCACATAAAATGACTATGGATCACATGGCATGATATTAGAAAAACAAATCTGTGCCTCTGTCTGACTAATGGTGGATCAGGTGTCTTTCACCTCCCGGAAGAAAGTCATTTCTTGACTGTCTTGTCAAGTCCTCAGCATTCAACAATCCTATACCCTACTTCCATGGCCCAAACTCTTTTTGGAATATTATAGCACAGGCCAATGAGGATAAATTATGATTTTTATATTAATAATTCCACTTACCAAATTAATACTTAATGTTTCTATGAGAACTATAGCTTTGTGTTTATTTTTGGTGCAGGAAAATATTAATGAAGCAAATTTATGTTTTCCATCTTTGTATTTTGTAGCAAGATTTATTTATACTCAGTGAAATGAGAGCTTTTCTGGTCATTCCTCCCATTTGCAGCAAAGAAACCTTAAGCTCCTTTCTAAAAACGATTTGATTGGGGCAGTAAATCCCACATTGAGACCTGTTCCAGGTCTCAAGTTACATAACCTGAACAGATGGCTTTCACATGGCTTTGACATGCCAGGCTGCAATCATGGGGCCCGCTGGGCAGCCAGCTTGAGTGAGACAACCAGTGGGCAAGTGGGCAGATCCCAGGAGCAAGCAGACACTCACGATTTCAGGATCAGAATCAAATTAAGAAATGCATCCTGACTCAGCTTTCACGTTGACAACCCAGGAGAAAATTCCTCAGGACGATGAAAGAGGTACACATGGTCTTAGAGAAACTAGTGGTACCTTTGGTTGAATCATAAAAATAAACAAATCTCTATTCTGGGAAAAAACAAAAGTCTCTCAGGAAATGTGGTGTCAGAGAGTGATTTAGGTTATGGTAATAGTTGAAATGTTGCAGGCAGATGGACAATGAATTGAATGTGTCCTAATTACACTCTTTCTGCCTGAAGCACAAAGTGACAACATAGATAAAAATTACTCTTCTGGGGGCTGGAGAGATAGTTCAGGGGTTAAGGTACTTGGCCTGGCATGCGGCTGATTCTAGTCCAATCTCTGTTACTGCATTTGGTCCTCCAAGCACCACCAGGAGTGATCTCTGAGCATAGTGCCAGAAATAAGCCCTGCGCACCACATGGGCTCAAGAACCCAAGAAATTTCATTTAATTCAAGAGAAACCTATTTTTACAGAGATTTAAACTGAAGGGGGAGAACAATTAGCTAACGATAAATGAATGATAAGTGTCATGGAAGAGAAATAAATAATGCAGAGAGGAGACATACATGAAATTTTAGACAGACTGGCAACAGAAATTCTCTTTCCAAAAGACGTTATTTTAGTAAAGACCTGAAGGAAATTAGAACACAAATCATGTATACATCAGGAAATGGAAATAACATGTGAATGTGCCCTGAATGTCTGAGAAATGTCACAAAAATTAAAGTGTGACTGAAGCATAAAATACAGGTGACAGTTGTACATGATGAGATTTGAGAGACTACACAAGGTCAAATCATGTTGAGTTTTTTTGGGAGGGAGAGAATGGGAGGGAGTAGGAGGGAATACACTCCTGACAGTATTAAGGTTTATCTCTGACTTTGTGCTCAGGGATCACTGCTGGCAGTGCTTATGAAACCATATGTGGTTCTGGGTATACAACCAGAATAGGCTGCATGCAAGTTAATGCCTTAAGCCCTTTCTCTCTTATTTTCTCTCTCTCTCTCCAGTTTTAAAGAAAACATTTTGGAATTTTCTTTTTATTTTGAGTGAGATGGAAAATATTAGGGAGATTTTGAGCAGAGAGAGTATGACTTGAATTATTATTTATCAGAATCATCCTTTGCAGGAAATAAACTGGAGTATACTCTGGCAGAGACAAGGGATTGGGAATTTACAAAAAGGGAAGAAGAATTTAGGAGGCTACTGAGAGATAACAGTGATTTGAACCAAGAAAACAGAAAGGGAGGTGGTAAGTAAGCAAATTTAGACTATAGAAGGTAGAAACAGTATTATGTATGAAAAAGTGAGAATCATTAGAAAATTTTTAATGTGAGAGGAACCTTGATGGAGGATGATATACTAAGTTGTAGATGTCTATTAGATAAGTAAGCTAAGACATTGAGCAGTTGAGTTCACAAATCTGCTGTGCCAAGGAGAGATTTGACTACAGATATAAATCTGAGAGTCATTAGGATGTAAATAGTGTTTAGAGTTATGAGGCCTGTTGGGAAATTGAGCATAGAATCTGATGAGTATAGGGGCAATGACTATTTATAGAATGTCATTGATATGTGAAAAAAGACAAGTCAGTTGATAATTCATAGCTATGCATAAGAACAGCTATACGGAGTCTAGGCACTGATCTAGTTGGAAAGGGTTCAAGAGAGAATGGAGACATTGGACACAGTGAATAAAGACAAACAAAAACACACATATATTTGGGTTGGAGAGATAGTACAAAGGCCATGCTATATCCTTGACACTACAGAACCTAATCAGCACTATGTTCTTGAGCCCTCACACTGAACCACTGGACAGGATGGCTGACAACAGTGCTAGCCGAATGGGGAAGTTGGATCAATAGAGGGTTAAAAATAACTTTTGATCAAAATATAATATATATAATTAAATGAACATTTCTTAAATGTATAGTTCCATAAATTTTACAACCAAACACACAGAGTTGACCCATACCTATTTATCATTTATCAGCATCCAAGAAGCCACATGCCTGGAATTTTCAGTGACTGTCCCCAGAAAGGTAATAACTCTCGACTTCAAACACCACAGATTCATTTTGCCTGCTTATCTATCACATAAAAATCACACACCTTGTGTTCCTTTATATCTGACTATAGTTTGCCATAATATTTCTTTTTTCTGTATGATAATTATTGTGTTAATATACCAACATTTATTTAACTGTACTACCACTGCTGAGAAACTTGATATTTTCAAATAAGTACATGGTACAAATAAGTACATTCTAGTATATATCTTTTGATACATATACTTATAATTTTTCATGAGTGGAATTAATGGTGTGGAATATACATACATATACATGTATGTTCAGCTTTAGTTTCCCAACATGATTGTGCCAATATATTCTCATCACTGTAAGAGAGACTTTATCAGTAGTAAGATTCTTCGTCTTGTATATCAATTTGTTAAGAATCAATGTGGAGAAGAGAGGTATGATATTTATTGGGCCCTCTCAAAATTGTAAGAATAAACTCTACTGCTTACAGAATTATAATGAGGTCAAATTATCGGTAAAGTGTCTGGCACTGAGTTGCATCCAGTTTTCTAGCTTTTATTCTTATTTTTAAGTCATGAATAACACAGAGGCTCAAATATTCATTTCTTTAACTCCTACCACCTGTCTCCATCAGACCACATATTTCACCAAATTGTTATAGGGTACTAAAACAATAATGCTCTGAAGGTATTAGGTTTAACCATAAAATAAAGATCCTAATAAACCATCTCTGGGAAATAAACTAGCAGGTCACTAAACTCTTAATGGCAGTAATCCTGAGGAGGTATAATTTATACTGTTACATATAGTGCCTTGGTATTTCCAACTATCTGGAAATACTAATGTTTATTTAACCAATACATTGAATGTACTTGTGCACTTAAAAATTCTTTTATAACATCTACATACATTTTAAATGAGGATATATAGCCAAAATCATTATTACACTCAAACAGCTAGAGCGATTTGAATTTAACCGAATTATATATAATCCAAGAATGGGAAACCTTTTTATTTTTTTGCCAAGAATTCATATGCATGTTTATAACAGCATCCATTAGCCATACAATAAAGGTACTCAGGTTACAGGCAGACAATGAGATGAATAAATGCCTTTCCCATCATATATTAGGTTCAGACCATAGGATTTCATAGGCCTTAGAATACAACCAGGATATTTTCCACTCCTGATCATCTCAGTTTGTACTGCAATCTTTGAGATAAAACCAGATCCAGATATATTTTAGAAAAATAAACTGCACATTTAGAACAGTTTTACCCAGGATACATTTTATTTATAGTTGTCACATCTCTTCCAGTTTTTCTTGACAGTGACAATTTCTTAGAATTTTTTTTTGAAGAATACATGTCAAGTAAAGGGCTGGAGCGATAGCACAGTGGTAGGGCGTTTGCCTTGCATGCAGCCAACATGGCTGACCCGAGTTCGATTCCTCTGCCGCTCTCGGAGAGCCCGGCAAGCTACCGAGAGTATCTCGCCTGCACAGCAGAGCCTGGCAAGCTCCCCGTGATGTATTCGATATGCCAAACACAGTAATAACAAAGTCTCCAATGTAGACGTTACTGGACCTGCTCGAGCAAATTGGTGAACAACGGGAGGACAGTGACATATCAAGTATTTTATGGACTTTGCCCTAATTGTGTCTTAATGGATACTTTCTCATAATTAGACTAGATTATGATTTTTTTTCTTAAGAGGAATATCACAAAGATAACAAATTTCATCACACTATATTAAGGTCCATTCTGTTGACATAACTTATTATGACTGATTTTAACCTCGATTGCTTGGTGAAGTAGTTTGTCATATGTCTCCATTGTAAAGTTAAACTTCCACACTTAAGATCACAAAAAGAGCCTCGAGCCAAAGCACAGTGGGTAGGGTGCTGGTGTTATATGTAGCTAACTCAGATTTGATCCATGGCATTGCATGTGGTCCCCCTATCCCTTAGTGCAGAGGCAGACAAGATTGTACACCTCATCACTTCATACCACCTATGGCTGTAGACTGAGTATAGAGCCAGAAATTACCCCTGAGCACAGTCATGTGTGTGACCCCCAAAACAAACAAAACAAAAAAAGATCACTAATACACACTCTGAATAATTGGGGAGGTATGCTCTACTTCTCTGAGAGTAGAGTGATTAGATAAAGTGTTTGGAATTCTTCCATGTGGAAGATTTTCTCTTCATCCCTATTTATTTAATAATTTATTTATATTAATATGGATTTAGAGATGTCTATTTTTGTACATTGGGTTATAGTCCAATCTACATAATTTAATAGCAATAATTGTGAAGCCAGGCACCATTGGGCACTCTTTCAGTTGACTTCTGTATACCTTTGACATCTATTACTGCGTATTCATGTTTGTGCATGTGTATGAATAATTTCTACCTACTCTCTGGATCTACAAGATGATTCAGGATCAACTTGTATATTTCCTGAACTAGTTTCATAGTCAGCTATTTCTCCCAAAATCCCTGGCTATTTTTAACATAGAGTGATATTATAAACCAAGATCAGAGGACTAGAAATACTCCTTGCTACTGGGGTTTCACTATTTCAGTTTTCTCAATTGACAGAACAAAAAAATATACTTATGCATAATAACCCTTATAGATACACACATTTATAAGTATTTTATATGCAATATATCATTATATGTAAAGATAAACATGGATTCATAGTGAGTGCTCCAAATCTAACTTATTGTCACATAGACCATTCCAGTCTACTCCCTTTGATTATTGGTCAATTTATACACCAACAGTGAGAAATATGATTTCCTCTCATCCATCATCCATTTATTTAATTGTTCACATCCAGTATAGATGCTAAGTAGTATCAGAACTGTTAACCTAAAACAACAAGGGAAAAGATTTGTTCAACTATAATACATACACATAAATGTATATTTTCT
The DNA here is from genome assembly GCF_029834395.1 of Sorex fumeus. Classification (NCBI taxonomy): domain Eukaryota; kingdom Metazoa; phylum Chordata; class Mammalia; order Eulipotyphla; family Soricidae; genus Sorex; species Sorex fumeus. Next base: position 33,989,825 of record NW_026606155.1, read on the forward strand.
TTTGCTTTAGTCTAACAGACACCTATTTCCATACTTCCTCAGATCATCACCTCTTACTGCCTTCAGTGAAGTTGTTTCATATATTTTTCTTATATATTTTTCTGTCTCTGCCTGCATTTCATCCTAGATTCTTTTGAAATTCTAAATGAGTTTTTAAAAGCTTGCTACATCAAGGTTCACTCTTTGTATTAGAAAGTTCTGTGAGTTTTGACACATGTATAGTGTCACGTATCCTTAATTACAGTATCACACAGAATATTTCTCAACTCTAAGAAGCTCGTGTTTAATATGTTTAAATATTCCTCCCTTCACGTTGGGCCTGTGGAAATCCCTGATCTTTTTACTGTCTTTATAGCTTTACCTTTCCAAAATAGTCATATAATTGGAATTATACAATATCTAGCTTTTATAGACCTGTTCCTTTCACTAGCAGTGTGCATGTAAGATCCATCCATGAATTTTTATAAGTTAATAGCTTGTCGATTTTTAATCTGAAAAATATTGTAATGTATCACTGTACTACAATTCATTAATCTATTTACCTACTGAAGAAACTTTTGGTTGCTTTCAATTTTGAGCAATTAAAAATTAAGCTGCTATATAGACTGGAACCATAGTATTCTATGCTATGTCGGGTTCTTGCCTTGCATGTAGCCAACCTGGATTTGATCACGGTATCGCATAAGGTTTCCTGAGCACTGCCATGAGTAATTCCTGAGTCGAGAGGTAGAATTAACTCTTGAGTATCACCAGGTGTGGCCCCAAAATTTAAAAAAAAAAATAAAAATTATATAAACGTTCATGTGCAGGTTTCTATGTAGATATAAATGATCATATCAGGAGTACAACTGCTAAATTATTTGTTTACACTATATTTAGCTTAGTTTCTCTTCTTAGTTAACTATGTTTTACTTCTTAGAATCAAGGGGTTGGGAAGCACTACCCCAAAAATGCCAACAACCATCATAAATTACCTAAGTCTTCCATGTCTGATCCAATTTTCAAGACATGAATGTAGTTACTCAGCATCTTTCCTATGTCAGAACAGTCATTTTTTTTACATTTTCCAAAGTTTTTTTTTTTAACATACTTGGATAAGTAGCAGAATATTACCCTACCAACTCATAGTTCTGCTGCTAACCTATGATATGATCTAGGAAAATATAAAAATCCTTTCACCTGTAAAAGGGGGATGTAATAGCACCTACTTAAATCCATCTCAATGGTGTGAGGATTTAGTGAGTGCTCTGAGAAGAGTCTTCTTTGACCAAGACATGTGATTATTTGATGGCCTTGCCAAAATGAAAATACAAATTCATCAATTCTTATTCTGTTGCTCCAAGCACTTAAAGGCGAAATAATGTCCAACTTCATTTTTCTGCTATCTCGTCAACCTGTTGACATTTACACCAAAGCAATTGATCTAAACTGTCAATTTAGGAAAGCCTCTTGCAATTTTTGTGTAGATGTATAATAGGCAGGAGAACAATTTTTAGTTAAACAAGACAATCCAATAGGCATTCACAGAAACAGTCTTTTCTTGTCTATAAATAGAAGAAAAAGAACAAGTTTTGTTTTAGGGTATAGGCTCTTAGCTCAAATGGATGCACTGAGCACTGAGCACTGAAATAGTTTAAAATCTATGAATTAAACTGCATGAACATTAATTGGTGCATTAAACTCCATGAACATTAAATGAATCTGTTCAGAAACAAGTTTAGGCAGTTCACATCTGGTACAAAGTAAGGTTTAATTATTTTAAGAGGTTTTAGTGTTCTGTATCCCAGCCAGAGAATGCTTATCTGTTTTATGCTAGTTTTTACCTGCAGAGTTTTTGTCTTTGTGAGCTCACTTATTTGCTCCTGTAGTTTAAAATGCATTGCATAACGGTGGGAACTGATCTAATATTTATCATATCTGGCAGTCCCTGAGCATTATGGAAGTTGCTGAGAATTTTTCAGAAAGATCTTATTTCAAGACATACCCGTCTGTCTTCTATACAGGAAATTAAGTTGACTTCTTATGATCATACTTATATAAACAATATCATACTTATATAAACAATAATATGCAAACATCCTTAAGAACTAACAGATTGATATTGAGCTAGGAAAAAAAGCAAATACCAAAAAATCCACAAATATTTTCACATATAAAAATAAACACATATAAATGCATGCACAAACATACTTTTACTGCAATCTGTTTGGCATGGGCTAGATATATGTGCAAGATGTGACTGGAATTATCAATAGAATCATCCGGTTTCCAAGTTACTTGCAATGGTTGATATTAGTCATAAAGTGCTTAAATTATCTAACTGGTCAGGATAATAGCCCACTTGAAAAAACATTTATGTATAAATAACTGAAAAAAATTAAATATATAAATAAGATTTAGATATTTCAGCTTAAATGTTAATTATGATCTTCTGTTTTCAGCAGAGAAAAATAATAATCAAATTATCCAGTGTTCTGTTTACAATTAGAATGTGAAGTATAGATTTTTCTGATTGGTTCAAATATTTGCACCTTATATACTTACAGATTATACTTATTGGCATTTTATTCTTATCAGAAAAAAGTGAGAAAGTTTTCATTAATTCAGCATGTTAATTCTACAAATAGTCTGTATTTACTCTGCAGCTAACATTGGTGAATGAAAAATCCAAAGGTGTTTGAAAGACTGAAGTAGTTTTAAAACAAAATGATTTGAATGACTACTTTTTGAAAGTTGAATATTCAGGTAAATTGAAACAACCAAAAAGTCTTGAGCAGTTTTATCTGTGTACATCTGACATTCCCTTACCTACTACCTTCTTCTAAACCTTTCTTGAAACCTTTCTTATCTCCTGATGTATATTGGCTGTAACTGATAAACTTGAGGCATAGATAAAAACAATATTAATCTATTTACTTCTACTACTCTTCAAAGTACAATAAAAGTCAAATAAATGAGTCATTTTGTACTGAAAAAATTATATATAGGATTTAAATGTTCACTTAAAACATGACCTGAGTTAGAAAGGATCACAACAGAGGCAGGTCAACATTCCTTAGAACCTCTTTGTTCAATTCCTGGTACTGTTTTCCTATTGCTTACTCCTTCAGTTTGTAACTCAGATCATTATTTTGTTGGTATGTTCAATTCCCATGCAATTCAATTTGCAGAACATATTATTTCATTTTAATGAAAAAAGAAAAGTTGAACTGCAGCCAAATTGCTGTAGGACAAGCAGATTTTGTTTTCTTACAATTTCATTTGTTAAAAAATGAGGACACCAATATTGAAATGTCACAAATATGGAGATTTTAAGTAAAACATCTGTGTTCTCTTATAGAAAAATATCCTTTCTGAAGTTTCAGAGTGCCCATTTGTGAATAAATCAGACATTTGTAATGAAAATAAAATTTCAATTAGCTTGGCTGTTTTTTTATTGTTGTTATTGTTATATTGTGGTTTGTTTCATTATTAGATTATGGGGGAGGAAACAAAAGTATAAAAGATAAGAAAGAAAACAATCAACTTTGTCTTCATTATATGAAGTGTAATGATGTGCTTCACTGAACACAGGATGTAACTTGAGCCCTCAAGAAACTGGCTCCTTTCCCTGACTTGACAGAGCATCTGTTTCTCACAGATGCCCAAGAAAAACACTCGTTTCTCTCTGGACCAAGAGGGCTCATTTCCAATCATTTCACTGCTCTTAGCATAGAATATAATCATTCATTCTGTAAGGTATGAATGGAAGGCTTTGGTGGTTATGTGAGTATACGTCAAATTCTATGTATGCTCAGTACTATGAAGAATACATTTGGGTTCCCCCAAATTCATGTACTGGAGATCTAATAATTCCTATATGATTCTTAGAGTTAAGGACTCTGGGAAATAATGAGTTCCTAAGAGTAGAGCCCTCATAAATGTAGGATTAGCACCACTGTAAGAAAAGACATGAGAGATAATCTCTTCCTCTACCTCATAAGGACATAGCAAGAAGGAATATCTGTAAATCAGAAAGTGGATCTTCCCCAGGACTAACCATGATGAACCTTTTCTTAAGGATTTTTTTGAATTCTGAATCGTCCAGTATTCAGATCAATGAGTAATGAATTTCTATTTTTTTTTATCTGCTGGTCTTTGGTGTTCTGTTAAAACAGTTTGAGAAGACCAAAGTATTATTTTATCAAAAGAAAAATCAGGGGTCATAGTTATACAAACAATAAGGAATATCATGTCTAGTCCCATAAGAAAGGTGAGAGAAAATAATTTATCTCTTATTTATATATACGAATGCAAAACACATATTCAGTAAAAAATCATTTAGTTCCTGTTCTCATTTATGAGCATCATTATCTTTAGTAATATTAGAGAGATATTGAGATATTGGAAGGTAAGTATATAACAGTTTGTTTCCTACTGAACACACAATCGTGGTGCAAGGCATTCAGTTGGGTTCTGGTACATAATTAAGTGAGTGATAAAAGAATTACTACAATGGGGATTTCTTTTGTTTGCTTTTGATTTTTGAGGGAAAACCACAACCTGTAGTGGTTAGGGTTCAGGGGACCATACAGGATGTCAGGATTTGAACCTGTGTGGGTCATGTGCAAGTGTTCTACCCACTATACTACTTCTGGGAATTCTAAAATACATCATGTCGAAGAAGATTTAGAATCAGTCTAGGAAACAAGAGACATATAAAGAGAAATATATAATTATAAATGCCCTTAGTTGGCAGAATAATTACTGTATTAATGCTTGGTGTGACTTGACCATTCTAAGAATTGGTTCCCAGGTATCACTATCATTCATTTACCTGTCACTGTCACTGTCCTCCCGTTGTTCACCAATTTGCTCGAGCAGGCCCAGTAACATCTCCATTGGAGACTTTGTTGTTACTGTGTTTGGCATATCAAATACATCACGGGTAGCTTGCCAGGCTCTGCCGTGTGGGCGAGATACTCTCGGTAGCTTGCCGGGCTCTCCGAGAGGGGCGGAGGAATCGAACTCGGGTCAGCCATGTTGGCTGCATGCAAGGCAAACGCCCTACCACTGTGCTATCACTCCAGCCCATTCATTTACCTATACATTCAAAAATAAACATTAAATATCAGTACTGAACAAAATAATCTAATATTCCTTCCAAGTCTATAGATTGCTGGTATTCTGCATTTATATCCCATTTTTTAGAGCACCCAAGTCATCCTTCTCATCTCCACTTTCAAGTTAACACTGAGTGTTGCCTATTTTGGTTCTGGTTCTCATTCTGAATCACAAGGTCATTCTCATTGTAGCCAATATAGCAGTACCAGGCTTCCATCTCTAGTCCAGCAGTGTTCAAATGATGGTATGAAGCATTCCAGAGGGTCCTAATGTAGCCAGACATTAACTGAGAAATTTTATTTCTCTTTGCAATAGGTTTTATGATGTCCTCCTCAATATATGTTTATGTCTAAGTTTCTGTGACTTATGAATGTATCTCATTTGCAGAGTGTTTAGGAAGATTTAAATTAAGAACCTTGATTTGAGTTCATCCTAGATACACCAAATGGGCCCCAAATGCAATTATAAGCGCCCTTATAAGAGACAGAAGAGGAAAAGGCAAACATACATAAGATACGGCTTTGTAAAGACAGAGGCAGAGATTGAAGGGATATGGTCACAAGCTAAGGAGTAGCCAGTAACCACTGGAGTCTGTAAGAGGCAAGGAAGAATTCTCCCAGGGAGCCTCCAGAGCCATCGTGACCCTGATGGCACCTTAATTCTGGGTTTATGGCTCCCAAAACCTGAAAACAACAAATTTCTGTTGTTTCAGCTGCTGACTTTAGGTCACTGTTACAACAACAGCCTTAGGAAATGAATATATTATGTCTCTGACCATCCTAAACAAAGACTTACCCAAAATTCTGTCAGAAGGGGTCTTGCTAAATGTAAATATGACCATATCACACCCTGGTTTACAAAACTTTGTTGTATCTATGGCAACATAACTTCTCCTGCAACGATTCCAGAAAAGACAGTGTTTGTTACATGTCATATGCCTCTGTGGGTACATAGGTGATGTATGATGGCATTAATGACACATTTTATCCTACTCAAGAATTCACATCAAAATAAAACTGAGATAAGACCAGTAGAGGAATTAGATTTACTCAGATTCAATTTTTTTAATAGATTGCTCAGAACCCAACCCTCTGATCATAATGTTTTCAATGATGATCTGATATCATTCCATGTCTACCTTCTGCTGTGCATCCCATAGCATGCTATGCTTCAGCAGCGTACACTACTTCTTGTACCTGGGATGTCACACTTGTTCGGGTCTTTTTGCTGTTACACATATTCTTTTGCCCAGAATGTCTTTCTACTCTGAACCTCCTTCTCACTCTTACAGGTATCTTTTTTTTTTAATTTATTTTTTCTTAGTGAAACACCATGAGGTACAGCTGTAGATTTACAAATTTTTGTGCTTGGATTTCGGTCATACCATGATCAAATACCCATCCCTCCACCAGTGCCCATTTTCCACCACCAGAATAATACCCCCCCTCCCCCTTACAGGTATCTTAAGATGAAAGTTACATGTCTTTTACTCCAGGAACTTGTTGCTCACACAAAATTGGTTATTGCCTCTCATTGTTAATGATCTTACTTTTTATAAAATATAAAATCTGACTTTCCTTATTATACCATACTGACTGTAATTCTCTGTTTAAATGCCCATTTCTTTGAAGGCCAGGTAATTCAAAGTTTATCTCAGTACTCTGAGTACCTAGCACAAAGAAGAAACTTAGAACGAATCTGTCACATTATATCAATTCAGAATTTACATTCTAGAATCTGTGATCATGTTCAAGACTGGTGATATTCTTTTGTGCTAAAAATAATACTAGTTTCAATATTTAATGGGTTTTTAATGCTTCAAGGAAGCAACTGTAAGAGATTGGTAGAAATAATGATGAAAACACATTTTTTCCTAGAACATTCAATTATCAGGCTGCCACAAGGAATTTCATAGAATCAATTTGAGAACTGGGAACATGTTGATCTTCTTTTCTAACATCTGGTGGTAACATGGGAAAAGATTATTTTACCTTCCATTTAAAAAACACCTCATTTTGAGACTGAGACAGCATTTTCCCTCTTTGTATTTCACATGCTGACAAGCCCTGGACCTGGTGTTGAAATGGTTATCTGTCTGTGTCTCTCCACATCCTTACTTTTTCAGTTGTACCAGAATAACCCTGGGCTCCTCATAGACAGAGAAGGGCATTGTGGCTCAGGGATACTTTGGGAATGGACGTTGGGAGCAAAAATAACACAATGCCATTCCCACAAGTTCTTTAAATGGCTCATAAGGAAGTCTCTTGGTAAAGGCAACATTTCTATCCCTGAAGCTGGAGTTCTGCTTGAGCTATTTTAGATTTTGTTTCCAGTTGCCATGGGCCAGTGGCAGGATTTTACACTCAACTGCCACTTCACATTACCACCCACAGTTACTTTTTCCAAGCAGTTGAAGAAAACATTGTTGTAAGACATGATAAAGTGGAATGGGAAGCCAGAATTTTCTGTACTTAGAACCAAAGTTGTGCCCTTTTCAGGTACATCTGAATGCCCAGTGAAAAAAACAATCCTGATTTGTTTGGACCGAAATCATATGTGTGGTCAGGCCCCAGGGTTCAACTGGAGTAAAGATTGTAGAGTAGGGGCTGGAGCGATAGCACAGCAGGTAGGGCATTTGCCTTGCATGTAGCCAGCCTGGGTTCAATTCCCAGCATCCCATATGGTCTCCCAAGCACCGCCAGGAGTTTTTCCTGAGTGCAGAGCCAAGAGGAACCCCTGTGCATCGCCAGGTGTGGCTCAAAAAGCAAAAAAAAAAATACTGTAGTGTAAAAACTCATTTGGTTTTAGCTAAGATGATATTTATTGCTAAATTGATCACTTACTCAAATGCCCTTATTTGAGAATATTGAAGTCAGAAAATTTATGAAACATAATCATATCACACAGAGAACTGATTTATGGTGTCTCAATTTCTCTTTTTAAACTGGTTACTTCCAGTACCCAAAATGTTTTCAAATCTAGGGTGGCTAAGATAAATACAAATTGCAGTGTTCAGGAAAACTCCTGGAAGAATGACTACCAAAGGTTGGGTTAACTGTAAACTTTATTATTCAAAATTTAAAAATATATAATTTATTTTTTGAGAATGAAAATGAGTGCTGCTAGTAGTTTGAGCCAAAACATCACACATAAACTGAGACCATCATTATAAATAAAAAGGCCATTTCATTAAAAACGGTAAAAAGGGACCATTATGGTAATACAAGAACACATGAGGTCTGACAAGCAGGTCCCCATGTGATTGGGTCCTTTCAGGTTCTGAACCTCTGGGTGCTGAAATCTATAAGATAGATTCAAAATACTCATTCAAAATACAGAGCCTTGGGCTGAATTTTTCTTTCATCTATATACATTCATATATATATATAATTGGGGGTTTACTGTTCTCTTTGAAGGGAAAGGGCTACCATTTATCTCTCAAATTATAGACCGCTAGTCTATTGGACAGCTCTCAGAAGCACATGTCTTCTCAAATTATAGGGTCAAAATTTTCAATCTAGTAACTTATATAAAGAACAAAGAGATTATGATATCAATTTGAATACTTATCTCTGCTTTCTTTAATTTGTATAAAAATAAGTAAGTAATAGAAGTTCTTTCATACCACAGATAAATTTCTTATTCCATAAAGAGGAGTGCAGGACTGTATTTTCTTTCTAGATCATCAATCATTAAAATGCTCCATTTAAGTCTGTGTCATGGTATTGTCAAAAACTTTTGTAAATTGAACTGCAGTATATTTTTCTTTTAATCTTTCCTACTTAGCCCATCCAGGGACGGAGATGCACATTTGGCTGGAGCGATAGCACAGAGGGTAGGCCGTTTGCCTTCCATGAGGCTGACCCGGGTTTGATTTCTCTGTCCCGATTGGAGAGCCCAGCAACCTACCGGGAGTATCCTGCCCACAGGGCAGAGCTTGGCAAGCTCCCCATGGTGTATTCGATATGATAAAAACAGTTAACAACAAGTCTCACAATGGAGACATTACTGGTGTCTGCTCGAGCAAATCGATGAACAACAGGAAGACAGTGCTACAGTGCTAACCTATCAAAGAAAATTATCACAGACAATTAGCTGTTTTCCCAAAAAGCCTAGCAAAGCTCTGTCATGATTAGGGCTATCATTTGTTAACATCTATTTTTAATACTTATATATCAAAATCATGTCTTCCATGTTGGCATAAAACTTTACAGTGCCAGTCATGTACCTGTCTACATATATGGAGAGATTCAAAGGTTTCTTTTCGGAAACATATTACCCAACTCTAACTGCCAGATATCCTAATAGTGTAGGTCAATATTGAAAAAGAATGACTTCCCCTCTGTGAGGCTCTGAAAAACAATTCTTCTTTGGACTTGGTTTCCCAAGTACCAGATTAAATTTTCTTATACGTTAAAAATGTTGACTCACAAATACTTATTTTTCCAGTATCAGAAAATGCCCTTTCACATTTTCCAAAGAAAACTTGGCACATCTGATATCTGAAGGGGATAATACAAAGAATGTTACCTGGATCATTCAGGTAACCCTAAATTTTCTCTCTGTATTGAGTTAACAGCTCCTTAACCATGGTATCTATGCTAAACTATTCATGATTATATAAACTGGAAGGCATCCTGGGACCTAAGTCTTAATGATGTTATTTAATAAAATATAAGGCATACAGATAAAATTTGATGTTTAAGTAAAAAGTAAAGTAAAGGCCCTCCCGTTGATCATCGATTTGCTCGAGCGGGCCCAGTAACGTCTCCATTGGAGACTTTGTTGTTACTGTGTCTGGCATATCAAATACGTCACGGGGAGCTTGCCAGGCTCTGCCGTGCGGGCGAGATACTTTCGGTAGCTTGCCGGGCTCTCCAAGAGGGAATGTTTAAGTACAAAATTTAATTTCTAAGCAATTTTATATTCTCTGTGTAATAAAAAGGATTCATATTTCTGTCATTTACTTTTCTACTTAAGAAAAGAGCATGAGAACCTCCTAATCCTTCCAAGTCTAACATGAAGTTAAGCTGTTTCATATTTGACACTACTGGAAAAATATCAAAAGAAGAAAAGGATGAGGAGGTCATATATTTAGAATTTTGTTTTACTTTGTGATTCTTTTTATGCAAATGGTAGCACTTTGAGTCATCTGTCTAATTCTCCTAGTTAGGAGTAGAGAAGAGGGCAAAGATGGGGCTATTGACAGATGACTCTTTTTGTCTTAAATTCTTCAAATTTCAAATACAAATACCTACAAAAGTATCACTTGTCAGGCTGAAGTGATAGTACAGTGGGGAGGGCGTTTGCCTTGCACAGGACCGACCCTGGTTCGATTTCCAACATCCCATATGGTCCCCTGAGCACCTCCAGGATTAATTCCTGAGTGCATGGTGATTCATTACATAAAAAATAATAAAAATTAAAAAGATTTTTTTAAAAAAAGTATCACTTGTCTAACTCCATGGCAGATAGAGGATTAGGTAAATATTGAAAGAGTTTTTGAACTTTATTCATAGGTAGTAAATAATTTATTCAATATCCACATCTCAAAATAGGTAAAGGTAAAGGTAAAGGTAAAGGCCCTCCCGTTGATCGTCGATTTGCTCGAGCGGGCCCAGTAACGTCTCCATTGGAGACTTTGTTGTTACTGTGTCTGGCATATCGAATACTCTCGGTAGCTTGCCCGGCTCTCCGAGAGGGGCGGAGGAATCGAACTCGGGTCGGCCATGTTGGCTGCTTTTAAGGCGAACACCCTACCGCTCTCTTTAAAAGGTTTAATATTAAGGTTGAGAGAGATCTTCAAAAAGGAAGAAATAAAAAGGACTTTTTAGGAGAGTGCATGTTGCAAGCAAACTGGCATTAATATTCAGTCAGAAAATTGAATTTGGGGCTGAAGAGATAGTAAGGAGATAATACACTTGCCTTGCATAAAGCCACTCCCAATCTGATCCCCAATACCACATATGGTCCCCCCAAGTACTTCCAGAGGTAAACCCTGAGCAGAGCCAGGAGTAAGAGGGAAGTAAGGAGCAGTAGCCCTGAGCACTGTCAAGTGTGACCGCAAAACAAAACCTAAATTTTATCCATAGTTTACCCTTTCTTCTAAATTAAATCATTATCAATAGTATTCCGATTGTAAAATCTTATCACACCGAAGGTTGTGTGTTCACGGGCTCACTGGATGGCACTGTCTCACCGCCCGCGTTTGGTGCTCTTGAGCCGCTGTGTGTGGTCTTGGCTGTTGCCAAGGGCAGACGGAAGAAGAAACGAGGGCCAGGCCGGTCTATAATAATAGTAGTTTATTTCAATCCTCTTCACTCCTGTCTTTCTCTGACTCCTTCTTTCCTGGGCCCCAATCTTAGAACCTCTCTCCTTCTGGCTCTGACTCTGGATCTCTAGAGCCCAAGCTCTCTCGCTTCTGACCCCCCTCTTCGAGCTTATGTCTTAGTTTATATAGCAGCCACATAAGGCGGTGACATAAAGGTGGATCGAATACTGACGAATCAACAAAGAGAGGTAAGACCATTCCTCCAGGAGATTAACTCAAGGATAAAATCTCATCTACAGAGATTACTTCAGATTACTAGGAGATCCGCTCAAGGGTGGGATCTCAACAAGGGTGTGTTCTTCCCTCAGTTAGTAACCTACTTAAATAGTTGTAATAAATCTACTTCTAATATTTCTAGCAATGTCATTCTGTATGAGCACAGTAAGAGATATAAATTTAGTTTGGTTTTTCCTGAGAACATCTCACTATACATTCCGCAGTCCTCAGGCCAGGTTAATCTTCCTAGCTCCAGGAAGGTCCTAGTCTCATCGTTACTTACTTTTGGATCATGACAGCATTTGTCCATTATCATGCCCTCAACTTATAGTTGAGATTGTGGCGCTTTGGCCTGGCCCATTTCGATGCCAGGGTAGCTCACTGCTTGCCCTGTGTCCATTCAGTCCCTCGTCGGGACCCTGCTTTTGGGGTGCTAGGAACTAAGGGCAACTGAGTCAAGAAATCAGATGCCCAGGAGTAAATATTATTCGGAGTCAATCAACTCCCAAGTTACAAAGCATAATATTAACTGTCTTCCTGTGTCCACACAGAAAGGACATTGCTTACAATACAAGTTCAGTGTCCTTAGAAGGGTGTGAACTGACAAACGTAAGCTACCTGAGGAAGGACAAAAGAGTGTTATCCTACACCGCTAATAATGCCCTCCTAAATTTGCAGTCAGATGTGCTTTAATAAACTGGAGAGAAATAAAGGCTATAAAATAAATCATTCATAACTGTGAAAGTTTTCTGATAATAAACTATGTTTGTCAGCATATGTGCAGTTCTATTTCGACAGGACCACAGAATTAAATCAACAATATTGAATTTCTTATACAATTCCACATAATCTTTCCAATAACATGTATTCAACTGAGCAGCAATTTAATTTTAGTCCTTGAGGACTTATAAAGAAGAATCAATACACAAAATTTCCCTGGAACATTGATAATTTTGTAAAATTATAGTTGAAGACACTTTGTATCATTTCCTAAGGATCACAGGATCACACATTATTTTATTTTATAAACATGTTTTTTACTTCTTTGCACTAGACAAAGCTTTGTACAATACAACCCAATAAAAATTAGATTTATTGTTCAGCTATAGAAGTGTACTTACTTAGTGTCGTGAATTTTTTATTTCTCTTATTTTAAAGATAAAATATATATTTAAATAGAATATGTTTGTCACATTAAAACCAAAGGGTATAGAAATAAAAAAATGTAAAGGACATTTACATTTATAAATTATTTGGTTGTTTAAAAAAATTCTAATTATTCGCAAGTTTTTTTTGACAACATAGGAATCATTATGATATTTAAAACATTACTTAATTTATGTTATAAAGGGATCATTATAAATAAAAATTTTATAAAAATATATACAAATATATTTTGTCTGACAAGAAATTTTATGACAAGTTATAAAATTAACTTCTAATCTTTTACCAAATTTGTCAATGGTCAGAAACAAATATTGATTGTTTTGTTAAATTTTAGGTCTTTATCTACCTATGCCTGGCTCTTGCCCTAAAAATAATTTTGAATACATATTTCGCAGAGTTCACTTAGTAAATGAATATATTCTTTCCTTTATTACGTCTTCATGGAAAAGGAGTATAATTTACATGAAGTAGGTAGCATATTGCCTAGAGAGAGATGAGCCTTGACTGAAAAGATGGAATTAGTTTTATATGACAACAGCTGTTCTGCAATATGTGTAGCAATACCATCTAATTTATATTCTTGGAATAAGTATGTTCATATTTCCTCCTGACTTTCAACAAAAATAGTGCTTACATTAGGACTAGAGTCCCTAAGATATCTCTTAATCAATATAAAAAATAACTATAACTAAGGTGTATGTTTGACTTTAGGATTTACAATACAAATGCATAAGCAGGCACAAAAAATTTTGTCAATTTTGAATTCAATTAGAATTAAAGTTGGCTGTATAAAAAACAAAATAAGGTTAAAACATGAACATTTAAAAATCAAGTAGTACTATCAGAAATAAGTAGAAAAGGTTATTCCTCATCTACGAGATCTGATATAGGTTATCTATGTTTCTAGTAGTGGGTTCAAAACATCTTACTGTGCTGTCACCCTATTGTTACTTTATATACCAGAAGAGTCACCATCACTCCAGTCTTTGTGTTTACATTCCAGTTAGAGGGAGGGTAGGACAAGAGAAAAGCTCACCTCCATTTTACAGAAACTTTCTAGATGTACCATGGTATTTAGTCACTACAAAGAAGGCTGAGAAATTAGTCACTTAAGGGCATCCTTACTCCTTAATCAGCGCAGAGCTCTTTTGCAAAGGAATGAATATTATGAAGGCACTACTTTGTTTACTAGTTAAAGAGTGTCATGTATAGGTTAAGAGTAAAGGTTAAGATTGTAGGTTTGGAGTGAGGCTGCCTGTGTTAGTGGAGCTCAAATTTACTTGTTATCCATACTAGATGTATGTATTCACCCATACTAGTTGTAACTTTGAGCTTGTAAAGTGAAGTTAACAAAGGAACTGACTGTAAAGGGTTATTGTAAATTGCTTAATGAGGACTTGACATACAAAAATTTATCAGTAATAGCTATTAATGAAACTTTCATATACCATATCATTGAATCTTCAAAACTCTATGAAGTACAACACTGTGTAGAACTACATCATTTTATAACTGAATCTAAAAATATATAAAGTCTAAATAATCTTTCTACTGCATTCGTCAGCTCTGGAAGAATCTAGAGGGTTAGTCTCTTGACACCAAATTCTTCCTCTTTTTCATGCAGACAAATTTTGTTGCCAACTAAATCATATCTTTACCTGGGTTTTCCAGAAAGAGTAGCCCACAGCAAAATCTAGATACAACTTAGAATCAAAAGCATCTAATAAAGATAAGACTCCCCAGGGGTGAGGCCAGAGCACCACCAGGAGTAATTCCTGAATGTAGAGCCAGAAGTAACCCTGAAGCATTGGTGGCTCTGACCTGTAAACAACAACAAACCCAAAAGACTCCCCAAAGGCTATTTTGAGAAAAGTCATATGAACTGCATCGAGTAGGACAGTCAATATAGAGGAAAAAGAGAAAAAAAAACACCTATCTACCAGCTCCTATTTTCCACTGATAAACATTTTCTTGCCCAGGTAGGCAGTAGTGGACTTCACAATATCACATTTTATCATCAGTAAGAAAATCTCAAGGTTAAATGTCAGGTACATGTATTATGGACAGAGACAAGGCATTTATATTTGTTCCATTGTGAAAATTTTGAGGTCTATAGAGATGGTACACATAAGTAACTGGAGCAGAAACCAGTATCCATGGTAGCAGGTAAGGTGAAGAGGATAAGGGGAAATGCATAAGAAGTGTTCAATAAATATGGCAATTGATACTACCTTAATGAATTTTTTATAGCTATCAGCTTGCAGCAAGGTCAAGTGGGATTTTCCTGAGCAATTGTTTAGTTTCTCTTTTTAGATTTTAGAGCAGTTAAATATAAAAAGCAGCAAATGCACTGTTGACTAAGGCAAAATGTAGCTATCACTGAAGGTAAATAAGAGGATGGTAAGTTAAGAATGAATTTTAATTCAACATTATTTAAGTACACCTCAAAATTTCATGAGTATCACATTACAGTTGACTTTGGGAGAAGTACTAAAGAAGTTTTTTACCATAAATATGTACTGCACACAATATACTTATACGTTAAAAGTTGATTCTTTTCCATGATATTCAAATTTAACTGGCTATAATTTTCACCCTTCAACCCTGCAATCTTAATGTTAGCTCATAGGACTACTTAGAAAGGCAGCTAAGCTTACTTCTATTCACAACACTGCACACAGAACAGCTAGTATTCTAAGTGCCTGAAACTGGCTTCAAACACACACAGATAAACATACATAAAATACATGCAATTCAAAGGATAAATAGTTTCTCACCCAAAATATATTGCCCATGAGTTTGTAATATAGGCTGAAACTTTGACCATTAAGTAATTAATAAATTATGACATTATGACAACGAAGAACAGAGGTCTTCGTTGTGTATAAATAAAGTAAAATAGAAGGGTGCCTTCTATCTACTACCATCAAATTAAAATGCTTAATATTATTCTATTCTATGTATTCTACATGGAACACATGGACCTTTTCATTAGGGAAGAAGAACTAGAGAATTAAGTTTGGGTTTTATACTCTTCTACACTTTGTTGGTTAGAACAATTTACTTCACCATATGAAAGAAGACTGAGTAGTAGTATTCCTGTGTCCAGAAAAAGAAAATAGATGCTGATAAACACAGGCAGTGTTTCAGAGAGTTGAAAGAACCAGGGGAAAACTCTAAAAATTAAATTTTTATTGGAGAAAATACTGGTGAAAACAAAATATGCAATATTTAATAATTTTCACTATTTTGCAATATTTTATTTGAGTCTTACAAAATATTAAAAGTTATACAAATTTAAATATATCATTTTGCATAATAAATATTTGAGATTAAGAGATAGATTTACCTGCCTTTCACACAGCCAACCCTTGATATACCATATGGTCCCCTGAACACCATAAGGAGTAATTTTTTGAGTGAAGACCAGGAGTAACCATGAGTATTGCCAGGTGTGGTCCCACGCCCCTGTCCCCACAAAAAAAAATATTTAAGAGAGAAAAATCAGGTGCCTGCCTGAATTCAAAAACCAGATAAGAGAATATATGTGCTTGAGATTTTCTGCACTTTCTATGTTAGTGGAGCACAAATCTAGACAAATTACCAGAACCTCTAAAGGTTATAGTATTCCTGGTAGAGTACTACTTAATTCAATATACACAAATATAAAAATCCAAAGAATCAGTGCATTATAGCCAAAATATAAACTACATGCATTAAAAGTCTAGTTGTTTTGTTTTATTTTGTGAATGATGGGCAGAAATTCATAAATTGGTCAAAAGGCACCTTCTTCAAAGAGTTAGTCAAATTCATGTCGCATCTCCCAACTCAATTGTCTCATTGATTACTACACCTATGTCTATACTATATTTGCAATCTGGATAGCTAACAAGTATTTGAGTTGGAGTCTAGTTGCAAGCCAAGTTAGGAAGCTCATAAGAAAAAACTAACTTAAAAGTAAGAGAATTAAGAGAGCTTAAGGGAAGTGGATCGTGGACAGCAGGTAAGACATGGTTTATAATGTAACAAAGTTTGTTCTCTACTCAGTCCCTTATCTATTCTTCATTAAGCCTGGAAAGAGAGAGCCACAGGAAAAAATAGTGGTAAGCTGAATTAAAAATAAACTCTGTTAAAGATTGGAAACCCAAAATAGCTCTGTTTTGTGAATTGAATTTGTTGATACAAATTTTGAATTGATATCACAGATAGTCGGATTGTCAGGCTGAAGCAATAGCACAGTGGGTAGGTCATTTGTCTTGCATGCGGCTGACATGGCCGACCCAAGTTCGATCCCTCCGCCCCTCTCGGAGAGCCCGGCAAGCTACCAAGAGTATCTCGCCTGCACGGCAAAGCCTGGCAAGCTACTCATGACATATTCGATATGCCAAACACAGTAACAAGTCTCACAATGTTACTGAACCCGCTCGAGCAAATCAATGAACAATGGGAGGACAGTGACAGACAGTGACAGTGATCACAGATAGTGGTGAAAACCAACAATAGTGAGTACCATCATTTACCCTATTTCTAATTGGTACATTTCTAACTAGAAACCGAAACATCTTGGATAAGAGTTGGAAGAAGACATCAACTCTAGAGTCAAGGAACTCAAGTTGGTGTTGGAGAGGAAGAAGGGACAGTGCCTCAAAATTCAATAGTTAGGGTCTGAGCAGAAAGTACTCATCCAGTCATCCCAGGCAAGTAAATAATTTGGTCTCTCTTCAAATTTATATCTCAAAACAATAATTCTTTGAAGGAAAAGTTATAGCTACAAGGGAATGAAAGTCAATTTAGGCAGTTTCATGCATAATATTTTTGCACAAACAATTTCTTTTTTTATTGAATCACCATGAGATACACAGTTACAAAGTTGTTCATGATGGGTTTCAGTCATACAATATTCCAACATCCATCTTCACCACCAATGTCCCCAGTTTCTCTTCTGCCCCTAACCCTCACTCCCTGCCTCTATGCTCTATGGCTGATCCTTCTCCTTCTCCTTCTCCTTCTCCTTCTCCTTCTCCTTCTCCTTCTCCTTCTCTTCTCCTTCTCCTTCTCCTTCTCTTCTCCTTCTCCCTCTCCCCCTCCCCCTCCCCTCTTCTTCTTCTTCTTCTTCTTCTTCTTCTTCTTCTTCTTCTTCTTCTTCTTCTTCTTCTTCTTCTTCTTCTTCTCTCTCTCTTTCTTTGTTGCCCAAAATACAATTTCACCCCAACTCCTCAACTCTTTTTCCCCTTTTGTTACCCCAAACAATTTCAGTCCAACTCCAGTCTGAAAAGACACCTTCATTCAATCATAATCCTCCAAAATAACCTAATTCACTTACCTCAGAGGCTCTGACCATTGACTATGAAAACAGGTTTTGGGGCCACACTCAGATGTGTTCAGGGCTTACTTTTGATGAGCAGGACGCCCATAGGGATCAAACCTGGGCCAGCTGCATGCAAGGCAAAGACCTTACAAATTGTACTATCTCTCCAGCCCCTCTAAATGGTAAAGCTTATTGAAAGGAATATATACAAATATGAGGTGGGGTTGAGGGAACCAACAAGAGATAGTGAAGCTCCCTGTATTAGAATATAAGGGAGATGCTAGAACAGAAGCTCCCCATATTAAAACCACTCCATATGACCTCTGGATATAGGAAGCAAAAGAAGAAAGAGTTAGAGGAGCTGGAGAATTACACTCAATAGGAATTATGTCATTAGACTGAGAAAATGTAGTCATTGTCAATACATGACCTGACAGGAAGCAATCTCTATCTGCTCTCTTGCCTTTTGATCTTTTGCTGGTGATGCTCATTAATCAAACCTAACCAGAAAGTCAAGGAACCTTACTGATGTAATCCACAAAGTGCCTAACTGATGTAGTCCTCTTAAGGGCACAGTGAAGGGTGGAGGAAGATAGTGAAGAGTACTGCCATCAATAATGATTATTCTTGGAAAATGAATTAATTGAATCTCCTCACACTATGTTAAACACATGCTGTTTAATGTACAGAGTCTGACAATTATGGATAGTTATTTAAAACTGAGTCTTAGTGTACAGCATGACTAAAGTCATCCTTCTTGTCTCCACATATTAAAGATGCATTCCATAAAATTTATGAATTCTTTAAGAAGAACTATCCTTTTTTATGTTTCTTAAAGGAATGATTACCACATCAAAAACAGTACAGTATGTTCATAAAAGGCTATAATTTAGTTTGGACAACTTATATAGGCTTTGAAATTCATTGTTGGAAAGCCAAAATTTCTGTCATATTCTGGAAGAAATTTGCCCAAAGGGATGTCATTGTGAATTAATGGTCTTCTGTGTAGTGGTGAGATTCATCAGCACCAGATTTTGTGGGGAGAGGATATCTAACTCTTGCTTGGAGGATAGAGAAAAGAGGGAAGAAAAGTGGTAAGAATAAAGATTCTTCACTGCTAAAATAATATTAGAACTAAAGATAAATAAGAATGTACCAGATGGATAAAGCAGAAGATAGTGTGGAAATTAGACTTTGCAGGGAAAACAGACTCTTCAGCATTCAAGGGCAGTTAATATAAAACTTGAATACTCTGGGGTCAGATAAATGCCATTCTAAGGTGTCATTTAAGAGTAAGTGGAGTGGTGGAGTGGTACTAGACCAGAGAATGAGTCAGTCAAGAGGTGCTTATAATGGTTTAAGCAAGAGATGAGAGAGTGAACTAGTCAGATAGAAGTGAGTGTAGAGAGGGTGAGGAATTCTGAAAATACTTAGGAGTACTCTCAGGATTAGCAAAGGTTCTGGATGACTTTTAGAATCTTTAATATATTTGTTTTACAACTCAAAAAAGAGCTCACATGAAGAAAACAATCCCATTCACAATTATGCCCCAGAAAATCAAGTACCTAGGAATCAGCTTAACTAAGGAAGTAAAGGATCTGTACAAAGAAAACTACAAAACGCTACTTCAGGAAATAAAAGAGGACACGAGGAAATGGAAAAATATCCCCTGTTCATGGATCGGGAGAATTAACATTGTCAAAATGGCAATACTTCCCAAAGCACTGTACAAATTCAACGCGATCCCTATTAGGATACCCATGACATTCTTCAAAGAAATGGAGCAAACACTCCTGAAATTTATATGGAACAATAAGCCCCACGAATAACTAAAGCAATTCTTGGGAAAAAGAAAATGGGAGGAATCAACCTCCCTAACTTCAAACTCTACTACAAAGCAGTAATAATTAAAACAGCATGGTACTGGAACAAAGGCAAAGCTGTAGACCAATGGAACAGGGTTGAATATACTGATACTTCCCCCCAAGCATACAACCATCTAATCTTCGATAAGGGGGCAAGAAAAGTGAAATGGAGCAAGAAAATCCTCTTTAACAAATTGTGCTGGCAAAACTGGATGGATACATGCAAAAGAGTGGGCTCAGATCTCTGCCTAACGCCATGTACAAAAGTAAGATCAAAGTGGATTAAAGACCTCAACATCAGACTGGAATCCATAAGGTACATTGAAGAAAAAGTTGGCAAAATCCTCCATGACATTGAAGCTAATGGTATCTTCAAAGATGTCACGCCGCTGGCCAAGCAAGTGAAAACAGAGAGAGACAAATGGGACTATCTTAAACTAAGAATCTTCTGCACCTCAAAAGAAACAGTGACCAAAATACAAAGACAGTTTACAGAATGGGAATGGATATTTGCCGAATACACATCCGACAAGGGATTGATATCAAGGATATCAACAAAGTACTGGTTGAACTCTATAAGAAGAAAACATCCAACCCCATTAAAAAATGGGGCAACGAAATGAATAGAAACTTTCTCAAAGAAGAAATCCAAATGGCTAAAAGGCACATGAAAAAATGATCCACATCATTAATCATAAGGGAGATGCAGATCAAAACCACAATGAGATATCATTTCACATCACAGACTGGCCCACATGCACAAAAACAAAAGCAACCAGTGCTGGCGCGGATGTGGCAAGAAAGGGACCCGTCCTTCACTGCTGGTGGGAATGCCGACTGGTCCAACCCTTTTGGAAAACAGTATGGACGATTTTCAAAAAATTAGAATTTGATCTCCCATTTGACCCAGCAATACCACTCCTGGGAATATACCCCAGAGAGGCAAAAAAGTATAGTCAAAGTGACATCTGCACTTGTTTGTTCATTGCAGCACTCTTTACAACAGCCAGAATCTGGAAAAAACCTGAGTGCCCGAGAACAGATGACTGGTTAAAGAAGCTTTGGTACATTTACAGAATGGAGTACTATGTAGCTGTTAGAAAAGATGAAGTCATGAAATTTACAATCAAGTGGTACTACATGGAAAGTATCATGTTAAACAAAATGACTCAGAAAGAAAGGAATAGACATAGAAAGATTGCATTCATCTGGGGAACATAAAGTAACAAAATAGGAGACTAACAACCAAGAATGGCTGAGATTAGTACCAGAAATTTTACTCCATGGCTTGGAGGCCAGCTACACATGCTAGGGGAAAAGGAAGCTCAGATAGAGAAGGGAGCTCCAAATAAAAGGTGCTGGGAGGATCCTCCCAGGATGGGAGAAGCATACTGAAAGTAGACTATAGACCATACATGATTACCACTCAATGCCTCTTTTGCAAACCACAACACCCACAAGGAGAGACAGAACAGAGGGGAATGCCCTGCCAAAGAGGCAGGGTGGGAAGCGGGGGTCGGGTGGGAGGGATACTGGGATCTGTGGTGGTGGGAAATGGGCACTGGTGGAGGGATGGGTATTTGATCATTGTATAATTGAAACCCAAGCACAAAAATCTATAAGTTTAAGACTGTACCTCATGGTGTCTCACTAATAAAAATTTTTAAAAAAAGAGCTATAATGGGGCTGGAGCGATAGCACAGCGGGTAGGGCGTTTGCCTTGCACACAGCCAACATGGCCGACCCAGGTTCGATTCCCAGCATCCCACATGGTCCCCCGAGCACCGCCAGGAGTAATTCCTGAGTGCATGAGCCAGGAGTAACCCCTGAGCATCTCTGGGTGTGACCCAAAAGGAAAAAAAAAAGACCTCTTAGGTTTTAAAAATCAGTAAAAGTAATCAGTAAAGGCCCTCCCATTGATCGTCGATTTGCTCGAGCGGGCCCAGTAACGTCTCCATTGGAGACTTTGTTGTTACTGTGTCTGGCATATGGAATACTCTCGGTAGCTTGCCGGGCTCTCCGAGAGGGGCGGAGGAATCGAACTCGGGTCGGCCATGTTGGCCGCTTGTAAGGCGAACGCCCTACCCGCTATTACATTGCAAGTAACAAAAGTCTTGATTATGTTTTTAGGATGTGTTTTAGAAAGCTATTTATCATAAGTCATCATATATTTAACCAGATGGGAATGAGTCAGATCAGACCCTGAAGTGCAGTGAGTTGTAAGATTTTGTGATGTCAGGGTATCTGCTCCTGAGCCCAGGGTTTAGGCTTAACAGTTGAGTCTTGCTCTTTTTGTTTGCTTGTTTGTTTGTTTGGGACTCATCCTGAAATGCTCAGGAATTACTCCTAGCTCTGCACTCAGAGACACTCCTGGTGTTGCTTGATGGACCATATGGGATGATGGGATTGAACCTGGGTGGGCAGAATGCAAGGCAATTGCCTTACCCACTATACTTAAGTTCCAGTCCAAGTCTTTCTCTTTCAAGTATTTAACATTTTTCAGATTCACTACTCTATGTAGTAAAGATTTAAAATGAAGAATTAAGGGATGGAGAGATAGTACATTGGGAAGGATTCTTGCCTTGCTTGCTGCTGACCTGGGTTTGATTCCCAATACTCCATATTGTCTCATGAATCTGTCAGGTGTGATGACCTCAGAGCCCTGAGCACAGTTGGGTTGTAGCCTCAACACAAACAAAATAAAGTAAAATGGAGAATAGAATTATTTGTGTTGAGAGATAGAAATGAGATTTAAGATCAAAGAATTGGTGGAGTTCCAGTTTTAAACATCTAAATATTTTTCTTAGGAAAAATTTGCAAAGAATTTTTTTCCCTATAAACTAGATTCTATTTTTTACAAAACGAAACCTTGTCTTTATAATATAAATGCACCTTGTTATTATTTCACTTCATTTCTTTTGTTTAATATTTAAGCTTTGCTTGATGCAGCTTATTTTCCAAAGAGGGCATATTGATGGCTGACAGACATATGATAAAATGTTCATTTTCACTAATCACCAGAAAATTACTAAGATCACAATGAAACACCACCTCACACCTGTTAAAAATGGTTTTCATCAAAAGCAGAAATAACAAGATGTACAGGAAGAGGAAAGGAGAAAAAGAAACTCTTGTACCCTGTTGAGGGGGAGGAAAATTGATGCAATCATTTTGTAAAATGCTATGGAATTTTTAAAGATATTATAGAAAGTGCTACAAAACAATCTAGTAACCCCACTTAGGAGTGTGTATCCAGAAGACATGAAACATTAACACCAAAAGTTATATCCGCTCCAATGTGTACTGCAAGATTATTTACAACAGCTAAAATTATGGAAGCAACAGAAGTGCCTATCAACAGATGATTGAATAAAGAAGATATGGCACATTCAAGTAATGTGATAGTGTTCAGGTACTTTTTTTTTTTTTGAAATTTTGCCATTTGCAACAAAATGCAAGGAGCTTGAGGGACTGAGCATGGCAAAATGAATCTGAATACATGATAAACTCTCAGTATCTATTGAAAACCAAAAATGGGAGCGAGGGAAAGAGAGACAGACAGACAGAGAGAGAGAGAAGGGAGAGAGAGAAAGGAGAGCGAGAGAGAGAGAGAGAGAGTGAGCGAGCGAGAGAGAGAGAAACAGAGACAGAGACAGAGAGACAGAGAAGGAATGCCTCACATCAAGGCAGTGGGGGGAGAGGTGGTAGGGAAACTGGGAAACTGGTGAAGGGATGAGTGTTGGAACATTTTATGACTAAAACCCAATCATAAATAAGACAGAGGAAAGGAAAGAAGGTGGGAAAAGTAAGTAGTATATCTATATTCACAAATGAATTACAGAGTTTAAGTAAGAATCCAATGTTTCTGGGATTCATGGCCTTATTTTCTACCACTGGCTAAAAGAGGAAATATTTATAATGTGATTATATGGGAAGGTAAATATTTATGACAGGAAAAAATACAGTTGATCCTTGAGCATCTGTATAAATCCACTTAATATGTTTATTTCCTTACATATAGATCCACTTTTATGTTTATAAACAGGCCAGCCAGGTAAAATTACAATATTGATAAACACAGGTCAGTAGGTAAAAGCATCTTCTGAAACAGTGACAGCAACAACAAAATGTTACTTTTAGGACCATCAGCTAGACACTTCAAGTTATTAAGAGCAGAAGCAGAAAAGCAAGGTGTGTGTCGATAATAAGTCTCTCTCTCTCTCTCCATGACTCATTCTCTTGAGGAGAAGATCTTCCTAGTGGACCTATCAGATTTCCCCTTATGTTCACCTGACCAAAGCTCATTCCACACCTATTCTATTTCAAAAGTGAAAGGGATTGTCGAGAACGGTTTTTATAAACCATGATTTATCCTGAGTTTAAATAAAATAAGAATTCTATTAACAAGAAGGATAGGGAAATTATTATTTCAATGCATTTCATCTATAGGAATTTAGTAAGAACACGAATGAGGAGTACCCATTGTATTCAGCAATTTAGAGCTTTTTGGTAAGAGATGTCATACTGGAGTACTGAATTAGGGATCTATACTAGGACAAAATTATGAGTTATAATATAAAAGAACACAGACTATTCTCCAAATAAATGTAGCAATGTTTATCAATACAGTTTTCAAAACATAGCTTGATGAATAGAAAATGGCAATACCATCTCAGCATTTAGAGAAACAGAAAAAAAGAATAGAGATATTGGACCACTGAAAGACAAATGTTGCATCAAGGATTTTTTTTTTGGCAAGGAAAATCATTGCCTCCAAGTTTCTCCAAATTTCAATTTCTCTTCATTGTTAGACTCAGCCACAGACTATAATTTTAGAAATTCGAGTCAGCAATGAGAGAGGTTGTTTTGAACTCTGAATAGAGTTGTATTATTCCACAGCTGTGTACAATTGAGGAAAAATGTGATTAAAACGTTTATACAAAACAAATTAAATTAGTTAGGAGGAGATCCAGTGTTGAATTCTTTCCAGGATTTTTAATAGAAATTATATATATATATATTTTAAACATAAGGATGAGGTGGAAGGAGGAGCAATATATCTAATTGAATAAGAATATAGATTTTTTTTATAGATTTTTTTTCCTAATGTAAAACGCTATTTTTTCTCTACTGTTTTTTCTCTACTTCTCAATCTATTCTTCTTTCAACTTCCACATCTGGGTGTGGATGGATGGTTTGTATGAGCTTGTATCAACTTCAAAATATCCTCTCTACCCATCAATGAATAAAGTGATCTATGATTTCCAGTTAATATTGATCAGTTCGAGAACAGATATAATCAATTAGTATTTTTGGATAATACATATCTTTATGTCTTGATTGAGATAAAACATCATATATAGTTTCAGGTGGCCAACATAATAATTTAGTATTTCTGTATGGGCTAGAGCGATAGCACAGCGGTAAGGAATGGCCGACTCGAGTTCAATTCCTCCGCCCCTCTCGGAGAGCCCGGCAAGCTACCGAGAGTATCTCGCCCGCACGGCAGAGCCTGGCAAGCTACCCATGATGTACTCGATATGCCAAACACAGTAACAACAAGCCTCATGATGGAGACGTTACTGGGCCCGCTCAAGCAAATCGATGAACAACGGGAGAACTGTGATATATTTCTGTATATTACAAAATAATTACCACAATAAGTCTAATTAACATATATTTGTTTGTTTTTATGGTCTTTGTTTTATTTTATTTGTTTTTTGGGGTCACACCTGGTGGTGCTCAGGGGTTATTCATGACTCTGTTCTCAGAAGTGACCCCTTGCAGTGCTTAAAAAACCATATGCTGTGTTAGGTCTCAAACCTGTTTAGGTTACCACCTGTACTATATCTCCTATAGACTTTACTTTTAGAACAATTCTATTTCACAACAGTACTGAGAAGATGCAAAGATATGCCATATTGGGATTATCATTATCTTAAAACATGCATAACCTGTTCCATTAACAACATCCCCCTACTCATAGAAGTATGCTTATTATAATCAAGGAACCCATATTAATTAAATTAACAAACCTACATCGATTATAATCAAAAGGACCAATATCAATGATAACTGATGAACTTAAATGAACACCCACTGACACATAATCAAATCACATAGTTTAGATTATCATTACTCTTGGTGTTGCATATTCTGGGATTTAGACAAACACATAATGACATATAACCATTATAATATCAAGCAAGGGCATTTTTGACCTATAAAATCCTTTACTTCTCAATCTATTCTACTTCCAACTTCCACATCTGCAAACGATAAATCTTTTTACTCTCTCCACAGTTTTGCTGTTTCTAGAATATTACAGAGGTGGCATCCCATAGATAATAAAGGTAAAGGCCCTCCCGTTGATCGTCGATTTGCTCGAGCGGGCCCAGTAACATCTCCATTGGAGACTTTGTGGTTACTGTGTCTGGCATATTGAATACTCTCGGTAGCTTGTCGGGTTCTCCATAGATAATATATAGACTTTTTGGATTGACTTCTTTAACTTATTAATATGTATAAAAAGTTTTTGTGTCTTTTAATGGTTTGGTTGCTTATTTCTTCTTAGTATGTACTGAGAGTATCTCGCCCGCATGGCAAAGCCTAGCAAGCTACCCGTGACATATTCAATATGCCAAACACAGTAACAACAAGTCTCACAATGGAGATGTTACTGGGCCCGCTGGAGCAAATCGATGAACAACGGGAGGACAGTGACAGTGACAGTGATGCATAACATTGTATTGTGTGTACCACAATTATTTATTCATCCACAGAAGGACATATATATATATATATATTTTTTTTTTCTTTTTGGTCACACCCAGTGATGCTCAGTGGTTACTCCTGATTCTACACTCAGGAATTACCCCTGGCGGTGCTCAGGGGACCGTATGGGATGCTGGGAGTTGAACACGGGTCGGCCGAATGCAAGGCAAACGCCCTACCTGCTGTGTTATCACTCCAGCCCCAGGACATATACTCCTAAGGTTTGCAATTGTGAGTAAAAAAGACACAAAACAAATATGACGATCCAATATTCTTGGTTAATAACTTGCTTTTGTTTTGATTTGGGCCACATCCTGTGCTGCTCAGGGATTATTCTGGCTCTGCACTCAGGGATCACTCTTGGTGGTTTCATATGAGGTGCCAGGCAAGTGTCCTACCTGCTGTACCATCTCAGTTTTGGTCACTAAAGTTTTAAGATTAAGAAAATATGAAACAGTGGGAGAAACTTACAGGTTGAAATAAAAATAAAAGAGAACAGATGATTTATTTTCCTGGTTATGAATAACTATCTCTAAACATTCATTTTAGTGGGTATCAAATATAGGCATGAAATATAGTTTATTTAGTGTGACTACTGACAAATAGCAGAATGAGCTGTTTTGAACAATTTGGAAAATGATTTACTCAAGAATTTAATAATTTTGAATTATGGTACATGAGGATTGAAGAAATCTAAGCACCTATTTGATTAATATATTAAAACAAAAATTTTATAATCTTTATCAGATATAACCCAAACGTGACATTTCAATTCAGCTTCTTCTCTGCGTTACTGGTAAGCTACCAAGAATATCCCACCCACAGAGCAGAGCCTGGCAAGCTATTTGTGGTGTATTCGATATGCTAAAACAAGTAAATTCATTCCCCTGACCCTGAAAGAGCCTACTTAATAAAGAAAAAAAAATCTAAGGAAATTTCAAACTCTAAAATATTGTCAATTTTTAGGTACTTCAAATAGTTTCATTTTAATTTTTCAGCTTAATTTTTAGGTGCTTCAAATAGTTTAAAACCTTGGGGGTATGGTGCCGCCAGCAGGTCAATCTGTACCTGTGAGGCGAGTGCATCAGCAGCCTGATGGCGCCTTCAGACTTCCAGATACTGCAAAATTGCTGCTATGCCTTTGGCCAGACCCCAAAAACTTGGGTCAAAGTTTAGCAAGAAAGTAAACGGCCAAAATTTAGGTATGTGGGAAACACACCCACAAACCACCTCCGGCTCAGCTATATAATTGGAGGCATGGCCTCTCTTATTCCTGATTGAACTGCTTAATGGCCATAATCCCAGACACTCAGAAACAAATCTCAAAACCCAGCGGCTTTTGGCAAAAATGAGTTTGGTCCCTGCAGTAGGTTACCAGTGCTGGGCCAACCCAGGTGGGAATAGGTTTCATGCCTTGGCCTGTTCCCCCTGGAGTCCCGGTGGCTGCCATCCTCCAGAGGCCACTGGACAGTCAGGTTTGGGCCTCACAAGATGGCGGTGAAGCCAGTCCTGTCCTCCCCACCCCAACAAGACCGCAAGTCATCACCCTCGTACAGCCTCTCTGGCTCCTGATCAAGCTGCTTAACGGCCATGATCCCAGAGACTCAGAAACAAATCTCAAAACCCAGGGGCTTTTGGCAGAAATGCGTCTGGACTCCCAGTAGGTTACTGTTGCCGAGCCACCCCAGGGTGGAAAAGGTGTTGTCACTCCGCCTGCTCCCTCTTGGCGGCTTGGTGGCCATCATCCTTCAGAGGCCATTGGACAGTCAGGCTTGGGCCCGCAGTGATGAGACATGTTGGGCCTCATGGGATGGGGGTGGAGCCGGTCCTGTCCTCCCTGTCCCAACAAGACCCCAAGTCATCGCCCATGAACGGCCTTTCTGGCTCCTGATCAAGCTGCTTAATGGCCATGATCCCAGAGACTCAGGAGCAAATCTCGGAACCCAGCAGGTTTTGGTAGAAATCCCTCCAGATTTAAGTGTTAAAATTTCAGAATCTCAAAATTGCGCAGCCACAACTGCAGCCACGTGACATCATATGTTATTCATAACAAGCAATAGAAAACAAATTGTCTACTGTTGCCTTTTCAGCAGATCTGAGTGTTGGGGTAAAATCTCAAATAATAATGGTGGGTCTGGTGTCAAAATATTGAATGTAATCAAAGTAGAGAGAGAGAGTAATGTGGAAATCATCTGCCTACAGGTAGGGGGAGGGTGGGGATGGGGGTATAGTGGGGTTGTTGGGGGTGGAAAATGGGCATTGGTGAAGGTACGGGTGTTTCATTGTATGACTGAGACTTGGACCCGAAAGCTTTATAACTGCTCTCATGGTGATTCAATAAATAAAATTATAAAAAATGAAAAAAAAAGTAAGGTGGAGTTCATGCACAATTCAATCAGCTAATCAGTGACTGAATAAATAGCAGTACTCCTACATAAAAAAATAGTTTCAAACCTTGTTGACCTTGAAGGTCTTGTTCTGGGCAATGATAAGCATTCAGCTTAGAAAAGCTTTATGCTTGCAGAATTGCTAAAGGAAAATTAAGCTGCTATTTACTTATCCAATGACTTGCCTCAAATTAATTTTTGAATTGAAAATTAAACCATACTTTATCTAATTATAATTATACTTTCTTGCAACCGATCGAATGAGACCAGTTGTAGTTACTGGTTTTGGCATATCGAATACACAGCAGATAGCTTGCCAGGCTCTTCCGTGCGGGCGGAATACTCTCGGTAGCTTGCCAGTCTTTCCGATCGGTTTGAGGCCCTTCATGTTCCCGGAGCGAACAGATGCCATTGGGCTACACTAGCATGCGACAGGGACAAATGGAGACGTTACTGGCGCCGGCTCGAGCAAATCGACGACTAACGGGAAGTTAAGTGATTAAGTGATTTCTTGCAACATTAGGGTTAACAACATTAATAATCATGTCAATTGAGATTCCTAGGGGGAAGTAACATATACCAAACTAGTATTATATAAGCAGAAAGTAATGGATAGATCCTGAACTCTCTAGAGAGATAGGTATCAGTTATGATGCTACACAGTTAAAACAATGTTGAAAATCATTCCACTAATGATTTATTATTCCAGTGAGCACACTCTGACATTGATGTTGAATAAAACATGGACAATGAAATTGCTACAATTCCCAGCATTGGATGCTGGGTCTTGTTATTTTCACTGATGAGTGTGAAAAATGGGTGTAGCTGCCATTTCTTCTACCAACCTCACAGAAAAAAAATTTATTTTGTTTTTTATTTCATTTTTCTAGTTTTTTAATTTTGCTTCTCTAGTTTTCAATGTAAAGTCTAGTTCAATGTAAAGAACAGTTGACTGCCAGAACTTTGGTCATGTGCCAATATTCTAGCAGCAAAGAATGTAGAAAATTATCTGGCATGCTCCTTTGCTATGGTGGGATACTAGTTCTTCCTCATAAAATGAGTGGCTCAGAAACTGTGCAGCCCAGTAAGGACAAACTCTGACTATAGGTACCCATTGCCTGCCATGTGAATTTAGACAAACTCCTGGAACTCTCGTGTAATCTATAAAATATGCTCTCCAAAAATGAGAGAATTAGATTAGAAGATGAATACAGATACTTTAAAACAAAACTGATTCTCAATATAGTCATTCTTAAATACATAGCTTCAAAAAAAAAGATCGAATGCAAAATTACACTTCATTTTATAATTATATATATATTTAAAAACCACTGTAATGACTGTTAGATATTTTTTCTTGGAAACGTTGAGAAATTGTGGTAGCGTAAAAGTCATATCCAGACTTTTATCTGACACACATGCATCATGAGAGGATTCCGGGAAGTGAGGCAGAGAAAAGGGCCTTGGCTGAGGGGATAGGGGAACAGCTCAGATGTCTTAGTATTCTTAAACCTCATGCCTGGGAACAGTTTCAGATCTGGGATAGTAATGTGAATGTACTGGCAAAGAGCCCTTCTTTGACTTAACTAAGTACAAATGATTCATTCCTAAATTTAACGAGAAAATGAGAAAGGAAGTGTGAGTCCGACATTGGTAGAAAAAAAAAATCTATGTACATGGTCTTCTACTTTTCAGTAATCAAGACCACCAGGTAAGCTATGAATCTAGCCTCTTGATTGCTAGGCAGAGAAAAAAAAGATGCTCTTAAAAATGGGTTTATATTCAGTTTAACACGAGACAAGTTTGAGGGGAGATAGCAGCAATCTAGTAGCTTTTCTACAGCGGCCAGAGCTGACCATGCACTCCTCTGGATCATGCACTTTGCCTCAACCTATCAGTTATTTGCAACATAATTTACTGGCAACAACTCACATTCTGAGAACATGTGTCAGTTACCCATATATTTTCTACACTGATTTAATTTCTATGCTTCTTAAGGCAGTGGATTCAAAACAGCAGTCTTGAAATTTGGGGGATAAAACTCTATGCACTCTTACTGTTTTAAAGAAAGTTTTCGAATGGAAAAGTCAGTAAATGTTTTCTTCTCAGATATGTAATGTTTTTAATTTTCATTATATTTTTGCTTTATTATGTTAATTACCTAACTCTAGTCCTCTAATTCTCTCTCTCTCTCTGTCCTGTGTTAAATTGAAAATAAACCCATTTTAACAGCGTTTTTCTCTGCCTTGCAATCAAAAAGAAGCTATAATTATATATAGATATCAGGTGGGGATATATATATACAATAAAAATATAAAATCATATGTATCCAATCAAAAAGAAGCTATAATTATATATGTATATATATCAGTTATATATATGGATATATATCCAACTGATATATATATGGATATATATCCAACTGATTACTATTTCATAAGATTATATATTTTTTGAATTTTTATTGTGTTAAACATATCATGTAAACCTGGCATTCCTAACTACTTTTTAGAGCATAGTTCCATTATGTAAAGCTTATATTGCTGTGAAACAGATATGAAAATTTGGTGTTTGAATTTTTTTGTTTGCTTTTGGGTCACACCTGTGACACTCAGGTATTACGCCTGGTGATGCTAGAAAACCACATGGGGTGCCAGGAATTGAACCCAGGTCAGTTGTGTGCAAGGCAAATGCCCTAACCACTGTACTACCTCACTGACCTCCAAATATGAAAATTATAGACTTAAAAATGAAAATTTCTCTTTCCCCTTCTCCCCAGTCCTTGTTAGATTACTTTTCTAATCCATTACATGGTAAGTTACTTTCAAGGGAAATTATTTTAAAAGACTAGGATGGGAGAATAAGGTTTCTTTGGATCTAGATTTGAATTTTTTAATTTTTTTGCTTACTTTTTGGCCACACCTTGCACTGCTCAAAGGTTACTCCTGGCTCGATACTCAGGGGTCACTCATGGAGAGCTCAGGGAACCAAAACCCGGTTTGGTCTCGTGCAGGGCGAGTGCCCTACCTGGTGTACTATCACTCCAGCACTCTGGTCTAGATTTGGAAGTTAAAACTTCTGGTATGTTCTATTAGTCACATGTCCATTAAATTCCACACATATTCCAGCAGAGTGGGGAAATTTAGTCTTGGTGGATAGGGGTGAGCCCATAGAGAAAGAGGTCTTGACAGCGGTCATTCTTGAATCAAGTAAGGTAGGAGGGTTTTGAAGTTACTCGGTACCTATAGTTATAGGAATAAGACTTAAATGTAAATATGGGTTTTAAACATCTTTGGCAAGAAGGGAGGGGATATTTTATGACACTATAATTCTCTATAAAACACAAGATAACTTGAGGACATTTTCTAGCACACCACAAAGACATAGTGACCTATATTTTTCAAGAACCTGGAAATCTTTGTTTTAAAGATGTAAAATAAAGGTTCACCTATTTGGAAAACCTTTTAGTAACCTAAATGATAATGCTGAACATCTCAGGTAAACATACCAAATGGCCCAGTGTCATATGTTGATCTTCTGAATTCTCCCATCTTAAAAACTAACTGAAGAAATCCCAAGGGCCTTTTGCTAGCTTAGCCCATGTGCAATTACCAGTGATCAGCTATAACATTTCTAATTAATTGTTTTGTTTCTTTGGGAGGCAGTAGC
The DNA here is from genome assembly GCF_029834395.1 of Sorex fumeus. Taxonomy (NCBI): domain Eukaryota; kingdom Metazoa; phylum Chordata; class Mammalia; order Eulipotyphla; family Soricidae; genus Sorex; species Sorex fumeus. Next base: position 34,022,645 of record NW_026606155.1, read on the forward strand.
TCATGTAGTTGATGGTGTTTAGCTGACTATTCTGTGTTCTGAATCTGTGCTCTTGGAACAAATTTCTTGACATCCCTGAGTGTCAGTTTTTCTATCTGTCAATTAGGCAACTCATATAATAATTTCAAAGGGCTGTAGTGAGAATAAAATTATATACTTCATGTGAAGTGACACCTAGTAAGCTTGCAATAAAGGTTAAGTGCCCCCCCCAAATAAAACACCAAACCAAAAAATAATGTGCCCCCTTTGTTTTCTCTTTTTGTGGGAGAACAAAGTTTAGATGATTAACTTCTCCAAAAAGCTACAGTACACTGGAAAATAAATGTTTTTATTTTTGTCTTGTTGGGTTCCCTGTGTTCAAAGTGTTCCTCACCTGTTTTGTTTCTTAATTAACAACGTAAGGTTGTTTTTAGATGTTTAAAAATTATCCTTCAGAAAACCACAGATATACCATGTTTTTGTTAGTGTACTGTATGTTAAAAGAATAAGATGTTTCTGACCCCCAGATAGCCAAGTTTCATCCCTTGGTGAGTATTTCACCCTGCTGAAAATGTACACTCCCAGAATCAAATCAAGACAAGGCACATTTACTTAAGAAGATGAAGGAAACTCAGCAGAAAAGAGGAAAAGGGGAACAAGAAGGAAGGAGGATAGTGTGCTGTCAGTGGCAGCAGCTTCTCTGTGGGCAACTGGAATGTAACTGGGCTGGATTGGAACAGTCTCCAGTGCCCTGTGTCTGTCACTAGCTATGAGTTTCAGGCTAATCCACTAGCTGAGAGTCATTGGATAGAATGATGAGTATTGGCAGTGATCTCAGGTACTTATTCAGATAAATAAAATGATAAAGACTGGGTAATCACAAGGAAGCTGACATTTGTTGCATTCATTAAAAAATCCTCTATTTTGGAGAAGGGATCTCTAAGAAAATGATGGTTGGAGGAATCGGTTGGGATGGGAGATGTGTGCTGAAAGTGGATAAAGGATCAAACATGACAACCTCTCAGTATCTGTATTGCAAACCATAATGCCCCAAAATAGAGACAGAGTATGGGGAATATTGTCTGCATGGAGGCAGTGGGAGGGTGAGAGGATGGGAAAGGTGGGGGATTCTGGGAATATTGGTGGTGGGGAATGTGCACTGGTGGAGGGATGAGTGTTTGATCATTGTGTGATTGTAACTAAAACATGAAGACTTGTAACTACATCTCACAGTGATTCAATAATATATATATATATTCTCTCTATATATATTCTCTCTATGATTCAAACAAATAATAGAGAAATATATATATATATATAAATTGGGGAGCCTGACAAGCTACTGAGAGTATCCCACCCACACGGGCAGAGCCTGGCAAGCTCCCCATAAGGTATCCGATATGCCAAAAACAGTAACAATAACAGGTCTCATCTCATTCCCCTGACCCTGAAAGAGCTTCCAGTTGTTGGGAAAGAAGAGTAAGGAGAGGCAGCTAAAATCTCAAGGCTGGGTCGAATGGAGACGTTACTGGTGCCTGCTCTAGTAAATTGATGAACAACAGGATGATAGCAATACAAGATACAGTGTACAGTATATATATATATGTATACACACATATATACTGTATATATGTATACACACACGCACACACACATATATGTGTATATGTGTGTGTGTGTGTGTGTGTGTGCGTGTGTGTATGTATACCCGAGTTCAATTCCTCCAATCCTCTCAGAGAGCCCGACAAGCTACCGAGAGTATCTCGCCCGCATGGCAAATCCTGGCAAGCTACCCGTGACGTATTCAATATGTCAAACACAGTAACAACAAAGTCTCACAATGGAGACGTTACCGGGCCCGCTTGGGCAAATTGATGAACAACGGAAAGACAGTGCTACAGTGCTAATATGTGTGTGTGTGTGTGTGTGTGTGTGTGTGTGTGTGTATACACTTTATTTTCTAAGGACAGTTTTAGGTTCTGAACAGAAATCAAAGAGCTTTCCTAGGCTCCCTGTCCCCACATAAGCTTGACTTCTCCCACTACTAACAGAGGAGAACATTGTTACAATCCACAGAAACATTCTTGTCACATAATCCTACTTTGCATTAGGCTTCACTCTTAGTGTTGCAGTCTATGGATTTTGATGAATGTGTAATGACATGTACCCACCCTTTTAGTATTGTACAAACTAATTATATTGCCCTAAAAACCTTCTTGTCTCATTTCTCCCTCCCCTCCTGCTGTATTATTTTTTTCCTTCTAGTTCATATGTTATCATATTGTGCAATTTTTGCATAACTGTAACCACAGTGGGGGATATAATTTTGTGCTTTTTTTCACATGAAGCATTTTCTTAGGTTGATGCAGTTTTTATAATTACAACTTGAAAAGGCTTTATAATTTTGCTTCACATGCATAGACTATAATTCCCATAACAATCCCTATTATTAAGTGTTTAGTTGTTTCCATTTTTTTGCAATTATAAATAAATAAATTGCTGAAGAGACAATCAGTAAAACATAGCTGATATGCTTTCTAACATGATAGTGTTAGGCATTTTGTTCTGCCCATTTTTTATCACCATTTTTATCACAGAAAAAAAAGTTTTAAATGATATACTCTGCTAAGATCAACCCAGTTGTTCAATCTAACACTAAGGGAGGTATGGCTGAGAAAACATTTTATAGATGTGATCAACTTCTACAATCAGTTAGATTGTAATCTAAAACCTTTATGTGATTAGATTAGTTGAAAGACTTAAAAGCAGAACTAAAGTTTATTTATTTATGCATTTATTTATTCATTTATTTATTTTGCTTTTTGGGTCACACACTGCGATGTGCAGGGGTCACTCCTGGTTCTACACTCAGGAATCACTCCTATCGGTACTCAGGGGACCATCTGGGGTGCTGGGAATCGCAAGGCAAATGCCCTATCCGCTGTACTATCGCTCCAGCAGAACTAAAGTTTAAATGAAGAAGAAATTTGCCTCTGGATGGTCATCTCAGCTCCCATCTGAGTTTTCATTCTGCTCTTTCTAAAACTGCCTCTTGGCTCTGAACTTGCCTAGTCAGCTCCCACAATCACACAAGCAATTCCTTGCAACAAATCTCTCTCTCACTCACAAATTTGAAGGATCAAATATCCTCTCAGTGCCCCTCCTTTCTAATCTCACTCCACCTCCAAAACACCTCTAAGGGCCATCTTACAACACAGATTTTTTTTTTCTTTTCTTTCTTCCTTTGAGCGAAATGGAGAAGGCTACACTCAGTGGCACTCAAGGTTTACTTCTGTCTCTGTGCTGAGGGATCATACCTAGTGGTGTTCAGGGACGAAATGTGGCACCAGGAACTTAATTGGGATCCACTACATGCAAAACAAGCACTGTAACCTATGTAACCTATATAATAAGCACTGTAACCACTATAACCAGGCTCATCTTTTAAAAATTATTTTCTACTTTTATGTCTTTTCAGGACGACAGTGGATTTAGCGTGAACATATTTAATTATCATACACATTTGTAAACTCATTTGTAAACATATTTGAATACACATTCATGAACCCCAAACAACTGGTATAGTGAATTCAGAAGCCAAATTAGAGGTTGAGCCAGATGGTCATGCAATGAGTTGTCAATCTAAAGAGGGTCCTGAAACATCTCTGGAAATCTTAATTAACACAATAGGGGAAAAAATTCCATTGTCTAGGATCCCTCTCAAGGAATGTACTGTGTGTGCTTAAGAGGAATAATTTGATGACAATCTTAGTCTGGGGTCAATGAGAATGCTCAGAGTAAAAGATAGTGGGGTCAAAGAGATAGCTTAAAGGATGAGAGCAAATGCTTTGCAAGTGGGAAGCCTGTGGTTGATCCTTGGTACCACTTAGGAGCAACCAGGATCATTTACCCCCTGAGCTCTGGGAGTAGTTCCTGAGGAATGTCAACTGTGGCAAAAACAAACAAACAAGCAAACAAAAAATCTAACAAAAAAATTTAAAGAAAAAAGAGTTGTGTTCTTATCCTGTTAAAGCACTTGTAGTTAAATACAGACTTTTTGCTGGCATGGTGTACTTGTTGAGACCAAAGCTGAACTGTAAGTGGAGAGGCAAGGAGAGACAAAGTACTAGTCCAGTGGACACTTTACTTACAAGAATCCCTTACACTTCCTTCTAAGATTGGAATAAGTGTTTAAACAAGTGTCTGCTGACTTCAGTGTCAAGATATGAATCTTCTTGAGTTGCATACTTATATAGGCTATGCCTTATGCACCTCAAGGTGATACCTATAATAAGCTTATTAACCATATGCAGTATTTATATGTACTACTTGGAACAATAATAGACAAATAATATGATATTGTTAGATTTGGACAAGGTGGGCTGCATTTGGTGGAGACCAAAAGAGCTGAATACCAGAGGATCCTATAGAGATGTGAGGTTTCAAGAGATATTTTATACTTATTGCCAGAAATATGTATTATACTAAGAGAGAACTTATAAAGACAGACCTAAATAAGTTACATTGGCTGAGACAACTTGGTAGAAATAATTTGGTTTGTTGAGACAAAGGATAGAGCTTTCCCAAGTTCTATCTGAATCCCTAAACCAGAATTGGGGATAAGTTGGGTTAAGGAGAGAAGAAATACAGACTGAGGAAGTGTAGTTTTAGAGCTATTCATCTTTGTACTAGAAAGATCAGCTATTCACTTCTTAGCAAAGTAGTAAAAGGAAGACATAGCAAATACAGCATAAATATAAATAGTTTTTCAGTACCTCACAGAGTTCTAGGCCTTTAGCAGGTGATAACTGAAGTCAATTGAGGAGAAAATTTCCCTAGCACTGCATTTATAAACTTCCTTTCTTTCCATAGACTTCTGTGCTTTTCATAAACTTCCTTTTTTAATCTCCCCCCACTCGATTATGTCACTATTCCAGTAAAACATGATGGAAAACTCAGTCTAGAGATTTTAAAGCAATTGTTCCAAGTCACAGAACTTATCTATGGCAAAAGCAAGTTCACTCCAACTACAGTAGGTCTAAGAATGGCATCAGTAAGAGCAGTAAGTTTTTAAAATGAAGATTTCCATCAAGTTCACAAACTGAATGTTAGTCCTTCCTTTGGTATGTGATGAAATGAATATTAATCTGCAGCTTACTGATGAGTTCCATTTCTTTCATCCAAAAGCTTTCAGAGCAGAGGACATCTAACAAAAATAAACATTTGGATGAAGCATTTTTAACTTGGCTTTCAGACTTTTGTTGACAAGCTACCTTCTGTTTCTCTATTATTTCTTTCTTTTTAATTTTCATTTTACCCCTCTTAACCTCAAGAATTACTAGCCTTTTTGAAAACGGTTTGTTCCCATCAATTTCATTTTATTTTTTAAATTTTTAAAAAATTTTTTGCTTTTTGGGTCACACCCGGCAATGCACAGGGGTCACTCCTGGCTCTGCACTCAGGAATTACCCATGGCAGTGCTCAGGGGACCAGATGGGATGCTGGGAATCAAACCTGGGTTGGCCATGTGCAAGGCAAACGCCCTACTTGCTGTGCTATCGCTCCACACCCCCATCCATTTTAAATGAAAAAAACTCCATAACATCTCTTTTATCAAAGAAAGCTTCTGTCTTTTGTCTTGTTGAACCTACTAGGATCTGACTTGAGCAATTACAGATAATTAGTATAAGAGACAGACTTTGAGAAGTAAGGAGAAAAAGTTTTGACACCTCCAGTGAAGCCACTATTCCATAACAATAGGGCCTTGCTTGTCTAATCATTATATTATTGTGGGCTTCAAAATTTACCTTTGCATTAGGAATAGAAGTTGTAGTTCTGGAAGAAAATAACATAGACTCTGGTAAACTTAAGGAAAAAGGAATTCACTAAGTACAGATCTAGGAATGCAGAAAGGAAACAAATAAGCAGAAACCAAGGTGCAGCAAGTCAGATTTATAGTAAAAAACAGTCAAAAGGGAGCTGGCAGGACACGTAGGCTGCTATACACCATCCCCATTCCACAAAATGAACTGAACTGTCCTTGCATCTCTTAGTCCTTTCCTCCAGTAGCAGATTTCTGGTGCAATTCTGCTCTGTTCAGTGTTTGAGTTCAGTGCCAATGCCCCATGGGTTGCAGCCCAGAGAGAGGAGTGGAATGAATGTATGTGCTTAGGGCTTTCCACCCCACCCCACACCCCCATAAGAAGGGGAGGCACAAAATTGAAGGAGACAGGTATTCCACTTTAGAAACATTATTTTAAAACAATAAATACATTTGGGTTAGAGATGTAGTACACAGGTTAGACCCTGGTGGCCAGGGTTTGATCACTGCCACCTCAGTTGGTCCCACAAGCCCTGTCAGGTCTAGTCCCCTAAGCACAGATTCAGGAATAAGCCCTGATCACTGCTGGGTGTAGACTAAAAAACAAAAGTAAGCAACAAACATACTTTATGAAAAAAATTTTATCTGAAGATATTAAAATTCATTAAAATAATTTGTATATACCAAAATTTGCACATCAAAACATTATATCACATGTTTTATAAGCTTACATTTTGAACCCAGGTGACAACCTTCATGGTCAAAGAGAATTGAAATAATTCACATTCTGTTTCTTTATCTAGACAATCATGGTTTCTTCAGAATCTTTTAGGATGCAGGAATGTAAAATATAAGGGGTTAGAGACAATACATACTGTAGAGAACTTAGATGAATCCAAACTGTCACAATCTCACTTTCAAAAGGGGTACCCGTGGTGAGTCAACTTGCATCAGGGCTAAGAACATGTAGATTGTTTAGGGAGGAGGATTTTATCATTGACATTGTTTAGTGCTGGTGACAGTAAAAAGATACTAACTTGTAATTCAGTTTTATTATAGTGTGTTTGGGGTTATACCTGGTGGTTCTTGGGGATCTGGAGATTGACCCTAGGTCTCTCAGATACAAAGCCTGAACACTAGCCCTTTGGGCCATCCCTTAGCTCAAAGAGTAAGGTTATGGGTTTTATTTTTTTTTCTGTCCATTTGTTTTGCTTTGGGGCCATCCCAGTGGTGGTTGGGGACTACTTCTGGTGCAGTGTCCAGAGGTCACTCCTGAAGAATTCTGACAGTGTGGTGCTAAGGATTTAACCTGGGACCCATGCATACATAGCATGCATACTAGTACTTCTCCTCAGCATCTCACCTTATTGCCTGTCCCTTCTTTCCCCAGTCTTGCTCCTACATCACACCCCTCAAAGTGGACCTTTCAAAGCTAACAGTAGCTGTTGACCTTGGAAAGGAACATATGGTACAGTGGAAGGGGTGGAAGGGAGGAAACCTAGTTTGGACCAGGTCCGCTGATTACCCAAAACACAAAGATAAATCAAGATAGCCTCAGCAGAAGAGGAGATGGAGGGCCATTTCTTAGATCTAGATCCTTTTTTAGGCCAAAGCTCATTTCATGAATTGGCGGGCAGGCTGTGAGTCCAGGGCTACATGGCCTCTTTGCTGTCCCAGTTCAGCACTGGCCAGCTGCCTCAGAAGTGAATGCCTCTGGCCTTGCTGGCAACTGGGGCGGGGAACTCATCAGCTCAGCTCACATTCATTGCTGTTCTGAGAAAGACAAGAAAAAAAATACAGTTTGCCACATTGCATCCTCTTCTCTGAAAATGGGACACTGATGAAAATCAGATTCCGATCATAAAAGCAAATCTTCCGCTAATTAGGCACATTAGCTTTGTGTGAGGTGGAGTGGACAACAACCTCCATTTCATTCATTTCAGAAGACAGTGAAGAGAGCAAGAGGCTCTGCCCACATAACAGGAGCTATTGTTCAGTTCTTCGGAAAAGCATTCCCAGAGCTAGGCAGCGGGGTCTTCCCAGCTGGACTCACTACCACCAACCCAGAGGTAATTTTATAAACTTTTCTCTTGCTTTTATATCTTTTCAACCTCATTAGAATATACAAGAGTTGCCTAGTCCTACTCCTAACCTCTGGATGAATAGACATAACAAATTCCCAGATGCACAGACTTGGCAATGACTCCTTCACCCCTGAAAGGGTGCTCTGCACTAAGCGCTTCTGACACTAATGTTCATGCTTAAGCAAACACATTCCTGAGGGAGAAGAATGGACCTGTCAGCCCACCACAGGACCTGCAGCTGTGCTGGGCCTCATTCAAACTAGTGCAGGGAGAGAGCACCATAGACACACTCAGGCACCCTCACACTCACACACTCTTGTCTATGTATCACATTCAATCAGCATCAAACAAATTTCAAGAAGTTCCTGAGTAGAAAAAGAAAAATCTGGTGAAATGGGCACTGGTGGAAGGATGGGTATTTGATCATTGTATAATTGAAACCCAAGCACAAAAAATTTTAAGTCTACAACTGTACCTCATGGTGTCTCACTAATAAAAATTAAAAAAAAAAAAAGAAAAATCTGATGATTTGCATCTCTAGATTCTCCACTATTCCCTATTTCTTTCTTGCTTCTCTTATTTCTTTACATGTAAGGTTCACATTTGAGAAAAGAAATCTTGCTGGAGAATGAAATTATTTCTAGAGAGAGGGCTATGTGTGTGACCATTTCTTCATCGTCACCACTGTAGCTGGTTCCTTGGAGTATCTGTGTTCACATTAGCATTTCTGTCTGGGGCTATGAATTATGCTGTCAAAAGGAGTTTCAAACTGGGTTTTGTTACCTGGATACCCACAAATATGTTTGGTCTGTTTGCATAAATCTGAAAAACCTTCCTTGTCCTTAGGAAACCAGGTCATTCTGCATATTAGGAAGAAGTTAGTGAATCCAAGTCCCCATTGGTGCTCTGGGCTGCCAGGAAACAGTGCCTGGATAAATAATGGCAGGATGGAGCCCAGGGTCCATTCTTGTCTGGATGGTTGTATTCCATTCACAAGAGGTAGAATTCTCTGGAGCTAGAGGTGCAGGTTTAGGGGTGCCAATAGACATCCCTAAAGTCATGCTGAATCCAAAGCACGTCTGCCTGCAAGTCTGGCATCACTGTTAAACCTCCTCCATGTGGGATGGAGGGGTTTTAATGGTAGGTGTGGTGTGGAACATTGTACCACGAATACATAAACATTTACACTCTGGCAGAAATATGTTACCTCAATTAAAATAAATCTCCTCCACACGTTGCATACTATGCCACAAAACCTGGTTTTGAAACTCAGGGCAGAAGCAGGGTCCAACATAGACAAAGGCAAAGCAGGGACTGAAGAGATGATAGAATTCTGTGGTATCATCAGGCACCATCTGCACAATAAAAGAGCCCATCTGAGGGTTTGTTGAGAGATGATTCAGCTTCTTTATCCCTCATCAGGTCAGACTCACGCATTTGCATGTGATAATGCTCCACAGAGGCCATTTGTATTCTATTAACAGCCTACTTCCCCAAGCCACAGTCCAGTCAGTGAGTAAAGAGGGCCTTTTCAAGTTCACAAGTGTTACAGGCACCATGCTTACCAGCATCCTTGTGAAGGAGATGTGTCTGGAGGCTTCTTGTCCAAAGATGCATTCCTAAGGAGATGTAGTCAGTTCTCATCACTCAAAACCTACCCAGGCCAATCCTTCAGGATTGACTCATACAGTGGGGAGGTTGGTGGGAGGGAAAGGCAGTGATTTCCTTGCTGTTGGTGCTAGGCAGATGTTCTGCTGCTGTTATCCTGCCTTCCCAGTTTCCATCATTTTCCTACTAGTTTGCTTTTTTAGGTCAGGGTGTCTCCAAGTATAGCCCATGGTCTACTTACAAGAGAACGATCTAAGATGTATGTTTAAGGGGCTGGAGTGATAGCACAGCAGGTAGGGCATTTGCCTTGCACGTGGCCGACCCAGGTTCTATTCCCAGCATCCCATATGGTCCCCCAAGCACCGCCAGGAGTGATTCCTGAGTGCATGAGCCAGGAGTAACCCCTGTGCATCGCCAGGTGTGACCCAAAAAGCAAAAAAAAAAAAAAGATGTATGTTTAAAAGTCAGGTTCAGAAGATCTAGGTATGAGGTCTACAAATTTGTTCTGTTACCAGAGACCCCAGATGATTCTCTTGCACATTTAAACAAATGAAACAAATTTTTGGCTGTTAGCTATCTTTCTATTTTATTTGGAGAATGAAATAGCTTTAATTACTCCTTAGTGTATATATCACTGTCATCATCTAGCTACCCACTTAGCTACTCACTGAGGTAGAATCAATATAAAAATATCCTGTGTTTAGGGGCTGGAGCAATAGTACAATAGTTAGGGCACTTACTTGTCTTACAGACAGTCAGCCTGAGTTTGACCTCCAACATCCCATATGGTCACTCCAGGCCCACTGGGTGTGATCCCAGAGTACAGAGCCAGAGTAAGCCCTGTGCACTGCCATGTGTGGCCCAAAGATAAACAAAAATCTTACGTGTTTAAAGTGTGCTATCTAATCAATTTTAATAATCCACATTACATATACACACACTACTGTAAAACTATCAACAGAATCAAGATGAGAATTTCTGAGCAATAGAGAGACAGATCATCAAATATAATTGATGTCTTACTTCTTTTATTCAGGTCATACCTATTATTGTTTTGAAAATCCTCTTCCCCAAAATGCATTATGTATTTTTGTTAGACTGTTTCATAGATAATTTAGAAACCTGAATTTTCTTTTCCCAATTTCTCTCCTTTGGGGATGAGGCTAGGCAGGTTAGGCCACACCCAGTGGTACTCAGGGATCACTCCTAGCTATCCTTGGGGACCATATGAAGTGATGAGTATTAAACTGGAGTCAGCTGCATTCAAGGCAACAATCTCTCTGGCCCATCTATGTTTTTCTTATTGATGACTATTTTATTGGACTTTTCTTATACTCTGTTATTTTTTACTTTTTCCACTCCTTTTTTTAAACTATTTTTTTGTTCTTTTTTTCTAGTTTTCTTTTTTATTGTTGTTGCTATTTCCCTTTTAGTGTGTCTTTGCTTTCTCGCAGTCCTCACTTCTCTGCTTCATTCTACCTCCTCTTTCCTTTCCCTTTCCCATAGTTTCTCGTGTGACCATGTATGTAGGTATTACTTGTTCAGAGTGCTTTAGAGATGTTACCTAAAACCAAATCTGAAATGTAGCCAGGATATTAATTAGGCTTATGAAAGAGTAGACAGAAATTTATATGGGGGAGAGAACAGAACCATTAGTGTTGCTTTTTCAGCTTTAGGTCATAAAATGCACAGGAAATTGCACTTACAATTAAGGGTAAATAAAAGTTTGGTTCCTACAATAAAGAGTTCAGATACCAGTAGCCTAAATAATGAATAAGTTATGATCTCATATTACAAGAAGTCTGGAGATAGTTCAAAGTTGGCAGAGAAGTTAAATGAGGTCATTTTGGAATTTTTTTTTTAGGTCTATCATGCCCTCCAAATAGTTGCCATGGCTGTAAACATAACAATCTCAATCTTGATCATTTAAGAAGTGAGGGGTTAGGGGCAGAAAAGGCTAAAGAAAGCTCTCTTCATCATCTTTCCATCACAAAGATGTTTCCTAGAAGTCTCTTAAGACTTCTCTTTCTAGCGTGTTAGTCAGAATAATATGGGAAGAGGATTCAAATTCATTGCTGGCAAAAGCCTGCCATGGTTGATTTGGAGTAGTTCATGCCTTAGTCACCAGACCTGATATTTTGCCAACCAAATCAAATCAATTATTTGATAACATGAAAAATGGTTGTACATAGAAAACTCACAATGGTTCCTGATGTGGATAGAAAAATAGCTGTGGCAATCTAGTGGTCACTCTGGAGGAGGATGTTGTGCTGAAAGAAGGCAAAATATGTATGAAACCCTATCAGCAACAGTCGTGTAAACCACAGTGCCTAGTGGGAAAGAAAAAGTTCCTGTCATAAAGGCAAGCTTAAGGGGTGATAGTGAAAGAGAAAATGGGGACACTAGAGAGAAGTGGACACTGGTAAAGGAATTAGTGTTGGAATATTACATGCCTGAAACCCAACCATGAATAACTTTAAAACATTGTAATTTATGGCAATTCAATTAAAAAATCAAAAAATAATTTTCTATGTGCTTAATATTAGGGACCTAAAATTGGGATTTTACCATTGACTGGTTTAGTAGTACTAATTGAGCATCTGGTATGCTAGGATCTGGAGATAATAATGAGTAGCCCTGGATAGGATCCCTGCAACAAAAACAAAACAGCAACCAAAACTGCACCATTATATGGGAGAAAACCTTAAATGACTGTTCACACAAAAATGTAAAATTATTCATTTGCTAACATGTGATGAGGACAGGCACAGGGAACTAGGAGAATATATAATGAGGTCACTACTCTGAAACAGTAATATTTTTTCACATCTTGATAGCACAGCAGGTAAAGCATTTGCCTTGCACCTGGCCGACCCAGGTTTGATTCCTCCACCCTTCTCGGAGAGCCCAGCAAGCTACCAAGAATATCTTGCCCATGCGACAAAGCCTGGCAAGCTACCTATGACATATTCGATATGCCAAACACAGTAACAAGTGTCACAATGGAGACGTTACTGGGCCCGCTTGAGCAAATCAATGAACAACGGGAGGACAGTGACAGTGACAGTGAAAGTGAGGAGACATAGGGCAAGGGTCTATGGGTGTAAAGGCCTAGTTGGCTGAAGTTCTGGAATCCAGTGACAAACATTGAGCTCTAATAGACAAATGAAACCAAAGGCATATCACTGTTTACCCATCCAGACTTTTTCAGCTACTCAGTCGCAAATACCCACTGGACACTGACTGAGCTTAAAGACCTTCCACTCCTGTGCTGCAATGACTCACATACACAGAGATACCATCTTGAAAAAAGCCCAAAACTGAGATTTCTAAAGAAACAGTCAAAGTAGTGGGTCAACATAAAGTCAGAAGACTGGACAAAAATCAAGATTCTTAGGGCCTGTGCAATAACACAGAAGTTAAAAAACAACTGCTTTGCATGCAACTGACCTTGCTTCAATATTTACCACATGGTCCCCTAAGCATGGCCCTACGTGCCCTGAGCACCAATGAATGTGGCCCTGAAGGACTCAAAGGACTTCCAGGATAGCCTTGGCAATCCCTGGAATGGTGGGGCAAACATTACTCCACAATCATACCTTCACATTGAACCACCAGCCTGGTTTGCAAAGAATCACTGTGAGTGACCCTAGTGTCTCTGTACACTGCCTGGAAGCCCCTCCCTGATAAAGACCAAGGTTTTTCCATGCTTATTCAGGAGAACTTTGGGAGAAAACAACATATAACTAAACTCAAACACAATTTCATTGCAAATAAATTAATATATTTGAAAGCCTGGGGATGGGCTGGGGATACTGTCGAAGGGCTGGAACACATTCTTCCAGAACTGCATGGTTTGGAGCACATCAGGAGGGCCTCCTCCTGCACCCTGAAGGGGAAAAAGCCTTATAAGAAAAGTACTATGATGGGTTCTGTTTTATAGATATAAATAGAAGCTCCAATTAGGCAACTTATCCAAAGTCACATAATTAACAAGTGGTCGACCTCTAATTTGAACTCAATGTTAACTTTTACTTTTAATTTATCAGATTCCACTTTTCAAGCTGATAAGAGGAATAAGAAGGACAAATAAACTTTCAGACTATGTGGAGGAGAAAAGGAATACTTAGAATTGGAAAACCTAATAAAGCTCCAGGAAGAGAGTGCTGATTTCATCAATCTTACTTCATCTTTTCTTTGTCAGTTGACCAGCATTTGGATCACCTACTTGAATTTCTAATATATCTCATGGCTTACTATTATTTTTTCTTTTTTATAATCTTTTGCAATAGTATTAATATTTTCTGTCCCATCTCACAAACCACATGATTTATATAAGACTTTATTTCCCCCCCCCCCCCCCTTAGTTTTCCCAGTCATCTGACTCTGTTTTTTTGGCACATATAATAAAGTTGATGTGAATACCAGCATGTGTGAGAGTCACAGAGACTTCCATGATGTTTTAGAAAGGGTTTAACATTTCCCTGCACTTCAGATACAATGTGATGGATAGCACTATTCTGGTTGGTGATTTGCTATCTGAAGCATGAAATACAACTTCAGTAACTCTCTGTATTCCTCTGGTTCATCTCTGACCTGAGTTTTCAACAGAAAGCCTATTGTTTTTTGTTAGGCCTTTCCCTCACTAATACTACTCTTAATTTTGAACAACTGATAAACTGAGTTTGACAGACTGAAAATTTCACCCTACTTTTCAGAGACAGGATTTTTCACTTGCACTTTAAAACTCATGCACTGAACAGCTCCAATGTTTTGTGAAAGTTTTTATCAGACAATGGCTATAAGCTTGAGCCCTACTCAATTCTTTCACCAAAAATTCTACTAGCTTTCTCTTTCCATCTGGAAAAAGTAACATATTTTCTCTGGTGAGCTTTCTGTTAAGGTTCATTTAAAAAAATCTGTCTGAGTGCAAAAGTCATTGAAATTTATATAGAAAAAATATATAATCAAAGGAATCGTAGGGAAAAAAAGAAGATGGAAGGCTTCTCCTTCCCCAATTTTAAATTATACTATAAAGTTATAGTCGGCCACGCCCCAGGTCACTTTCCAGATGCTCAGGCTGAGTGTCACGCATGAGTAAAGCCCCACAGAACCAGGTAAAGCGGAACTTTGTGACCTTGGACTCCAGGCTCAACGGGACCCAGAAACAGAGATCCTCTGCCTGCTTCCACCAATCTCCAGTGACCCAGGGATCACACCCACAAGACCCACCCTGCTGGTGCCAGATAAATACCTCATCGGTCAACCTCCACTACCTCCACTACCCAGTTTTTATGTTTAGTAATAAAAATAGCATGGTACTGGTATAAGGACAGACTCTCAGACCAGTGTAATAAAATTGAAAGTCCAAAGATCTGCAGGTATCTGGAGAGTTAATCTTCGTCAAAGGAGCAAAATGTTTGAAATGGAGCAAGCAAATAGTTAATGTCACTCATCATGAGGGAAATGCAAATCAAAACAATAATAACATGCAACTCACACCTTTGATACTAACACACATCATAAAGATTAAAAGCAACCAGTATTGGAGGAGATGTGAGGGAAAAGAAATCCTCATCCATTGCTGGTGAGAATGTTGACTGCTCCAGTATCTTTTGGAAAGCAGTAAAAACACTTCTCAAAAACCTAGGAAAGATCTCCCATATGATCCAGCAATTCTACTTCTTGGCATTTACCCCAAGGGTACAAAAACCCTCTTCAGAAAAGACATTTGCATTTCTATGTTCATTGCAGCACTATTCACATTAACTAAAGAAACGTGGCACTTACACAATATGGAATACTACTCAGCTATAAGAAAAGATAAAATCATGTAATTGAAGCTATGTGGATGAATTTGGAGATTATCAAGCTGAATGAAGTCAGTCAGAAGGAGAGGGACAAATACAGAATAACCTCCCAGATGTGTGGTATATAAAAAAACATAGTAAAGAAACAACACATACATAAAGGCAACAGAAACCGAAACAGGTTTTAATATAAGAAACATATCAGCGTAGGAGGGGTGGGGGATGACTTTGGGATATGAGAGTGTGATGTTAGAATGTTTTCGCATGAAACCCTAGCATTATCAATACTGTAAATCATGGTGCCTAAAATATAAAAAAAAATTTAAAAATCAGTGTTTTCTTTTTGATGAGTTTTAAGAGTTCTCTGTATGATTTTTGGATAAAAATCCCTTTTTTTTTTTGCATCTTTGACAAATATTTCCTTCTATGATTTGTCTTCTCAGTTTCTTGACATAGTCTGTCTAAAGCAGAACTTGGTTTTGTTTTGCTATTAATGAATCCAGCTGTCAGTTATTTCTACCACTGATTAAACTTTTTATGTGGTATCTAAAAACATCTTATCGTATCTCAGGTTACAAGCATTTGTCTAAATTATCTCCCAGGAGTTTTAGTTTTGCATTTAATTTTACATGTAGATCTAGGATTTATTTTGAGTTAATTTTGTGAAAGATCTAGATATTTGTGTGTGGACTTAAGAAATCCTGAAACCATGAATTATATAGGTGCTTGCCTTGCATGCAGCTGACCCAGTTCAATCTCTGAAACCTCTGGGAGTGACCCCCCCAAGCACAAAGCCAGGCATGCCCCCGCCATAGGTATTTATGTGTGTATATAGTTGTTCCAGAACATTTTTATTGAAAGGATTATTTACATGCATGTGGTCTTGTTTCTGCACTATCTGTTCTCTCTAGCTGATCTGCCTAATTTTCTTTCACCAATACCCCACCATTCTGATTACTGTGGCTTTAGAGAAAATTTTGAAGTCAATAGTGCTAATCTTTTTTTGTTTCCTTCAATATTCTGTTGACTATTTTTGCTCTTTTGCCACTGCATTTAAAATTTAATCAATTTACCAATATCTACTTTGAACACTTTTGTGAGAAAAGTGTTTAAAGTTAATACATAAACTGATAGCAGTGCTTTCATGAATTTAATGTATTATTCGTTTTTATTATTTGAGAAAATATTTTTTATATTTGATAAAACAACATAAAATATTTAGCTTGTCTTATTTTAAACTAACCAAATTACTTATTGTTTTAACTTTTCTAAAATCTGAAAAATGATTAGTCATAGCATTAAGATTATGTTAAATGACTAAATATAACACATTTTGGTATAATAAGTTCTAAATTGTATTTACTCTCAGCTATAGTTTTTTATTTTATTTATTTATTTATCTTTTTTTATCCTCCGCCCCTCTCAGAGAGCCCGACAAGTTACCGAGAGTATCTCCCCTGCACAGCAAAGACTGGCAAGCTACCTGTGATGCATTTCATATGCCAAACACAGTAACAGCAAATCTCACAATAGAGACGTTACTGGGCCCACTTGAGCAAATCAATGAACAATGGAAGGACAATGTTACAGTGCTACCAATATCTACAAAATAACATGCTGGGATTTTGAACAGGATCACAGAAATCCTGTAGCTCACTTAGACAATGTTAAATATCCTGACAATATTGACTCTCCCTTTCCATGGACATGATCATCTCTAGATTTATTCAGTGAAAGAGTGTTCCTTTTACTCCACATCCATGCCAGTACTGGCTGCTTTTGTTCTTTTGAATGTGTGCCAATCTCTGTGATGTGAGATGATATCTCATTGTTGTCTTGATTTGCATCTCCCTGATGACAAGCGATGTGGAGCAGTTTCTCATGTGCCTTTTGGCCATTTGTATTTCTTTTTTTGAGGAAACTTCTGTTCATTTCTTCTCCCCATTTTTTGATGGGGTTGGAGGTTTTTTTCTTGTAAAATTCTACTAGTCTCTTGTATATCCTGGACATTAATCCTTTATCAGGTGGATATTGGGTAAATATTCTTTCCCATTCTGTGGGCTCTTTCTGTATTTTGGTCTTTGGTCACTGTTTCTTTTGAAGTGCAGAAGCTTCTTAGTTTGATGTAGTCCCATTTGTTTATGTTTGCTTCCACTCGCATGGTCAGTGCTGTTTCATCCTTAAAGTTGTTTTTAGCTTCAATGTCGTGGAGAGATCTGCCTGCATTTTCCTCTATGTACCTTATGGATTCATGTCTGATATTAAGGTCTTTAATCCACTTTGATCTGACTTTTTGTACCTGGCATTAGACAGAAAAAAATGTATTATGTTTTAAGTTTATATATAGGTCAGCAACTGTCTTTGCATATTTATCTCGTAGTCTGTAACCTGCTATGATCTTTGGTTAGTTCCTGAAAAAGGTTTATTATTTCCTTTCAATTTTCTACATAGATAATATTGTCACTCGAGAACAAAAATTTCATTTCTTCCTTCCCAACCATTAAGCCTTTTATTTCCTTTTCTTGTCTTGGTGATTATCCTAGACTAGTACAGTATTGAGGAGTGCCTTTATTTCCTTGAATTTTGGCAATGCCCACTCTTCTGAGGACTTATTCTTAGCTCTGTATTCAGGGATCACTAATGGCAGTGTTCAGGGAACCATATGTGGTGCTGGGGATTGAATCAGAGTCTGCTTCATGCAAGGCAGGCACCTTACACCTATACTTACTATCCTCTAGGTCCCAAAACGAAGTCTTTGCCATTTTCCTGATTTTAGTTGTAAAGTATTTAATTTCTCAACATTAATGAAGGTGTTAGTTGTAGACTTTTTTTTGTAGATAATTTTATCAAGTTGAAGAAATTTTCTACTAGTTTCTAAACTTTTATCTTAACAGAGTATAAGATTTTAAAAGAAAAAGAGATATAAAGTGAAGAAAAATATGAAAATGTAAATTTCCTGTAATTATGAGACTGACATGAAATCATTTTAATATTTAAAAAGATTTTGAGGACAGTTATAACAATGGGAAAATTTTTATTATGTCATAATGTGAATACTTGAAAATAAAAGACTTTTTTTAGTTTGTTTTTTGAGCCATATCTGAAAGTACTCAGGGACTATTTCTGGCAGTATTCAAGGGACCATATGTGAAGACAGGGATTGATTTGGGGCAGGCTGCATGCAAGGCAAACACTTTAACTCCTATATTATCTCTATGTGTTCCCCCCCCAAAAAATAGATATTCTAGAGATTATACTACAAATCATCAGAGAAGGGAAAATTAGTTAATAATATTGGAATAAAACTCAGGTAATCAGGAAAAAATTACATACAAAGCTAAACTTTAGATGAAGATAAATCATAAATATATTAAAAACAAGTTATCACATTTATCTATATTGGACATATTTGAAATTTTAGATTGGAACAGTTGGACAGAAAAGACAAAAGCTATAAACTAAAAGGAATTCTAAAATGCAAGTAGAAAAATTTAAAAATACTATCACTGTCACTGTCCTCCCGTTGTTCATCGATTTGCTCGAGCGGGCCCAGTAACGTCTCCATTGGAGATTTTGTTGTTACTGCGTTTGGCATATTGAATACATCATGGGTGGCTTGCCAGGCTCTGCCCTGCGGGCGAGATACTCTCGGTAGCTTGCCGGGCTCTCCAAGAGGGGCAGAGGAACCGAACTCGGGTCGGCCATGTTGGCTGCGTGCAAGGCAAATGCCCTACCGCTGTGCTATCGTTCCAGAAAAAATACAATAAGCCAGAAAAAAACATATGAAACTGAGATAAATCACTTCTTGCTCTCCTATATTAAAAATCTCTTAAAAACAAATAAGGAAAAGAAAAATGAGAAAAAAGGGTGATTTAAAAATATATATTATGACACCCACTATCTCATAGCCACCACCATGTAAATGACCCAGCTTCACAACTTCAGGAGTAATCTCAGGAGAGATGCCAAGCCAAGCAATGAAACTCACAGTATACTAGTTTTCTGGTTGAAAACTCTGGGGTGACCTCATAAGGGGGGCAGGTCAAGTCCCTCTCCTCCCAAAGCCTTGGCAGCTGCACCCCCATCCTATATTCTCCATACAATTGACCCAAATTGATTGCTTCAAAACTAGTCTGTACAGAGATTCCAAGCTGACAAAATTCCCAGGTATACCAGTTTTCAGGCTGAAAACTCTGAAGTCTTCTTAGAGTTGGGATAGTAGCTTCTCCCCAAGTCCCCAAACTTCTGGAAACCCCAGCAGCCACACCCACATTCTGTAGCTGCCACCATGTAAACAGTCCAGCTTCATGACTTCAAGACTAATCTCAGAAGAGATGCCACGCCAATGAAATTTAGAGATTCACTGGTCTTCAGGCTGAAATGTTTGGGGTTTCCCTAGGAGGGGGGCATCTGAGAATTATCTCAGTTCCTCAGATCTTGGAACTACTGGAGTGTGCAGCCTTATAAGCAGTCACACCATAACTCCAAATTCCACAATACTGACAGTTCAGTAGGAGCAGATTAGAAGGGAAAGTAGCATAGATGTTAACTAAACTCAATTAGCAAAAACAATAACTAGCAACTAACAGCTCAGTAAATCCTGACACTGACTTTAATAACCCCAATGTGAGATATAACAATTTTCACAAAATTTCTTTTACTGAATTATTTTTTGATATTCCACATAGCATTTGGTTGTAACAAGCAATATAAAATAAATTATTTTGTGCCTGTCAAAGGGGCAGGCTTGAAAGGTGGGTGGAAGACTGGGGACAATGGAGGAGGGAAGGTCACACATTGTGGTGGGATTGGTGTTGAAACACTGAATGTTCAAAACAACTGTATTATGAATAACTTCGTAAACCACAGTGTTCAAATAAGGATTAAAAACAGACTAAATTTCTGAATCATTTATAAGAATGGAAAACATCTTAAATATGTGAAAAAGTTTTCAATTTCACTTATAATAAAATAAATATAAATTAAAACTATTCTTAGATCACACTGTTCATTATCTTATTAACAAAAGTTAAAAATGCCTGCAAACACTATCTTAGCAAACATGTGAGGAAACAGGCACTTTCTACATGAATAGAGGGCCTTTAAATTAGTACAATGTCTATGAAGGGAAATTTAGCAATATCTGTCAAGATTACATACTCTTACATTGTGGCTAGCATTTCCCTTTGCAGGGCATTTTTTGGCAGGGGGTGGGGGTGGTTACAAATTTGCAGATGTACATAAGCCATAGATTGCAACACATATCTAATAACAAAATTTGGACATAAATGTTCATCTGTCACTGTCACTGTCCTCCCGTTGTTCATCAATTTGCTCAAGCGGGCCCAGTAACATTGTGAGACTTGTTACTGTGTTTGGCATATCGAATATGTCACGGGTAGCTTGCCAGGTTTTACTGTGCGGGTGAGATTCTCTCAGTAGCTTACCGGACTCTCCAAGAGGGGCGGAAAAATCAAACTCGGGTCAGCCATGTTGGCTGCATGCAAGGCAAACACCCTACCCGCTGTGCTATCGCTCCAGCCCATGTTCATCTGTAAAACTTTTTAAAAAAAATCTGCTCAATTCATATCAAAGTACAATGAAGTGCTACTGGACAGAGTAAGATCACTTTTTCTCTCTAAGATAACTACAGGACTTACTCTAGATATACTTTCAAGTCAAAGTTTCAGTGCAAACAGCATGAATAGTATTTTTACCCTTTGTATACATTTTTTACAAAAATAGATGTATTGATTTAAATATCTTAATGTATCTCAAAGAACTGGAAATGTACATAAGTGACAGAAAGTTTGGTTTTCTCTAGCATATAGTTCTGGGTTGAGAGGGCATAAGTAGAAGTAGAAGGTAACTATTATATATATATATATATATATACACACACATATATATATCTTTGTACCTTTTGTACCTTTTGGGTTTATTTATTTGTTTATTGTTTGGGGCCACACTCCAGCGATGTTCAGAGGTTACTCTTAGGTCAGCACTTGGGAATTACTCCTGGTAGTGCTCAGGGGACTATATAGGAGGCTTAGAGACAGGACCTGGGTCTGCCTCCTGGAAAGCAAATGCCCTACCTGCTGTACTATTGTGCTGTACTATTGTGCTATCCCACATACCTGTTGAATTTTAAAGCCTATGACTTTATTTTTTAATTAAAAAATTAATCAAACTCTACTGGGGCCAGAGATATAGTACAGAAAGTAAAGTGTTTGCATTGCATATAACCATTCTGGGTTCGATCATAGCACTACATTTGGTCCTCTGAACGCCACCAGGAGAGATCCTTGAGAGCAGAGTCAGGTGTACACCCTAAACGCCACCAGGTATACTCAAATACTAAAATGAAACAAACAAACTCTATAAAATTATATTAAGGTAAAGGTAAAGGCCCTCCCGTTGATCATGGATTTGCTCAAGCGGGCCCAGTAACGTCTCCATTGGAGACTTTGTTGTTACTGTGTTTGGCATATCGAATACGTCACGGGGAGCAGAGTTTTCCAGGTTCTGCCGTGCGGGCGAGAGACTCTCCATAGCTTGCCGGGCTCTCCGAGAGGGGCTGAGGAATCGAACTCGGGTCGGCCATGTTCGCTGCATGCAAGGCAAACGCCCTACCGCTGTGCTATCGCTCTAGCCCTATAAAATATCTTTAGGAAATAAAAGTTTTATTTATTTATTTATTTGTTTATTTTTCTTTTTTGGGTCACACCCGGCGATGTACAGGGGTTACTCCTGGCTCATGTACTTAGGAATTACTCCTGGCGGTGCTTGTGGGACCATATGGTATGCTGGGAATTGAACACAGGTTGGCCACGTGCAAGGCAAATGCCCTACCCGCTGTGCTCTCTCTCCAGCCCCAAAATGAAACCGTTTTAAAACCTCACTGACCTCAGACAGATGTTTCTAGAGAGTAGATTTCCACAGAGTGTGAAGGGTGAGAAAGAGTTTGAGTGACTTATAAAAGCAGTTGGAGGTTTTTGACAGAGAAAAAGGAAGACACTGATATGCACAGGCCCTATTTTCTCAAACTATCAGGGTTCTTGATATGCCCCAAAAAAGTCACATACATTTCCTGTTTCTCAGATGCCTGCCTTTGCCAGCATCTGCCCTATCTGAGCCTTTCAGAGTCACCCAGGATGAGAGTAGCACTAAGAAGCATGTTAGGAAATGCCTGGGAAAATAATTTTTTTAAACTTAAAAATATTTTAAAGACTTTTAAAAAGAATTGTCTAAAACTTCCCTTTGAAAGTTCAAAACAAGAGTAAGCAGCTATTACTGAATGAGACTGTGTGTTTGCACAATCACTATTCAATGTGTTTGTGACATTTCCTTTATCAACCAAGTTTCCAAAGACTTAGCAGCAAGCACTATGTTGAATTTCCCATTCAAAACGGTACTCCCCAGACTTGCAGTTTTCCTAAAATTTGCTAGATCCTAAAATTTGCTAGAACCAAAAGTTTCATCTTTTCATCATTTCTGCTTCTCTTTGACAGAGCCTTCACACCAGAACTGCCTTTATCCGTACGGTTTTAGGGGGGTCACATACAAGTTCTAGTTTCAATTCA
Organism: Sorex fumeus; assembly: GCF_029834395.1. Lineage (NCBI taxonomy): Eukaryota > Metazoa > Chordata > Mammalia > Eulipotyphla > Soricidae > Sorex > Sorex fumeus. Next base: position 34,045,530 of record NW_026606155.1, read on the forward strand.
GATCTGTGCTGAGAGTTGCCTAAATCAAGAGCAAGTCAATTAACAGTTCAAGCACTCACCAGTAAAAACAAGACATTGAAAATGAAGGACTATAGGTCTTTCTACATTTAAATTCTATGACCCAGAAGAGAAATCTCTTCTTACTATACCTACAAAGGAAGTAAACATATTGTGTACTTTCTATTAAAAGTAATAATGGCTATTCAAAAAACTTGAAGGATCCACGGACTAGAAAATTTAATCTAGATAGTTAAAATAATAGATAACAGAAAAGACTAACACAAATGGATTTAGTGTCTGAAAACTACAAAGCAGGAAATCAGAGAACTCAAGAATCTTTAAGAATTGAGAGAATGGTGAAGTAGGTAATTGCCATAAATTTATAGTAAATAAGGCATAGTAATCAAGAATAAAAATGTAGCCTATTTGGTACAAATGTTAGTGAAAGCTTTTTAATAATTTAGAAAAAATATTTAGATCTCTCTCTCTCAAGCTACATATAAAAATAAAATCCAGATGCCTTAAAACTATAAATGTAGATCCGCATGGGACGGGCACAGAGGCCCAGCTCTGGGCAACAAAGCTGAACGGCTCCAATTCCAACAGGTACAGCCCGCCCCCAAGGGCCTGGGTTCTTCTCTGGGCACGCGCAGCTAGAAACAGCCCCGAGACAGCCGGTTTTCAACCCCTGAGCCGCGTGGGACGGGCACAGAGGCCCAGCTCTGGGCAACAAAGCTGAACGGCTCCAATTCCAACAGGTACAGCCCGCCCCCAAGGGCCTGGGTTCCTCTCTGGGCACGCGCAGCTAGAAACAGCCCCGAGACAGCCGGTTTTCAACCCCTGAGCCGCGTGGGACGGGCACAGAGGCCCAGCTCTGGGCAACAAAGCTGAACGGCTCCAATTCCAACAGGTACAGCCCGCCCCCAAGGGCCTGGGTTCCTCTCTGGGCACGCGCAGCTAGAAACAGCCCCGAGACAGCCGGTTTTCAACCCCTGATCCGCGTGGGACGGGCACAGAGGCCCAGCTCTGGGCAACAAAGCTGAACGGCTCCAATTCCAACAGGTACAGCCCGCCCCCAAGGGCCTGGGTTCCTCTCTGGGCACGCGCAGCTAGAAACAGCCCCGAGACAGCCGGTTTTCAACCCCTGATCCGCGTGGGACGGGCACAGAGGCCCAGCTCTGGGCAACAAAGCTGAACGGCTCCAATTCCAACAGGTACAGCCCGCCCCCAAGGGCCTGGGTTCCTCTCTGGGCACGCGCAGCTAGAAACAGCCCCGAGACAGCCGGTTTTCAACCCCTGATCCGCATGGGACGGGCACAGAGGCCCAGCTCTGGGCAACAAAGCTGAACGGCTCCAATTCCAACAGGTACAGCCCGCCCCCAAGGGCCTGGGTTCCTCTCTGGGCACGCGCAGCTAGAAGCAGCCCCGAGACAGCCGGTTTTCAACCCCTGATCCGCGTGGGACGGGCACAGAGGCCCAGCTCTGGGCAACAAAGCTGAACAGCTCCAATTCCAACAGGTACAGCCCGCCCCCAAGGGCCTGGGTTCCTCTCTGGGCACGCGCAGCTAGAAACAGCCCCGAGACAGCCGGTTTTCAACCCCTGAGCCGCGTGGGACGGGCACAGAGGCCCAGCTCTGGGCAACAAAGCTGAACAGCTCCAATTCCAACAGGTACAGCCCGCCCCCAAGGGCCTGGGTTCCTCTCTGGGCACGCGCAGCTAGAAACAGCCCCGAGACAGCCGGTTTTCAACCCCTGAGCCGCGTGGGACGGGCACAGAGGCCCAGCTCTGGGCAACAAAGCTGAACGGCTCCAATTCCAACAGGTACAGCCCGCCCCCAAGGGCCTGGGTTCCTCTCTGGGCACGCGCAGCTAGAAACAGCCCCGAGACAGCCGGTTTTCAACCCCTGATCCGCGTGGGACGGGCACAGAGGCCCAGCTCTGGGCAACAAAGCTGAACGGCTCCAATTCCAACAGGTACAGCCCGCCCCCAAGGGCCTGGGTTCCTCTCTGGGCACGCGCAGCTAGAAACAGCCCCGAGACAGCCGGTTTTCAACCCCTGATCCGCATGGGACGGGCACAGAGGCCCAGCTCTGGGCAACAAAGCTGAACGGCTCCAATTCCAACAGGTACAGCCCGCCCCCAAGGGCCTGGGTTCCTCTCTGGGCACGCGCAGCTAGAAACAGCCCCGAGACAGCCGGTTTTCAACCCCTGAGCCGCGTGGGACGGGCACAGAGGCCCAGCTCTGGGTAACAAAGCTGAACGGCTCCAATTCCAACAGGTACAGCCCGCCCCCAAGGGCCTGGGTTCCTCTCTGGGCACGCGCAGCTAGAAACAACCCCGAGACAGCCGGTTTTCAACCCCTGATCCGCGTGGGACGGGCACAGAGGCCCAGCTCTGGGCAACAAAGCTGAACGGCTCCAATTCCAAACAGGAGACATTCCCAACTCCTCGCCCAGTGCCAGGGACTCTTTCCGGAGCCGCGGCCGCTAACGCGGCCGCGAAATATTTTCCCACTACATATGCCATAGGAACCATAAGCTAACTTCTTAGATGGAAACTACTCTGTTTTAGCTCAGCCACTAGAAATACAGTTGCCAATAACTCATAAGCCTATCTTAACTCACACTGCATATCAAGCAGAATAGTAACACTGAACGTGAAGGACTAAACCACACCTCTCACAATGGTAAAGCAACGCAAAAGCCCACCAAACATTCATATTGAAGAGTCTAGCCCAGATGACACCAACAGTACTGTAGTGTTAGACAACCTCTCTGACAAGGAATTCAGAAGGGAGCTACTTAGGATGCTTAGGGAATTAAAAGAAACAATGGAAAGCAATGCCAATAGAAGACAAGAGGATCTGAAGGCAGAAATGAGGAAAATGCAATCAGAAATGTCAGACCTGAAAAATCTCGTAGGCGAATTGAAAAGCTCAGTGGAAGGCCTCTGCAGCAGAGTAACAGCGGCTGAGAACAGAATCAGTGAGCTCGAAGATGAAGTTCAGAGACTCTCCCGAAAAGAGCAGAAAATGGAAAAGAGACTCACAATTCGGGAACAGATGGCAAGAGAAGATCGTGATGAAGCCAAGAGGGGTAACATAAGAATTATTGGAGTCCCAGAGGGACAGGAAGAAAACCTCGATGAAGAAGAAACTGTCAAAGACATCATTGCTACAACATTTCCAGAGCTGAAGAAAACTTGTGACCACATTCAGGAGGCCCGAAGGGTACCAGCTAGAAGAAATCCGAATAAAAATACCCCAAGACACATTCTGATCAAAATGACCAAAACCTTAGACAGAGACAAAATTCTGAAAGCAGCAAGATCGAAGAAAGAAATCTCTTACAAAGGAGCATCCTTAAAACTCACAGCTGATTTTTCTGATGAAACCCTCATGGCCCGAAAACAGTGGTGGGACATAGTAAAAAAACTCAATGAAATAAATGCCTCCCCCAAAATACTTTTCCCAGCAAGACTCTCATTCATAATAGAAGGAACAACACACAGTTTCACAGACAAACAACAGCTCAGGAACTTCATAGACTCAAAACCATGGTTACAAGAACAACTAAATGGGCTACTTTAAGGCAAGAAAGGCCCCTCAAATACACCCAATTTTAACAGAACAATGGGACAAAATCCCATAACAATAATCTCTCTCAATGTCAATGGGCTAAACGCACCAATTAAAAGACATAGAGTGGCAGGATGGATTAGAAAATTGAACCCAACATTCTGCTGCCTGCAAGAAACGCATCTCAATAGTCAAAGCAAACACAGACTCAGAGTCAAAGGCTGGAAAACAATCCTACAGGCAAACAGCTCCCATAAAAAAGCTGGGGTAGCCATCCTTATATCTGACCACATTGATTTCAGAGTGAGGAAGGTCATAAGAGACAGTGAAGGCCATTACTTATTGATCAGAGGATCTGTACAACAGGAAGAACTTACAATAATAAATGTATATGCACCTAATGAGAGACCAGCAAAGTACTTAAAACAACTACTCATAGATTTGGAAAAAGACATCAATAGCAACACAATACTAGTGGGAGACTTCAACACTGCTTTGTCACCTCTTGATAGATCAACCAGACTCAAGCTTAGCAAGGACATACTTCATTTGAGGGAAACAATGGAAGAAAGGGACTTAGTAGATATATACAGGACACTTCATCCACAAAAAGCTGAATACACATTCTTCTCAAGCGTACATGGAACATTCTCCAAGATAGACCACATGCTGAGCCACAAAACATGCCTCCATAAAATTAAGAAGGTAGAGATTGTATCAACAATCTTCTCAGACCATAATGCGCTGAAATTAGAAGTAAATCACACACAAAAACAGAAAACTAAATCAAACACCTGGAAATTAAACAGTGCACTATTGAACAACGAGTGGATTAGACAGGAAATCAAAGAGGAAATCAAAAGATTCCTAGAAACGAATGAAAATGAGAACACGAGTTACCAAAACTTATGGGACACAGCAAAGGCTGTGTTAAGAGGAAAGTTTATAGCTCTACAAGCATTCCTCAGGAAGGAGGAGCGAGCACACATAAGTAACCTAACCTCACAGCTTAAGAGCTTGGAGAAGGACCAAAAAAAGGAGCACAACCCGAACAGGAGAAAGGAAATAATAAAACTCAGAGCAGAGATTAACGAGATGGAAACCCAAAAAACAATCCGAAAGATCAATGAAACCAAGAGCTGGTTCTTTGAGAAAATTAACAAGATCGATAAGCCTCTAGCAAAACTCACAAAGAAAGGGAGAGAGAAAACCCTAATAAACCGAATCAGAAATGAAAAGGGGGTCATTACAACAGAAACCACAGAAATTCAGAGGATCCTCAGGGAGTACTTTGAGAAGCTTTATGCCACGGAACATCAAAACCTCGAGGAAATGGATAAATTCCTAGACTCCTACAGACTCCCAAGGCTGAACCAAGAAGACCTGGAATACCTGAACAGACCTATCACCATCAAGGAAATTGAAATGGTAATAAAAAGTCTCCCCAAGCACAAAAGTCCTGGCCCGGATGGATTCACTAGTGAATTCTTCCAAATCTTTAAAGAGGACTTACTCCCAATACTCTTTAAGCTTTTCCACGAAATTGAAATATCAAAAACACTTCCGAACAGTTTCTACGAAGCAAATATCACACTGATACCAAAAGCAGACAGAGATACCACAAAGAAAGAGAATTACAGGCCGATATCCCTGATGAACACAGATGCAAAGATCCTCAACAAACTACTAGCAAATAGAATCCAACTACTCATCAAAAAGATCATACACCATGACCAAGTAGGATTCATCCCAGGGATGCAAGGATGGTTCAACATTCGGAAATCAATCAACATAATCCACCATATCAACAAAAGAAAAGATAAAAAGCATATGATCATATCAATAGATGCAGAGAAAGCATTTGATAAGATCCAGCACCCCTTTATGATGAAAACCCTAGCCAAAATGGGTATAGAGGGGACCTTCCTCAACATAATTAAAGCCATCTACCACAAGCCTACAGCAAGCATCATCCTCAATGGGGAAAAACTGAGAGCCTTCCCTCTAAGATCAGGGACGAGACAGGGATGCCCACTCTCTCCACTGCTGTTCAATATAGTACTGGAAGTACTTGCAATAGCGATTAGGCAGGAAAAAGATATTAAGGGCATTCAGGTAGGAAAGAAAGAAATCAAGCTCTCACTATTCGCAGATGATATGATACTCTACTTAGAGAACCCAATAACTTCCACCAAAAAACTCTTAGAAACAATAGACTCGTATAGTAAAGTTGCAGGTTATAAAATCAATACCCAAAAGTCCATGGCTTTCCTATACGCAAACAGTGAGAGAGAAGAAAGCAACATGAAAAAAACAATCCCATTCACAATTGTGCCCCAGAAAATCAAGTACCTAGGAATCAGCTTAACTAAGGAAGTAAAGGACCTGTACAAAGAAAACTACAAAACGCTACTTCAGGAAATAAAAGAGGACATGAGGAAATGGAAAGATATCCCCTGCTCATGGGTCGGGAGACTTAACATTGTCAAAATGGCAATACTACCGAAAGCATTGTATAAATTCAATGCAATCCCTATAAGGATACCCATGACATTCTTCAAAGAAATGGAGCAAACACTCTTGAAATTTATATGGAACAATAAGCCCCCACGAATAGCTAAAGCAATTCTTGGGAAAAAGAAAATGGGAGGAATCAACCTCCCGAACTTCAAACTGTACTACAAAGCAGTAATAATTAAAACAGCATGGTACTGGAACAAAGGCAGAACTGCAGACCAATGGAACAGGGTTGAATACACTGACATCTCTCCTCAATCATATGCTCATCTAATCTTTGATAAAGGTGCAAGTAATGTGAAGTGGAGTAAGGAAAGCCTCTTTAATAAATTGTGTTGGCATCACTGGACGGCTACATGCAAAAAAATAGGCTCAGAACTCTGCCTAACACCATGTACAAAAGTAAGATCAAAATGGATTAAAGACCTCAACATCAGACCAGAAACCATAAGGTACATTGAAGATAAAGTTGGCAAAACCCTCCATGACATTGAAGCTAATGGTATCTTCAAAGATGCCACGCCACTGGCCGAGCAAGTGAAAACAGAGATAGATAAATGGGACTATCTTAAACTAAGAAGCTTCTGCACCTCCAAAGAAACAGTGACCAAAATACAGACAGTCTACAGAATGGGAAAGGATATTCACCGAATACACATCTGACAAGGGGTTGATATCCAGGATATACAAAATACTGGTTAAACTCCACAAGAAGAAAACATCCAACCCCATCCAAAAATGGGGCAATGAAATGAACAGAAACTTTCTCAAAGAAGAAATCCGAATGGCAAAAAAGCACATGAGAAAATGCTCTACATCATTAATCATCAGGGAGATGCAGATCAAAACCACAATGAGATACCATCTCACACCTCAGAGACTGGCCCAAATTCAAAAGAACAAAAGCAACCGATGCTGGCGTGGATGTGGCGAGAAAGGGACACTCCTTCACTGTTGGTGGGAATGTCCACTGGTTCAGCCCTTCTGGAAAACAGTATGGACGATTCTCAAAAAATTAGAAATTGAGCTCCCGTTTGACCCAGCAATACCACTCCTGGGAATATATCCCAGAGAGGCAAAAATGTATAGTCGAAGTGACATCTGCACTTGTTTGTTCATTGCAGCCCTCTTTACAATAGCCAGAAACTGGAAGAAACCTGAATGCCCAAGAACAGATGACTGGTTAAAGAAACTTTGGTACATCTACACAATGGAGTACTATGTAGCTCTTAGAAAAGATGAAGTCATGAAATTTACATACAAGTGGTACAATATGGAAAGTATCATGCTAAGCGAAATGAGTCAGAAAGAGAGGGATAGACATAGAAAGATTGCATTCATCTGGGGGATATAAAGTAACAAAGTATGAGATTAATACCCAAGAATAGCTGAGATCAGCACCAGGAGGATTACTTCATAACTTAGAGGCCAGCCGGGTATCCTAGAGGAAAGGGCTATTCAGATAGAGAAGGGAGCACCAAATAAAGGATGTTTGGAGGATCCTCCCAGGAGGGGAGATGCATGTCGAAAGTAGACTATGGACTGAACATGTTTGCCACTCAATGCCTCTTTTGCAGACCACAACACCCAAAAGGAGAGAGAGGACACAGGGGATTGCCCTGCCACAGAGACGGGGGGATGGGGGGATGGGGGTGGGAGGGATATTATCCATGGTGGTGGAAAATGGGCACTGGTGGAGGGATGGGTATCTGATCATTGTATAATTGAAACCAAAGCACAAAAATTGTAAATCTACAACTTTAAAAAAAATAAAATAAAATAAAGGGGGAAAAAAAAAAAAAAAAAAAACTATAAATGTAGGACTGGAGAGATAGTACTTATAAGTAAGTGCTTATAAGTAAAGTTAAAAAACTTATATATTATATATATTTGTAGATAGATAAGCACATACATAAATATAAATATGTAAAATTCAAAAGAATAGAAAAATACAGGTAAATGTTAAATAATTTTGGAATGAAAAATACCATTCTAGGCATGATTCAAAGGTAAGAAATATAGAAAATTATTTATGTACTGGCCACTTTAAACAACATATACATTTATGTACACACACATATATATATTTACACAAACTATGTGTTTAAAGTTAAAAATAACTGAAAAAATTACAACATATATGACATCAGAGACAATATTTTGAATTATAAAAATTACTAGATGTTAATAAAAGATTTTGAACTTTAAGAAAATACAAATAGTTGAAACATGGTTAAGCAAATTGTGTAAGAAAGTAGAAATGCAAATGACCAATAAACATAAAAATTATTTTACCTTGCTTCTAACAAATGAAATGCCTATTAAAATAAAAATAGCTTTTAACCTATAAACTGCAAAAGTTTTAAAAGAATGATAATAACTAGTGTTGATGAGGGTGTGAGATAATAGGCACTTTCATACACTTTCAAGAGAATGTAATTTGGATCAAACTCTCTGGAGGGAAATACGCCAAATTAATAAAACATTTTTAAGTGTGTACTGATATTTAATGCTCACATACAAGAATTTGTCCTAAGGAAATAACATGAAAAATGCAAAAAAAATGCCTTAACAAGAAAATTCCTAAGTGTACCATGTGAAATAACAAAATACTGGCATAACTAAACATTTGTTCATAAAAAAAACAGAAACACATAAAATAATTTTTAAATGGACAGAGAGATCCTCAATATATTAAGTGAAACAAAAGACAATAAAGTATAATAGAGTATGATCACATATGAATGTATTTTCTATCTTTCTTTGCATTATAATAAAACCCCAAACACCAAATGCTAGCAGCTATCATTTCCAATTGCACTGAAGGACAGGCAATCTTTACTTTCTTGCTGATGTCTGTGTTTTGTGATTCAAAAATAAGTGCTTTTATTTATTTATTTTTGCTTTTTGGGTCACACCCGGCAATGCACAGGGGTCACTCCTGGCTCTGCTCAGGAATCACTGGGTCACTCAGGAATCACTCCTAGCGTTGTTCAGGGGACCATATGGGATGCTGGGAATTGAACCCAGGTCAGCTGCGTGCAAGGCAAATGCCCTACCCGCTGTGCTATTGCTCCAACCCCAAGCGCTTTTATTTTTATCACTAGGAGAAACAATAAAACTACAACACTCCTTATGGTTTATGGAGACTAAAAGAAATTACTGTAGATGTGTGTATTTCTGTGATTCCATATTTGTTACCATAGCAAAGTGCTCGGATGAGAAATGGCAAGACTAAACTGTGTAACTTTGTTGCACATGAAAAGCTAAATTTTCCAGTGAGCTTTCCACAAAATGGCCACTTTACCAGGTGGGTCCCAGTAATAATATTTTGAACAAGGGCTGTTATGGAAATGGTCTTTGAGTTCCATTTTCCACAGTGAAAAGACTTCTGGGGGAAAAGCAGCACAGTTGCTCAGTTTTTCTTTTCTTTTTTTACCTTCTTTTAATTTTTATTTATTTTTTTTTAATTGAATCACTGTGAGATACACTTACAAAGTTCTTATGTTTAAGTTTTGTTCATACAGTGATCAAACACCCACCCCTTCATCTGTGCACTTTTTTCGCCATCAAAGTCCCCAGTATCCCCTGCCCATCCCAACCCTTCCCCTGCCTGAGTGATAGACCATTTCCACAAACTCTCTCTCTACTTTGATTACGTTCACTATTTCGACACCAGTCCCACCATTATTATTTGGAATTTTCCTGCCACCACTCCAACCTGCCCCAAAAGGCAATGCTAGACAATTTATTCTGTATTGCTTGTTATGAATAGCACATGATGCCACACGCTCCTGGAATTCTAAAATTTTAATAATTAGGGTCTGGAGAGATCTCTGCAGTGAGCTGTTCGGTTCTGAGATTCTTTTGTGTTTCTCTGGATCCTGGCCGTTAAGGAGCTTAAGTAGTAGCCGGAAACAGTTGGTGGGCATCATCTCAGGGACCCATAGGGGCGGGGGGTGGGGGGGATGAGAAGAATCGGCTCCTCCCACATACCGTGAGGCCTGGCATTTGCTGTTACTGCTCCAGAGAAACTGGGCATTTCATTGGGTTCTGGAAGATGGGGGCCTCCATGATTTCTAGGGGGCACCTGGAGGGACAGTACCTGCTCCCGTCTGGAGTAGCCCTGTGAAATCGACCTATTACAAAGTCCAGAGGCATCTCTGCAATGAGCTGCTCGGTTACAAGATTCTTTTTTGTGTCCAGTTGCTCAGTTTTTCTACCCTACTGCCTCATTTATTCCTTTTATCTTTCTCTTTTTCCTCTCCTTGCTTCTTCCCCTTCTTGCTTTGTCAGCCATTCTACACAAGCAATTACTGAAATCTTTCCAAATGTCACACATGAGGCTAGGAATGGAAAAGACATGCAGAATCGACCTGGGGTATCTTTACCTTCCAGCAGGTAAAGGCACTTCAAAGCTAAATGGGACTCCAGGATTTCCAGAATTATTGAGTAAAGTACTGGGATTGGTGCAATTACTATAATTTTAAATAGTCAGGGGGCTGGAGTGATAATAGAGCAGGTAGTTGCAGCAACTGACCCAGATTTGATCCCCAGCATCCCATATGGTCCCCTGAGTATCGCCAGGAGTAATTCCTGAGTGCAGAGCCAGGAGTAACCCATGAGCATCACCAGGTATGACTTAAAAAGTCAAAAATAAATAAATAGAATTTGTAAATATTAAAAACATGAACTACTTCTAAGGACACTTTTTGGATACTTTTAGCAAATTCTTTATAACAAGCAATACAAAATAAATTATATAGGGCCTGCTATTGGGGTGTGCTTGGGTGGATTTGGGGAAATTTGAAATAATGGTGGGGGGATTGGTGTTGGAATATTGAGTGTAATAAATTATGTGAACAACTTTATAAAAATAAAAGAAAATTTAAAATAATTATTTCCTCTGACTCATTCACCTTCAAATCATGGGATTTCTTGCCTTGTACCTGTGTGGGGAACTCAGAAGAGTTTTGGGGTACACATGTGTATGTTCACGTTTGTAGTGTGTATAAAGTGTATGAAGAATGTCTGTATGCAAATTGGGTGGGGTGTACGTAGTATTTGGTTTATATATGGGTATAGATCATGCAGTATGCATAGTGTGTATTTGTATACTTTTATAGATAGCAGGTATGCTGAGTGTGGACAACTGTGTACAGTATGTATAAATGTGTAAGGTATGTGTAGGATAACACAGGTTTGTCCTATCTCCCTGGCTGCAAGGAGCTTAGGTTTACTGGGTTACACCCATCACAATGCTCCTGAGGCATTCTCATTCCTCTGTGGTTATCTGTAACCACTTTCTTTGTGCTCTTCTTCCCCACCTGGTCAATCACCTTTATCCCCTAATCAGACTCTGTCAACTTGTAAGGTCAGATCCTTCTAAGAACACTAGATTTGTATTCGTAAGTGAAATATTGCTTTTTTTCTCCTTATGACCTTTGTATAGTTACTTCAGAGCAATGTCCTTTTTGTATAGACACACGAAGACAGTTAATGCTATGCTTTTGTAACTTGGGAGTTAACTGACTCCAAATACTATTCACTTGTAGGCATCTGTTTTCTCAACTTAAGCCTCGTTTGCCCTTACTTCCTAGCACCCCAAAAGCAGGATCCCGACGAAGGACTGGATGAACCCAGGGCAAGCTGTGAGCTACTCTGGCATCAAAATGGGCCAAGCCAAAAGCCATAATACTTAAATATAAGTTAAGATCATGGTCATTGGCAAATTCTGTCATGATCCTAAGACTAACAACAGAATTAGGACCCTGCTAGGGTAGAAAGACTAATCTGGCCTGAGCACTATAGTCAAAGATCTATAGCGAGGTGTCGCCAGGAGAGCCACCCTATAAGTTTAATGTATCTCTGTGTCCATACAAAATGACTAATATTATTAAGGAGTAGAATTAAGATGAATGTTTAAATGGTTGTTGGACTAAGGAAAGGAGAAACGCACCTATGAATGGTATTTTGGGTCATCTTGCTAAATGAGAATCTGTCCTAGAAGAAGGTTCTCCTGAGGGAAGGATCTTACAATCTGTTGAAGGAGAATCGGGAGGAGGATGGAGGAGAACAGGAGAATTGAGGGGAGGAAAAGAGGTGTGGGGGAAGAATAATCAGGAGAGAATGGAGATGAGATTGGAATAAACTGCAATTGATACCAACCAGCCTGGCCCTCGCTTCCTCCTACATATGCCTGTTGCCATCCATCGCCCTGAGGTGGGGAAAACAGCCCAAGATCACTGAACGCAGGCAGCAAGAGAGAGGCCGCGTCTCTCATATTCATTTTTTTGAATACACATCTGGCGTCCCTGGGTAGGCCTGAGTCACCAACATTTTGGCTTCTCTGCATGTACCTGAACCACCAGCTGGTGCACATCTAAGGGTAAGAACAGCGTTCAGTGGACCTCCACTCTAGAAAGTTTAGAGAGAGAACAGGATTTTGTGATGCTGAGAATTAAAATACTAGCCATACTCCCCCACTACGATGGGACAAAAACAGTGCCATGTCAAGCCCTTTCAAAATCTTTTGCATTGAATGTAGCAAGTTTTTTTTTAATTAAATTGATTAAGTATTTTGCACATAGAACTGAACATCGTGTTTCTCGGGACCAACTACGGTCCTGCCTACAAACTGTCCACAAATTTCATCTGTGGTTGCCAGATAAGGGCACTTTGAAGACTAAGGTTTGGTAAACAATTAAGAATAATGTATTCAGGAAATTTAAAGGAGGGGCTCAGGTCCCCCAGCAATTCCTGGTAACTTGGGAAATGGTTAACTCCATCCTTAAGGCTTTGGAAGGTACCTCTGAGGAGGAGGATTTAGGTATACAATGGGAAGCTTTTCTCAGGAGTTAAACAGAGAGGATTCTAAGATTGAGGATGAAATAAAGAAAGTTCCTACTACTGAGAGAGCCATGCCCTCGGCTCCACCCATACCCAAGCCTAGAAAGAAGCCTGATGCTCAATGCTTGGCTACTCCCATACCCAAATCCTGAAAGAAGCTCAACACATTTCCAGTGGAAACACGTTCTCAAAGTAAAAATCTCTCTGAAGCTGGTGAATTAATGTTCCTACTGATGTCAAGCCAAAGAGATCCCCACCTCCTCTGTATGACTCCATTTCCAGTACATCAGATGAAAGTGATGTGGATGATGACCCAGCTGCCACTTTCTCAGATTCTGAGTCTGAGAGTGGCTTGGTGGAGAAGGCTTCTCACGGGAGCCGCCACCCCTCAGTCAAGCGGCCTCCAGGTCACTCAGGACACATTCCCAATAGAAGACTTACAGTTGACACCTCCTACCTGTAAGTGGTCAGTCCCACCCAGGCCTCATGAGCTCCATCTCTTTTTCCCCATCCAGCTGGAGGAAGGTCAGTCTCCATCTTATGAAGGGTTAAGAATGGATTCACTCAGTCATTTCAAAAAGGTCTGTGCCTCATACAGACCTAAATCTCTGTAATGTACAGAGTATCTTACAAGCTGGAGTAAAAAGGCTTATTGGGTACCTCAAGATTTTCATGTGGTCACTAAGATGTGCTTAAGCCCTTCCCAACACATGCAGTAGAAGATGTGGTCAGTGTTGAGGCCAAGGCAAAACTTCAGGGCCTGTGCCATTCTGAGCAAAAATTTTCAGAAATTAAATTTATTTTATTTTATTTAATTATTTAATTTTTATTTTTATTTTATTTTAACTAATTTTTAATTTAATCAATTATTTAATAGATGAAGTGAAGTGGCACGACCCATAAAAGTAAGTCACCTGGCCTCATGCTGTTTTTGTTCATGTCTGTGAGGCCATCCTATGGGCTTGGGAGAAGAGTGGTGCAGATGTTGAATTTAAGGGAAACTAAACAAAGATTGTTCAGGGGGCCTCAAACCTTATGCAGACTTCATAGGGAGGTTGATAGAAGCCATTGGAAGGCAGGTTCACTATCACTATCCTCCTGTTGTTCATCGATTTGCTGGAGCAGGCCCAGTAATCATCTCTATTGTGATACTTGTTGTTACTGTGTTTGGCATATCGAATACATCACAAGTAGCTTGCCAGGCTTTGCTGTGCAGGCAAGACACTCTCAGTAGCTTGCTGGGCTCTCTGAGAGGGGCGGAGAAATTGAACCCTGGTCAGTCGGGTCAGCCACGTGTAAGGCAAATGCCCTACTGCTGTGCTATCATTGAGGCCCATGGGGTATACAGAGCCAAGATCAGGGCAAATGTGGTGTTTTTGTTTGTTTGTTTTTGCTTTTTGGGTCACATGCAGCAATACACAGGGGTCACTCCTGGCTTTGCATTCAGAAATTACTGCTGGAAGGTTTACTCCATGGCTTGGAGGCCAGCTGTATGCTAGGGGAAAAGGCAGCTCAAATAGAGAACGGAGCTCCAAATAAAGGGTGTTGGGAGGATCCTCTCAGGATGGGAGATGCATGCTGAAAGTAGACTATAGACCTAACATGATTGCCACTCAATGCCTCTTTTGCAAACCACAGCACCCAAAAGGAGAGAGAGAACAAAAAGGAATGCACTGCCACAGAGGCAGAGCGGGATGGGGGGTATGGGGGGGGGCGTGGGAGGGATACTGGAATCACTGGTGGAGAATGGGCACTGGTGGAGGGATGGGTACTCGATCATTGTATAACTGAAACCCAAGCACAAAAATTTGTAAAATTTATAAGTCTACAACTGTACCTCATGGTGTTTCACTAATAAAATTTTTTTTAAAAAAAAAAGAAGAAAGAAATTACTTCTAGCAGTGCTCAGGAGACCATATGGGATGCTGGGAATCAAACCCGGACTGGCCGTGTGCAAGGCAAATGCCCTACCCACTGTGCTATCACTCCAGCCCTGCAAATGTTTTAATTGTGGGAAACCAGACCACTTCCATAAGGACTACAGGGCACCTCCCAACCATGCTACTGTGAGAGCAACCAGCCACTGCAACCAGCCATGGCAGGTAGCACCCCCTTGGATATTCCCTGCCTTGATACAATTACCATCTCTCCCACCCAGAATCCCTATAGATTAAATGCTGGGGTAAAGGGATAAGATATGAACCCCCAGGTAGAAAGGGAGTTTGAATCTTAGAAGCAGCACATCGGGTTTTCATGGTTATCTAGAGGACTCCCTGACAGTGAAGGTAAAGGCATTTTTGATCCCTGACTCCATTCCTCATGGAGAGCATCTAGAGGCTCACCGACAAGTGGTTAAATTCAGGGGACCAGGACCTATCCCGCATGTGGGATATGCGGAGCTGAGTTCTGTACCTAATGGGCATCAGGTTTTGAGCCACAACCAAAGTGAGGAACTTTGGAACAAAGAGTTGTGTCTGTTGGTTAATTTGCGCTGGCAAACCTAGCAGAACTTTGTGTAAAAGGGCTCAGCTACCCTGAGAGCCCTCAGTCAGGTCAGAGGTGAAGAAAGCCTTTTCTAGCTTCTGGTCTTGATTGCCAAGATCATCTGCCAGGAACTCAATCTGGACAACCAACTCTCAGGTTTTTTATCAGAAAAAAAAACCTTTGTGGTGATGTGCCAGTTCCAAGGAAGGTTATTCAAAGACTCAGGCTGGTACAGTTTTGTTTTGAGGGAAATGAACTTCCACTTCTACTTCATGAGATGCCATCTCTGGGAAAACAGTTTCAGAGCCAATGGGTATGTGGTTATTCTCCCACTCAGCAATTGCTTATTGACCCAGCAGGCACAAAGATGCCTCATTCCTGGGTGCTCACTCACTCAGCCAATACAGACACTGAGTCTGGCGAGGGACAGAAGGCATCGTCACTAGGATACTTCTGCTATTGTGCATGTATGATTATGAAGCAGGTTATTTCTGATATCAGGAAAGAGCTTCCAGTGAAGGCTGCAACTTGCCATATTAGTTTCTTCACTCGCCCATGTTCCAGGGCCTGCTAATATCATCTCAGACTTAGTTTATGTGGTTGGTCTCTTCCCTGGTATTGTGACTGCATCTCTAAATGCCCCCAAATGCGACACTTCAAAATTGCTTCAGGAGCTAAAGGCTCTTTTACAAAAGCAATCTGAACTTGTTTTTTCACTCATATCAGATCTCATTCTGG
The DNA here is from genome assembly GCF_029834395.1 of Sorex fumeus. Taxonomy (NCBI): domain Eukaryota; kingdom Metazoa; phylum Chordata; class Mammalia; order Eulipotyphla; family Soricidae; genus Sorex; species Sorex fumeus. Next base: position 34,061,695 of record NW_026606155.1, read on the forward strand.
TGGTCTGGACCCATGACTTGGGCACAGTTTAAAAAAAAAGGAGGTATGCCCATTTGACTGCTTGTCCTTGACATTATTTTCTTTAAACTTTTAAATTTACCTCAAGGAGAGGCCTATATAGCAGCTGAAAGGCATTTTCAGGAAGGTGCGCAGACTCAGAAAACTATCAATTCTCCTATTTGGGTTAAAACTGACAAATAATGGGTAGCATTATTTGTCATAGCCATTTGAGGAAAAGGCTATGCTTTAGTTTCAACAGATAATCCCCACTAAGAAACTTTGGGTTCCATTACATCTCATCAGGAGTTGAATTCATCCTCCCGATCTGGCTCTCAGACCATTGGAGACTCACAACCCTCCAAATTCCAGCACTAAGCCATCGCCAAACTGATTTCAGGTCGAAGTCATCAGGAAATCAGAGGAGGAGCCAGAGTCAGAGGACCTGCAGCAAAGGCCTCTAGATCCTTTAATATACCATCAAGTCACATTAAGAACATTCCTTATACCCTTCTTTTACAGGTTGTAGACTGGACAATGCCAGGACCCCATATTTTGGGTTAATAATTCCCTCCTTTTACCCTCTCCCTGGAATTCAGTTCCTGAAGGAGGAAGAAATCACTTTTAATAAGAACAACTTCCGTTTCTCTCTAGGATGCACATCTGTATTGAGCTCCCATCTGTCTCTTTCTCTGTCCCCAGGCATGGAGATGTACCAAACCCATATGCTCTAAAAAGTGTTTTTTTTCTCAAATATAAAATACATTGCACATCTATAGCTGCCAGTGAATGTGACAAGAGAATGACTGCATTCCCCTGATGAAGGACTCCTGACAGAAGTTGATGCTCCTGCTTCAGAGTTCCCTGCCTGATTCTGTGCTCCCTGAAGTTCATCAGGCTCTTAGTGGTAGCTCCCCTGGGACTCACTACTGTGACCACTACTGCTGCTGTTGCAGGAACAACTCTTCAAACTTTGATGCAGACACATGATTTCTTCAAAACATGACTAAATGACTCTCATCACCCATGGACAGTGCAGGACAATTGGACACTTTACAACAAGAACTTCTCTGGGTCCAGGGGGCAGACTGAAGTTTTAGAACAAAAATAAGACTGTTTTGCAGAATCTTCTGCCCCCACACCAGGCTGACTTCACTGAGGCACCTCAGAGGGGGGCAGGTTGAGTTTTCCTCCCTGCCAAAAGCAGAAACCCAACAGCTGAAAACCTCCAGAACCCAGCCACAGCCATGCTCAAAGCCACACTCCACATGTTCAGATGAGCCTCACCCATGAAGGAATCGGCAGAGGAACCCAGGTATGCAGGACCCGTGTCTGAGATCTCCAAGCCTACTTGGATCGGGACTGGGCTTCCTCTGTCCTGCTCCCCAGTTATCCAATAGCTTGGCAGTCACACCCACAAATTGCCCCCAGTGCCATGTAATTTCATCAATGGGCAAGATCCAGAGACTATAAAATAAAGTTCCCAGAAGAGAGTGACACAGTATTTCCTGGACTGTGCAGCCACATTTGCAGCCACATGACCTTTAATACTGTAGCCCAAGATGTACCTAAAGTAGGACACATGTGTTTGGTTTTAACATACTTTCTTGTATTCTCTTATATACAGGCTTAAATGGCCCCAGAATGAAATACAACAACCTTTACACACTTCCCTCTTATTGTGGTGGGAAGATGCTCGCTGGTTGGGTGGGTGTTTGAATACTATCTGTAATGAACTATTGTGAACTACTTTATGAAAATAAAATGTATAAAAATAGCAAAAAAACGAGAGTGTATGGTGATTGGAATTGTTCCTCTTTCTATTTCAAATTGTGTGTTTTTGTAAACAGAAAAAGGGGAGTATGTGATACATGTGCATATGGCATGTGTAACTGGGGTGGGAAGCAGGCAGAGTCTGGGCAAATTCTCTACTCCTGCACCAAGTCTGATCGAATCTGCCCTTCTCCACCTAATCTTGATGGACAGGGATCAGAAGATCATGTTCTGCACTTTCTTTATCCATGCAGGAACAAACTACCAGTATACTATTAGTAGTTTTTGAGACCAATGGACTAATAGAACATCAACAACCAAATCACCTGAGCAGCTGCTGGGACAAGGGATGAACTATACTGCCTTACTTGAGATAAACCACAAACCTCGGGGTGAGAGGTCACCCCAAGAGACAAAAAATAAACAGGAAGGAAGGCACCTAAGGGAGCATCCAATTCCACCTGCCAACCTGAGGATTTCAAATTTTAGTGGATGTAGCGTCAAGTAAATGGATTGCAAAGAACTTTTCTGGGAAAGTTGGAACAGGAAAGTATATGTTATACTAGTCAGAAGAAATATAGATTCTAATAACTTTTGTTTGGATTGTACACAGACTGTTTATGATGTGAGATGGATTTATTACCATTAGTCATGCTCACCTTACGTTTTTATTTTACAGTGAGAAAAATGCTCTGAACGCTGTTAAGGATCCCTGCTTTTTAAGGTCAAGAGATAGAAACAATTTTTCCATTACAACTCAAGAGCTAGTAAGTTGGTCGTGAGTCATTAGACATGACCAGAATAACAACTTCTCTCTTCCTTTACTAGAAAAAAGCACTTTTAATTTTTGTAGGTGTTTTTCTTAAATGATTGCTTCTCAAAAATGTAAAAGCTCGGGGCTGGAGCAATAGCACAGTGGGTAGGGCACACTTGCATACAGCCAACCCGGGTTCAATTCCCAGCATCCCATATGGTCCCCTGAGCACTGCCAGGAGTAATTCCTGAGTGTATGAGCCAGGAGTAACCCCTGTGCAACGCCGGGTGTGACCCAAAAGCAAAAAAAAAAAAAAAAAAAGTAAAAGCTCTGCAATTTCCAAATGAGAAAAATAAAACATGCTGGCAATATTTAAGATTCCTTTAAATTGACAAAATCTGGGAGTTCTAAGATTCTAAGATCAGTGAGAATGTGGGTAATTCACTTATAGTCTGGGGGGGGAGGGAAGTATCTTTTCTGTCCCTCTGGGCCTGGAATAAAACATTGAACATCTTCCCCACTGTTTCAAAGCTCTCTCATGTGCAAATTACTTTATGGGAGTAGGATTACCATTGTGTGAGATGCTCAGGAATAAAGAGTGCAGCGAGAGCTGCTCTTGGTCTGCTCCCCTAGTGCTTCGTCTGCCCCTCGAATTCTATCTTGCAGCTGCTCTGCACAACAGGTGTGGGTCCCTACGACCAACACAGGATGACTTAAGATGCCTCATACCCAGTAAGAATTGTGGCATATCACCCATATGAAGAATTTTCTAAGTTTGTGAACTGCAATGATGGGATTAGACTCTCTTAGAAATATGAAAATCAAATCAAAGCCAAAGCCAAAATCTGCACATGCTGAAACCCTGTCTCCTGGCTTTGTGGGTAATGGTGCCAACCCACATAATGACAAGCTGGAACTACTTGCTCACCTGTCTACTCTTTACCTTGAGTGCCTTTCACTCCCGGCTCCCCCCTCAACTCCCCCCTCCACTTATTGACAAAGTTCCATCACACTGGCCTTTATGTAGCACTTAAACATTCCATGTTTTCATCTTTGCCTTTGCCCATACTTTCTCTCAGCCTGGAAAGCTCTTCTCTTCAGTTTCTTCTAAGTATATGTGGTCAGTCTTCAGCTCCAGTGCAATTACTGCTTTTCAAAGCCAAGGACGGAGACTTGTAGAAAGCTCCCACTCCCATAAATCATGATCTTTGGTTAGAAAGCATTTGGGTTGTCATTTTATACTCATTCGTGGAATTTGATTAAGAATCATCTCAGCTTTAAAGCTCTCAGAGGGTACAGAAGTTTTCTGTCTCTTCCTTCCTCTGCATCTCCAATACCAAGAATAATATCTAATAGAGAACCAGGTGATAAGAAATGAATATTTCAATGTGTTTATAGACAACATTCACAAAACATGTATTTCTAATCAAATACTATGTACATGGTACAGAATAGGCATGGAATAAATAAATCTATATTTGACAACTTACTTCAGTGTCTTAAATATCATCAAAGATAGTTTTCCAGAGAAAGATAACTAGACCTAAATTCCTTCACTGTTGGAAGATTCTGTATTCTCAAGAGGCATATTTTGCATTTGCCTGAATAACCATTTTATTCCACTGTTTGTTCCTGTTGTATTTTACCCCTAAACAGCTGAGAGGAAAAGGACTGAGAGAGCCTCTTTGTTCACTATCTTCTCAGTATTTCTCATTTGCTTAATGCAGTGCAGATTCAAAACATACTGGCATTTGTTTGATAGGCAACAGTTCTGCATCTGGATTCATTGTATACCTGAGAATTATTTAGGTGTCTGTTCTAAATACTTAACAAAGAACTATTTTTTTTTGGTGTTCACAGAGTATTACTGCCAATTTTACCTAAAGTCCATAACATTGTTAGGAGAAGCATTTCCCAAATTTATATACAATGAAACTCAAGGATTTTGAGACATGAAACACAGCATGTATTTTGGAGAGCAAAACTCAGATTCAGCTCTTGCAATTCCAGTGACTTCTATTAATATTAGGCATATCTTTTGAACCTATGTTTCTTAGGCTTCATAATACTTCATAATTATTCATTATATTTTATGGCATTTCTTAGTTTTCCAATTATACCTCATCAGTTCCTATGACACAATAACTTATTGAACAGGGTGGGGTAAGTATTTGTCCTATTTTCACAGATAAGTAAGCAGACTTACGATAGTTATATGACACCTTCAATTAGTGGAATAAAATTGAACCTAATTTTATTCTCTGCTCCTCACATGACTATCTAAGGAAGACAGAATAATTACCCAAAGACACTCAAATCCTAATCCTCTACATGGAAAATATGTTACCTTATACAGCACACATGTGTTTGCTTTAAACATACTTGTTTGTATTCTCCTATATACATTCTCTGTCCCTCTCGGAGAGCCCAACAAGCTACTGAGAGTATCCTGCCTGCACGGCAGAGCCTGCAAATTTCCCCGTGGCATATTTAATATGCCAAAAACAGTAACAATAATGGACTTCATTCCCTTGACCCTGAAAGAGCCTCCAATATGACACCGTTGGGAAGGACAAGTAAGGAGAGACTCCTAAAATCTCAGGGCTGGGACGAATGGAGCCTTTACTGGCATCGGCTTAAGCAAATCAATGAACAATGGGATGGCAGTGATACAGTGATATACAGCAAAAAGGACTTTGCGGATGTTAATTTAAAAACTGGATCTAAAATAATTCAAAGGGTCCTTAGAAAAAAGAAGGAAACACTTCGAAGGAGATGTGATGATGGAAGCAAGAGTCTTAGAGAGAGAATTGAAAATGCTATGCATCCATCTTTGAAAGTAGATGCAGAGATCACAGAAGAACTGAAATAGAGGCTTTCAAAAGAAAAAGGTACTTTCTCCAGGAGCACGTTCTAACACAAGTCCCTTCACCAGACTCTTTCTGTATCCTAAACCCTAAGTCTGAAAAAAAGAGCAGAGGCAGGTAGACAGCAAGTCTTGGGATGTTCAGAGGCCCATAGGTCTTACACCATGTAATCTTGGAGGGACATGTGAGGTCTTACAGTTCTTATTTTGAAAGTTTCCAGCTCCAGCTGGCTTCTAGGACACAGGAATAAAATCCCAACTTGCTGATCCAGCCTCCTTCTCAGACCTTGTCTGAACTCACCACACCCACATCTGTCACATCACCTGTGCACATGTCTTCTTCCTGTTCCAAGATGCCTTGGTGCCTACCTTTGGTTGAATTATGTCACTCCAGAATTACACATGGCGCCGTTTTGGTTTTAGAGCCACACCTTTTAGAGTGTTCCAGGATTAATCATGGCAGTGTTCACAGGACCATGTGATATCAGAGTCTGAACCCAGGCCTCCTGTATGTTAAGCACTCATGCAGCCCAGTGAACTGTTTCTCCAGCCTATGCTTCTCAGAGAATTCACCTGACCATCTCTCCAGAATGGTGCCTTCAGTTAGTTTTCACTCCATCATTTATTTTCTTTGGAACACTTAACACTACCTGTGTCTGCCTTCTTTGTTGTTCAATTACTATTGTTTGTGTGCTCACCAAACAACTATCTGGCTTACAGCTCCATTCCAAGTGCTCAAATATATTAACAGTTCAATATTTGTTAATGAACAAATAAATGAATCATAGCTCTCAATTAGGAGTGCCTGGCTTCTTCCTGGCTCCACGAGCAGACCCCAGAAGTTCTGCTCAGCTATGAACACTTAGACCCTTTCTTCTCCAGAGTTCCTGCTGCCTGCAGAACTGGGGCTCTGTTCTTACTGATAAACAGAAAACCAGCCCTCAGAGCCAGGACCTTGCCTGACACTCACATCTGGGTCACGGTGTTCTCCTGTTGAACATAAATATCTCCATAGAATACCCAAATCAGACAAAGCCACTCTTTGACCATGACAAAGCAAAACAAAAGCAAGAGTATCCTATAATCATGCCTGGACCCAGACAAAAATGAGAATACTGACCACACCACAAAAATGACCAAAGATGCTCCTTCCCTGGATAATATGATATTTCTTTACTAATTAGAGCTTTAGCTTTAGGTCCTGCTTCGTCCTCCTGCTTCATCCCATCTTGCCTTCTAGGTAGGAATTAAGATAGCTCAATCATAGAATTACCCAGCTTCCTGATAATATCCTATCTAGAACAAAATCCCACTTCTTTGAGCTTTTCCTAAAATCATCTAAGCCAGGCTTCAGTCCTATAAACTTATCTGTTATATTGACTAACTGCCCCCTGTGGCTCCCCATGCTGTGTGCTGTCTATTCTTGTAACCGGTGGAGAAACTCAACACTCCTGACCTCTGGTGATCCAGAGGTCTCTGACACAGGGTCATGGACACCAGGAACTGGAAGGCAGACCCAGTTTGTTTCTTGATCTTGAAGGAAGCAATACGGGTAGGGCCAGCTGATCAGCTTGAAAATCCTGGGTTTTTCTGCAGTGCAAGAATGACGCCAGAGGGTAGCAGGTGATGTTGCACAACCATATAAGTGAGGAGGTGGGGGTTGGGTAGCAAGTGCAGTTCCTGGTGGAGCTGCTTCTCTCCAGGTACTTGGCATTGTGGGCCCAGCAGATACAATTGTGTCCTCCTGGTTTTCCTCAGAGATTCTCAGCCATTCCCTGTTGTCCTTCTTTCCATATCATTCTCCTCAAAGGCCTCAAAAGCCCTTTACACCTTCACTCTTTTACTTGCCCCACTCCCCATGTTTCTGACTGGGAACTTTCAACTCTCCTTCCTGCCTGAACTAATTCTATTGTCCTCTGCCCTGCCACAGCCAGCTCCTCAGTCACAGGTATGTGTGAGCTGGGCTCTGACCTCTGGACTGCCTTTCCTCCCTTAACGTGCTGCTTGATGATTAACTCACTTCCTCCCCTGGTGTCTTGGTGTCTTTTTGGTTAAGCCCAGCTGGCTGCCCAAGCCTGAGCAGCTGCTCTCCACATTTTTACCAAGCGGGCTCAGATTACTGATTTATGGGTCTGGGATAATCAGGTGCCACAGGGAGCATGTTTGGTTTTTGATGCAGTGGAGTAAGTGGGGTTCATATTGTTAACCTCCCCACCTAGAGCCTAAACTCCCCCAGGACATAGGCCACACCAGCTGGCTTTTGTTGATCATTTTCTCTCCACAGACTGAGTCTGGAAGGTGGGTGTCCAGCATGGCCCAGCTCTCCGTGCTTGATGAGAAGCCACTTTCAGGACAGATTTTCAGTGGGGTTGGGAGGTTCATACTTGCTTCTCAGAGTCTTCTCTGTCCAGCCCAGGCCACCAGTAGTTGCCTAGGAGGAGTTAGAGAGATCTTGGAAACATGCTGACTATTCTCCCTGCCAAACTGCCTGTAACTCTAAGCCCCAGGGCTTACTACCCAGAAAACATAGATCCTAGCATATTTTTATTCTTAGAACTAGACATTTACCAGCCTATCTGACTATCCCAAGGTCCAGCTCACTCAGGTGGGGAGGAGAATTTATCTATGATGCTCCGTATCAACCACCTCTATCTACCAAACAACTGATGGGCCTGTATAACTAATCCCAGAGATTTGCCCAACACTTTATATCTGTGGGGGTCACACCCAGCATTGCTTTGTCATTGCATTGTCACGATCATGAGTGGTGATCATGACAGTGCTGTACTGCAATTTTTATTGGGGAGGTACTGGGATAAAAAAACACTCTTCTACCTTAATTTCAATCAGCTTGTTCTTATGGACAGAAATAAGAAAATGTTTTCCAGGATATAGAAAATAGTGTATACAATAAGAAATCATTTTAGTACTATATATTTAACATGTTTTATGTGTAGAAAGTGTTGTAAGGATATTTACCAATCTATAATATATTTTCTTTTGTCTTTATATATTTATTGTGGAGTCCAGCAAGCTACCGAGAGTATTTGATATGCCAGACACAGTAACAACAAAGACTCCAATGGAGACGTTACTGGGCCCGCTCGAGCAAATCGATGATCAACGGGAGGGCCTTTACCTTATAACAACAAATTGTGGTGCTAAGGATCAAACCCATGGTCTCACATATGCAAGGTAAGCACAGCCATCTGTAATATAGAAAGATTTATAAAAGGCTTTTTACTGTCAACTTTTTACAAAGTGATCCTATTTTTTGCAGACAGTAAAAGAAATTAAAAAATATTTAAAGGGACTTGGGAGCACCACTGTCATTTAATTTTTTAATGTTACCCACCCCTCTAATAAATTTTGCTTTACCATTAAGAATTCTACTCAATTAAATGAGGTTTAATGTATATTTTTGATTAAATTGTTATCTGTCATTTCTAGTGCGTTTTCCTCTGTTCTTTTATGATCTCAGAGTACTTTAGATTTCTTATAAGCTTTATGCTGACATCAGGGAAATATGGTAGGCAAAGATTATACTATAATCCTTGAGGGAAAATTAAGTTCCTTAGGGAAACTTAAAAGGCCCTCCCGTTGATCGTCGATTTGCTCGAGCGGGCCCAGTAACGTCTCCATTGGAGACTTTGTTGTTACTGTGTCTGGCATAGCGAATACTCTCGGTAGCTTGCTGGGCTCTCCAAGAGGGGCAAAGGAATCGAACTCGGGTCGGCCATGTTGGCCGCTTGTAAGGCGAACGCCCTACCCACTGTGCTATCGCTCCAGCCCTAGGGTAGGGTAGGGCGTCTGCCTTGCACGCAGCCAACATGGCCGACCTGAGTTCGATTCCTCCGCCCCTCTCGGAGAGCCCGACAAGCTACCGAGAGTATCCGATATGCCAGACACAGTAACAACAAAAGTCTCCAATGGAGATGTTACTGGGCCCGCTTGAGCAAATCGATGATCAACGGGAGGGCCTTTACCTTTACCTTTTACCTTTAGGGAAACTTAAGGATACTTGAGGATTTCATTCTCATTCTTAGAATTCATTGAACATACATTACTGAGTGCTAGCAACTCACAATCCATGTGCTTGATACCTGGCCCCAACACTTAACAAAAATGTGATTAAAATTTCAAGGAAGCACTCTAGACCAGCATTCTGCCACCTTTTTACACCTATACTATACCTATACCTTTCTGCCTTGCAGACAGCATTTAAAAACCACTGCTCTAGGCTATTAGGCTTCACCAGAGCCACAGGCTTGCTTGGACAGTGTAAGGACTAAGAATGGGGGCAGGAAGGAGTTTGGATTCCAGCACTACCTCTTAACAGCCTCAGGGGCTTACACTGGGTAGAGACTGGGTCATGCTGCGATAACCAGAAATAACTCCTCGTCTAAATAAGATAGGGACTTGCTTTTTCTTTCTTCAAACAAACAAGTCTGCAGGTAGTCACTCCAAGGCTGGTACAGCTTGGTCGCCAGCACTTCTGGCTTTCTCTGTCCTTCTGCGCTGCTATCTTTCCCTTGCAGCTTCCTCAAGGTCACAAGTTGGTGCTAGAGCCTTCACCACTGAGTCTATACTTCATTCAGAGAGCAGGAAGGAGGAAGGGGGAACAGACAAGAAAAAAAGCCACATAATCCAAGGACCTCTGCTTCCATTTTATAGGGCTGGTGCATTCAAGGGAATCTAGAAAATGTAGATTTTTTTTTTAATTGGATCACCATGAGCTACACTTACAAAGCTTTTAGGTTGAGTTTCAGTCATGCAATGATCAAACACCCATCCCGCCATCAGTGTGCCTTACTACCACCAATATTTCCTGTATCCCTCTCCCCACCCACCACCCCATCCCACCCCACCATCTGCCTCTATGGCAGACAATTTCCTTCTTTCTCTCTATTTTGGGGCATTATGGTTTGCAATACAGATAGTGAGAGGTCATTATGCTTGGTCTTTTATCTACTTTCAGGATATATCTCCCATCCCAAATGATCCCAACCATCATTGACTTAGTGATCCCTTCTCTAGTCCAGCTGCCTTCTCCCCCAGTTCATGAGGCAGGCTTCCAACCATGGAGCAATCTTCCTGGCCCTGTCTCTACTGTCCTTGAGTGTTAGTCTCATATTATGATATTTTATATTCCACAAATGAGTGCAGTCATTCTATGTCTCTCTTTCTGACTCATTTCACTTAGCATGATACTCTCCATGACCATCCACTTATAAGAAAATTTCATGAAAATGTAGATTTGAGCTGGCCATGTTGCCTCTCCACAGCAGGTCTGGCTTCTCTTCCTAAGTCTGAAGGGGGCTTTAGGTCCTGGGTGGGTTGTCCCTGCCTGTAACCAGCTGTCCCTGCCTCAGGGTACAAGCAATATTGTTCAGCTCCCACAGTGGATGTCTTCTCCACTGTCTTCATACTTGAAAAGTCCTTAAATGTCACTTCCCCTTAGACGGCTTCTACTAGACAAATTGTTGCTTTTTCAGTTCTGGATCCAATAATACTTTGCTTCCACCAAAATCCCAATTTTATATGACTCTCTTTTGTGTGTGTGTGTGTGTGTGTGTGTTTTGGGTCCACCTGGTGATGCACAGGGGTTACTCTTAGCTCTGCACTCAGGAATTACTCCTGGCGGTGCTCAGCAGACCATATGGGATGCTGGGAATCGAACCCGGGTCAGCCGCGTGCAAGGCAAACGCTCTCCCTGCTGTGCTATTTGCTCCAGCCCTTGGGGATTTTCTTTAATTTTTTTTCTCTGTTTTTTTTTCCTTTTTTTGCTTTTTGGGTCACACCTGGTGATGCACAGGGGTTACTCCTGGCTCTGCACTCAGGAATTACCCCTGAGGGTGCTCAGGGGACCATATGGGATGCTGGGAATCAAACCTGGGTAGGCCACGTGCAAGGCAAACGCCCTACCCGCTGTGCTATTGCTCCAACCCTTTTATGACTCTCTTCGTCACTGGTCACTGGATTCAAGGCAAGGGGCAATGCCTTAATCACCTTTGTACTGAAAGTGCCATTACACTGTAGCTTCTCAATGTTTCTATTGTGTAATTCACTCTTTCTTTCTTTGTCTAATTTTCTGAAGCCATTTAACTTCCAAATAGAATTTCCTTTCAGAGCCCTAACCTCTACCTTTGTTTAGGCTTAGATTCTTCATGCCTAAGAGAATGGAATGAAGGATAAAACTTGTCTTAAAGTATCTGTTGAGTATCTTTAAGAGAACTGCTAAATCTCTCTGAGCTTTTGTTTCCACTGGAAAGATGGGATTGATATCGATGACTGTGTGTGTGTGTGTGTGTGTGTGTGTGTGTGTGTAAAACTGTAAAACTTATATGAAAGTTTCAGCACATACCTGTTAAGTATGAGAGTGAACCAGTGAGCCAGGACTCAGTATGTTAGTATCTTTGGTCGTATCTTCCTGTGATTTTTTTTCCCCACCTACCTTTATAGAGTTAGCTCGAGCAAATTTACAATGGCTAACACTTTTTGAGCACTATGAGACTATAAGTTTACCAATTGCTATTCTTTTTCTTTCTTTTTCCTTTTCTTTTCTTTTCTTTTTTTTTTTTTTTTTTTTTTTTTTTTTTTTGCTTTTTTGGGTCATACCTGGCGATTACTCCTGGCTCTGCACTCAGGAATTACTCCTGGCAGTGCTCAGGGGATCATATGGGATGCTGGGAATTGAACCCGTGTCAGCCGTACGCAAGGAAAACACACTACCCACTGTGCTATCTCTCCAGCCCCCCAACTGCTATTCTGAGATGGATACTATTGTTATTACACATACTCCATCTTGCATTCTATAAATTAGAACACTGAAGCTCTGAAAGTCACTTAGTCAGAAGACAGAGGCAATTCGAGCAGACAGCCTTACTACTCATGCTTTATCCACTCCATACACATGCTGCTTTGGGGGCTGGAGCGATTGCACAGCGGGTAGGGCGTTTTCCTTGCACGCAGCCAACGCGGGTTTGATTCCTAGCATCCCATATGGTCCCCTAAGCACTGCCAGGAGTAATTCCTGAGTACATGAACCAAGGGTAACCCCTGAGCATTGCTGGGTGTGACCCCCCCAAAAAGAAAAATACACATGCTGCTTTTCAGGTGGCATTTGGAAATATTTAGTTGCAGCATATCCTCCACATCTCTTCCATAGTCCAATCACGATAATTTCTGGGCATCCCAATTCCCACATTACTCTACATATGGGCCAGAAGCGTCCTGGGTTAAATTACCACCAGGATCATTTTCTCAGTTTAGAAACCCCAATAGAGGGACCAGAGAGATAGTAATTATAAGAGCTAGAATTAACTTCCTGAAAATTCAGCCTCTAGGGCTGGAAATGTGACTCAGCTAGACCATTTGGCTCATATGTGTGAGGCCTTGGGTTTGATCCCTGACTCCACAAATAGCCACAACATAACCAATAGAAAATGCAAGTTCTGAAAAAACTGAATCAAAATAAAAGATCAATGTGAGTGTGAGTGTTGGGACCAGGGTAAAGAGGAGGTGATATTGTACACTGTATAAAAATACATGTTATATATGGCACTCTAGGCTTTCTCTATCAAGCAATCATTTCTTGTGTGCTCTGACAGTTTTCTGATATTCTTTCAATTCCATTTAACTGAGACTTTATTACAAGGATATGGCCATTAAGCAGAGTGAGATAGAACTATACCCGTTGCAGGTGATTAATGCCAGGAAAAGTGTTACAAACCCTGCCCTGTCTGACCCTTTCCCTTCTACTTTTCTCCTTTATTTATTCGTTTTAATTTTTATTAGTGAAACACCATGAGGTACAGTTGTAGAATTCTTGTGCTTGGGTTTCAGTTATACAACGATCGAGTACCCATCCCTCCACCAGTGCCCATTCTCCACCACACTGATCCCAGTATTCCTCCCACCACTCCCCCATCTCCCCCTCATCCCACCCTGCTTTTGTGGCAGAGCATTTCCTTTTGTTCTCTCTCTCTCTCTTTTTGGGTGTTGTGGTTTGCAATAGAGGTATTGAGTGGCAATCATGTTTGGTCTATAGTCTACTTTCAGCATGCTTCTCCCATTCTGGGTGGATCCTCCCAACACCTCTTACTTGGTGTTCCTTTCTCTATCTGAGCTGCCTTTTCCCCTAGCATGTGCAGCTAGTCTCCAAGTCATGGAGTGAACTTCCTGGTACTTACCTCAACTCTTCTTGGGTGTTAGTCTCCTATTCTGTTAGTTTATATTCCACAGATGAATGCAATCTTTCTATGTCTGTCTCTCTCTTTCTGACTCATTTCAGTTAACATGATACTTTCCATGTAGAACCACTTGTAAATTTCATGACTTCATCTTTTCTAACAGCTGCATAATATTCCATTGTGTAGATGTATCAAAGTTTCTTTAACCAGTCATCTTTTTTCGGGCACTTGGGTTTTTTCCAGCTTCTGACTATTGTAAACAGTGCTACAATTAACAAACAAGTGCAGATGTCACTTCGACTATATCAAGGATATATAAGGCACTGGTTGAATTCCACAAGAAGAAAACATCCAACTCTGTCAGAAAATAGGGCAAAGAAATGGACAGAAACTTTCTCAAGGAAGAAAAACAAATGGCCAAAAGGCACATGAATAAATGCTCTTCATCATTAATCATCAGGGAGATGCAGATCAAAACGACTATGAGATACCACCTCACACCACAGAGACTGGGACACATCCAAAAGAACAAAAGCAACTGCTGTTGGGGTGGATGTGGGACGAAAAGGACCCTCCTACACTGCTGGTGGGAATGCTGACTGGTTCAGCCCTTTTGGAAAACAGTATGGTTGCTTCTCAAAAAATTAGAAATTGAGCTCCAATTTGACCCAGCAATACTTTTCTCTTTTAAATGTTCCCATGAGGAGCTACTTTCTGAACCCAATCACAAGGAGAATGTCACTGAAATTTCATTATTCGGTTATCACTAGAGAAAAAAAAAGCTGATTTTGATTTGCTGGGAGTGCCCATCAACCACTGCCATTTTCAGCCCTGGAAAATTACAAAGTTTCTTTCCTTAGAATTGTAAAATGTATTTGGCCTTTGGAACTCAACAGTGACAGGGTCAGTGGCTGGGGCAGAGCTGAACACTAATGTTATCACAGACCTAGAGCCAGCAAGGGAAGAGACAGCTCAGGAGCTGCACTCACAAGGTTGTCTTTTCGCTCTGTTCCTGGTGTGGGGTGGGGTGTGTGTGTGTGTGTGAGGGGGTGGGAGTTTTCCTGGTCATCACCAAGGGTTATTAATCAGGTTAATCATAGGACTTTATGACCATAATGCCAGGGCAGGAAGATAAAATCACCCTGGAGGAAGAAAGGAGAGAGCAGAATGAGAACTGATGCAACCTTGAAGGAAAGTGAAACATAGAATTTCACTGCATTTTCAAAAAGTTAAAATAATATTCAAGTACGAAACAGAAACAATGGATTGCTAGGAACTAGCAACTTAGTCAAGCATCATTGACCGCACTTAGAAAAAATGAGGGCCCTGGCATTTTAAATTTTTTATGAGTGGCCTTCTAAAAGAAACTGGAGAGCTGAGCGTTTACATTTCAGGGGAACCTGGCCAACAAAACCTCTCTGGACTCCAATGGAGGAGCAGGAGCTTAAGTCCAAGACACAAAAGCATGCTATTTCCTTGTAAAGCAACAAAATGCAGACATCACCCCTAGGCTCCTCAATCAACTGTAAGCTTCTCCACTCCTTCACCTTTTCTAGAGAAGGGCGGTCTGGATGAACTCAGCATTGTAAAATACAGAAGTTTTAAGATAGTCCTGGTTCTCTGTATTGTGTAAGTGTGAGTGAGACTGGCCCTGAGAGTCAAGACCTCCTTAAATCCGCCTCCCTTGACCTCCTACTAACCTCTTCCCTCTGGGCTCTGCCTTTCACACTTCCCTTTCTGCAAGTTTAGGGTGGGGTGTGGGCATTTTCAGAAGCAACTCTGGTGATTTTAGTTTGTACCTGGGAAGGAGTAACAATGCTTAATGAACAGGGTGGGTGGCAAATTGAAGGAATCCAACAGAAAGCTGAAAATCAACTTTGCATTTCTTTCATTATGTTAGTTGGAGGAAAAGAATTTCTCCAAATTCTTTTTGATCCTGTCTGCTTAAGTGTGTTATAAATCAAAGGGCTGCCACTAAAAATACAGGAATTTTAATACAGTTGAATTTTAAGTTCAGATAAATAACAAATGATTCATCTGCAAGGCCTATATTATTGTTTGTTAAATCCAGTGACTGTATTAGATGCCAAAGCCTGAGAAGTTGATTGTTTGAACCTTCCTAATTTATAATATGGGACACAGGTTGTGGATATAGTGTCAGGTCAGGGTGTAGTTCTGTGACATAGTATGTGCTTTGCACATATAAGGTCCAGGGTGTGATCTAGCACTACCAAGTAAATTTTTAAAAAATCCCATAATCAGATCAATTTGGCAGACATTGAGTTAAGCCAAGCTAACTAGGTTTAGGGGAAACAAAAGGTATTAGAATCCTTTAAATTGCAATCCTACAGTCTGGCCCTCCCTCATTTGGACACTCCTTGAATTTCCAAATTTACACAATCAGGGGATATCTTACAGAACTAACGTTTCAAAAACTTAACCACAAGAGGTGCTAAGCAGGTCAATGACAAAGTCAGACTAATGTCTGACTTAGATAATTCCACTTTTAGAAGTACTGATTTGAGAGGGACAGATGGGAAGGAAGAAACCTAGATAAGAGGCTATATTAGTCTGCGAAGGCTGCCACACCAAGTACCACCAAGTACCACAGACTAAGTGGTTTAAAACAACGGAATCCTCCTCCCTCTCCTCCCCCGCCACCACCACCATACATAAACAGAGTTCTGGAGACTAGATATCCAGGTTTTAGATGTTGGCAGAGTTGATTCTTTTCTGTAGCTTGTCTCCTTGACTTGTACATGGCCTCATTCTTTTTTCATGTGGTTTTAGCTCTGTGTTTGAGCCTTAATCTCTCCTCTCCTTTTTGTTTTTTGGTTTACACACAGCAGTGCTTATGAACTATGAGGGTGGGGGGTGACCATGTGGTACCAGGGATAGGACCCAGGGCTCCCACATACAAAATCTGCACTCTAGCCTTTAGTTATCTCCACAACCCTTAATCTTATCCTCTAAATCACACTGGATTAAGGACCACTCATATGACCTCATGTTGACTAAATTTTCTCTTGGAGTCTCCTATCTCTAAAGACAATTACATTCTGAGGTTCTGGGAAGTAACACTTCAGCATATAAATTTTGGGAGCACAAAACTCAGCCCAGAACAGACAACTGCAATAATTCTACTGATAGATGATGAAGTTGTGAATTAAAGTGATAGCAGAGAAAAAGCAGAAAAGGTACTGGATCTAAGGAATATTAAACAGAACAGAAAGGATAAAGCAATTGATTAGATGTGAACAGGCAAAAGTGGAGCATAGTTGCTAGAACAAAATGTCACTTAAATATAGTTGAATTCTAAACACATTGTCCCTTGAGTATCTTTCATTTATATACATCATGCAATATTGGATTGGATTTATTTCAGGTATAGAAGCATGACCAGCACAGATATTAAATATTTTCTATCTAGTTTCAAGAATGTCCATTGGTTTTTATACTGGGAAAACTTGCTAATCTCTGTATCATCCTCCAAACTCTTGGAAAAAAGCATTAAGCATCACGGGAATGCCTGACTTCCCTGTACCCAGTTCATTTTGCTCCAGTGGGTGAAGTTCCTCTGGTTCCCAAAGAAAACAAAGGCTTAGTGAGGAACAACAACTTGACCAAATGAGGTTTCCCTGGGGATTGTGGTTTTTCTGTTCTTTAATCACACCACAAACCAGATCTTCCTCGTCTTCCCTGTCTTCCACCTAAAAGTTAGATAGAATAGGCCATAATTTCTCAGAATCAAGATCCAAGTTAAATTTTGAGAATGTGAAAAAATTCACCTACTGATTCAGACAAATAAAATGGCAAAAGATATTGACTGGCAGCCTTCAGTGCTGCCGAATTTATAGAACAAACTCTCCTATATAAAAATTCCTTTAAATTGCTTGAGTTAGGAGACAAAGACTGGAAGTCCAATCTACCCTCTCAGGACCACCCACTGAACTCTCCTCCTGCCTTATTTGGTCTTGGTACCCAGAACATCAACTAGATGCCTAAACTATCAATGGATGTCTTGGTAGCATCCAGAAAATTGCGACAGTTACTATAAGTTAGGGCCTATCATTAAGGAGGTGTTCAGAATTCCTGTTGCTACAAGCAGCCTTAAAGTTAAAAGTGTTTAAGTAAAAATTTAAACTTAAATTTATCTTGGCTGGGGAAAAAAGTCCATAATATCACTTGAAATAACATGGATTCTTTTTCCATTGTCTCCTGAAGATTAATGCATTTCTGGCCTTTCCATTTACCAATGAAATTTGGTTGCTGTCACAGTGCATCCACTACTATATATTTTTTTTTGTCTCTCTTGAGTCTTTAATCTTTCCATAGCTTCCTTCTCTCAATCTATAGTTGAAGTGTACCTCATTTCAAGAGTTTTCCCTTGATCAGTCATCTCACAGCATTAATATTTAACCTCATAGACAGAAGACTTGCTTTGCACTCCTTATGCCAATAATAGCCGTTTGAAAGTCAGGAAAGAATTTCTCTGTTACTCTCCCGTGACTTCCAGCGTGTACTAAGACTATACTCAAACTATTGAGAAAAATTTGATTCAGAACCTCTACCCCTACTTTATCTGCTATGATGAAAAATTACCAGTATGTTTCAGTGTTACCATCTTTTCTTTGTGTAATTTAAATTCACTGTAAGTCCTTCAATTCAACTTACATCCTTTTAGTACATTATTGGCAACCCAAGACCCTTTGCTGGGTGCTTTCCATCTCCTAACTTCTTTTCCTCCTATTTTCTGCCCTTTCCGTGTGGATTGACTGTGTGATCAGCTCTGAACAGAAAAATGACAGATGTGACCCTTTAAGAGGACTTGTGAGTTTCTGTTCTCTCTCTAAGAACTCTGCCCCATAACCACAAAAGGAAACTTGAATCAATGCTATAGTGAATGACCCCATGGCCAAATTAACCCTGTCTTTCCTTATTGGCATTAGCTGACAGCCAGTCCAAAAAAAGAACTCCTTGACTGACCAAGAATACATTAAAGAACACTTAAAAAAAAACTAAAAAAAAAAGGTACAGCCTAAAATGCTGATTTAGAGTCATGAATTAGGAAGTGATTGCTGACCACTAAGATTTGGGATTGTTTATTCCTCAGTAATCATTAATTACCCTTAAAAAGGTTCAGATGTTTGGAAACATAAGAAACTTCTAGTCAACATAGCTCCAAAAAATGTATGCTTTGATACAATTGTGGAGCTCTAAATTCATGGTAATAAGAGAAAATAGAAAATAAAACTATATAGTAAGTCTTGTGGCCAAATATCTCTATACTCAGAAGTCTACAGCGCTCTAGGAAAGAAAGCAGGGAGAGGTCACTGGGGGGTAAACCTCTGCAAATTAAGAGGAATGAGAGGGTTCCACCTGGGGCAGGGTATGAAAGCCAATTCATGCCTGAACCCAGGAGATGGTTGGGGGATATAATACCACCACTATTGTCAAATGATAGGAAGATTAAAAATACTTACTGACCAGATAGTAGCGCAGGTATGGCTCTCCCGAGTTTGATCTCCAGCACCCCATATAGTCTCCTAGGCCCCTACCAGAGTGATCCCTGAGCACAGAGCCAGGAGGAATCCCTGAAGCCCTGAGCACCACAGGTGTAACCCAAACACACACCTCCCCCACCCATCCCCACCCTGCTCATGACCAAAAAAAAAAAAAAAGTTTAGTGAGGGGCTGGGAGACAGTACAGTGGTTAGACAAGTGTCTGACCTGAGTTTGATTCTTGACACCGGATGGTCCCCTAAGCATCAGTGAGTGAAGCCTTGAGGGCACCCAAGCAGCAATGGGTATGGTCCTTGAGTTCCTGGAACCAGAAGGGTGGCCCCAGGGTTCTGACATTGTAAGGCCCACACAGTATCCTTGAACTCTTGCATTGAAATGACCGCCAGTGAACTTAAAATCACTAGTGTATACCCCAGGCCTCCTGTGTGGAACCTTCCCCCACCAAATATATATACAGAGAACTCCAAAATATTATAAGGTTAGCACACTTGCTTAGCATTCCACTAACCCCAGTTTGAATTCTGGCATTGCATTTGGTTCTCTGAACACTGCCAGGGTTTACTCCTGAGCACAGAGCCAGGACACTGAAGGGTGTGACTATAAATATAACATAAGTATTCTCTACTAGTATCACACCCGATATCTCCACTGACTAGCTAAAATCAAAGGTCAGTACTATCCTTGTTTTACTAAGCAGACTTTGATAGATTTTATCCTTTTGACTTCTCTGTATGGTACAGAGTTTTTGGCTTCCTTCTACTCATTACCCACTTTTTCAGTTTCCTTTTGAATGAATGGTTTCCCTCTTCCCAAACACTTAATTTTGGAGAATGCTTAGGTTCTGTCCCAGGCCCTCTTCTCTACCCATATCATTTGACAATCTTATCCATGCTCATAGCTTTATTTTTTAATTTTTCTTTTCTTTTATTTCTTTTTTTTTAAATTGAATCCCCATGAGATACAGTTACAAAGCTTTCATGATTGAGTTTCAATCATAAAATGATTGGACACCCATCCCTCCACCAGTGTACATTTTCCATCACCAGTGTCCCCAGTATCCCTCCTGTCACCCCCACCTTACTTCATGCCCTGCCTCTATGGCAGATAATTTCCTTCTTATTCTCTCTCTATGTTTGGACATTATGGTTTGCAATACAAATAGTTAGAGGCCATCATATACCTAGCAGTACTCAAGGCTCTTTCCTAACTCTGGGCTCAGAGATCACTCCTGGTGGGGCTGAGGGGACCATATGTCATGCTGGGGATCAAACTGTGGTTGGCTGCATACAAGGCAAGTACCTTAAACTCTGTTCTTCCCACTGCAGAACATTTTTTTTTTGAGTGAAAAATTTTGTTTTCCATTTATTTCTTTTCTTTCTTTCTTTTTTTTTTTTTTAGTGAAACACCATGAGGTACAGTTGTAGATTTACAATTTTTTGTGCTTGGGTTTCGATTATACAATGATCAAATACCCATCCCTCCACCAGTGCCCATTTTCCACCACCATGGATAATATCCCTCCCACCCCCATCCCCCCCATCCTCCCCTGCCTCTGTGGCAGGCAATCCCTTGTGTTCTCTCTCTCCTGTTGGGTGTTGTGGTCTGCAAAAGAGGCATTGAGTGGCAAACATGTTCAGTCCATAGTCTACTTTCAACATGCATCTCCCCTCCTGGGAGGATCCTCCAGACACCCTTTATTTGGTGCTCCCTTCTCTATCTGAGCTGCCCTTTCCCCTAGAATGCCCGGTTGGCCTCTAAGCTATGGAGTAATCCTCCTGGTGCTGATCTCAGCTATTCTTGGGTATTAATCTCATATTTTGTTATTTTATATCCCCCAGATGAATGCAATCTTTCTATGTCTATCTCTCTCTTTCTGACTCATTTCGCTTAGCATGATACTTTCCATGTTGTACCACTTGTATGTAAATTTCATGACTCCTTCTTTTCTAACAGCTACATAGTACTCCATTGTGTAGATATACCAAAGTTTCTTTAACCAGTCATCTGTTCTTGGGCATTCAGGTTTCTTCCAGTTTCTGGCTATTGTAAAGAGTGCTGCAATGAACAAACAAGTGCAGATGTCGCTTCGACTATACATTTTTGCCTCTCTGGGATATATTCCCAGGAGTGGTATTGCTGGGTCAAATGAGAGCTCAATTTCTAATTTTTTGAGAATCGTCCATACTGTTTTCCAGAAGGGCTGAACCAGTGGACATTCCCACCAACAGTGAAGGAGTGTCCCTTTCCCGCCACATCCGTACCAGCATTGGTTGCTTTTGTTCTTTTGAATGTGGGCCAGTCTCTGAGGTGTGAGATGGTATCTCATTGTGGTTTGGTCTGCATCTCCCTGATGATTAATGATGTAGAGCATTTTCTCATGTGCTTTTTTGCCATTCGAATTTCTTCTTTGAGAAAGTTTCTGTTCATTTCATTGCCCCATTTTTGGATGGGGTTGGATGTTTTCTTCTTGTGGAGTTCAACCAGTATTTTGTATATCCTGGATATCAACCCCTTGTCAGATGTGTATTCAGTGAATATCCTTTCCCATTCTGTAGACTATCTTTGTATTTTGGTCACTGTTTCTTTGGAGGTGCAGAAGCTTCTTAGTTTAAGATAGTCCCATTTATCTATCTCTGTTTTCACTTGCTCGGCCAGTGGCGTGGCATCTTTGAAGATACCATTAGCTTCAATGTCATGGAGGGTTTTGCCAACTTTATCTTCAATGTACCTTATGGTTTCTGGTCTGATGTTGAGGTCTTTAATCCATTTTGATCTTACTTTTGTACATGGTGTTAGGCAGAGTTCTGAGCCCATTTTTTTGCATGCAGCCATCCAGTGATGCCAGCATAATTTGTTAAAGAGGCTTTCCTTACTCCTCTTCACATTACTTGCACCTTTATCAAAGATTAGATGATCATATGATTGAGGGTAGATGTCAGTGTATTCAACCCTGTTCCATTGGTCTGCAGTTCTGCCTTTGTTCCAGTACCATGCTGTTTTAATTATTACTGCTTTGTAGTACAGTTTGAAGTTCGGGGGGTTGATTCCTCCCATTTTCTTTTTCCCAAGAATTGCTATTCATGGGGGCTTGTTGTTCCATATAAATTTCAGGAGTGTTTGCTCCATTTCTTTGAAGAATGTCATGGGTATCCTTATAGGGATTGCATTGAATTTATACAATGCTTTCAGTAGTATTGCCATTTTGACAGAACATTTTGTTTTTTAATTTAAGAAATAGAATGGGTCTTTAGGCTAAACACAACATTGTAGAAAATTGACAAATTGGAAAAGTAGTACAGAAGAATTTTTTCTTACAAAGTCAAAGATACAGAAGATGAAATTCATTAAAAAGACTAAGTGGTACAGTTAGAATAGCTAAAATACATGGCACTAAGAGTCCTAAGGAAGGAAATGAGGCCTAGAGAGATGGGTCATGGGTTAAGGCAGATTTCTTGCTTGTGATCAACCACAATTTTGATTTCAAGCATCTGATATGGCACTCTGAGTACTGCCAAATGTCACTTCTGAGCACAGAATCAGTTATAACCCCTAAGCACCATTGGGTAGTCCAACCCCCTCCCTCCTTCCTCCCGCCCCACCCGAAAAGAAGGAAGTGATGAGAAGCAATATTTGAAAAGATGAATAGCAGAGACTTTTCAATGACTGAAGAAATCTCAGACCAAAGGAGCACTGAGTGCTAAGTAGAACAAGAAAGCTGATGTCTACCATTCATTCACACTGCAACAGCACTGCAGAGGACTAAAGAGAAGAATTCAAGGTAAGGAATGTGCATGCTTCACACATGGAAGGTACTGAGTCAGATTCTCAACACTAAGAAGGAAATAAAAAGAAAGATAGAAAGAAAGAAAGAAAGAAAGAAAGAAAGAAAGAAAGAAAAAAGAAAGAAAGAAAGCAGAGAGAGGAGTTTAGAAATTTCCAGAGAGGAAATATATATTATGGAGTGATGATTGTTCTGAATGAAAATTTCTTAGCAACAATGACAGATGAAAAACCTCATTAAAAAATATTAGGGGTACAGCAGGGAGGGCACTTGTCTTTTATGAAGCCGACCCAGTTTTGATTACCGGCACCACATGTGTCCCCCTCAGCCCTCCCAGGAGTGATTCCCGAGCACATTCAGGTATGGCCAAATTATCCAAATTTTAAAAATAGTTAAATATTAAAAAATAGGAGCCTCAACAAGCCACCATACCATTCTAGGTAGATGATCACTGGGTTGAAAACTCTGAGGACTTTTCAGAATGAGCGGGGGAAGGAGAGCCAAATTCTCCTCCATTCTGGTTAGGCCCAGCAGCCATAGATATACTAGATTTAATAGTATTTTGAGATAAACCCCCCCCCTTTTTTTTGGTGGGGGAGGTGAGGAAGACACATTTGGCTATACACAGGGCTTACTCCTGGTTCTGAGCCCAGGGATCATTTTTTGTGGTGTTTGGGGGACCATATGTAAAATTAGAGCATCAACCTGGGGTCAGCCATGCAAGGAAAGCACCCTACTCACTGTACTATCTTTCCCGCCTTAATAAAACATTTTTTTATAGGAGTTACACCCAGTGGGATTTTGCAGGGGTTACTCCCTGCCACACGGGCCTGAGCATTTAGTGCCTAAGGCCTAGAGTGAGATTACCTGGGGCAGTGCTGGGGTGGGACCAGCAAGGCCTGGACTCCGGTCTCACACACACCAGGCATGTGCTCCGTTCCTTTGAGCTGTACCTTCAGGCCCTGAAATAAAATGTTTTTTAAGAGAAAAAAATGTGTAACTTGAAATTAAAGCTAAATGATACTTTATTTTAAAGTCTAAATAGTTCTGTCCTCTTAAAGGGATTGTAATTGGCTAGACTTAATTTCTCCTCTGAAGGTTTTTAGATTTCAGTGATTGGAAAAAACAGAAAGTCTATTGTATGAGAAAACAGCCAATGTCAGCCCCTGAGTACTGTTTGACCACCGTGCCTGCTGTGCAGGAAACTGTATCTCTTGGTTGTTGGCATAACTGGCATAGAATTGCCTTGGGGATAAACATAGACAGTGATTCAAGAATGATGTCACATAATTGTTTAAAACAAATGAACCCAAATGGCAACTTGAGCCACATTCCAACTAGGTCATAAAACTTGTTGGAAAACCTTTCTGCCCTTGGACTTTTCTAAGCTTTTTTATAATATTTTGTTTTGGCATCTCTCTTCATCTGCAATAATGGAAAATAGTGAAACCAATCTCTACTTGCATATTTCCTAAGAAATATGCCTCTTTAGAAAACTGCTTAGGTGTCAACATATGGCTAAGAGATTGTTTTCTAGACAGTAGTGTGTAGAAACACTCTTTGCTGGAGGGTAAGAGCAGATATACACAAGAAAACTCAGGGATCCCAGGGAGTATGCTCAGAGAAAGGAGGGAAGAGGAGAGAGGAAAAATATGTGGTTCAAAAAAGAGCTTTAAAGATAGCTTTGAGAAAATCAGCCAGTGCCTACATATTCACAGAATCTCTGTTGCCAGAAAAACCGCTTTGGAGAAATTTCAATCTTCAGGAAGATTGCAAGATAAAAAATAAATGCTAGCAATGAAAGAAGAGAAGACAGGTTCTAGAAGTAGGATGTTCATTTCCTCACTCAGGGTTTGTAGGCAGGATGGGGCTGGAGATGAATTTTCTGGGAAACTTACTCATTTGAATGGTCACCTTTTGGGGGTCACCCCTGCGGTATACCCTACTAGGCTCCCCAGATTCACAGTCTTGGTCTTATATTACTTCATAAATAAATAAAATTCATAAATAAATACTTCCAGTCACTTCATAAATATAAAAGCACAAATTAAGGTTACTAATGAATTCTCTGCCTTTATGTTAAGTCAAAATCAATATTTTTAAAGTCTATGTTAATTACAAGTACCTTAAAAGACAGAATGTGGGGTCAGTGTAGAAGTGCCTATTTCATTACTGGCAAGGACAGAAACTCAGGAACCAGTGGCAAACTTCTAAGCTGGACCTAAGTCACATCTCCTGGGACCCATAACTATGTTATGGGTCTCTTCCTACCCTGGTCTTCTCTAAGTCAAATTATAGCTATTTTCTACAGAAAAATATTTGAATCTAGATGGGTCTGGCTAAGAATTCCTGGTCTACCAGACACATGTGTGAGAAGTTTTTCCAACCATGCTTTCCTTCACTATATCACTGTCATCCCACTGTTCATCGATTTCCTTAAGCAGGCACCAGTAAGATCTCCATTCATCCTAGGCCTGAAATTTTAGCAATTTCAATGCCACATTTCAGGGTCAGGGGAATGAGACCCATCATTGTTACTGGGTCTTGGCATATTGAATACGCCACGGGAAGCTTGCCAGACTCTGCTGTACAGGCAGGATACTCTCAGTAGCCTGCCGGGTTCTCCAAGAGCGAGAACTAGACAATAAGAAGTTACGTCACTGCAAATGCGGCCGCACGCTTCCGGGAGCTTGGTTCTTTGCCATTGATGGAATTACACGGTGTGGCGCCGGGGGCTGCTGGTGGGTGTAACACCTAGCTACTGGAAGATGGGGGATCTGGGTGGAGGGGGCCCAGTCCAGTCCCGATCCAAGCAGGCTTGGAGATCTCAGCCCTGGGTCCTGCACACGTGGATTCCTCTGCCGGTTCCTTCATGCGTGAGGCTTGTCCTTAAGCATGGCTGTGGCTGGGTTTCAGAGATCTACAGGTGCCGGGGCTCTGCTCAGGGTGGGGAGGAAAACTCAACCCGCCCCATCCAAGGAAAAGAACAACACAGAGTCTCCTGCCCCCACGCCTGGCTGTCCCCACCAGGGCCCCTTTGGGGGGCGGTGAGTTTCCCTCCCCGCCCTGAGCATGCTTTCCTTACAGTTATTAAATTTGAAAGGAAAAAGGAAGAAGAAAAAAAATGTGACTGAATGAAAGCACAGCAGTAGGGCGTTTGCCTTACAAGCAGCCAACATGGCCGACCCGAGTTCGATTCCTCCGCCCCTCCCGGAGAGCCCGGCAAGCTACCTGTGATGTATTCGATATGCCAAACACAGTAACAAGTCTCATGATGGAGACGTTATGGGCCCGCTCGAGTAAATCAATGAACAATGGGAGGACCGTGACCGTGACTGAATGAAAATCAGTAATTCATAGGAGCAAATAGGAAGGGCAATGGTGAACTTCTCAGCAACAGAAAGTTAGTACAAGAAGTCAGGTGGCTGTGTTCACACTTTAGCCCATTTCATAAAGATGCCTAGATATAATAAAAATGGACCATTCTACTCCTAGGACTACCAAACAGTTTTAGAGAGAATCATTTGGAAACTTTCAAGTTAAGAATAGGAGAACCTGGGTTGGGGAGATAGCACAGAGTTTAGGGCTACACATTTTGCATGTGTGGGAACCCAGTTCCATCCCTGGTATTGAATGTTTTCCACTGCCAGGTGTAGCCCTGGGTGTTTCTAGCAGTCCCCATCCTGCAGGGCCACCAAAGTGTTCAACCCAGTTGAAGTATTGCCTAGACATGCCCTGGGGTGGGGGTGGTGGCTGAGTCCTGTTGAGGAGTCCTCCCTAGGACCCCTGCACCACACATATATAAAAAGAAAAACATGGGGGACCCATAGAAATCAAGGTCAAGTTACAGGCATGCCTAAAAGTCATTGCACCCAGAGAACCGAGAGCAGAAACTGGTGTCCAACCCCAACAATTTTCAATGTGAGAAAGACATATCAAGACACACACACACACACAATACACACACACGGGCACACAGGGACACACACACACACACACACACACATGGGGACACACACACACACACACACACACACACACACACACACACTCCAGCTCTGGGGTCTTTACATTTAAGTGCAGTAGATTCTGTTGCCAGGGATCTGTGTGATTCTCTTCTACCACCACTGAGGCACAGCCTATGTTTCCATGTATGAAACAAACACAGGACAAATGCAGGGTGAGTGTTCTTAGGAACCTCTGAGTGGGTCCCATGACATCACCTGCTGCTTCCCCTCCAGACAGAACTGAAATCATGCATGCCAGCAACATAGTTTGGAAAATCTTGGATTTTTCCTTTTTGTGTTTATTTGTTTTGTGTTCTGTCTTTGCCTCTCAAGAAGAATATAGAGAAAGGGTGGGAAAACGCTACTTCAGAGTAGTATGGCTATATCAATGCACTATTTTGAAATTTTGCACAGATCACATAGGTATTACAGATTAAATAAATTTCACAGTAACACTGTGAGAGCATTAGAGCAGCAGTTTCCTTATTTCACACAAAAGGAAAAGGAGGAGAGAGAAGTTGAAATCGAGTGGTGCACTCAAACTCAAGTTAGGTGGAGACTGACAGGCTGATCTTTCAGTGACTGAAAGAGGAATACTCCAGTTTATTTTCTACCCACTGCTAAGAGACCCAAACAACAGGGCCTTTCTAATCTGCTGGAACAGGAGAGGGAAGATAATTCTATCAGTGCACTGATGAAAACTATGAACAAAGAACTGCAAGATAACAGACATCACAGAATTTCCTTTGACCACTTTATTCTTCAAATTGTTTCTAGATTTGCAGTTGAAAAAGTTTCTACATTGAAAAATGTAGCACCATACATTAACATATCCTTGGGGCCCTATTTCCTGGTAGAAACTACCCTTTCCAAGGAAGGGTTTTGGGTTTGTTTTGATTTGGTTTTCTTGAAGGATCCTCTCAAGCTGAGCTGAGGAAGCTCAGAGATTCCTGGGCAAACCAGGCTGGCAGTTCAGTGCTAGGGTCTGAGGAGGCAGTGACACAGAAGCTCTGTGGTCCCTGGGATTCTCTAGGTCACCCTGGGTCCTCAGGTCTGCACCTGACTGTGCTTGGGGCGTCATGTGCTAGGGATAGAGTCAGGGTCAGCTACATGCCAAGTATGCACCTTACCTCCTGTAAGTCTCTAGTCCCTCCTATGAAAAGCTTTTTTTAAAAAAAAATTTTATTAGTGAAACACCGCACATTTGCGGCCGCGCGACATCTTATTATGACATCTTATTATCTCATTCCTACTTTGGACAAACTGGCAGGCTACTGAATGTAACCTGCCCACACGGCAGAGTCTGGCAAACTCCCCGTGGCGTAACCAATATGCCAAATACCAGTAACAATGATGGGTCTCATTCTCCTAAAGAGCCTTGAACATAGCACTTTCTTAAAAATCTCAGGGCTAGGATGAAGGAGACGTTACTGGGGCCTGCTCGAGGCAATCGATGAATAACAGGATGGTCGTGATTTGTGATTCGTGAGTGAAACACCATGAGGTACAGTTGTAGACTTACAAATTTTTGTGCTTGGTTTTCAGTTATACAATGATCTATTACCCATCCCTCCACCAGTGCCCATTCTCCATCATTTACTTTTTTTTTTCAATTTTTGTTAGTGAAACCACAACATCCTATGAAAAGTTTTTTTTAAGTCAGTTTATTTTACCTTGATGGACGGCGCAAAAACTTTTTAAATGAGCACTGGACTTCAAAAGGAAAGATCTGTGCAGTGCCCAAGTGAGCCCCAGGAGTGAGAGGAATAATTTTGTAGCTGTCAGGATCCATCAGCTCATGGAGTGCTAAGTGGGCTGAAGGGAGGGGAAGCTCTCTACAAGCTGGGTGTATAGTTCCCATTTTTCAAGTACTCTCGTCTGGGGGAACCAACTATAAAATTTCATAGGTTTTACCATCTTGTCTGATAGAACTAGGAAGCCACCTTGGACAGAAGTCAGTTCTAATTTCACTAGTGTCCCTGGGCACTAAAACATCCATGCCCTGAAGTCTTTTAAAAAGCGGAAGAATGAGTAATCCTGGATTCATTTCTTTTCAAAGGACTAGGGAAAAGGCCCAGATACCATCAGCCAACAGTACAAAATTTTTAAAGCAAACTTAATGAACAAGCTGTTACTTCTCCAATCAAAATTTGTTGCAGATTAAGATGCTTTTCTGGCACCCCAGATGTTGTTCTGATTCCAGCTGTGTACTAGAAACTTCAGGACACAGCAAGAAAAGACAACCTGCAACACAGACAGCATAGTCCACAAAAGATGGTTGAGGCACAGGCAGAACCAAACTCAGTTTAAGATGCTTTTCAAATAAGGGATCATTTCTCCCACAAAGAGAATATTAGACCACCCTTCAGAAGGGTGATCTTGGGAACTCATGGCTCTTTAAATAAACCTGAATATCAAAGTACAAATTCTAGGGACTGGAGTGATAGTACTCCAGGGGAGGGTATTTGTCTTGCATGAAGCTGACCTGGGTTCAATCCCTAGCATCCCATATGGTTCCCCCAAGCTAGGAGTAATTCCTGAGTAGTGAAGAGCCAGGAGCATAGTCAGGTGTGACCCAAAAAGCCAAAAACAAAAAAAGAACCACACACAAAAACACTAACAAACAAAGAACAAATTCTAAGCTTTAATTCTTTCTCTTCATTGAGTGAGCCCTATTAAAAACACATCTGGCTATATGCAGGGAACTGGAAAGTTGCCTGTGTGTGGCAGTTGACTAGCCCATCAACCTTAGACTAATCATTTAATATGCAATTGGTAATTCACTGGCAAAGCTATGACCACTGTAATCCAACAGAAGAGAGCCTGCCTGGGCATGGGGTCTGAGGGTTATAATTTTAGGGATTTATTCCTTGGGAGTGTGGGCAAAACGCTGATGGAAATAAAGTGGCCCAGATCTGAATGCCTTATCATGAGTTTGAACAGCCTCCTCACCCCTGCCCCCCCTTTCCACAAGCCCTTAGGGCTTTGCAGTGGACCTGAGGAGACATAATCCGCTTGGCTCAGAAATAAAGGCAAAGGACTTAGGTGGCTCATTAGACCCTATATGGGAGACTTGGAAGAGAAATAAGTAATGATGTTTTCATTCATCATTGTCTCAACAGAGTGATTTTTTGGCAACATAAATTTAATGTTCTCATCCCCTACTTAAAATGGCTTTTCTTCACTTCAAAATAAAAGCCCAGATCCTCAGTACCTTTTGTATAGCCTCTGTGGTCCAGGCCTCCCTTTTTCTATAGATTCTTTCTTCAGTCCTTTTCTTTAATCCATAGCAACTTTACTTCAGTTCCTCCAATGATCAAGTTCTTTCTATCTCAAGTACTCCCTTTGTACTCTTTAATTCTATTTGTGCATAGCACAAATGTCACGTCCTCTAAGAAGCCCTCCCAGAATCTCCCTTTCCTTACCCTCATTAGAACAGGTAAAATTTCTTGTAATGAATGGTCTTGCAGAACACCTTCTTCATTTTCTTTAGGGCTTTGCAGTTGATAATTATGTACTTGCTTCCTTCTTGGATTAATTCCAGTCTCTCCTACTAGATTATAAGCAATGACTATTTACCATTATGTCCTTAATGCCTACCAAAGTACCTTGTACACAGCAGATAGAAAACTCAATGATCTCATGATGAAGGTGATGTGAAGTAGAAGGTGTGAACCACTGCTGTATCCACACCTGAATTCCTTCTTGGTCAATAACCACGGACACTCCAGCTTGCAAAAACTGGATTTTAAAGGAGCATTAACACCTGTGGATTAAATAAATTTATTCTTTTCATAAGACTTGGCTGTTCAGAGCATTGAAGGAATTTGAGAAGAGATAATCTCCCAAGTGAACCTGTTCACTTTCCACAAGCATAGAACTGGCTTGAACACATTCCATATGCCCTGTCTCTGGAAAGTGCCCAGGGCAAAATGAGAAAGTGTGAAAGTGGGGACCCTGCTGGATGGTAGGACTCAACATCAACAGATATTTAAAAAATATGTTGACAATGTGATTATGTCTCTACAATACACTGGAGGCAGAACAAAACAAAACAAAACAAATTGATGATCAACACATGCCACTGGCCCTCCAAATTAGGAGATCAATTCAAAATTATAAACCAACAAGCTCTCCTGAGCAGGGAGAGTTTCCCTTATCAATAACTGCCTTATCTATTGAGCTCAAAGCCTAAGGTCAAACACTTACTCAGAAATTTCTGCTTAGATTTCTGCAGATACCAGGAAGTATTCTACCCACAAGAAAGCCTATTAACCACTCTAGTACCCACCAGTCTGCAACAAACCTTTCCTATAAAGGTGCTTCCCTGTTTTTTTCCCCCTTTGATAAATCTGCTTCTTGTGACCAGGCAGAGAAGAAGTTGTTTTGAGGACATGAGCCCACCATCTTCCAACTTGCTCACTGAGTACCAATAAAGCTCTTTTTCTTCTTGTGTCTCAACCAATTGATGCCTGTGCAACAGTATAACTGGAATTTCAGGATTATACTCAGTAGAGTTTGAGAGAGAATACAGGAAATGCAGAACACATAAGCTTATTGACTTGTGTCGAGAGGCAAGAACAAAAATGATTAGAGAATAATTCCATGCCCACACAAATAGAACTATGTGGTTGTATGGTTCTTAAGTAGAGAATTTCCTTTGCATCAAGGAGACGATTTCTATGAGCTCATATCATTCTACAAGTCTTCCTTGAAGAAGGAAGTTTAAACTTTAAAGAAAAAAAATTAGAGGGCCAGGGAGATAGCTCAAAACAATGGAGACCAGGCTGTGCCTGGTCTTCTTCCTCCCCAGGTCAGTCATTTGAACCTGGGACTTGGCTTTCCCCATGTATGACCCCATGCGTCCTCTAGGACCCTGGCATGCTCACCATCACTGAGACTCTTCCTGTTTGTCTCCAACGTGGTGTCCAGTCTTCTTCCTTCTCCAGATTGTACCCCTGCCACACACACCAGGTACCCGTAGGGGGCGTGGCCTCTTCAGAAGTGGGTGTGACCTCTTCAGAAGTGGGGTGGCCTAATTTTGGGCCACGGATGCGGGTAGTTTACCCATATCCAGCAATCTCGTGTAATATCTCAGTTTCCATATTTCCACACCAACATCAAGAAACAACGCAAATCCCCACCATGAGGGGAGGACCATGAAAAGAGTCCAGAACCCTCATTAGGTGCTACTCACCTAAGGGACCTCTTTGAGAAAGAATTCAGATATGAGGTAATGAAGATGTTCAATAAACTCAATGATACAGTGAGACAGATATCCAGTAAATTAAAGGAGGACATGAGAGAAACAATTGAGAAAATATAGGAAGAAATGAGAGCAGAAATTGAAAAGCTATGCACAGAAATGTTACAAATAAAAGATTCGGTAGATGAAATAAAAAACTCAGTCTGTGCCCTCAACAGTAGAATGGCCACAGCTGAAGACAGAATCAGTGAGCTGGAAGATCAGCTGCACAAATCCAAAAGGCAACAACAAACAATGGCAAAGGACCTCAAAATAGCTCTAGAGCGAAACAGAGACCTAGGAGATGATTCCAAGAGGAACAACATTAGAATTATTGGAGTACCAGAAGGTCAGGGAAACAGTCCCAATGAAAAAACCACAGTTAAACAAATCATTGCTGAAAAGTTCCCAGAGCTGGACAATGCAGCCATTCATGATTCAAGGAGCCCGAAGGGTGCCAGCTAAAAGAGACCCTAACAAAAACACTCCAAGACATATCATAGTTAGAATGATGGATGCCAAAAATAGAGACACAATACTGCAAGCAGCAAGGTCAAAGAAGGAAATCACATACAAAGGAGCAACCCTTAGATTCACAGCAGACCTATCAGAGGAAACCCTGCAAGCCCGAAATCAGGGGTGGGATAAAGTGAAAAAACTCACTGAAATGAATGCTTCACCAAGAATACTCTATCCGGCTAAACTCTCACTCAAACTTGAATGAACAGTACACTATTTTGTGGCTAAACTACAGCTCAGGAACTTCATAGAATCAAAACCAAACCTAAAAGAAGGGCTAAAGGGGCTACTATAAGACATGACAAACCCTACAAGCATAACAAATCCTTACAGAAAGATGACACAAAACCCCATAACAGTAATCTCTCTCAATGTCAATGGTCTAAACTCATCAATTAAGAGACACAAAGTGGCAAAATGGATTCAGAGACAGAACACAACATTCTGCTGCCTACAAGAAACTCATCTGAACAGACAAAGCAAACACTGACTCAAAGTAAAAGGATGGAAAACAATCCTGCAAGCAAACAGTTCCCTCAAAAAAGCTGGGGTGCCCATAACTAGTATCCGACAACATAAATTTCAGGTTGAAAAAGATTAGAAGGGACAGCGAAGACCATTTTCTATTTATCAAGGGATACGTACAACAGGAAGAAATCAAACTCTTAAATGTATATGCACCTTATGAGGGAACAGTTAATATTTAAAACAACTGCTAACATTTTTAGGAGGGCATTGCTAGCAACACAATAGTGGTCGGAGACTTCAACATCTCCTTATCACTTCTGGTTAGATCAACAAGAACAAAACTCAGCAAGGAAACATTGGCTTTGAAGGAAGAAATAGAAGAGAGAGGGCTAACAGACCTATACAGGGCTTTACATCCCCAAAAG
Source organism: Sorex fumeus (assembly GCF_029834395.1). Lineage (NCBI taxonomy): Eukaryota > Metazoa > Chordata > Mammalia > Eulipotyphla > Soricidae > Sorex > Sorex fumeus. The sequence goes on from NW_026606155.1 coordinate 34,095,245, forward strand.
AAACAATACAGATTCTTTTCCAGTGCACACAGAACATTTTCCAAAGTAGACCATGTGCTAGGCCACAAAACATACCTCCATAGAATCAGAAAGATAGAAAAAGTATCAACAATCTTTTCAGACTACAACGCATTGAAGATAGAAGCGAATCACACAAAGACACTGAGAAACAAATCAAAGATCTGAAATTAAACAACTCAATGTTGAACAACGAGTGGGTCAGGAAGGAAGTCAAGGACAAAATCAAAAAATACATGGAAACAAGTGAAAATGAAGACACGAGCTACCAGAACCTATGTGACGCAGATAAAGCCGTGTAAAGAGGGAAATTTATAGCTTTACAAGCATTCCTAAGGAAGGAAAAAAGGGCCTACATAGATAACCTGACCTCACAGCTCAAGATCTTAGAAAAAGACCACAAAAGTAAACAAAACTTGGCCGAATGAAAGAAATAATAAAACTTAGAGCAGAAATTAATGACATAGTAACCCAAAAAACAATTTGAAAGGTCAATGAAACCAAGAGTTGGTTCTTTGAGAAAATAAATAAGATCGATAAACCACTAGTAAGACTCACAAAGAGAGAGAGAACCCTAATAAAACGAATCCAAAATGAAAAAGGAGACATTGCAACAGAAAGCAATGAAATTCAAAAGCTCATCAGAGACTACTTTGAGAGTCTGTATGCCACAAAACAAGAGAACCTAGAAGAAATGGATAAATTCCTGGATTCCTAAAATAGCCCAAGATTGTGGGACTGGAGAGATAGCACAGCAGGTAAGGCATTTGCCTTGCACGCGGCCAACCTGGGTTCAATTCCCAGTATTCCCATATGGTCCCCTGAGCACCGCCAGGAGTAACTCCTGAGTGCAGAGCCAGGAGTAACCCCTGAGCATCGCCGGGTGTGACCCAAAAAGCAAAAAAAAAAAAAAAAAAGAAGATTGAACCAAGAAGACTTGGGTTACCGAAATAGACCCATTCATATCAGGAAATTGAATCTGTAATCAAAAGTTTTCCCAAAAACAAAAGCCCAGGCCCAGATGGATTAACTAGTGAATTCTTCCAAACACTTAAAGAAGACCTGTTGCCAGTTCTCCTCAAGCTTTTCCAGGAAATTGAAAAAACAGGAACTCTCCCAAACAGCTTCTATGAGGCACATATCTCCCTAATACCAAAAGCAAACAAAGACACCACCAACAAAGAAAAAAAGGCACATGAGAAAATTCTCTACATCACTAATCATCAGGGAGATGCTGATCAAAACAACAATGAGATATCATTTCACACCACAGAGACTGGCCCAAAAGAACAAAAGCAACCTGTGTTGGCGCAGATGTGGCGAGAAAGGGACCCTCCTTCACTGCTGGTGGGAATGCTGACTGGTTCAGCCCTTTTGGAAAACAGTATGGACAATTCTCAAAAAAAATAGATATTGAGCTCCCATTTGACCTAGCAATACCACTCCTGGGAATATATCCCAGAAATGCAAAAAAGTACAGTTGAAATGACATCTCACTTCTATGTTCATTGGTACACTTTTCACAATAGCCAAAATCTGGAAAAAACCTAAGTGCCTGAGAATAGATGACTGACTGGTTAAAGAAACTTTGGTACATCTACACAATGGAGTACTATCCAGCTGTTAGTAAAGAGGAAGTCATGAAACTTACATACAAGTTGTACTACATGGAAAGTATCATGCTAAGTGAAATGAGTCAGAAAGAGAGGGACAGACCTAGAAAGATTGCGTTCATCTGGGGAATACAAAGTAACAGTATAGGAGACTAACACCCAAGAATAGCCAAGATAAGTAGCAGTAGGTTCACTCCATGTCTTGGAGGCCAGTCACACACGCTAGGGGAAAAGGCAGCTCAGATAGAGAAGGGAGCACCAAGTAAAGGGTGTTGGGAGGATCCTCCCAGGATGGAAGATGCATGCTGAAAATAGACTATAGACCGAACATGATTGCCACTCAATGCCTCTTTTGCAAACCACAGCATCCAAAAGGAGAGAGAGACAGGATGGGATGGGGGTGGGGTGTGGGGGTAGGGGGGATGGGAGGGAAATTGGGATCATTGGTGATGGAGAATGGGCACTGGTAAAGGGATGGGTACTCGATCATTGTATAACTGAAACCCAAGCACAAAAATTTGTAAGTCTACAACTGTACCTCATGGTGTTTCACTAATAAATTTTTTTTTAAAAAAGGGAGACTGAGCCTGCATTGTGCACAAGACCCTGAATTTGATCCCTGACATCACATGGTTCTCCAAACACCACCAAGGGTGACCCAAGGAGCACCACTTCTGCTTGCCTGAGAAACACTGCATTGCTAGGACTGAGCATTGGCACTGCCAGGCCAGCTAGGAGATCCTGAGACCCACTGGGGAGGCCTCCCCTGACAAAATTTGGATTGATAAGGAGAGCTGAGCAGTGACTAACGTACCCATAATAACATGTCTGCCTGAAGCTGCGTCAGTGTTAGAGTTGTCTTGGTTTGGGATGACTCTCTCAATAATTCAGGGGAAAATAAATCTTTTGTAATTTCTATGATAAATTGCCAACACTAGGTGTTGAGTTCGATTTTGCTTTATTTTTCAACTGGATGCCAGGATAAGAGTCCCACTGAATACCTGATATTGCTCATTAATCCCACATTCCAAGCTATAATCACTTGGTTCCATCAGCTGAATCAGGGTGGGGGGGGAATCTTATAGCGTGGACCATGAATTTTTGCTTAGTTATCTTTTCTATGATCAGAATCAATCTCCATAAAAACATTAGGTTTCATTGAATTTTAAGCAACTGTGTCTGCTTAGCTACTACTCCTCTAGAAGCAAGATCAAAGGCAAGTGTAGCAGCAAGTACTTTCCAAAAGGAGTCAGATACTGAAAGGGAACCTCAAGCATCTTTAGCTCTAATAATGCCTCTTTTAAGGCAAGTCATTTCCCTGGGGAGTTTGCAGCTCTGAGCCAAAGCAGGACAATAAAAGATCAAGGATGTCTTTCTAAGGCTGCATATAGAGAGAGGCTGACACCTTGAAGTTAGTCTTCTTTGACCCCTTTAAAAGTCAGGAAAGCAGAAAAAGTGCCCACATTACATTTTCTATAAGCTAGCCAAGCACCTCTTTCCTTTTTAAAGCCATAAAAGCCTATTATTTGTAGGGACAGGTGGGGTGACTCATCCTGGGAGATGAGCCCCACCTCAGCAGGACCCTCCAGCTGGTTCCTGCACTTCTCTTCCTTCTCCCTGACCTGTCTGGAAGTCACTGCTCTCTTCCCCACCAGCACACCCTCTCCCCTTGTTTCTGAACTTTTCTGCCCAAAGGTCTGTGGGAATGGCAATAAGTGTCCAAGTGAGCAATTCCAGGGAGTCCTCCTCTCCCATCAACCATTAATTAGACCTTGGAACAGATTCCAGTAGCACAACGGGAAAGCTACTGCTAAAAGTGGATTTTGTTTTGGAAGCGGCCCTTTGTCACTTTCATTTCCAGAGAGACTTTTGTTCCCCCGCGAAAAACAAAGAACAAAAATAAAATCAGGAGCCCGACATGCGTGACTCTACCAACAGGTGGGTAAAGTTTGTGGATGTCTCTTGCATGTGGAGCCTGGAGAAATTTGGTCCACCTGTGATTTTCCAGAGTGGGAGAAGAAATCACTGGGTTTCTTATTAAGGCCAATTATCAGTAAAGTGGGTTAGATCTTCCAAACTGCAACACAATACAAAACCTCTTTAGAAGGCACCTTTGCTTTTTGTTAGTCTAGGACTGAGTCTGCGTTAATACCATAGTCAATCAGTAGTACCAGTGACAATGGACCTGTACACATTTTTAATAAAAAACAAGTGGGTGTGGGTGTGTCTGTAAGAGAGAGAGAGAGAGACAGACAGACAGAGACAGAGAGAGACAGAGAGAAATGGGGAGACAGAGTGCTTTGTAAGTGGGAGTCTAGAATCCAACCCCCAAGGACAGCCTCTGTAAAGAATATTGAAAATTAAATGTTAAAATGTTGATTTTTCTTTATTGCTTTCCTACTTCCAGCTAGGCTATGTCCTTTGTTTTTTTGTTTGTTTTTAAGCAAAACAATGTGGCAGGAGTGAGGCCAATTACAAGTCTCCAGAATCTCCCCTTGTTAAAGCAGTTTATTACAATTATACTTCGTATTGTCCCTCCTAGCCCTTTCTGTTTGCAGCTGCAGCTAGCCAGCGTGGGCAGGCCAACCTCTATGCAAAGCAGCTCAGACCTTGCCTCCTCACTGCCAGGTGGCTTCTGGATAAGGCAGGAGCAGAACTTTTAGAAGGCTGTGTTGATTGGGCTGCATCTGAAGGAAGTGGGGGCAGTTGTGGGGGCGGGTACTTGGCGGCAGCATCAAATAAGATCACTCCCACTCCACGACCCAGCTTGAGGTGGGAGTTGGGGAAGAGCATCAGGCAGACAGGAGAAATTTTCACTTTCTCTGCTACAGAAGACCCCAACATCCCCCCAAATATTTTTATAAATATTTATAGGACAGTTTTACTCTTGAGAGTCCTATCATGGGAAGAGTGAATAAAAGAGAGAAAGGAGAAAAGAGATGGCACAGTGGGTGTGCAAGATTAGCAAGTGGGGGACCCTTGAGGGCTGTTTCGGGCCAGTTTTCTCATCTGCAGGAGGATGAGCTGTCAGATAGGAGCTACTTAAGCAGCTAGAGGAGAAGTTTGTTCCTCTGTACACTTGCTAGGGCAAGAGCCCCGAGGGGTCTAGGATTCGCAAAAGATTCTCAGCCCCCTTTCTTTTAAAAAAAATTAAATGATTAATTTATTTTTTTGCTTTTTGGGTCACACTCGGTAGTGGACAGAGGTTACTCCTGGCTCATGCACTCAGGAATCACTCCTGGTGGTGCTGGCGGGGACCATATGGGATGCTCGGAATTGGGAATTGAACCCAGGTCAGGTCGGATGGGTGCAAGGCAAAAGCCCTACCCGCTGTGCTATGGCTCCAGCCCCATCTCAGCCCCTTTTGATCAGGACCCTCTTATAGTTTTTTTCCTCTTCTAGCCCGCCCCTCTCACACTCCCCCCATCAGGTGTCACAGAACTGCTAATCTTTGGTTTGACAGCTTCCTTTTATTTCATAGCTTTTCAAAAGCTAACCCCCTCTGCATCCCACCCCCACCCCACTAACTATCCAGTACCCATTCACCTGACCCCTGAGCTATTGACAGTTCCATGGGGGGGGGGGGGGGGGAAGGGGAATAGAGCAATAGGCAAGGTCTCTGGTTGAAATCTCATAGATATCACTGAAATAAAGGGATCAAAGGTGGCTGCTTTCATTGGCTACTCTAGCACCAAGAACAAAGCTCCCAGAAGCAGCTGAGCTCAAAGAATAGCCTCATGAATGTAGGAGGCTAAAGGAATCTCCTATACATGTATTCTATTTAGATTCTTTTTCTCTGTCTCTCATACAAACACAAACAGTAACTGACACAGGATAGGAAGATATCAAGGGGGCTGGACTGAGAATCAGCAGGAAGGCAAGGATCAAAACTGGCCCTGGTCAGGGATGTGGTTCACTAGTTCAGTGCTGGCCTTGTATGACCCAGGCCTTGAGCTCAGCTCCCAGCTTTGCCAATAAAGGAAGCAGGTCATTGTCACATCTAGACTTAATGACTAAGAATTACTCACATCTTCCTATCTGCACCACACAGGTAGAAGCAGAGTCCAATAACTTGGCCAGAGCCAGCCAATGAGAACCCAGGTCTTGCGTGCTTCCAGACCTCCCCGCTGAACTCTGGATACAGGTTTGGTGCTAGGTGGTGACACCCCAAGCTCCGCCTGTGCTCCTGGGGACTTAGGACGGTGAGCAGGAAAAGTGGGTTCTTGCTCTGAATGCCATAGAGAAGGATGTGACTGAGCTGGACTTGTAAACTGGTTTTGATTTCTCTAAGCTAAGGGGAGACAAACACCAGGAGGGCAGACTGCGGCTCTGGGGGTACATTGGGGTTCTCAGAAATTGAGCCCCTGAACTAGGCTGATGTCCCCTCCCTCTCGGGGCTGGTCCAGTAGTGATGCAGGACCTGAGTCTCCAGCTCATTCATACAGGGGAGTCGAGGGAGAGAGCAAGACCTGGGAGAGTTTTAAAACCCCTGGTTCATTGGTGGGAGGAGGGGGTGGGTGTTTTTGTTTTGAGGTGGTTACTTACGGTGGTGAGGGACCATGCATCTACAGGGATAGGGGGAAGGGTGGGACATGCATTTTTCTGTTCTGAGCAGCATTCAGGGAGGAGATGTGACCAGAATTGTATTTATTTATGTATTTATTTACTTTTGATTTTATAACTTTATTGTCATCAGTTTAGATACAGGAATTCAATATTCCAACACTAATCCCACCAGTGACCAGAATTTTAAAAGAGCTCTTTTTGCCTTGCCTGCTGGCTAAGGAGGTTAGGTGAGGTGAAGGCAAAAGCTGCACTTAGTCCTAGAAAGAGCCCCTGGGCCCAGCCTGACAAGTTAACAATAACATGGTCAAGAGACAAAGGGGCTGTATGGGGCTCTTTCTACTCAGGACTCAGTGGAGTCTTTAGCCCCAGCAAGGTGGAGACTTCAAATTTAGAGAGTTTAGAATCTGGCCAGTTAAGGACTAGTTAAGTCACTAAGTGAGCTGCACCCCAGAGTCCTGAGTTGTAGATGGGGACAAGGTCAAGGAACTCAGATTTCTAACAGGTTTCCTGGTGTGTCATGGCTACACCAAGTCTTTAACTTCGAGGCTGAAGAGCAGGCACTGGTATAAAAAGGTTGAAGAATGACAGGGCTGGACAATAAATGAGCAAAAAATTCAAAAGGGTAGGAGAGATAGTACAGGGTTAAGGCTTGTCTCCACTACGCATATGGTCTCCTGAGCACAAAGCCAGGAATAGCCCAGAAACCTAAGGGTGTGGTCCCAACCCCCCACAACAAAACAACAAACACAGACATGAACAATAGAAACCCAGTAAAGGAAGGTAGGAAGAAGCAAAGTGGGTAACATAGCTTATGAGTCCAAAAAACAAACCTTGAAATGTTCTTTTCTTCTTTATCCACTCTGACCTCAAGCTGATCAAGAAATGTTCACATGTTTGATCCTTAGTCCAAACATGTGAACATGATGGCCTCCCAGCCTCTGTTATTGCAAGCCATGATGCACAAAGTAGAGAGAATAAGAAGCAAGGTGATTACCACAGAGGCAAGGGATAGGATGGGGTGGGAGTGGCGAGAGGGATACTGGGGACTTTGGTGGTGGAAAATGCTCTCCGGTGGAGGGATGGGTGCTCGATCATTGTATGACTGAAACTCTGAAACTCAATCATGAAAGCTTTGTAACTATCTCACAGTGATTCAAGAAAGAAAGAAAGAAAGAAAGAAAGAAAGAAAGAAAGAAAGAAAGAAAGGAAGGAAGGAAGGAAGGAAGGAAGGAAGGAAGGAAGAAAGAGAGAAAGAAAGACAGACAGACAGAAAGAAAGAAAGAAAGAAAGAAAGAAAGAAAGAAAGATTCACAGTTATGGTTAAGAAGCACTCTGGACCTACTGGAGGCACTCTGGTCCACAGGGAAGGCCAACGCTTTCACTTAGGTTTACTCTTTAGAACTGGTGCCAAAGAAACCCAGAGCTGCTCCTCTTCCAGCCTGCACTCATTTCTGTCCCTCTTTAGATGGTCAAGTGGCCTCCCACAAAGCATTAGGACTCTTGTCTCATAAAGCCAGGAGCTACAGGGTCTAGAGTGGTGACCAACCCTTCTCAGACTTCCCCACAATAGCCCTGGAAGCCAAGGCCAGGTACTGAAGGCTTTGTACAGGATGGGAGGCAGGATTAACAAGGAGCAGCTTCTGCAGACTTAACTCATCTTTCAAGTCCTCCTCAAACAACATGAGTTTGTTCTTATAGTCTGACTATGGGTCAGTAGGTCAAAATGAGTATTTGAATGCAACTGCAAAGGCAAATCAGATACAGATAAGGACAAAAATAACTCAGGTTGAAAAAACCCAGGAAAGCACATCCCTCTAGCAAATTCTGTTAACTATTTGATGAGCTCCAATTTGCTGTGGGGAAACCAAGGCACAAAAGTTATATCCAGGGGCCCAAAGCCCTTCCAGTGCCAACAGCCAGCTCAAGGACACTGGCCAAGGCTGAAGCTGAGGGCAGTAGGGGAACCTGGGAAGGGGCAGAGTTTGGGAGCTGGTGATGCTGCTGGTGCTTCAGGGGTTCTCAGCCCCCTGAAGCTGTCCAGTGACCCTCAGAGAACCACCCAAAGCTTTTGCGTGCCTCTAGGAGGTCTACCAATCTGAGTCTGACACACGTGGCTTGGCAAATGCAAACCAAGCCACACACCCACCCACCCAGAATACAGAGTTGTGCTCATTTTGTTGTTGTGATTGGTGGAAAATGAAACTAGGAATGGTGGATGGACTCTGTGTATCAAAAGCCTGAAAATATTTCCAAAGGATTTCGGGAAAAGTTTCACTCCATCCTTTCTCTTCCAGCCCCAGGCTGGGGAGTGGCCACGGATCCCAGTTTTCCATCCCTGTCAGAGAAGACCAAGTGTGGTGGGGTATTTTCCCCTAGGGAGGAGGTGGGTAAGGTTTGAAGGTGTTTCCTGAAGCCTCAGGGAAATGAGGTTGGGGGTGGGGGCTTGCTGATTCACTGGCCAGCTGCTTCCTGGCACTAAGGCGCAGGCTGCCAAGGAACAGTATTTTTCCAAGGTGATCCAGAGCTGTTACAACATTCCTGCTCAATCCCCATTAGACCTTCCTGTAAGTCAAACCAGAAAGTTGCCCAAACCAGCATTCCTGAGCAGTCAAGCAAACGAAAGAGTCCACACACATGTTGGCTGCTTTCAATAGCCCTTAATATGCTCCCCCCTACCCCACCCCACCCCCACCCCGGGTGCCCCAGTTCCCATCCCACAGCCTTGGATTTCCACAGTGGGGCCAGGCAGCTGTCTGGCTGGCACTAAAGCCACAAGAAGTGAATATGTGGCTCCAAGTTAGCCGGGAAGGGCAGCTTTGGTCTGGCCGCCTAACGGCATGGTGAGCTGAGAAAGTCTGGGGGCCTGCGCAGGTTGGGCCGAGCATGGCACCTTTTCTCTGCTTCTGCCTGGCTCTCCAGCGGCTCTCAACAGAAAGCGCCCACGTCCCACACTGAATCAGTCATTTTTCTGTTACAAGGCACTGGCTAGAAAGGGTGGCTTCCATTTGGTTGGAAATTGTGACATTTGCAATGGGGCATGTGCAGAGAGAGGGGAGGAGAAATTCTGGAATTATGACACAGGCTGCAGTAGGAAACATTAAGAAGAAAAATCCGTTGATTTCTCTTTCCTTATTCCTTCCCTGGCAAAGAGAAAACTAAGGAGTGGATGCATTCGGGGACTCAAACAGATGGAGCTAAAGAAATAAGGGCTTGCTTTTGAAAGCAGCAATTAAAGTCTAGCCCAGTTAGTTAGGATGAACTAACTGGACAGTGCTATCTCCATCTGGATAATTTATGGAACTTTCCAATGGAGAAATACTAAGGACTACTTTTAAGTCTAGTTCTTTAGATATGTTAAATATAACTAATTTGTATGGGGGGGAAGAGTTTATACCTTTCCTTTTGTCCTTATTACAGTCAGAGGGAGTAAGGAGGAAGAGGAGTATTACTATTGCTCTTTAATGAACAAAGTGAGTAAAGTTTGGGAGGATTTCACAGCTGGCCCTGGGCAAATGTGGAGTCTAGATCTAAATCCAAGCCTCTTGACTCAAAGTCCTTAGTCCTCAAAGTTAGTATTATACTATCAGCAGATTCCCTTGGCAGTACCTGGAATCCCAGAGATAACTCTGCCCCTTAGCAAGCAGGTGGCTAGAATCACAACTGAGTCCCAAACATTCTGAGAAGATACAGACCAAACCCAAGGCTATGATGATGATGGTGTTAGTTGCAAGAAGTACCAGGTGATTGTGGTATTGTGATTTATAACATGAAATACAGGTTTTGTCTTTGATCTATTCCTAGCACAGAACTCCTAAAACCCTTGGAATTTCCTGAGATAAGATAAGCACTTTCGGGCTCTCTCTCTCTCACTGTCTCTCACTCTCTCACACTCTCTCTTTCTCTCTCCCTCTCACACAGACACACATACAGACACATACACACAGACACACACACACACACACACACACACACACACACACACACCAAATCTCTGGAGAAAAGATGCTGAAGATTGAGTTTGAATTCAATCACCAATGGCCAATAATTTAATTAATTATTTCTATGTAATGAAGCCTCCAATTAAAAAAAAAAACAAATAAAACAAAAGCAAAGAACATGTTCAGAGAGTCACCAGGTTGGTAAACATGGATACTGGGGACAGAGGCTTCATGAAAACTCTACACTTCCCCAATCTCTACCTGTATATCTTTTTCATCTGGGATATCCTAAATTCCTTTCATAATAAACTGATAATCTACTATGTAAGGTCTTAATTCTTTGAATGACTCTAGCAAATTAAGTGAAACTGAGAAGGTTGTGGGATACTCTGCTACATGATCAGATAGGTAACCATCTCAATTTTGATTGACAAATGTCATGTCTAAAGTGTGTATATTTGGGACCACATGCAGTGCTGGAGATTGAATTTAGGTTGGCTACATGTAAGGCAAAAAAAAACCATACCTACTGTACTATCTCTCCAGCACTTAAACTGTGAGCACTTTATATATTTTTGGAAATTAACTCCTTACCGGACATGATTTACAAATATTTTCTCCCATTTAGTAAGCTGCCTTTTCATTTTTGTTGATAGTTCCACTGCGGTACAAAATCTTTTTTGTTTTTGGGCTACACCTGGCAGTGCTCAGGGCTACTCCTGGCTCTGTGTTCAGGGATCAGTCCTACAGATGTTCACAGGGTCATATGTGGTGTCAGTTGGATGAAAAGCAAGTACTAATACTCCTTCACCAGCTCTCTGGTCCTGGAACAATTTTTGTATTCTTTAACTTTACTAAGTTATTTTTCTACGTTTTCCAGGATCTTCTATAAAAATGAAAAGAGATAGCATCCCATGTAGACCCCCAGCACTGCCAGGAGTGATTCCTGAGCACAAAGCCAAGAGTAAGCCCTGAGCATTATTGAATGTGGCTCAAAAGCGTAAATAAATATGATATCTACAGATAAAGTTTTATTTCTTTCTTTCTGATTTGAATGACTTTTCTTTTTCCTGCTTAATGCAAGGACTTCTACTATGATGCTGAATGAAGATGGGGCAAATGGGGAGTCCTTACCTTTTTCTTGATCTTAGAATAAAAAGTTTCAGTATTTCACTATTGAGCAAGATGGTAGTTGTGGGTTTGTAATGTATGAACTTTATTTTGTTGAGGAATATTCCCTCTACACCTACATTGTTAATTTTTGTCATTAATAAAAATAAAATTTTCAAATGCTTTTCTACATTTTGTGAATATTTCACCACATACATTGGCCTGCACTTTTCTTTTGGGTAATATCTTCATCTGGTTTTGGTATTAAGTAATGTTGGACTCATAAAAGGAGTCTGGAACCATTCCCTACTGTTAGAATTTGGGAAATTTTGGCAAGAGTTTGAGAAGCATAAAAACTAAACTTCTTCAAATATTTGGTAGAATTTACCAGAAAAGCAATTTGGTCCTAGCTTTTATTTGGCTGAGAGTTTTGTTTTGCTTTTTTTAAATTACAGACTCAATTGGTCTGTTCAGATTTTCTTCTCCTTCATTTGTTTTGTGGTGTGAATGTGTGTGTGTGTGTGTGTGTGTGTGCGCGCGCGCGCGTGTGTGTGGTACCAGGGATTATACCCAAGGTCTCATATATGCAAAGCAAGTCCTTTTACAAACTCCCAGTTCCCCATTTCTTCTTAATTTCTGTGATTTAGTTTTGTTATAATATGATTCTAAGAACTTACTTATTTCTTCTAAATTGTTCAATTTGTTGGTGTACAGATGTTAACAGAACTATTCTTTGTACTTCTGTGGTATCAATTTTAACAACTTTTTTTCTAATTTTGAGTGCTTTTATCTTGGTGAGTCAAGCTAAAAGCTTTTGTTTTATTTTTCCCATAATACCAACATTTATTTTCATATTTAGTCTATTTTATTTCTTCAGATCTTTTTAAACTCTTCCTTCTACTATGTGCTTTATTTGTTCTTTTATTGTTCCTTGAGGTATAAAGTTTGATTATTTAAGATATTTAATGTTTCTTCTTTTTGTGAAGTAAGTGCACACCTGGCAGTGCTCAGGGCTTACTTCCCGGGGCAGGGGTGGGGTTCTGGGGGCAGGGAACCTTATGCGATGCTGAGAACCAAACCAGAGTTGGCTGCAGGCAAAGCAAGCACCTAACCATCTGTACTATCTTTATGATAACCTTTCTTGTTTCTTAATACAGGCATTTGTTTAGATAAAATTCACTCTTAGACTTCCATCTTTAGCAATTATGCTTTGGAATGTTGTGTTCTTAGGTCTTTTTTATTTGTCTGTTGATTTCTTCTCTGATCCATTGGTTATTCAGTAGCATATTTATTACTTATATAGGGGCACTTACTGTGGGACCGGGAGGCCATGTGGTGGTTGAAATCTAACTCAGGGCCTCAACCATGGCTTTACTATTTGAACCATCTCCCCAACCCAGTAGCATGTTGTTTAATCACCATGTATTTATGAACGTTTCAATTTTCTTCTTATAACTGCTAGTTTTATGCCATGTGGTTAGAAAACATGTTTGATATAATTTTAATTTTAAATTTATTAAGACTTGTTTTGTGGCCTAACATTATCTATAGATGAGAAGTTTCCATGCACACTTACAAAAGTAGATTCTGAGGCTGGAAAATTAGTATAGGGATTAAGGAGCATGCCTTGCATATTGTCAACCCTGGTTCTATCCAGGCCTCACACGAAGCCCTGAGCATTGCTGGATATGGCCCTGGGATCCTGAGCACCATCTGGTTGGTATCATGGAGCCAGAGTAGTGCTGTACTCTCAGACCCTCCCACTGAAATGCTTGCCAAATTGGCTGAGAGTCACAGGGAGGGGCCCTTCGACTTCCTGAGCGCTGTTTGGGAAGGTTCCTCCTCTACCCCTTAAAGGAATGTGTATTGTTTCCTTTGGATGGGATGTTTTGTATAAAAGCATATCTTACCTAAAACACTTTTTAAATCCAATATTTCCTTATATTTAGTCTCATTCTATTGGTTCAGTGGGGTATTGAAATTTCCCACTATTAATATATCATCTAATTCTCCTTTGGGTCTACTGGTATTATTTATATAGTTAGGTGCTCCTATATCCTATATAATACAAATATTATATTACACGTTGAATTGATACTCCTCCCTCTTTTTTGTGTGGGGAGACATATCTGGTAATCCTCTGGAGTTTCTCCTGGCTTGGTGCTCGGGGAACCACGTGGTGCCTGGTATTGAACCAGGGCATGCAAAGCATGTGCTCATCTGTTGAGCTATCTTTCCAGCCCTGGCTTGACCCTTTTAATAATTATACAAGAACCTTTTTGTCTCATAACTGTTTTAGTTCCAAAGTCTATTTTGTCTGATAAAGTATAGTGATTGTAGCTTTCTTTTGGTTTCCACTTGAATGGAATCTTTTTATCCCTTCACTCTCAGTATGTGTATATCTTTAAAGCTAAAATGAGTCTTTTGTATATAGAGGCAGCATATAATTAGGTCTTGTTTTGTTTTGTTTTGTTTTGTTTAAAGCACTGTCTTTGGAGAATTTAGTCAGTTTAAATGAAAAGTTATACAACAGCCCAAACATCAATCAAACTAAATGCTCATCAACAGATCCATGAACAAAGAATTTATAGAGAGATAGATTGAAACAAATATACAGAGATAGATACAGTGGGTAAGGCACTTGCCTGACAAGAAGGCAACCCAGGTTTATTCTCTAGTATTGCATATGTTTTCCCAGGACCCACATGCAATCATCTCTGAGCACATAACCTAAAGTAAGCCCTGAGCACAGCATGGTGTGGCCCCCCAAACCAAAGTAAACCAAAATAAAAGAACCTATAGTATAGTTGCTCAATGAAATACTACTACATCACTTAAAAATATTAAATTGTGTCCTTCGGAACAAAATGAATGTAGCTTGAGGTGACTCTGCAAAGTGAAATAAGTAAAAGACAATTACCAATTTTGATACTATGTAGAATATGAATTCTAAAAAAATGAACTGGCAAGAAATGAACAAAAAACTAATTAAAAAAAACCTAATTCATTAATTCAGTGAAAAACATGGCAGTGCCAGAAGGAAAGGGAACGAGGTTGGGAGGAATGAGCCGAGGGGTCTTTTTGGTAGTGGAACAGCAGAGCAGAGGGACTGTGGTGGTTGGGAGTGGCAAAAACTGCACACCTAAGAGGCCATACACCTAAAATATAATACTGTAAACTAATAACAAGCCAATGGAACATTATAATGAAAAAGATTAAAGTTATTAATCAGTATGGAATTATTGTCATTTTGTTTTCTGGTTGTGTTTTAATTTCTTTTTTTTTCTTATTCTCTGTCTTTGAATCAGGAGGCATAGAATACCTTGTGTAGTTTTAATATGGGCAGTATCTCGATCACCATGTTAAAGCTGTGTTGCCAGTGTACATTTACTTTTATTTATTTATTTTTAAAATTTTTATTAGTGAATCACCGTGGACTTGGGCTCCGGGGGCTAACTGTCCCCCCCACCTGGAGCTCTGATAGGTCACTCCACTCGCCCTCACACTACCGGCCTCACCTCTGCCCTGTAGAATGTTCTTCACCAGCCTGTAAGGTGATGCTGGCATTGCTTATTTATTTATTTTGCTTTTTGGGTCCCACCTGGCCATGCTCAGGGCTGACTCCTGGCTCTGCATGCTGCAATCACCTATGGGATGCCAGGGATGAACCTGGGTCAGCTGCATGTAAGGCAAATGCCCGCCTTGCTGTGCTATTGATCCGGCCCCTGTATTGCTTATTAATGTGGCCGGTTTCCCCTTTAGCATTTTTGTTGTTGTTGTTTGTGTTGTGGGGACGCTAATCAGCTGAATGTCTTTGCTTGAGCGGGCCCAGTAACATCTCCATTGTAAGACTTTGTTGTTACTGTTTTGGCATATCAAATACAGCACAGGTAGCTTGCCAGGCTTGCCACTCACTTCCAACTGCAGCTGAAGCCCAATCCCCCTTCTAGTTCTCTTACTAGGAAGAGCAAGTTTATTTATTTATTTATTTATTGGAATATTTGGGGCTGGAGCGATAGCACAGTGGGTATGGTGTTTGCCTTGCACGCAGCTGACCCAGGTTCGATTCCTCCGTCCCTCTCGGAGAGCCCAGCAAGCTACCAAGAGTATCCCGCCCGCATGGCAGAGCCTGGCAAACTCCTCATGACGTATTCGATATGCCAAAAACAGTAACAACAAATCTCACAAAGGAGACGTTACTAGTGCCTGCTCGAGCAAATCAATGAACAATGGGAGGACAGTGCTACAGTGCTCTGCCTTTGATAATTTTTCATAAGCATACCAATAAGCACTTATTGACTTGCTTATCTTTTTATGTGCTTACCAAAAGTTTTTCTCTTTGCAATTACTATGAGGTTTTCATAAAATAGCTTACATTTTAGCACTACACTTTAAGTTAGCAACGACTTAAGCCTGAGTGCATGCTGTAGCACTGTATCACTGTCCTCTCATTGTTCATCAATTTGCTTGAGTGGGTCCAGTAACATCTCCATTGTGAGACTTTGTTGTTACTGTTTTTGGCATATCAAATACAGCACAGGTAGCTTGCCAGGCTTTGTTGTGTGGGCGAGATACTCTTGGTAGTTTGCCGGGCTCTCTGAGAGTGACAGGAATCAAACTCGGGTCGGCCGGGTTGGCCACTTGTAAGACAAATGCCCTACCGGCTGTGCTATAAGATCTAAACTTTTATTCCCTTATACTGTGTGTATTTCATATCACAATTTATGTTTTTGTTATGCATTATTAAATATTTTTAACTTTGTTTTTTAGCTTTCTTATTTATAAGTGATTAATCTGCTATTATTATTATAACATTAAATTATTCTGATTTATATATTTATATTTACCAGTGAGATTTATGCTTTCATAGATTCTTCTGTTACTAATAAGAGTCCTTTTATTTCAGCTTAAAGAATTCCCTTTAACATTCTTTTATGATTGATCTAGTGGTGATGTGTCTCTTTAACTTTTTTCAAGGCTATTAGCAAATTTTTTATCCTGAAAATTTTTCTCATAGTATGGGGGGGGGGTGCTCCCAGTTATGTAATAAGCTGCTTTTCTCTTGATGCTTTTAAGGTTCTCTCCTTGTCTAACTTTTGATAATGTATTACTTGTCTTAGTGTGGGTCTCCTTTAATTTGGAAGTCTGGGGGCTTTCTGAATCTGGACATGTTTCCTTTCTTAGGTAAAGAAAAGAGAAGTTTTTTGACATTATTCAACTATGTTTTTTGTTCCTTTGTCCTCACACTCCTTCAGAGAAAATAAGTGTCCTTTCATGGAAAAATAGGGCTGTTCACTCTCCAGCTTCCTCTCTTTGGGGACTTGAAGAATATTTATAATGATAAACAGTCTATCCTTCCTCCACCCGTTACCTCCCAGACCCCAAGAACCCTAATTATATTCTTCTCCTTCAAAGGGAGAATACAACCTCTCTATCCACAGAGGCCTAAATTACACATTCATGTAAGGTTTACACTCCATCTCACTGGTTCTGTATTATAACTGTACAAAGGAACCATCGAGGGGGCTTAAAAATATCACCAATCCCACTTGGAGAACAGAGCTCCCGGAAGGGCTGAGGCTTGCATTTCCATTGCCAAGTGATTGATTTCAGGTATGTGGCACTAAACTAGCCAATGGCTTATAAGGCCACGAAGTTCTGGGAAGGTTTTCTACATTAAAATGTTGTGAGCCTTAATGTTTCCAGAGATTGTTGTCTGTTTCAAGGCAAGGAGCTCTGTTTAGTAA
The DNA here is from genome assembly GCF_029834395.1 of Sorex fumeus. Lineage (NCBI taxonomy): Eukaryota > Metazoa > Chordata > Mammalia > Eulipotyphla > Soricidae > Sorex > Sorex fumeus. Next base: position 34,112,237 of record NW_026606155.1, read on the forward strand.
GTGATCTGTGATTCTTATTTTATTTGTGCTTCATTTAACTTTCTGAGGTTGTTAATAACTTGATTTTCACAAGCTATAATTCACAGATAAGGAATCCAAAGTTCCGAAAGATTTCATACTTTCTCCCCAGTGATAAAGTAGGAACAGAGCTACCATAAACCTGCTTTCTCCGTGTTTCTGAACATAGGACTTTATTACTCTTTCCAGAGTTTTGGTAAGTCATCAAAGCCAAAACAAGTAAACAAACATCTAAAAATTTTGATTTGTAACATTTGCCAGTATTTGCAGAGTAAATTTTAAACCATGACCAATTTGAGTTATCATTGTTAGCTTATTGACTTAGATACAACAGGTTCTTAGGAAACAACTCCAGCAAGCTACTAGAAATTGGAGCGAATACTTCACTAAAGCAACCCAATCTCCAATGGTGAGAACCTTGTTTCTCCCTATTCTTCTAACAGAGCTTTATTTCAACACACTTTATCTCCTGAGAGTATATCTTTACACTGGAGTGTTGCATTGTTAGAATGAAAGCCCAAATCTTTCTTTTTCCTAAAGTGAGAATAAACATGAATAGAAGTGAATTTCAGCAGTTTCCTAATGTCTCATAATGATGCAAAGAGAAGTCTCAGAGGACTGTGTCACTCAGCATAATGGTGACACGAGTCTTTACCATTTGCTTTGTCTTTTTGCCATCTGAGATGCTGTGCATTTTGTTCATACTTACTGAACCCCACAGCAATGCTGATCACAGATTCATGACAGTGTGGTACAGTGAAAGCACCAAGGGCCTGGGCATACAGCCAGTGGAAACATTAATGATGAACCAACTCCAGGCTGCCCCAGTAGGCCCCGGGGAAGCTGCACAATTATATTGTGCTTGCTCAGCCCATTGCAAACTGTGGTATGACGGGCTCTGGGGACAGGCTCTCTGTGTCTCTGATTAAGCTTTCTGACCATCATCTCAACAGGGACTACAGATTGGAGATGTCCAATGATGGTGAACTTCCCTTCCAAGGATGGTGATGAAATATCTAACTTCCTTGTGATAAGAGTATATTTTTCAGTTAGAACAAATTTCACGCCACTTTTATAGCCTGATGTGTCCCTACTTCTAATGTTGAGTCCTGTAATTTACTAGCCATATGTTCCTCCCCATATGGCAGAAGTATCTATATATTAGGTCATGCTATGGTGGCAGACTACCACCATAATCTTAGCAGCAATCAATACTCGAAAGAACAATGATTTCTTGGAATTGAAAAATATCCATTCAGTCTTGGCTAAGGGTTTGACTCACGATTATCAATCATTCAGAAACTTCGGCTGTTGGAGCCCAACTGTCATCTCTCAACATGGCCATTCACTGAGGAAAAATCTCTCAGCAGTCCGAGAAGTTCTGACTTGCAAGATTTATGCATTGTCCTGTTATATAAGTTAATGGCTAGAACTATCTGTGTGGGCTCACCTGTCCATTAGTGGGGCTACAATGGGGCTCTGATTACATGTCCAGGAGGCAAAAAGCTGGGCATGTTTGGAAATCAGCCCACATGATCACCACAATAGCTCTTTACATATTTGAGTGATTATGATGTTAGTCTGCCTGTTCCTTTCTGGAGGAACTAGGCTAACTGACAGCTTACCTCCTACTTGCTGTGCTATAAGCTTTTTGCCTTCCTCATTGCTCACTCCCATCTCCTCTGAAAAGAGGAAACTTGATGAAGTTTGATTTCTCTCCACACATCGCTTCTCGGCCTTTTGGCTAAGATCAAGTGTGGTTTCTCTCCACATTGGTGTTTAGAGCACAGCCTTCCGGGCAGTTCTAATTGTGGCAAAACTCAGTGAGGACTCATTTCCGCTTCATCTGAAACACTTCAGTTAAAATTCTTTAGACCACAGCTGCATTTTGATAGGTTTAATGTCCTAATATTTGCTGGAAGAATATATCTAATTTCTCTCTGCCCTCTGTAGGATAACACTGTTTTTTTCTTTCCTGCATAGCCTCAGGTAGTTTAGGTATATTGGGTTGCTCCCATCACAGTGCTCCCATTTCTCTGTGTTTATTTGTAACTTCTTTCTCTGTGCTCTGTTGACCTGTAAATATTGTTTTGCTCTTCTCCCTATGTTCTTTACATAGTTTATTCAGAGCAATGTCCTTTTTGTATGGACACAAGAAGACAGTATATGCTATGCTTTTATAATGTGACTCTCAGTGATATTTCCCTCCTAGGGCATCTGTTCTTTCACCTAAGTCTCAGCTGCCTTTACTTCCTAGTGCCCCCAAAAGCAGGTCCTGAAGAGGGACTGGTTGGAACCAGGGCAAGTGGTAAGCTATGTGCTACCCTGGCATTGAGATGGGCCTGGCCAAAGTGCCATAATGCTTAACTATAAGTTAAGAGCTTTGTCATGGACAAATGCTGTCATGACCCAAAAAGTAGTAACTAGATTCGGACCCTGCTAGGGTTAGGAATGATTAATCTGGCTTGAGCACTGTAGTTTGAGTCTGTGGCACGATGTTCCCAGAAGAGCTGCCCTACAAGCCTCAATGTTATTTCTTACTGTGTCCATACAAAAATAACTAGTATTGAGATGTTGATAGTTGGAAAGGAGAAAAACACCTTAGGTGGTATTTTGCCTTTGGGCAGTCAGGAAGGGCTTTGGAATACCCTTTGGTGGTGTTCCCTTTGAACTTGGTGGGCCTTCAGGAAGGGCTTTCTTATGTTGATTTTGCCACCTGCAGTGTCAGCCCACAGTGCTGGGGAATTGCAGAGGCAAGAGAGCTGGAGAGAGGAGCATGAGATGGGCGGCAAGATGGTCTGAGGAGAGGCTAGCAAGGCGAACAGAGGGAGAAGAATGTAGAAGAATAATACAAGAGCAGGCACGTGGAGAGAGAGAGAGCCCAGGCTGCGTGATGGAGCACAGAGAAAGCAGGAGAGACAGGAGGAGACAGGAATGAGAAGCAGTGTGAGACTAGAATGGGAGGCTCAGAGAGACTAGGGCAGGCGCATGGGGAGAATGGAATAAACGGCATCTGATCAATCAACTGGCATGGCCCTCGTTTTGTCCACTGTCTACCCCATGGCCCAGGCCACCCCGGCTGGGCAAGCGGCCTGGAGGCCCCCCAAATGCGGGCAGCGAGGGGGAGAGCCGTCGAGGCACCCCTGGCCTCCCCTAAAGAGTTTTTACAGCCCTCATCTAAGTTTTTACTCATACTGTCAAGTTCCTTTACATCTTACCTGATGTAAATTTCCATTGTCACACTGTCAGGATCAGGGCAGGTTATATTTCTTATACTTAATCCAGCATAGAACTGTAAAGGCTTATCACCTTTGATGTAAAGAAGAGTGAGATTTAGCTCTGTTAATAACATTCAAGAGCAGGTTGGGTGTGTAGTAAGTAGGAGGCAACTAATCTTAGAGGGAAATATATTTTTTAACAGATATATTTATATAATGTATATATATAAAAGCACACAAGGCCCAACCTTTAACAACATGTTAGTGATCTCTTATAGAAGGGCTTAATGGCCCCTGGGTGAAATACAACAATCTTCACACTCTTTCCTTTAAGGATACATTTTTGTAGCATTTTCAGCCGTTTTTCATAACAAGTAACACAAAATATATTATTTCAGTTGTGCTTTGGGGCAGGGATTGGGGTTTGGTATGAAAACATCCAAAATATGATGGTGGGAAGGTGTAATGGTGGTAGGAATGGTGTTTGAATATTAAATGTAATCAAATTTATTGTGAACTACTTTATAAAATAAAAAAATTTATAAAAGAGTAGGTTGGATTTTTTCTTTTCTTTTTTTTTTAGGTTGTTGGTTACACCCAGCTATGCTCAGGGATTACTCCTGGCTTTGTACACAGGGATTCCCTCTGGTAGGCTTGAGGGACCATTTGAGATGACAGGGATCGAACCCAGGTAGGCAGCATGCAAGGCAAATTCCTTACTTGCTGTACTATTGCCCCGGCTCCAGCATGTTTCTTATGTACTTATAAAATGCCAGGTACTATGGATACAATTATGAGACACTTGGGTGAAAAACATTGTCAACTGAATAGGTATTTCATGAATACAAATAGTTGGTAATTAATAAAAGTTTAATTAATGGTTCCCAACGTTCATTTACATCTAAATCTTTTGGAATGGCACAAGTAGTCTGAGAACAAAGTAGCACTTGGTCTCACTGTCAAATATTTATGTATGGTTATGATGTTGGCTGTCTGAAATCTAAAATAAGATTAAAGGAAGATAAAAACAAAAAGTTGTCTATCCCAAGGGATCAGTGGTTAGCCAAAGTTGCAAAAGCTACCCCAGGTTAACAATAATCTGTTAATTACCATACTTTGGGGTACCATTATGTAATAACCCTGGCTGGTCACAAGGAAATGATATTTTGTTATGTAGGTTGCTGAAGCTCAGCTAGGCGAAGCCAAACATATATTACTAACTGGTCTAGTAACCAACAAAAAAGAAAACAAGCGGAGAACTTTGCAGGCATACTTTCATGAAGTCTTGCAGTCCTAATGATCAATACCTCTTTCTGTACTCATAAATCACAAATAATAATGCAGTCTGTTACCTCAAGGATTTATCTTCATATCACTTATCTTCCATGAGCTATATATAACCAATATAACATTTCCATCGTAGATCATTTTCCTTGTGTAAGCAGCTGAGGATGCAAAGGTGACGCACAATGCTTTCTCTTTTATCCACAAGAGAATCTATTATTAGTTCCTAGAAGGGATTTTAATGTTAGATGTTTTTTTCAATACCACATGTAAGCAAATGTGAGAAATAAGAAAAGCAACCAGGAATAAGATATACAATTTTTAGGAATAAGTAATCTGGGTAAGTTGAAGAGGAATCTAGAACCGAGAAGGTTCACAGAGAAGTTGCATGCGCGTGCTTGGGTGTGAAGTGTATTGCAGAAGAAGGATACCTAGGTTCTGGTGGTATATGCTGAGGACAGTGTGGTGCTCATGACTACTGGTTAGTCTTTTGTTCAATCACTCATAAGAGCAAAAAGCCGGAAAGAGAAAACTTGATATATTCTGCAGGCCTTTTTTGACAATGCTAGATAAAATTATTGGGTTTCTAACTGAAATCTCTTCAAAAGAAGATTCATTTTAGACTAGTCCGCTGTATTGTCTGACTACATTCAGTGTCCATGCAACCTTTGCTTTGTGTAAACAAATCAAAATTTTAGCTAGGACTCAAGATCTCAAAAGAATGAACCCTCTAGAAAGAAAAAGATCGGGGCAAGATAAGAAAGAAAGCTCTTGGTAGTCTGGGAAGGCTTTTCATGAGGAGAGGTTGCTCAGATCCAGCCTCTAGACAAAACACACAAGAACACAAAAAATACAGACATGCTCACATTTTATTAGAAAACTTCTTCAGTATCTTAATGTAAGAAGGAAAAATACCCTGGGTTCTGTTACTGGCTTCGAAGACTCAGACACTCCAGGACTTACTAAATATTGTGAGCCCCTGCTCTTCTCTGAACCAGTTGAGGGGCATGTGGAGTGTCCAGAGTGTGTCCAGTAGGCACTGTTGTGTTCAGGTGTGGCCCCCGTACTGTGTGGTCAGAGGTGAGTGAAGTAAGGTGTGATCCAGCAGAACAAAGCCATTCCTGATAGGCTCAGGGAGGAGTCATATCAAGAGAAAACCAGGGGTATTTCTCGGATTTCCTTGCAGGTTGAGCAGTAAAGCTCCAAGCTTAAGACTGATCCTGAAAGTTCAACAGGGCAGGGTGGGCTAAAAACATCCCAGGAGTTTTCAAAAATCTCCTCAAAAATATCTCTGCAGTCAAGTTAGAAAATGAAAGGCCCTCCAAGGTGCACAGCGGTTAGGGCGTCTGCCTTGCACGCAGCCAACATGGCTGACCCGAGTTCGATTCCTCCACCCCTCTCGGAGAGCCCGGCAAGCTACCGAGAGTATTCGATATGCCAGACACAGTAACAATAAGGTCTCCAATGGAGACGTTACTGGGCCTGCTCGAGCAAATCGATGATCAACGGGAGGGCCTCCAAGGTGAGCTGGCACAACCTCCCTGGCAGGGGAGATGGGAAACTTGAAGAACATGGGGTCCCCCCTTGTCCATTCCCTGCTGGACATCACCTGCAATCTTCTCTTGTTCTTCTGCATAGCTGACAATAACCATCACCAACATGAACTGAGCATTTTCTACACTCCAGTCCCAAGGCTAGTGCTCACCAGAGAATCCCACAAATGCTAGGTGTAAGAACATGAGTGAGCAAGAATTAAACCCTATATAGGTCCAGAGAGATGACTCAAAGAGCTACAATGCACACTCTCAGACTGGAGGCCCTGGGTTGATACCGGGCACCATGTGATCTCCTAAGCACCACCAGGATGGAGATCAGCCTCTGAACTCATGACCTCCAAAATTAAAAAATAAAATAAAAAGTAACAAAACATGAATCAGTTAGTTACTCACAGGCTAGAGTGGTAGTACAGCAGGTAGATGTTTGCCTTGCACGCAGCTGACCCAAACTCAATCTGTGGCATCCCATACGGTCCCCCAAGCCCTGCCAGGAATAATTCCTAAGTGCAGAGCCAGAATAATAGAAAATTTCTGGGTGTGGGCCCAAAAAAAACAAAAAATCAAACAAACAACAAAAAATTAGTTATTCCCATTTCAGTAATGAGAATAGTGAAATGCAAGGAGAGGAAGATCTTTCTTCAAGGACACACAATTAGCAACAAATTCAGCACACAGGTCTGCCCTATTCTCACACAAGGCCTTTGCTGCTCAGTTTTCCCAGGACTGTCCAGCATTTCTTCCTAGTCTCCTGCCAGAGTGAGAGCTGACACACGGCAAAACAAACAATGCAGAAATACATGGGGAAGGAAGCTGCTATTTCTGAGTCTTAGAGTCTACTAAGTTTGCCAATCAAAATTTTATGTCATCTTGGGGGTTGGAAAGCTGGCCATGTGACAGGTCAGGGTCTGAAAAGCAAATGCTAGGAGAGAGAACAAGAGAACAAGACTAGTTTATTACATAGTGAATAAGGAACAAGGAAGAAGGGAGGAGGGAACTAATAAGGGAGTGGAACACTGGGGGCAGGGACAGGACGCAGCTGATGGTACCACCCTCAGTTCTTGTTCTAATTCAACACAGGAAGGAAGGGGGACAACAAGACCACACTGAAGGGTACACTCCCGTTGTTCTGTCCAACCTGTAACTCAGTTCAGAAAAACATGTAACCACAGAGCTCGCTTACTTCTACCACAATGTCTTGGCTTTATCTGCATCTTATTCTCTGCTGACGCAAAGTAGAGGATGTAGGACACAGTGTGACACTGAGTGAGGCACAATCACAGCACCCTGTCTAGTCATTTTAAGTCAACAATGAGTAAGCAGTCAAGATGACCAAGGCCAGGGAATAAAGAAGACAAAGTTTTATGGCATTGGTCTGTGAACTAGTCAAGTCCAAGTGTTGGACTGGAATATTTTCAAGACAACATGTACCCAATTTAGATCACTAAGTGATTTAAGAAAAAAGGTGCTTTGACATTGACTCTTATTTCTGCTACCAAGTTGACATCAGTTCTGTGGCAGTGAACGTGCACTTGTGGAGAGAGGCTGCAGGCTCCGTACTTTCTTCCAGGTGATTTCACAAAAGCCAATGGTGGGACGGGGAGAAATTATTCAAATATGAAGAGGCTTTTCTAGGAGGGGAGAAGAAAGAGCTCGAGTTCCCCTTAGGACCTCCTTTTCCTGGCTTCCCATATCCCCAGGCTCAGAGTTTACCTTAGGAGTCTAGAAGGGGTTTTCAAATTCAGTTTGGTCCAGACTATTTCCTCTTCTAGGAAAAGGATCAAGTCCAAGCCAGGTTGCATCACTTGGGCCCACCCCAGTTCCTTTCAAAAGGGTTGATGGCTCCTTGATATGCAAATCATAAAACCCACTGATGATAACTGGTTCAGTGACTAATACTGTCCTGCCCTGCTGGCAGTTTTTTTTATCTCATGTTCCTGCTAATAACGATTCATGCCTTTTTCATTGTCAAAATCTCACAGAAGTGGGGAAAACAGAATTAGCTTTAATATTAAAAAATTTTTATAAAGTTGGGCTGGATACTTTGGATTTAACCGGCTTTCCCCAATTCCTCGCCCTACTGAATTAGTTGCATGTCTTAAGACAAATTGGTGGTGGGGAATGTGCACTGGTGGAGGGATGGGTGTTTGATCATTCTGTGATTGTAACCCAAACATGAAAGCTTGCAACTATCTCATGGTGATTCAATAAAATTGAAAAAAAAAAAAGACAAGTTGCCACAGGCAGCTCTTGTGGAGGCAGCTAGCGCGAGGCTGGGGAGCACTGAGCCGCGAGTTGTGCACTGAGCTGCCTGGGCTCACGAACAATACAGTTAAGATGGTCAAAGGTGATCCAAAGAAGCCTAAGGGGGAAAATGTCTGCTTATGTCTTCTTTGTGCAGACATGCAGAGAGGAGCATAAGAAGAAAAACCCCTAAGTGCCAGTCAATTTTGCCAAATTCTCCAAGAAGTGCTCCAAGAGGTGGAAGACCATTTTTGGGAAGAAGTCAAAATTCGATGAGATGGCAAAGGCCGACAAAGTTCGCTATGACTGGGAAATAAAAGATTACAGGCTGGCAAAGGGCGGCAAGAAGAAGGAGGATCCGAATGCCCCCAATAGACCACCATTGGGATTCTTCCTGCTCTGTGTCGAATTTTGCCCTAAGATCAAATTTAAACTCAGGCATCTCCATTGGGAACGTGGCGAAAAAGCTGGGTGAGATGTGGAACAATCTGAGCAACAGCAAAAAGCCACCTTACAACATCATGGCGGCAAAGCTGAAGAAGGATGTCGCCGATTATAAGTCGAAAGGGAACTGTGATGTGAAGGAGGGCGGGGGGCGGGGGGAGGAGGGGTAAGAGGAGGAGGAGGACTCTCCTTGAGAGTCCCTTAGAGTAGGGAGTGCATTAACACCCCTGTGCTGAGACCCGTCCGTTTCCCTCATTAGGTTTACTCTCACTCATGATCCCATCTAGTCTCAAAGTGCTCTAGGAGTTGACAGTGGTTTACATGCCGTGGCCAGGGGTGTCCAGGGTACCCTAAAACTATCAAAGGTGTACATACTTTCCAGCATTTTTAAAAAGGAAAGGCTCTCGTGTTCTCACTCTGTGCACTTTGCTATTGGTGTAACAAGGCATTTCAAACTGTTCTTTGGCATTTTCTTTTCACTTGTTAAAGGTAAAGGTAAAGGCCCTCCCGTTGATCGTCGATTTGCTCTAGCGGGCCCAGTAACGTCTCCATTGGAGACTTTGTTGTTACTGTGTTTGGCATATCAAATACTCTCGGTAGCTTGCTGGTATTAACTGTGGTTATTATCTAGAAATTCCTGAGTTCTCAACTGTATATATCTATAGTTTGTAAAAAGAAAGGAAAGCGAAACGACAGAGACAAACTTGCTGCTGGTGGCTTGGTGTGGAGCAGTGGGGAGAGGCATTTGGAGGGGCCGCGCTTCACTGCGCAGGTGGGCAGGTGGGTGGCAGTGGGGCTGCAGCCTGTCTGCTTGCGTATATAAATGCTAGAGCATTTTGCTGCCATTCTTAGCTGTGTAAAGAGCAAGGGGTCAGCCGGCATGAGAAAGTGTGTGGAGTTCCCTGGGTTCTGTGGGGTAGTACAACTTTGTTCGACTATAGAGCTCTCATGGACAGCACAGCCAAGAGCCATTATACCAATGAAAGTCTGAAACCTGTACTAAACAATTTACAACCTTCTGTTATTTTTGTGTGTATGTTTAGAATGCTGAGATGTTTTTGAAGTTAAATATTAAGTTTTTTTCTTTTTAAAAAAGACAAGCTGCCAAATCTCTCTGTGCCTCAGTTTCCCTCAGATTGTTAAATGAAGATAAGAATATCTCTTGGGGATAGGACAACTCATGACAAGCTGTGTGTGTATGTAGTGGAGCAAGGAGAAAGCCTCTTCAACAAATGCTGCTGGGAAAACTGATTAGCCACATACCAAAAAAATCAATCTGATCCCCTATCTCACACTACAATTAAGAGTGAGTTCAGGGGTCAGGAAGAGAGTATAGGGATTAAGACACTCGCCTTGCATGCAGCCAACCCTGGTTGGATTCCTGGCACCCATGGCAGGATAGTTCCCTGAACAAAGTCAGGAGTATGGCCCAATTACCCCCTGAAAAAATTAATTTAAATGGACTAAAGGCCTTGATATTAAATCCAAATCCATTGAAATACAATGAGGAAAACATAGAACTCCTGTTACATGTTGTCTTCAGAAGCATCTTAATATTAGTCATCATGAAGTGAAACTATCTTCTATAAAGTCAACGTATCAAAGCAAATGTGTTGTAGTTATTTTCCTTTTAATACTCAAAACCATGGTGATCTTTATTGTGGAAAATATGGAAGAGCAGGGACCAACTTGGGGGTGGGGGGGAACTGGGGACTGGCTGGGGTGGAGGGTGGAGTGATACAACGTCTGAGGCTTTCTCAAGATTTCTTACAAAGCGGTCATATGACTAATCCCGCTGGAGCTCGGGTTCACTGTGGCCTCTTCCCATGCTCCATGCTGCCTGCTGAGCTCAGGGAATCAAACAGACCCGGCATAGTCAGCACCTGCTGATCACGTGGCTTGCTGTCAGCTCTTGGCCAGTTTGCTCCAGGAAGTTCAGGAGAGCAGCCTTGTAAGCCCCATAAAGATACAGGATTAGAGAACCTGTGGAAAATGTGAGGTGGAGTTCTAACTTGTTGTCTTTTGCATAAATACCCAATTCTCCTCACTCCTCACATATAAAAGAGGACCAAGGCTGAAGCACCCGAAATCCTATCACAGCAAAATCAATGGCCATAGGAGAGTTTGGTAAGTAAGGAGTTATGGCCTTGACCTGACCTGCAGGAGTTAGGCAGCCAGCTTGGGGATACACTGTGAAGAGTAAAACTGCTGAGTGATTACAGAGGAGAACTTACAAGTCCTTTGCCAGGGCTATAATAGTGGGTTTCAGGCACAAACACAGGCTTGCTTTGTTTCTCATGGTTCTTTACCAATGTGGGGTCAACCACAGCACGTAGTCAATCAGCCTTATGGAACACCAGAGCTTGAACAGTCTCTCCTAACAGTCTCTCCCAAAGTCTTATCCTATAACAATCCATCCCTTTCTAGAAGTTATTGTGGTAGGTTTTTAAAGATTTGAACTTTAGACTGAATATACCCCTTACCAAGCCTAAACCAACTAATTAAGCTTCTCTGAGTAGCTCTTTTCCTATTTGTAGAATTGAAAAAATACCATAATATCATGGTAATCATCTTGAAAAACAGTGGCAGAAGGACTTTACTGCCTTACAGACATTATCACATCAACCTAGTGAAATCAAACAGGTGAAAGTCTGAAGTACTAAACCAGATATTTCCAAATGTAGATAACTTGCCACCCCCCTTTCCAGAAAAAAAAATCATTCGGCACTCCCTTAGAAGTCTACCTTCTTTAAGCAAATAGAAAGTACCCCCCACACTGTGCCCCTGGACCCTCCAGCTATACTCATGCACTCTAGGATGGTTCCATCACTCCTCACAGGGATGGTTTGTGCAATTTGGGAAACACTATTAAACATATATTCACTATATTCAGTAAAGTAATTCACTATATTCAGTAAAGTAATTTTTCACTTTGGAGTGCAGGAAAGAACACCATTCCCAGACCCCACCCCATGGAGGCTGTCACTATTACCCCTCCACTGTTCTGACCCGCCCTCCCACCCTATTTTTAGTTACAAGGAGGTCATACCGGGGTAGATTTTTGATGTGTGCCTTTCCTAGGGGAGGTAAATATACAGCAAGCATGTCCTCTCACTCTCTCCCCATGCTGTGGCAACCTTGGAAGCTACATTTTCTAGATGGCAGTGCTGTAAGCTAGAAGACAGACCACTGAGCTTGTACTACATGCGCATAAGAAAGAATCATGCTCTGTCCCTGAGTTTTTTAAGGTTGGCCTGTTACACCATTGCTCAGCGATCACTGCCTGAGTTCAGAACAAAAATTTCAGTAAAGATGTAGACCAATTTCATTCAAATTAATACACAGAAGATTGAGAATTAGCTTTAAGTCCTACTCCTTCTGCTCAAACCTTTTATTTTAATTAGGTATTTACTTTGTTTTACCAATGAGGATGGAACAAATCCTTACAGACAAAAAAAGTTTCCTTTTGCTACAAAATGTATTTATTACCAATCAGATAACATTCTCCATCTGCATATATAAGTACATACTATAGTTCTTGATACATGTCTTGTTTGCCAGAACAGTTCCTAACTCTTAAAATGTATACCAAACATATGTCTATTAAAATATAACTTAAATAAACTGCTAATGTAAAAGCTGGAAGTTGGGTCATTGACACAAGTTATATGTGGTTCTTGACTGCTGAGTCTAGAGCAATACTGACACCCTATGAGGAGACCCCACAGTTCATCAGGGGATAAGCACCTCAAGGTCACCTGCTGAGTGTGTGGCAGTTACTGTGACAGTTACACCTTCTGTGAAAAAAAGAGTTATGTGCAGACAAAAAACTACAGCATGGGGAGAATGAAGAGGCATCTCGTAGAATGTAGACACCATCTGGGTAAATGAACACCATCTGGGTAAATGAACAGGATAAAAGGGCTGCGAACATGACTGTTTACAGTAGATTTTGTGGCACCTTCTCACTGGGCAGTCAATAAATATCTTTAAATGAAAATAAGAATAAGATAGTCAGCTGGAACAGTGAGTCTTGGTGGCCAACATATGGTTTTCAAGATTGGGCCTTAAGTTGTGTGTTTTATGAATTCCATTTTTCCTTTGTTTCTTGGGAGTAAATGATCTATTTGGCAAGCCATTAATTTTCTTATCTTTAAATTCTTCATTTGCATTTAAAGACTTTCGCAGTATGACGGCTGTACTGGGGTCCATTGTTTTAAAGAGGAGCTTGGGGCACTCCATACAAAGTCTTGCCAAGTCTCTTGATGTAAAAAGACTGTTTGGCTCAGAATTTCTAGGATCTAGTTTTTTTTTTCTTTCTTCAAACAGTCTTTCCTTTGGGCTCCTGTTAATATCCTTAGCCAGAAACAGGCACGGACACTCATTTGTTGAGTTTTAATTTCTTCAAGAAAGATTTCTTGTGTATCAACTACCTCCAGTACCACAGCACCCTCAGGACTTGAATAATCGATCTCTTGTAGATCCATCCTTCACAGAGTTCTCCTCCTGGTCTGCCTGAGGGAATGGTTCTTGTTCTAAGGCCGATGCTAGGGGGAACGCCCCCTCAAAGCATTTTCTGGAAAATCACTATATCTTTTTGATGCTCATACCATCACTCTCATTCTCCATAAGGCTATGGCTGTAATTCTGGAGACACAAAGGAAAAGTTTCTAAACTCATCCTGGTTAATCATAGGAAGATGTCCCTCATCAATTGGAGTTAAAACTGGCTCTTCTTTTATGAAGTCTGGATCAAAATTACTGACATCTTCTCGGGATTTCTGTAAAAATAAAACAAGGATCATGTTTTTTTTTTTTTTAAAAAAAATAGCTTTTTTATTGAATCACTGTGAGATATACCCTTAAAGAAGCTGTTCATGATTGGATTTCAGTCATACAGTATTCCAGCACCCACCCCTCTGAACATTTTCCAGCACTCAGTGTTCCCAGGTTTCCTCCTGTAAGCCCCTCCCCTCAACCTCCTATCCCCTGCCTGCCTTCATTGCCTCTCTCTCTCTCTCTCTCTCTCTCTTGTGGTTTGTAATATTGATACTAAAAGGTCATCAAGAATATCCCTTTACCTACTTTTAACCCTCAGTTCTTACCCAGGGTGATCATTCCCAGCTACTATTGCCATACTGGTCTCTTCTCTATCTTATCTACCCTTAGCCCCCCCCCCCCCCCACACCTGTGGTTAGTTCCAACCACTGACCAATCCTTCTAACACCTGTTTTCCCTGGCCATGGATATTAGTCTTCTACTACACATTTTTTTTTATATAAACAAGGGTCACATTTTATGCGCTTGAGAGCTCATTTCAATGTGTTCACAGAATTGCTCTGTAGCATGTAAAAGGATTTAAAAAAAAACAGTTATGACAACTATATTAGTCCAAGATAGTAATTCTGTATTTGTTAACTAACAATTCATGTTGCAAAAACCAAGAACGCAGGTCTCAGGAATCTCAATTTAGATTAGGTGAGAATGGTTGCTGGGAGAGGTAGAAACGAGCAACAAGGCCCATGGAGAAATGTTGCATCATGAACACGTTCAGCCTCCTGCAGGGTAAGCTGCTCCACAGAGCATGAAGTTCTAGTCTGGGCATCCCAAAGACCACAGGGCTGGTGCAATGCTGCAACAATAGGAGAGAGAAGCATACTAGGACGGGCTAGACACTTACGATTCTGGGTCTGAAAGGTGGTTCCAGTTGGCGGTGGTTCAGTTGGGTCCAGTCAATTTCCTTGAAGAAAGGATGTCTCAAGATGGCATGTTCACCACCTTGAGCCAGGCTGCCCAAGCGCATGGTAGGGTTCTTGGTCATAAACTGAGAGAGAGTGGGGGAGAAAGAGTCAATTATTCAGCTATAGCCAATAAGCATGTCACAAGACAGGAGGCAGAAGCTCTGGAAGAGGAGCCTGTGTGAGACTTTCTGGCTCATCTTGCTTAACTAGCCAAATTTTCCATCCCAGGCAGCAATGCCAGCATGAATCATCCCGCAAGGGCCCAAATGCCTGGGTGTATTTCTGGCTCTCTCCTCTTCCACTTTAGACACAGCCACTGAGATAAAGTAGAAAGGGCCACTTTTCTGTAAATACCATGTACTTTTCTTTGTCCTTGAAAGAAAACGCTTATGAAATAGTCTGTGCAGTTGTAGCAGTCCGCATGATATGAATGGGCTACTTTGAGAAACAGTTGCATCATTTTTCTGACCTAAATGAACCAACCAGACAAGGAGTCCCACATGCTGATGAGACACATAGAGGGGAGTGAGAGACATTTCTTTGAAGATCTATATGGAGCAGCAGCGGCAATGGTGGAAAATTTACAAAGTTTCATATTTGGCAACAGGAAAAACAACATTGGTATCCTTCTTTAAAGATCCAAGATATCATAGTTTTAGTGAATAAGCTTTTTTTTTTTCTTCTTCTTCAAGAGTCTCTGTTAGTGGCGGAGATAGCTCAGTGTAGGGTACTTGCCTTGTATGTGTTAGGCTCTGGTTTCATACCCAGTAACCTGCTCCCTTCTGCCTCCCTGCCTCCTAAACTTCTCTGTCTTTCCAACTCTTGCATTTTGAAATGTCTGATGACTGACAATCTGTGGCTATACAGATCCCAAACTAAAATAGTATTGCCATAATATGTACGTATATAAAACCATATTTATAATAATTGGGACTGAGGCTTGGGGCTGAGCTCCTCTCCACATGTTTCAGGTTAACTCTGGTTTCACAAAATCACCAACAAGGGTAGTCAAAAAACAGCCTGGCTAAGGCCCACTATAGTAGTTATTCGTCGATTGCCTCGAGCAGGCCCCAGTAACGTCTTTTTCATCCTAGCCCTGAGATTATATTCAAGGCTCTTTAGGAGAATGAGACCCATCATTGTTACTGGTATTTGGCATATTTGGTACGCCACAGGGAGTTTGCCAGACTCTGCCCTGTGGGCAGGCTACATTCGATAGCCTGCAAGTTTGTCCAAAGTAGGAATGAGATAATAAGATGTCATAAAAAGATGTCTTGATAAGATGTCGCGTGGCCGCGAATGCAGCTGCGTGGTTCCGGGAGCTGGATTTTATAGTCTCTGAGTCTTGGCCGTTGATGGGATTACACGGCGCCAGGGGGCCAGGTGGTGGGTGTGACCCTCACCTACTGGAATTTGGAGGATCTGGGTGGAGGATGCTCAACTCCAATCCAAGTAGGCTTGGAGATCTCGGCCCCGGAACCCGCATGGATTTGTCCCTCTGCCAGCCACCACCATGCTGAGACCACTCTCCACACACATGAAGGTACTGGCAGAGGGACTATAGTAGTGTAATTCATTTTTCATGTGCAAAATGTGATTTGCAATTTCAAAGATGCCTAAGCTAATTTAATTTCCCATTTCCAAAATAAATTCTCCTATACAAAAAGATTTGGTTTAGTTTTACTTTAAATTAAGTTATTTGATGATGATGATGATGGTAATAACGATAATGATAGAGTTTTGATTTTGGGGGTTTTGTTTGTTTAAGGACAACAACACCCAGCTTAGCTCAGGACTTACTTCTTGTTCTGTGCTCAGGGATCAGTCCTGGTAGGCTCAGGGAATCATATGGGGTGCCAGGGATCAAACTCAGATCAAATGTGTACAAGGCAGGCTCTCTACTTGCTGTATTATCTCTTTAGCAAAAGGGCTTTGTTTTTTAGCTCATATCAGAAGTACTCTGAGGCAGATTCTGTGCTCAGGAGTAACCTTTTTTAGGTGCCCAGGAAACCATAAATAGTTCTGGGGATCAGACATATAAAAAAAAACCACATATTTGAACCAGGATCAGTCTCATGCAAGGCAAGTGCTTTATATCCTTCACTATCTCTCTAGCCTGAAAATCAAGTTAATTTAAGCAAATTTATGACAACTTATGGGATGCCCCTAGCACCCCTTTCCAAGTTGGATTTATGAACAGAAAACAAAAGTAATGTGTTCACTGGAATGGCTTTGGAGTGGAATCACTAGAGTAAATAAACCCTTAAGGTGCAGACACAAGACGGCAGTGTTGGGAGGTGGCCATTTCTGCTAAGTCACATGTCTTATCTGCTTCAAATAAAAGTAATCATGTGGAGGGAAGAAGCAGCAAAAAGCCTAAGAAAATCTGATAAGATATACTTATAAAGTGCAAACAAACAAAATTTCCTAGAGGTGGCAATGCAAAATGACAACAGCATGAGGAATAACATTTCCTCCTTTCTCCAGAGGAATGAAAGATGGCAGGTAGTACTGGACTGGCAATGGAATCTGTCAGTGAAAGTAGCTCTCAGAGCTCCATGATGCAGCCTATGTAGCCCCCATTCTAGTCATGTGCCGTAGATACTCTTAGAGATGACAGGTCTCGGAAATCTCACTTGTATCAGAATGAGGAGTTCAAACAGCTGAACACATCCCTGGATTAGCCCAGGCACTGCTGAGAGGAAGGTTGGAAATGCATATACAAAGACTAGATGAGTAGATTCTCTGGTCAAAGTGGATGGGATACAATCCCTCATAGAGTTAGTAGTGGCCAGTTCAAAACTAATGGGATGGGTACTTGATCATTGTATAACTGAAGCCCAAGCACAAAAATTGTAAGTCTATAACTGTACCTCGTGGTGTTTCACTAATAAATAAATAAATAAATAAATAAAACTGATTAACCAAAAAATGTTGCTACAAACAATACAAAACACCTCAGGATATGAGACTGGCAGAACAGACCCACATGCCTTGTGGGAAATCCCCAGGCCTGCCAAAGATGCAAGCAGAGGAAATCTGAATGTGTGGGTACAACTTGTTCTTCAGGGCAAAAGGAACTGTGTAAAGCTCTTGATGCCAGGGTGGCAGAAACCCGGGTGTCCAAGAGACTTTGCTCATTCTTCTCAGCCCCTGGAAGCAAGTCCAAAACTACAAAGAGGTCCTGTGGAAAGAGACTGCTTGAGGAAAAGCTGGGCCTTTTCCTTCTCTGAAAGCTGCATCCTTAGAAATGGAGAGAGGCAGAATAACCTTTTCAAGAGCAAGACACTTTTCTTTTTTCTATTTTTTTTTTTTAGATTTACAAATTTTTGTGCTTGGGTTTCGGTTATACAATGATCAAATACCCATCCCTCCACCAGTGCCCATTTTCCACCACCATGGATAACATCCCTCCCCCCCATCCCCCCTATCCCACCCTGCCTCTGTGGCAGGGCATTCCCTTTTGTTGTCTCTCTACTTTTGGGTGTTGTGGGCAAGACACTTTTCTTAGATTCTGATAAATCTTTTTTTTTTTTTAATTTGGGGGCCACACCCAGTTGTGCTCAGGGCTTACTACTGGTTCTGTGCTCAAGCATCACTCCTGACAGGCTTCGGGAACCACACGGGGTGCCAGGAATTGAACCCGGAGCACATGCAAGGCAAACACCTGCCCTGTTGTACTATCACTCTGATTGCTGATAAATATTTTCTAATAATCAAGTATTTTTTAGTTGTGTTGATCTTTCCAATATATCTCCCATGCAATGCTCAGGTAGCTATGTGGCAGTTAGAGCAAACCTGCGGCTTTGTGCATGTATGTAAAGCATATGCCCCTCATCCCTGAACTTCTCTCTGGCCCCCATTTTCACCGCTGTGGCAATAAGCATATTCACATTGTTACATAGCAATCATTACCCTAACATATGTACATTTGAGGATAAGAAAAATATTATTAACTATAGACCCCAAGTTTTGCATTATACTTTCATGACTTATAGCTAGAAGTTTATAGACTCCCAAAAGTGTTACAAATGGCAAGATTTTATACTTATCATAGCTGAGTAGAGTTTCCCATGAATATTCCATTCTATATGACATACCACATCTCTTCTACTGATGAAGATTTACATTGTTAATACATCTTGGTTACTGAAAATAATGCAGCAGTGAGCACAGTGTCTTTTTTTTTTTAACCATTCTATTAGCCATTTGGTGGTAACAAGCAATATAAAATAAATTATTGTGGGCCTGCTAGGGGGACAGGCTTAAGGGATGGTTGGGAAAATGGAGACAATGGTAGAGGGAAGGTGGGATTGATGATGGAATACTAAGTGCCTCTAACAAATCATCACGAACAACTTTGTAAACCATGGTATTTAAATAAAGGGTGGGGGGAAGATTTAAAAGTTGTGTATACTATACAAGAAAGTACACTTGCCTTTGTGGGGACACTCGCTGGAAAAGGACAGTCTCCCCCTGAAGAAGCTGATCAGAAGAAAAGGCAAGCAAATGTTATCTATCATACAGAGCTGGATGAAGTAAAAGGAGACTAGACAAACAGCACCAGGGGCTGGTGTTGAGAAGGCTAGTAAGGCTTCATGGAAGAAGTGACAGTTGATAAGATGAGGTGGATGAAAAGATTTAAAGTGGGAATGAAGGGGGTTGGAGCAATATCACAGCGGGTAGGGCATTTGCCTTGCATGCCACCGACCCAGATTTGATTCCCAGCATCCCATATGGTTTCCTGAGCACCGCCAGGGGTAATTCCTGAGTGCAGAGCCAGGAGTAACCGCTGTGCATCGCCAGGTGTGACCCAAAAATTAAAAAAAAAAAGTGGGAATGAAGGAAGGCACAACCAAGCCTGTGAATACAGCCAGGATAACTGCACATCAAATGATTGGTGTGTTGATAGAATTTTAAACAATTTGGTGGGTGGCATACAGGGATGGCTCAGGCACCATGGAGAGAACACCAGAAGGAGCCACCAAAAGTGTGTAAAACAAGAGCTACACTGCGATCTAGTAGATGACTCAAGAAAGTGGGCAATGTCCCTATTGGAGCTCAAGTGTTGGCGGCACGGTGAATAGTTAGGAAGCTGAGACTAGGGCTGAGAAGACATTGTGGTTAACTTCTGGGAAGAAAACACTGGAAACAAATCCTGGAGAACTTGTGGGAAGAGTAAACAGAACCTATGGGGAGCTGAGATAAAGGAGTAATGCAGGGGATAAGGTCAAAGGGTCTTTTCTTGTTGTTTGCTGAAGCAGTGCTGTTGGGTAATAAAAACAACTAACAGAAGGCAATCACACGATTATTGTTGGTGGAATTAGCATGAATATAAGTGTGGCAAAAAGAGCACCAAGAATCCTCATTTTATTGTGCTTTTTAGATCCTGCATTATAAATGAAGGACTCTCCATCAGCAAAAAAATTACAACTCACTGAAGGCGCAGATGATTAGCTTTTTGGAGGATGGTGCTCAGGGGCTCCAGGTGCCAACAAAGCCAGATTACTCAATTATCAGGTCCACAGGAGCTTGTGTAGACCATTTAGTACCAGCATTTGAACTTGGATCCCTATGCATGTGCCCCAATAGCTGAAATTTCTACTCAGCCCTGATTAGCAGGGTAGACATAAGGTATTTTAAAGACATAAGGTATTAAAAAAGATTAAGCCCCCCCTCCCCCTTTTAGACTCAGTACTACTGCAGAAGCAATAGACTGTGGTATAAGCATAACTTCTATTATACACTCAGATGCAAATATTTGTGTGACATATTCCATTGCCATGTTTTACTGGAACTGAAACCACAGTATCTCTGAGGTATGCCTGTATTTTTCTCAGGAGAATGAAAACAGAAATATGTAATGTTGATCTTACAGTGTGCAGAAAACCTGGGAGGCTGATGAGCTCAGTTTTATAATTGCAATATGGTGTGCCCAGGGACACGGACGTAACTAGCCTGTGTAAATCTGTGGTGCAGACCAGAGTTAGAGCTCAAACTCAAAGGATATCAACACTGGTTGAGGGGAAGAGTTGAGGCTGGGAGGGAATAGACAAGACTTGTAGAGAGTGTATAGAATCAGACCACAGACAAATTTTGTTTGGCAAGCCCAGTAAGATTTAAAATTATTTTAATAACTTGGCAAACACCTCAAAGTAAAAATGTTACATCATCTGAAGGTCAAGTTTCCCAACTTCTCTTGGAAAGAATCTAATCTGGAACTCTGAGCCTTCATCTTTGACCAAGTTGCTGAGAGCTAAGCTCTGGCTGCCTCTTCTGTGGGTTTTGCTCCTCTACGCATCCCACCACTCCCAACTATCCCACTCCCACCTGGCTCCTGAGCCTTGGTAGAGTGAGTTAAAAGCTGTGTGGTGGCAGGAAGAACTCATGAAGAAGCCAAAGGAGGATGAAGAGCATGAAAGAGAATCCAAGACAGAGATCAATCCAAGGAGCAGGAGAGGTGACTGGCGGCCCGGAGAGAACAGCAGGGTGGGGTGGGCTGGTAGCTCTGGATGACAGTCCTCTTCCAAAGATGGAGAGTCAGGGAACAATGAACATTCATCCCACGCCTGAAAGCTTTTTTGGTACACATCAAGAGGGGCTTGCTGTCCTGGGCTAGGCACAGGATTCTCCCCAAAACACCCTTTCCTGCTGTTGTAGATGGTGATGGCAGAATTCTTCTTGAAGAAAGCTTCCTCTATTTGGTTATGGTTCTAATGGGACCCCAAAACCAAATGAATTAGCCACAGTGTTGTTTAGAGTGATCATCCATTCATGTCTAAGGCTGTCACGCTTAAAACTGGCCTCACCTCAACTGACCTTCCTCCTGCCTGTAATCCAAGTGCAGAAGATGGCCAAGATGGAAAATATAAGTGACTTTGTGAAAGATGCTGAACACATTTACTAAAGGAAGTGGAATGTTTTCTAGGGTCAATAAAAGCATTTATAGGTGGCAAAGGGCCAGTGAGAAGGTCAGATTGGCAAGTCTGACTTTACCTCAAAGTAAGCCTCACACTAAGCGTTAGAGTAGGGGAAGGAGAGGGGGTTGAGAACATGAAGGTTCGCTTTGCACTCCATGGCTCTCATGTGAACTAAACTAGAGGATACTGAGGGAGCCAATGGCTATACACCCTGAGAATGATGTGGAGAAGGTCTGATTACAGGGGTTAGCAATGAGCCTGTGTTTTCCTCAAGGGAGCGTTAGGGTGAAACACCACGGATTGAGGCCAGACTTCAACAGGAATGTCCTACAGAGCCTCTGGCAAGCCAGGAAGGGGCAGATAAAGGATCAGGAGCGCCTGATAAGGAGACAATGTGGGGAATCCTTAGACTCTGCAGCTGGTGAGCTAATGAGCTGTGTGTCTTGGGAGAAATTTCACCTCTGGGCTCTTCAACTGCAAAAATGGGAGATTTTCCTAGTTCAAAAGGTTATGTTGTTACAGTACTAAACAAGATTATCTAAAAATATGTGACAAGCAAGAAACCCACAGCATATATAAATGTATTGTCCGAACAGTGGCAGAGAGTGAGAAGCAGGGTCTGAAAGTCTGAGTAAATGAAATCTGAATCTCTGCCTAGACCTGTGACTGGCTGGTTCTCCTTGAAACAATGCTTGCAGCCATGAAGGCGCTGGGTTCTTTCTGCTTTCACAGTCCCAGGCTCCAACAGTAGGAAAGAGAGTCATGGTCTGCAGAATCCACTTGGGCAGATAGCATAGATTTCTGGACAATCTTTTTTTTTTTATTATTATTATTAGTGAAACACCATGAGGTACAGTTGTAGATTTACAATTTTTTGTGCTTGGGTTTCGATTATACAATGATCAGATACCCATCCCTCCACCAGTGCCCATTTTCCACCACCATGGATAATATCCCCCCACCCCCATCCTCCCATCCCCCCCTGCCTCTGTGGCAGGGCAATCCCCTGTGTTCTCTCTCTCCGTTTGGGTGTTGTGGTCTGCAAAAGAGGCATTGAGTGGCAAACATGTTCAGTCCATAGTCTACTTTCGACATGCATCTCCCCTCCTGGGAGGATCCTCCAAACACCCTTTATTTGGTGCTCCCTTCTCTATCTGAACTGCCCTTTCCTCTAGGATACCCGGCTGGCCTCTAAGTTATGGAGTAATCCTCCTGGTGCTGATCTCAGCTATTCTTGGGTATTAATCTCATATTTTGTTACTTTATATCCCCCAGATGAATGCAATCTTTCTATGTCTATCCCTCTCTTTCTGACTCATTTCGCTTAGCATGATACTTTCCATATTGTACCACTTGTATGTAAATTTCATGACTTCATCTTTTCTAACAGCTACATAGTACTCCATTGTGTAGATGTACCAAAGTTTCTTTAACCAGTCATCTGTTCTTGGGCATTCAGGTTTCTTCCAGTTTCTGGCTATTGTAAAGAGTGCTGCAATGAACAAACAAGTGCAGATGTCACTTCGACTATACATTTTTGCCTCTCTGGGATATATTCCCAGGAGTGGTATTGCTGGGTCAAATGGGAGCTCAATTTCTAATTTTTTGAGAATCGTCCATACTGTTTTAATTTCTGGACAATCTTAAAACATGAACACACCTTTAATATATATATATATGTATATATACATATATATATGGAAAATTTTAACAAACTGCTGTATCTGCTTTCGTCACAGAAGGAAGATACTGAGCCCAGGACGAAGGGTGTGACAGAGCAACTTCTGTGTCAATCTGGTGTCAGGGACAGCTCTTATCCTGTCCCCTGGGCCCTGCAACACATAAGGCTCTGAGCTGTCAGCCTGAGTCTGGAGATAACAGGATCTAAATGTACTTTCAAACTCATTAAAATGTTTATCATTTAGGGGCTATGCCTAAGAGTATTCTTTTTCCTTTTCTAATTCTGATTCATAAGAAGAGGATTAGTTAAGTAAATATAACAATTAGGCTAATAAGATTTTGTGTGGGGAACAAAGGTACACTACTTCCCAGGGAATGGCTGGATCAGATTACTGGCCATACAAAATGATCTTCTCCTTTATTCAATTTCAGACCAAAAGGCAGAAGAGAGTCAGCAATGAATGCTGGCCTGCTGGAAAGGAACATAGTCACAGGACATTCACACTGACATCACAGGAAGAGGCTGCAAGATGGCCTTTTGGATGGTTCTATCCTGAGTTCTGGGGAGGACGAGCAGAGACAGGACAGGACACAAAGAAGAGTCTGGTCCATGGCCACAGTGAGCAGTCTCATCTTGGGTGAGGTGCAGACGGCCATCCTGGGGCTGACAATGTTCATACTAGGTGAGCAGGTAGCAGTCACTAGTCTGTGTGTTGTCACTATCACAGGCAGAGTCTGACCTAGGAGTGAAGGCTAGTTCGCAACCTTTCCCCTTTTCAGCCTTGTGTATGAGAGAGCTGGACAGCAGCAGGATGGAAGAAGACAGGCCTGGCACAGAGCCACGTCAGGTCTTGGACTTGGCATTGGAGGGCCACTTTCCCACAGAAGGCAGATATTTAAGCTCAGACATCCCAAGGGGGTGGGATTGAAGCACATGCAATGGATTTCTTTAAAATGGCTCTGGGGAAACAGATGGCAATCTTCCCAAGTACAGGTTCTGGTGCAGAATGGTGTTGCTATGGAAAATTGGGAGGAGTCAAGAAGGAGAATCACTCTAGCATGTTTTCATTGGATTTGAGTGGAGTTTGCCAGCAGGTAAGGGCTGGCACTAGAATCCTCCAATCCCACTACCTGCTTTTACTTCAAACAATTGAGGACTGAAACCAGGTCGTGATATTCAGAAGAAAAGAAAATGAGAAACAGAGAAAGGAGGATACTGTAGGTATTTTTAAATACCTGGGAGAGCTATTGGTCAGAAAAGGAATTGGACAGTTTCAAGCAGGAGAAAGAAATTCAGGGAGGCGAAAGTTCAAGGAAACATATGTAAATATAAGGAAAAATAAAATTAAGTTTTTAGGACTCAATGGGACGAGTAACCAATGTACTTCATAATTATGCCAAGATTAAGAGTATACAGTTTTCTTCCTTCTCTTTTTATATTTATTCGGAGCAAAAACAACTGATATGTTGAAAATGTCTAATGTATTATCTCTCCAAGAGACATCATCTTTTTCTTGGGCCTGAAGTAGACTTTTTTCCAAAAGAAAATGTGCTCAAGCTGCCCTTCTTTGTCTACTTACTTAAGGAATAGGTAGGAGAATATATTTGAAAATGCTTAATCATTAGTCTTACAACTGACAGGTTAATCTGACCTGCACCAGAATATTCCGTGAGTTAATTCCAGAAACACAGTATATGGGAAGTCAATACAAAAAAAGAGAAAAGAAAAAACTCTGCAGTGTGTTTGTTCCTGCAGTGGGGCAGGAGAAGTGCTGAAACCTATGTCAGTTCAGTTGGCTCTGATTAGAATCCAGCAGTCTTTTCATAATATATATGGCATACCATGACAATGTTCTTAACACTCTGCCTTTTACTCAAAAAACAGACTGGTGGTTTCATGGGTGGGGGTTAGGAAATCAAAATTTTTAGTTCCAATATTTTAGATCTGTCATCAGATATAGTATACAGATAGAATCCATAGGCAATAATGTTTAAGCATTACAAACATTTAAATATTGCTAATATATAAGAAATACTTATGTGGTCATTCATTTTACACTGTATACAAACGACAAATCATTGTTGTACTCCTACATTGTTAACCTGTAATATCGTATGTCATTTATATTAAAAACAAAAAAGCAAGTGATGCTAAAGAAGGGTTAATTACCCAGAGAGACAATACACAACATAATATATTTTTAAAAATTGTATTATCATTATTATTTTGGTTTGGGGGTCATATGTGGCAGTGTTCAGGACTTACTGCCAGCCCTGTGCTCAGGGATCACTCTTGGTGAGCTTGGAGGACCATATGTGGTATCAGAATCAAATCCATGTGCAAGGCAAACACCCTACCCAATACACAATGGGTAGGGTGTTTCATAACACCCAGCCCCTACACAATTCCTTTATTGCCTCCTGACAACCCCAGGCTGACAACCTTCTTTATCCGGAATACATAAACCTAGCCTGACCATTAACTGCTGAAACTAACAGGGGAGCACCGGCCTTGCAGGCAGAGGCTGAGGACGCCATCTCTGGAACTCAGCAGCCAGGTGTGTGTGAGCACACTGTGACCCCAACAAAGGGGACCAAAGAAGCACTTCAGAACAATGTAGAGTTCAGGTGAGCAAAAAACTTCACACAGGAAATGACTCCATGTTTACTTTGCAATATAAGTGCAACGGGAAGACAAGTTTTATCCTTCTAGTTAAGACACTTTTATCCTTCTAGTTAAGAGGTGGAGAAAGTAAAAAGACATGTGCTTATTCATTTTCCTACTGGAAAATTCTTCACATTGCCACCCACAGATGACCTCTGTTCTTAGGAAAGTTATTTAAAATGGCAGAAGTTGAGAACTTTGACTCTATATAGATATATCTGTCTCTTTCTGTCTGTCTCTGTGTATGTATATGCCAAATACATTGTCTCTGGCAAGATCTGCCTACTGGAGTTTTCTGTCAAAAGCATCCTTGATCTCAGTATATAATCCATTTCTGAAAAGTTCACCAGACTGGGAGTTTTAGCAAGAGACCTGAGGAGCAGATCCATTTCCTCACGTGGATAGTTCAAGTGGAAAAGAAAACTGTCAACTGCTGCTTACTTTAAGATTCTCACCATACCAATGTTTGATTAAAAAAAAACCAGCTGTAAAGATCTGGAGTTGAATCCTCAGTATTCCTCTGCTCTTTGTTTTTGCTCCATTTCCTCAGCCTTCTCTTCCTGGCTCACCACCTTTTGGGTTCCTGTGAACCACTCCCCCTTCAACCGGAAGAAGAGTAGCGAAATGGATATATCAGATTCAATGCTGTTTCACACCACTGGCTAAAATAGAATCTCAGAAGTAACTGTGGTTTTTTTGCCTTTGTAAGCAGAGTCAAACAGGACTTGTATGAACAATGCACAGATGATGAAATCTGATAGGTTTGATGACTGACAAACCTACATGCATAAACATACACACACTTTAATTTCTATGAAGCTCAGTAACAAAAGCACTCTATAATTCTCTTCAGAGGCCAAGTTTTTACAATGCTTCCTGAACTGACACATAGGTGACTAAGGAAAATGTATCAAACTCCTCTCACTATTTATTTACCTTAGTCAACTGTGTGCACTCAGAGAAGGGCTATGACTTCACTTGAGCTATCACTGGGTCAGGTGATCTCACGGGAGATGATTTAACACAAAGGAACACTCACATCAGAGAAATGCTACCACCTCCTGAACTTCTGTGGGCCGAGAACCCTAAGACATCTTAGAGCTAGACAAGGACAAAACTCTGCAACTGCAGAAGCTCTAAGCAAAACACATCTTTGCCATGGTTTTTTTTGATATAATGTGGTGCCTATTTAGGAATCTTGGTAACACGATGGCCAACAGAAAATGTTTTTGTCCCCAAAACCAAGCAAAAAAAAAAAAACCCAACAAACTACCTTTAAAAGCTTTAAGGTCAGAAATCTGGAAAGTTCTTTATGTATCTTTGCATATTTTTGTGTTAACTTCTGCAAAAGTTGCCAGATTTTCTAGTTTATTCTGTGAGAGTTGGGGTGGGATCACTGTTTTTTCAGCATTTAGATGAGAAAGCCTAACAATCCTAGCACGTGTATGTGAAGGAAAGATGAGAAACGAGCAAGACATGAAAAAGCAGGGAAACTTGTCTTCCCGTTGCACTTCTATTGTTTGGTGCATATTATGACTATTTTTAGTTTTAAGATCACTGATCAATGATTTAGAAATTATTTTCAAGTAGATAGCCAGGGTTAATTCCTCTGACTGCCTCCAAATGAGATTTTTGGACATTCATACACAAAGATTCATAAGTTCATAATCTTAGGGGTATTGGAAAAGGTGATTCTGGGGAAAAGTCAAGGTTGGTGCATGAATCATGCTTGTAAGACTCTGGTGCTTATCCTAAACAACCATTCACTTTCACTTTCAGTGGCACACTTAACATGAACGCCATCTGACTCCAATTTCAGGGAACTTACTAATGCCCACACAGTCCTAAGGTCTTTAATATAGTTTTTATATAAAACTGTTATCCAATATCCATACAGCACTGTATCACTGTATCACTGTCATCCCATTTTTCATCGATTTACTTGAGCGGGTGCGAGTCTCCATTTGTCCCAGCCCTGAGATTTTAGCAGCCTCTCCCCACTCATCTTTCCATGCATACAGAATAAAAATGAGAAATTTAAATATTACTTTTGAAGGAAAAAACAGACAAGCAAACTATCCAAAGGACATATTCATTTTAGTATTATATATAATAGTCAAGAGATAATTGGACAAAGATTATACACACATATATACAGACAACATACATACACACATACATACCTATATACAAAATGGAATACAATTAAGCTATAAAATATAAATTAAATTCTGCCATTTGCAACAGCATGAATGAACCCAGAGGGGATTCAGCTTAGGTGATACATCAAAACACTATTTGATTTCACTATTTATGGCATACAGAGAAGCAAATGACCTAAAAAAAACAAAAATAACTTTTATAAGACCAAATTAGGTATCTCATAGTTTTTCACTAATTAAAAAAAAAGACCAAACTGGGCCAATAAAATGGTGAAAAATAATTAAACATTTAGTGGTGAATTTAATGCAATCATAAGATACTGATGCACACCTGAGACAATCACGTTATACTTCACTAATTTTTTCCTTTTGAAAATTGACGGTCAAACAGACATTGTTACTAGGAATTGGTGTTCTGATCTTTAATTACAAAGAAAAGAGGAAATCTCAGGCAGCCAAGCAGGGATGACCCATGGCATTAAGACACTGGTGAGAGCGGAAGTGAAGACCTTGGCCTTTCCTGCCTCTCTGGTGGGAAAGGGCAGACCCAAGCTGGGTGGGAAGGAGTCACACAGAGTTGCAAAGGCAGTAGCTTGGGAGCTGCGCTAACCAACGAAGGCTCTCTTGTTTTCTGTGAAGAATCCTTCTTTGAGGCACACTTAGAGTTGAGGGAGTCATGAAATTTGCTAAAATGGCTGATTAATTTTGTCAGCAGCATAAAAATAACCTGGGGACACAGACTATTGTTGAGGACCCTGAGACTCTCACAGGGAATCAAAAGACAAACCGGGATCTATCATTCTGACACATTTCTTCATAAACAATAGAAAACTAACTTGATCTGAAGAGCTACAATGTGGCTCACATAATTTCTTCTTCTTAGTGAATCTGTATTGTTAAGCCATTTCACTTCATTCATAAATGCTGAGCTCACATTTTCTAAACAATCTAGAGTAAGCGTGTATACATATTAATACACACAGAAGCACATACATACAGTTTGAAAATATATGAACTATCAACTTACACTGATTAAAAAATTTTATTATTCTGGAGATTCTCAAACTAATGCAAGTATGTGCCCATCACCCACTTGCCTGACACTTACTGACTCATTCCCAATCTTATTTCATGTGTTTCTTCCTGCCACCTGGGAGTACTCTTTTAAAAAAAAAATCCCACACATTTCATCCGCAAATACCTCAGTGTGACTCACAAACTCTGTGTGTGATAGCCAGAATAATCTTTCAAACATGAGAGAGTGAGTTTGTCAATCTTTTAGACATGAGAGAGTGAGTTTGTGATTGCTTAAAATCCTTCCCTGATTTATTCTGGTTACACTTGTTCATATTTTCTCCAATACAGTCTCTTGTTGTTCCTTCAGCCTTATCTCCTAACCCCTGCAACCCATATCTTTGCTCACTACACACTACAGTGCTTTTCAAATGGATTTCTTTTCTCAAGATCTATGTGCTTTGAAGACTGTTTAACTTTTCTTCAGCTTCTATGTTCAATTTAAAAGTCTCTCCTAGAATTCTTCATGACATTGAAGTTAGCGGCATCTTTAAGGATGAAACATCACTCTCCAAGGATAAATAAATATATGGGACTATAGCTGGAGTGATAGCACAGTGGGTAGGGCATTTGCCTTGCACGTGGCTTACTCGGTCAGCCCAGGTTTGATTCTTCTGTCCCTCTTGGAGACCTGGCAAGCTACCAAGATACTCGCCTGCATGGCAAAGCCTGGCAAGCTACCTGTGACACATTTGACATGCCAAACACAGTAACAAGTCTCACAATGTTACTGGGCCCGTTCAAGCAAATCGATGAACAACAGGAGGACAGTGCTACAGTGCTGCATTAAACTAAGAAGATTCTGCACCTGAAAGAAAACTATGACCTGAATACAAAGACAGCCCTCATACTGGGAGAAATTATTTACCTAACATTCACCCAACAAAGGTTGATATCCAAGATATATAAAGCACTGGTGGAAATTCCACAAGGAAAAAACATCCAGTCCTACCAAAAACTGAGTAGAAGAGATGAATAGGAACGTCTTCAGAGAAGAAATACAAATGGCGAAAAAGAAAAAAAGAAGAAAAAGAAAAAATGCTTGATATCACTAATGATCAAGAAAATGCAAATCAAAACAACACAGAAATTGGCACTCATCAAAAAGAACAACAACCAGCGTTGGCAAGGATGTGGGAAAAAAGGGATCCTTATCCACTGCTAGTGGGAAAGTTGACTGGTCCAGTCTTTTGGGAAGGCAGTATGTCTCGAAAAACTACAAACTGAGCTTCCCTATCACCCACCAATTCCACTCCTGGGAATATACCCCAAGGTCCCAAAAGCACAATGCAGAAAATACATCTGCACTCCTATTTTCACTGCAGTAGCACTGCACTGTAGCACTGTTCTCCCATTGTTCATCGATTTACTCGAGCAGGCATCAGTAACGTCTCCACTGTGAGGCTTGTTACTGTTTTTAGCATATTGAATATGCCACAGGGAGCTTGCCAGGCTCTGCCATGCGTGCGGGATACTCTCGGCAGCTTGTTGGTCTCTCCTAGAGGGATGGAGGAATCGAACCTGGGTTGGCCGCATGCAAGGCAAACACCCTACCGATTGTACAACTATATACAATAGCCAAAATATGGAAACAACCCAATTCCCACAAACAGATGACTGTATATAAAGAAACTATGGTACATATACAAAATGGAATATGATTCATCTGTAAGCAAAGAGAAAGTCAAGAAATTTGCTGCAACATGGATGGATCTGGAGAGTAACATGCTGAATGAAACCAGAGGGAGAGGGATAAACTCAGAATGAACTTTCTCATATGTGGAATATAAAGAAACCAGTTAGGGGAATACCAAATGCCAAATGATAATAGAAGCAAAGAACAGGAGGACTGGTCTCTAGTAGGGAGCTTGCCACCGAGCTGGATAAGGGGGATAAGTAAGGGAAGAGAGCACTTGGACAAGGGAAGTTCCTGCCACAGAGGCAGGCTGGGGGGTGGAAGGAAAACTGGGATATTGGTGGAGGGTCATAAGCACTGGTGAAGGGACTGGTGCTGAAACAGTATAAACCTGAAAATCATAAATCACCTTTCTAACTTTGGAATTCATGGTGATTCCATTAAAACGGAAAGAAAAATCTCCTCAGGATAGTCCAGATGAGTTTGCAACTGTTACATGTTCTAAAAGCATCTTGTACTTTTTCTGACTAAATTATAACCATGTAGTGACTGTTACTTTGAATTTAGCGACGAAAAACTATTTCATTTTGTAAGGCATCTGTCTCCACCCCTACTCAAGTGAATTATAAATTCTATGAGGGCTGGGATGATATAAGCCTTGCTTTCCCCACCCATAGCATAGGTCCATGGCTGCTTTGCATAAACCATTGCTATAAGCCTGTTCAATGAATAGGTGGATCAGTATGTTTTTGCTATTCATACTGGGCACATGTATTGAGATAGAGATAGAAAGCAGCTACGTAAAAACAATTCTCTCAGCAATAAAGATCTAACTCTGCCTCATCTATAATTAAGCACCTAATAAGCTTGATGATATTGGTTGATTGTTCAAGGAAAGAATGAGGGTAATAACACCGCTTGGCAGGTTATGAAAATTACTGCTTAGGACTTAACAATGCTATTAACTTGCTCCTAAATTTTCCCACTACTGTGAAAATGCTTTCATATATACCCATGTGTTTAAAGTGGGCACTGTGGTGTCAGCATCATTGTTTCACAAAGGCAGATGCGGAAAAAGCAGTGGCAAAAGCAGAACAAGGCCTTGTGTCTCCACCTGGGGCATGCTCACTTCGGTCTCCCCTCTGCAGGGAATTCACCTCTTGATACTTCATCTATAAGGCAGGGGCTTAGTAAGAATGGTTACTAGGTCTCTATACTTTTCTTTTGAATAGGGGTTGGAGAGGGAACACCCGGTGGTGCTCAGGGTTTCTTCTTGGCTCTGCACTCAGGGATCACTCCAGGCAGGACGTGGGGAACCATTTATGGTGCTGGGATCAAACCTGGGTTAATCTCATGCAAGGCAAGTGCACTATCCACTGTACTATCTCTCCTTCCCTTAGTCAAAATATTTTTTAGATCTTCCAGCCTACAATTTTGTGTTTAATTTCTTAGGCTTCCTGCAAGTAAAGACAAATGATTATAATCCAAAATTGTCTTCCTGCATGTCTTCCTGACAATTCTCAGGGCACCTTCCAATGGATTTAAATAAGACAGTCAATGTCTATGCCCATATTCTCTGTCCAGTGCTTCAGTGATCACTCCAACTCTCTCCTGAGTTCCAGATGTACACAGCCAACTGCATAGTATACAGAAAATGTCTGATTTCTGAATTTCTCCCTTTCCCTTCAGGTCCACATGTCCTAAAGTCATTTGTACTGCCTCATGTAGCCACTCTCTTAGTTATCACTACTATAACACAGACATGGCAATCAGCTCTTTGAAGATGCACTTTACGGGTCACCTCAATGCTTAGCCTAAATTATTTACTCCATCCAATACTGTTTTCTTTCTTGTCACCTCTACAGAGCAATGACATGTTCCTTAACCCCAGGTTTACTAATTTTGGGGGATGGGGTTAGAGCCACACCCAGTGGTGCTCTGAGGACGTTCTGGACTTTGAGCTTAGCGGTCACTCCTGAGCATGCTTGAGGAACCATATGTGGTACCAAGGACTGAACCAGGATGGCTGCATACAAAACAAGTGTCTTACCTCCTATATTATCTCTGGTGGATACTAATCCCTAATTTCAATGCCATTTTCTTATGTCACCTTCCTTCATCCACGAACAGCTCAGACCAATCCTCCTACTCAGTAAGCTAAGTATTCATTTAAATATTCTCACTCTTCCTAGACTGTGTCCAAGTTTTTCAGCATTTAAAACAGGCCTAGCAGAGGGGAAGCATCTAACAAGTATTTGCTGAATTGAACTAAATAGGGATTCTAATTTCTTCTATCAGGAGGAGTCCCAAGCATCACAGACTCATCTCAAGTCAACAGAATACAACTGTTCCTGCAGTTATGGTGTGATTACCATGAGAAATCCCCGAATAACATTGTATATGACTGTCATACTGTATCTTACTTTACAGTAAGTTAGATAGATGGAAGATTCCTTTCTTGTGGGTATGAAGTACAGGGAAGCCTCTTCCACTGACTCATTTTTATGGTACAGTAAGAAACACATGCTGATTTGGAATAATTTGGGTGCCAAAAATGCCAAAAATGTGGAACTTTGTGGATATGGACAAATTAATGGGAAGAGTAAGAAAAATGAAGAATGGCTAAATATTGTCTAGATTAGAACCCTAGACATGGAAACAGGAACATCTGAATTCTGAATTCTGATGCTAATTTTCATTGTTTTAAAAATGTGACATAATATACAAAATATAAAGTCTACCCCTTTAAGTGTAGTGTTCAGCAGCATCAAATATATTTACTTTGTTTTGTAACACCAACAAGCATCTGCAGAACAAAACCAATAGTAACACCAACCATCTGGGAAACATTTACGAACTCAACTCCACAGCCCTAAAATGATCACTCCCCATCTCTCCCTCATTCACAGCCTCTGCAAACACCATTTTACTTGCTGTCCTTGTGAGGTATCTTGTGTAAGTAGAATCATACCTGTGTTCCCTTGTATTTGGTTTTCATTAAGCATGTCTTCAAGATTCGTCCATGTATTCGAATTTCCTTCCTTTTGTGGCTCAACAGAATTCTACTATATGTATATATAACATTTTATTACTTGTTGATGAACATTTGAGTTGCTTCCACCCTTTCAGTACTGTGTATGTTCTCAGTACTGAGAATACAGGTGTACAAATACCTGCTTAAGTATCTGCTTTCAATTCTTCTGGATAATGTAGCACTGCACTGTCCTCCCATTGCTCATCGATTTGCTTGAGCAGGCACCAGTAATGTCTCCACCGTGAGACTTGTTGTTACTGGTTTTGGAATATCAAATACGCCACAGGGAGCTTGCCAGGCTCTGCCGTGTGAGCAGGATACTCTTGGTAGCTTGCTGGGCTCTCCGAGAGGCATACAAAATAACATACCAGTAAGAATTAGTAGATGTAAAAATAAGTAAATAAAAGGTAAAAAAGAATAAAAAATGGCGCGTCCATGTGTAGTTTGATGTTGGCTATTTTGAAGAATTGCCTACCATCCTGTTTGTCACAGTGGCCATCCCATTTTCCTTTCCCATGAATGATGTCTAAGGATATAATTAACTTGTTTAACATGCTAATTTTTCTTACTTAGAGAGCCAAGCTATTTTTAGCATCTTTATTCCTCCGTATGGATAACAGATGATCACATAGTGGTATTATTATTATTAATATTATTATTATTATTTGAAGCAAACTAGTTCTCACTGAAAGAAATTTAGAGAGATGTAGAGAGAGAAAAACACAGAGAGAAATGTATTCAAGAGAGAACACAGGCATCTCCAGAGTGGGAAAAGCCCATGATTTTATTAACTAATATCATATAGAATGGATCCAATTTATATGCTTTCTTGTTTTCAGAATAGAGGCATCCAATCTCTGTTTCTTCCTCACTTCAAAATAATACCTCCCTCCAGCACGATACCTTAAACACAGGCAAAAATGTCTTTCAACACAGTAAAGTACATTGCAAATGAATCTTGGGTTTGGGTCTTGGTTGCATATTGATAATGTGGAAGCAAAAGAGATTTGCAAAGCTTAGAAACATCTACCTTCAAAGGCTCCTTCAACCTGTACCTGGGACATTAACCATGAAACTGTCAATACCATAACAAACTTGGAGGGCCACTGAATTCTTCCAGCAGTGGGTGGGTCCCGATTGTGTGAAACAGGAGCATCTCTTCACCCAACACTAAAGTCACAAGTGCTAGAAACAAGACCTCACTTCACAGAAGTCAGAATTCTTTGAAAGTGCAAAATTAAGCAGAACAACGTCTAATGAAGTCGGGTTCTCAAAGGATACCCACAATAATTTGGATTGTTCCCTTTCTATCAATAAATAAAAGAAATGGCTTCATGTGAAGACCTGTTACATTTGATATTGAGCAAACAAAGCTATCAACTTTTCTATCAAATTGCTATCACAATTGGCCCAGAAACCACAGTTGCCTAAGAGAAGAAAACAGCCCGAGAGGACTCCAGTTCTTTGATTTTACAGATTAACACACACTTTCCTGTTAAGAGTCGGTAGCTTATTGGTGGAAAAAAACAAGGTGGTGTGCACTAGGTTAAAAGTCAGGGAGACAGACTTACCGACCGTAGGATCCCGGTAGCATCTTCGTGCAGCCATGTGGGGTACACCACTTCATCGTTGAGAATGGCTTCAAAGAGGTCATCTTCGTTCTCTGCCTCAAAGGGAGCATGGCCACACAGCATCTCATAGAGCAGCACACCCATTGCCCACCAGTCTACTGCGGGTCCATAGAGCATCTCCTGGAGAATCTGTGCAAATGGGCAAGGGGAGGAATGCATTTTACTTATGACTGATGGATTCCTTGATGCCCCAGGGAAGTGATGGGTTAGCAAATGAAACAAAAGGGGGAGACTTTTTAGAGCTTTCTGCACTATCTGGGATGCTTCATTCCACCTCCAGAGAGTTGTCTGTTTTCCATGGGGCTACCTCAGAGGCTGCCATATCAATGGCCCCCTTTTATGGCCTGCTGAGGCAATACCAAGTGTATATCTGAAATGGAAGGGGTATGGCATGGGGTTCACTAGCTTGCATAGTAAAAGGTCAAGAGCCCTTCTTTCCTTCTGGTACAGGGGACTAGGATAAAAGCAGAGTAAAGGCAAAGAGGAAAAACAAGAAACTGTGAGAAATACTTTGTCCTCCTTCAAGGCCAAGTCCTTAAGTAACTGTAAGTTCTATTGAAATTTAAAAAAACCCGTATTTTTAGTTTTAATTCAAATTCCTAGTTGAGCGTAGGGCACCGTGAGTCATCATTCACCCAAAAAGTCTTTAAGAAGTGTAGAGGCATCGATCTCAAGAATGCCTAAAAAGTGTGGCAAATGTGGGACCAGTGAGATATCTTAAAGGGCTGGAGCACAAGCTTTGCCTGCAGAAGTCCTTCTCTGCCCTCTGAAATCACATGATCCCATGAGCACCAGAAGTGGTCCTACACATCCCCAAACATGGTGCATAAACTAAGTACTGACAAATAATGCAGCCTATGGCAATTCTGGCAAGGGTGACTACAGAGCTCAAATTTCCAAAGAGGCAAAACAGGTACACTCACCTCTGGAGCAATATAGTCAGGCGTGCCACAAAAAGTTGCCGTGGTGACTCCATTACAGATCCCCTCCTTGCACATTCCAAAGTCAGCCAGTTTGCAGTGACCTTCATGGTCCAACAGCACATTGTCGAGTTTCAGGTCTCTGAAAGAAACAAAGAATTGCATATGGTAAGTGAGCCAGGCTCCAAATCCTCCTCTGGGACAAGCTGACCCAGGCAAAGAGTGATCAGGCCATACAGAGAGCTCCTCCGGGGCCAAGGGGACTTCCTGCAGGCTCTCCAGGTTATCTGGATGGGCCTCATGGATCCTCGATGCAGTTTCACATAATGGGTGTAACCACATAAAATACTGGAGGCTCTGCTTAGAAACTGGGAAGAGAAAGTGACTTTTTCAGGCTTCCTATGTATCCTGGACCCATCCTGTGTCTGATTCTCCCTTTAAACATTTATCTCTGTCCACTGGAGTTCACTTAGTGAACATTCACGAGGCAGTGACCACTGTGTGCCACGGACTAAGTTATACATCAAGAGGACAGATGATTGTCCCTAAGGAACCCAGAGCAATAGGGAGATAAGTGTTGGCTAAGAATTTAAGCTTCATGACTGGGGGAGCAAGATGATCTTTTGGGCCAAATATAGTGAAATCAATAAATATGTGTTCAACATACATACATGCATATAACTACACACACATGCAAACAAACACAGAACCAACTATTGAATGACAGATGGCATGGCAAAAGTGCTGTGAGAGAAACAGATGGGGAATAATTCCTTCCAGTGAGAGGGACAGTCCCATGGGAGACGTTAAAATTAAATTGGGACTTAAAACATTAGTAGAGTCTTCCAGAAGGTGAAGGGGATATTTACCTAAAGATCAATGAGAGCAGAGGATGGAGCTGAGACAGAGCCAGGTAAAGGGATGTGAAGAACAAGTAAACTCAGGAACCCTCCCTCCCACTCCCCACCCCACCCCCACCCCACTGCCTATGATATAATGAGGCTGAAGAAAAAGGAATAAAGATAGGTTCAGACTAGGAAAGGCCACCTTCAGGAATTTTGGTACTTTACTTGGGCAAAATGGATCTAGTGAAGTTATCTAATTAAGAGAGTAAAAGGACCCCAGCTGAATAGGAAGAAAAATGTAAACCACTTAGAGTCAATTAGAATGGCTCAGAAATGTTTCGAAGTTGAAATAAGAAAGGAACAAAATGGAATGGAAAATGATAGTTCAGTTGGCTTTGGTGAAAATCAGTCACAAGGCATTTGATGCCCATGTAGAGGCAGATGTGGAGAGGAAGAAGAAATGGTGGTGTTGTGTTAGTGGGCAAATTAACAAGCAAGAAGAAGGAAAACAGGAGTATGAGAACAGGGCTCGCGTGGGTGACCAACCAGATACAGGAGCTTTAGGAGGTTCAGTGGAGCACAATGATCCCACGAGAAAAGCAATTTTCATCTCTCCCCTCAATCCCCAGTTGGAGAATCACTTGTGGAAAGAGAATTTCCAGCAGCAAAACACTTTGGTAAAAAAAAAAAAAAGGTTCCAAAACAGGGAGAAAAAAGGGTTCCAAAGCAGGGATATTGATAACCTATCAGCAAACAAAAGGGGGAATTTTGGTACTTTACTTGGTCTCCTAATATACCAGCCTACTTACCAAGGCCTTGGAGCATTTGGTCCTCCCACTCATGCACATCTGGGCCCTAGTGCAACCCCCATCACCACAGTGGGCTGCAAACAAGTCCTAAGAACCACATCTGTCAGCCCCCAGATTCATCCTGGGGAGCACAGAATCACATCCTTGTCCAGGGGTGATACCTTCACACTTGGCTTTTTTAAGGGGCCATATACTCACAGGCAAATCACATGGACTTATGGGAAGAGGCAGCTATGCACAGTGGAGGAACTGCAGGTGATTTCCCCGATTTGGACTTAAAGACAATTGCCAGTGCCAGTATGTGACCCCAGGCTGTGCTGTGGGTACCATGGCATCCCTGCACTGTGACATCTTCATGGTGGCAGCAGCTGGTGGCGTGGGAGATCACCACAGCTGTGACGGGTAGTGGCTGGCACCCTCATGACTCCATTTTCCTGCCCTTGCTCTGAGAATAAAGGTCTGTGAACCAGCGTGACCCAAGGAAAAAGGCTGGTCTCTCCTGAGGAAGGTCACAGTGCAGCTCGAGAGGCAAGCGATGACAGAACTGGAGCAGCCAGTTTCCACGCTGGGCTCTGTGACCTGACATGGCCATGCAGGTCTCATAGCGGGAGGTCACTGGGAGACAGTGAGGAATGGAAACTCAGCCCTGTTTTCCAGGAATCCCCAGTAAGTAAGAGACGCTCAAGCAGTAGCATTTTCTTGTCCCGCAGGGATGGAACCACAGAGCTCCTCTCTGCTTTGAAACTCCAGGACGGTGGTCCTGGTGGAGTGGGGACAGGCACAAGGGCACCGGTCCAGCTGCTGCAGACACCAAGCCCTCCTTACCTTTGAACCCTCCCTGGCCTGGACCCCCATCATCACCCTGCCTTGTCCATGGCAAATCCTGACTCAGCCACAGGAAGGAAGGTGGACTCAGGAGGGAGGCCCACATGGGAGAGGACTGCCAGGAGCTCAGGCCCTGTGACTTGGGAGCTGATAGGGGTCTCCCAAATGTGAAGCTCACCCGCAGCGACCTCACACTCAGGAGACCCTTATCAGCGCCTGGGAGTCTGGCTCCCCTGGGACTGAAGGCAAACATGAAAGGCGGCTGGCCGGCCAGGGGAGAGATTAGAGGCTGCAGCCTAGAGCTAGTAAGGCTGGGGCCAGGGCGCCGGCGGGGAGGAACATGACTGAATCTGGGTGCTGGCTTTATCAGCACAAGTTCTAGCCCAGTGAGCCAGGCTTGTGTGGACCTGTGCCCAGAGCACTCTGACTCTCACATTTCCAAACAAGGTTACTGAGTTTCTGGTTTCTCCCCAAGCCGTTAGTTATTGCCTGCAAAGAGCTCAGAAGGGATTTTCTTAGGTAACAGAAACAAGTGCTAACAGAAACCCACAGAGGTCTGAAGAGATGACCTGTGATTGCTCAGCAGAGCCTGGAAGTACCATTCCAGGTTCAATTGCTTATTACTAAGCGGCAGGCATGAGAAGCAAGAGCTGTCCCGGAGGCAGGAGTGCCTCGCCATCACTTTTATCATCTGCCCTTTGCACAGAGGATCCTGGGCTCCACGCCCCAGTGCTCAGAGTAGAAAGCAGCAATACAAGAGGCCACAACTCATCCTGGTCCCAGGATACCTGAGGGCACCGAGGCAAGTGAGTTGGCTATAAGCTGCCATCTCTAAGTGCAGGCCCTCTCACTGCTGCATGAGCGGGGGAAATGCCCTTGGCTCGTTCACATCAGGATGGATCTCTGACCCGGGGATCCCAAAGGGGTTTGATTAAATGCATGCTCTCATCCCCAGGTGTCCCCCACCATGCAGTCTCCTGATGCCTAGCTAAGCAGTATCTTCACCTCTAGACCAGCATTTCTCAACCTTTCCCCCACTTGTTTCCTTTCTTTGCACCCCCTTCACCCATCCTACCAGTCGGTAACCTGGTCTCATGCGATGCCCCCCACCCTGCCCCACTTTTTAATGCAATTTTTACCTGTGGCCTCCTTGGAATGTCCTGGGGAGGGGGGCATAGGGGGTTCCTATGGCCTCTGGTTGAGAAATGCTGTTCAACACTACCCAGTTTCCACCTCAATCACAACACATCCTGCGCCGTATTCCAGAATGATCCATCTCTGCAGCCAGCCGCCCCCCACCCCTCACCCGCGCAGCTGGGGTAAAGCCTTACTCCTTTCCTCATGCCAGCTTGGTCCTGGAGGATGGTGCAGACCAACGAGATAAGGAAAGAGCCTCTTAGACAGGCACCTGCAAGCTGCCCAGCCCACTCTGAGTCTGTCCTATTTTTAGAAGGAAGTTAGTTCCATAAAATCCCATTTGGACTAATGTTCCAGAGTAATTAAACTATAAAACAAGTCATGTGGCCTTACTCCTTAGAGACAGACTCCAGAGGAAAATGAGGAATGAGAAAATAAATGTAAAATTTCTGCTCCAGTAATGGAGAAGAGAGAGTGCTGGAGGAGGGGCCATTATAAAGCAGAGTGGACCACAGCATAATCCTCTCTCTGGCCAGCATCCAGATGGCAGAAGACACCAAGAGGGCTAGTCAAACAGACCCAAAGGTTACAGAGCCGTTTATGGCCATGGCCAGCTTCTATTCCAAGGGCAAATCATTATCTTTGTTAAAAATAAGCAAAAGAAAAAATAAAAAAGATTTTGAGTCATCCCTGTGACTCCCAGCCTTAATTTGAAATATGTAGAGGTCAGGATTTGGCTTTGGGAGTTTCTCCGCTTCCTCTGCCAATGTGTAACTCAACAGCCAAACTCAACAAGGCTACACAATGAAGATTACAAGTTCATACAGGGTAGAGGCTCAGAATCCTAAATGCCAAGTGCACAATTATGGGCTCATCACTCATTAGCTCACAGAGTTTTTGTCATGCAAGCATAGAAAGGTAAAAGAGTAACTGTATTCTCTTTGGTTGCCTGAAAGATACATTGTTCTTGCTGGGTAGTCAGGGATCCTAAAATGCCGACAGCACTTTCAGAGATCATTCCTAAGTAGTTGAGGACAAAGGAAATTCAGAAATTATATTTATGTTGTTTCTACCATGAGCTATTCCAAGAAAAAGAGGCTGAATAAGAAGGTTTACAACTAGATCACTGGAATCAATTCCCCTTCCAAAAGAAATAAAGGCAAATTGTTGAGAGCTGGGTTCTTGAACAAACCCAAGAGACTATTCAAGAATGATTTTTTATGCATTTAAAGAACAAAGAATCATGGACAATTTCAAGTATATACAAAAGTATACAAGATATGACCCTTAGCCCAGTGACACTCATGTGTGTCCAAATCTTATTTCAGCTATATGTTTACTCCCGTGCTCTTTTCCAAGATATAAAGCCATCTTACCTATATTTTAATATTTGAATCTAAATGACAACAATTCTTATTTATGTATTTTTTGGTTTTGGTTCACTCCTGGCAGTGTTCAGGGATCACTTCTGGAGGTCCTGGAGGGACCATAAGTGGTGCCAGGGTTTGAACCTGGTAGGCTTCATGCATCATGAGACTCGTTGTCACTGTGTTTGGCATATTGAATACATCATGGGCTGGGTGGGCTGCGTGCAAGGCAAACACCCTACCATTGTGTTATCACTCCAGGCCTCATGTAGGCAAGAGCCCTGTCTGCTGCTGTGTGATAGCTTGACCCAGGGCAATTCTTTAATTCAAAAGGGTTTGTGTATATGCGTGTGTATACACATACACACACACATACACACATATATATGCTAAAAATACTATTTTAAGTACAATACTTTATTTATTTATTTATTTTTGCTTTTTTTGGGGGGGGTCACACCTGGCAATGCACAGGGGATACTCTTGGCTCTGCACTCAGGAATTACTCCTGGAGGTGCTCAGGGGACCATATGGGATGCTGGGAATTGAACCCTAGCTGGCTGCGTGCAAGGCAAATGCCCTACCCGCTGTGCTATTGCTCCAGTCCTAAGTACAATACTTTTTGTCTCTCTGCTCATTGGGGTATGTTCCCTTGAAAGAAGCGTCTGTCACAGAGAAAAAAATCTTAGTATCCTTATTAGCTAGTACACACCAACTGTTCACCAAACGCAAAGTTCTTTGTCTTTATTATAACCTCAAAACAGTCTTAAAGAAAGCACT
The DNA here is from genome assembly GCF_029834395.1 of Sorex fumeus. NCBI lineage: Eukaryota > Metazoa > Chordata > Mammalia > Eulipotyphla > Soricidae > Sorex > Sorex fumeus. The sequence goes on from NW_026606155.1 coordinate 34,154,223, forward strand.
TCATTCTTGGGGTGCCCCTACCCCAACACCACGTGCTAATGTTTTTTTCTTTACCCTCGATGGTGCATTCCATTCTGGACTTACCTGCGCCCCAGCTCTTGTGTGCACTCTCATTTACAGCACTAGACCTTGGAGTCTTATGAGACCTTTAGGGTATGGGTTTCCTTGGGTTTCTTTTCTTTCGCATGTTCTCTCCTCACTCCCTCTCTCTCTCTCTCCTCTCTTTTGTTCCCTCTCTTCCTCTCCCTCTCTCTCTTTCTGTCTCCCACTCTCCCTCCCTCAAATTTAGTAACCTCCCTCAATAAAACTACTTAAAACAAATTTTTCAAAGCCTATAACTAGGTTAACCCTAAGATAATAACATTAGTCCCAATACAGCCAAATCTGCACTCAGCTTGCTCACCTCCTTCCAAGACCTAGGTTTCTAACCCACTGCAATAGGCACCCTCTCTGAATGCATCAGTACTGTTAGTCCTCTAGACAAACTGTTTCCCAGGAGGACATCGGTCATTGAAATAAGAACCATCAGAGAGAATCAAATATCCTGAGACTACATTCTAACAAAGGGACATTTCTGAAAACACCATGAAATGAATAATCAAAATTCTGCAAAAGAAAATAATCTTTTTCACTTTGTTTTTTGAGGGAGGTCAATGGATTTCACACAGCCCTCAAAGATATACATTTGCATATAAAATATCTCTCCTGTTGTCAGATATTCAGAAGATTAATTTACTGTCCTCTAAGGAAGACAAATTGGCCTGTGGGCAAAAATTAAGAAGTAGCATTGCATAGAGAGTACATTTGGATTATGATACTGAATTTCAAAACAAAAACATGTAAGGCTAACTTGGGCTCGAGTCTATTCTATATAACTTGTCCTCGAATCTATATAAACTTGGGGGGAAAATGAAGTAAACTAGTTTGATTGAGGGAGGATATGATTCTAAGAAGAATGGGATATTAGAGCAGAGATGAGGGTTGGGTGGGGTGGGCAGATACAGCCCATCAAAGAGAAATTATGCACTAGGAGCTGAGATTCAGGTAATGCAAATGGAGTGCCTATATAAAGGTAAAGGCCCTCCCGTTGATCGTCGATTTGCTCGAGCGGGCCCAGTAACGTCTCCATTGGAGACTTTGTTGTTACTGTGTCTGGCATATCGAATACTCTCGGTAGCTTGCCGGGCTCTCCGAGAGGGGCGGAGGAATCGAACTCGGGTCGGCCATGTTGGCCGCTTGTAAGGCGAACGCCCTACCCGCTGTGCTATCGCTCCAGGAGTGCCTATATATGTCATTTAAAAAAATGCCAGATTCGTTGTGTTGAATAGCACAGCAGGTAGGGCGTTTGCCTTGCAAGCAGCCAATATGGCCGACCCGAGTTCAATTCCTCCGCCCCTCTCAGAGAGCTCAACAAGCTACCGAGACTATCTCGCCCACACGGAAAAAGCCTGGCAAGCTACCCATGACATATTCTATATGCCAAACACAGTAACAAGTCTCACAATGGAGATGTTACTGGGCCTGCTTGAGCAAATCGATGAACAACAGGAGGACAGTGATACAAGGAATTTAAAAATGGTAAATGTGTAAAATTTATAAATGTGGTAAATGTGTAAAATCTGCTTTTATCATGAGTTAGATGGTACTGCCACTCATGTATTAACCTATTACAAGACATTCCTCTGTTGACCTGCTCAACAAATCTTTGAGTGTTATCCATGAGCCAGGTGATATTCAGGGGACTCAAATCCTGAAGGAGACAGGAGACAGTAGGACTCCAATAAAGTTAAAACCAGTGAGGGTTTCTGTCTTTGACTCAAGGAAAGAAAAATCAATGAAATAAATCTTACACAGGAGAGATATGGTGCTAATTTTACAACAGTTTCAGCTATAAAGTGGAGGAGAGGGGATGAGGGAGAAAATGAAGAGATCAGTTGGGTATCCAGTAAAAAAATGGTGGCTTGGACTAGGTGGGCCATTAAGGGATAGAGAACTGGAGGCACCAGGGCTATTAGTGGGAGAAAGTATTGGGATTTAAAAGTAATGGAAGAATACACAGGATAAGAAAGACAGTATGAGTATGTTCTGGCTCACATAATTTATCTTGGACCTTGTAGGCTATTTCTTATGACATCCAAGTGCGGGTGTTTATAATAGGCAACTGAATATACATGTCTAGAACTCAGAGGAAAGTCTGGACTGGAAATAAAAACTTGAGAATCATTAACTGGGTGTGGACCAGTTCACCTGGGGAGAAGGAATGAAATGAGAAGAGAGAGCAAGCTTGGGACCAAGTCAAGAGAAGAGTGTCCTGAGGATATGATCCCTGTTCTTTGTTATATTCACCACAAACACAAGAGACAAATTCTATTAGAGTGAGCAGCTTCACTGAATGACCTGGGAAAGCAATTGGGCTCATTTCTTTTCTGCAGGACCATCCATACATACTCTTGTTAAGGTTTGAAAGGACTGGAAAACATTAACTTTTCACATTCGAAATCTTCTAATGGATTTTTTTCTAGGTCAAACTCACAACCAGTACCACATGCTGTGATGCTCTGCGAGTTCAAATTTAAGTATTTCATCTTATAAAGATGTTTGATACTACCTCACTCATAATAACAAAATTTGGAAACAAGCTAATTATCTACTAGCAGGGAAATGGCTATAAAATTTTGATAGACCATGACAGCATTTTATTGAAGTTGCTAAATTTATGAACTAAAAATGTAGGGGAACATTTATGATACAATTTTTTACATCTCTTAGAAACTGGTTCTGATCATAAAAGTAATACCTGCTTTATATGAAGTTCAAAATTTTCTGAAAAATATCATGGAGAAATGACGATGAGTTAATAGTCTTCAATCTTTTATCCTCAAAACTATTTGGATATAATATTATGAACTTGGGCCGGAGCGAGAGCATAGGGGGTAGGGTGTTTGCCTTGCATGTGGTCAACCTGGGTTCAATTCCTCCACCCATCTTGGAGATCCTGGCACGCTATCGAGAGTATCTCACCCACATGGCAAAGCCTGGCAAGCTACCTGTGACATATTCCATATGTCAAAAACAGTAACAACAAGTCTCACAATGGAGACGTTACTGTTGCCCGCTAAAGAAAATTGATGAACAGCGGGAGAGCAGTGCAGTGCTACAATTATGAACTTACTTTTCTCACTAAACATATTTTGGACATATTTCTATGCAGTAAATCTGCCTCACTGTCATTGTAAAGATGTACTTTAATTTTACTGATTTCTTCTTCATGATTACCTACGTCTTATCTAATAGCTTGTCATTTTTAACAATGGAGTAGTAAACATTAACACATAGGTAGGAAATTTATATAGAATATTGTTTTTTTGTTTCAATATTCTGTTTTAGTAGATGAATGTTCTGCCAACTGGTACAAATGTTTAAAATATTTTGAGCAACTGCCCTCCAAAAAGGTGCCAATTTATAATCCTACCAAGAATATATAAGAGCTCACCAACTTCTTCAGTGAGATCACATATAGTTATCTGCATATTCTTACCAAACTGCTAGGGGAAAATGATCCTAACTTCATTTTGAGCTTCAGTTTCCACTTCATTTCTTCACTATTTGTAAGGTTAAGCTTTAAAATATTATCTTTATTGGCCATCTGTTTTTATCCTGTCTACTTATTCACATTTTTAAAAACTAAGTTATCTTCTCAGTTATTTTTTTAGAAACTCATTATATATTACATTAGGGATAATTGATTAAATTGGTTACATACATTAAATTGGTTGTTTGGTTTGTCACTATTGTTGCTTATGGTTTAAGTTTCAATTTTTATATAGTCAAATTAATCTCTCCTTCACTGTTATTTACCTTTCCCCCTCCCCATATGTTTGAGATATTTTGGGGGCTTTCAGGATAGCTTTGGAGCAAGTGACAGGTGCAATGATCTCCTGCCTACCTGGGCACTTCTGAAGCCATGAGTCTTCTCCTGGGTCTCAATCCTGCCTTTGTAGATGCTAGGTTTCATGATTTATCTACAAACTGAAACAATTCTGTATCAACAAAATACAACTGAAAAGAAATTACTGTTACAGTGGAGGGCCAGAGGAAAAATGAGGGGAAGGTGAGAAAAGATAAAAGAGTTAAAAAAAATCTATTTCTGGGTGGCATGTTTGTAAACGATCTTTTTTTTTTATTTTCTAAATTCATTATGGGAATTAAGTACACTTTGATAATCAATAAAAAGTCTTAATTTTCATTCTTTAAAAAGTTCCTGGATGGGAGTGGCCGAGATTAGTACCAGGAATTTTGCTCCATGACTTGGAGGCCAGCCACACATGCTAGGGGAAAAGGAAGCTCAGATAGAGAAGAGAGCACCAAATAAAGGGTGTTGGGAGGATCCTCCCAGGATGGGAGAAGCATGCTGAAAGTAGACTATAGACCAAACATGATTGCCACTCAATGCCTCACTTGCAAACCACAGGACCCAAAAGGAGAGAGAGAGAAAAGGGAATGACCTGCCACAGAGGCAGGGTGGGATAGGGGGGATGGGGGGTGGGAAGGATGCTGGGACCCGTGGTGGTGGAGGATGGGCGCTGGTGGAGGGATGGGTACTTCATCATTGTATAACTGAAACCCAAGCACAAAAATTTTTAAGTCTATAACACCTCATGGTGTTTCACTAATAAAAAAATAAATAAATAAATTCCTGGATGGGATTCAAGTGATAGTACAGTGGGTAGGGCATTTGCTTTGCACACAGCAGACTTGGATTTAATTTCCAGCATCCCATATGGTCTCCCAAGCACCACCAGTAGTACTTCCTGAGTGTAGAGCCAGGATTACTCCTGAGCATTGTCCTGCGTAACCCAACCTCTCACCACCAAAATCCTTTGGAGCTAGACAGTATAATAAGTAGGGCTTTTGCCTTTCATCTGGCTGACCTGGGTTCAATCTCCAGCACCTCATATCGTCCCCTGAGCCCTGCCAGAAGTGATCCCTGAGCACACGAGTAAGCCCTGAGCACCAAAGAGTGTGTCTCCCAAACAAAATAAAAAACAATCCTTTTAGGGTCTGGAGAAATATTACAGTGGGTAGGGCATTTGTCTTTATGCAACTGACCTGGGTTGATTCCCAGCACCTCAAATGGTCTCCTGAGTACTGCTAGGAATGATGCTTAAGTGCAGAGCCAGGGACTAATCCCTGAGGTCTGTCAGGTATGCTCCCTACCCACCATCCCCAACCCCTTCACATTTAAGTTCCAAATTCTCAAGAAAGATTTCTAAGAATGGAACAATTTCTTCTGATCTCCAGACTGCAAGGGCCAGATGGAAATACAGCACTATAATTACTTCAGGAACCTGAACATTTGTGGACTCAGAATTCTGAACCAGTTTCCATAAGCTCATTACACACATGGTACCTTCCCAAATTACATTAAATATCTACCACATATATCACCGTCATGGGTGATATATGTATTTTCAATAGCCCTATGACATGTCCATGCCATCTAAGCCAGGTATAGAAATGATGCCCTGCTAAGAGGTGCAACATTTCTAATGATTATCTGAGATTCCACCCATGCCATTTCTCCCCATGAAATGACAGCTGATATGTTTTTTTGAGGCTGGTACCAGCTAACAAATACTAGAAACATGAACATTAATCACTAAGAGTTTTAATGTGACTTAATTCATTTTATAATGAATGGAGAAATATTAAGAAAAGAAATTTCTGGGGTCAAAGTAATAGTACAGTTGGGAGGGTGCCTGCACTCCTTATAGGCCTGTGAGCACCATCAGGAATGATGCCTGAGTACAGAGCCAGGAGTAAGCCCTGGGCTTTGCCAGGTGTGGTCCAAAAATCAAAAGGAAGGAAGGGAGGTAAGGAGGGAGAGAGGGAAGTAGAAAGGGAGGCAGAGAGGAAGGGAGGAAAAGAGGGAAAATAATTTTCTATCCAGAAAGTAATACCATGTCTCCTCTGAGACTCTTTCACCTTTACCCTTTCATATTTCCTACTCACAGCAACATAAGATAAAAAATGATCCTACAAGTGACTCTGCAAGTCTAGCTCAAGTCCTTTAAAGCAGGGCCAGGGACTCACAAACTTAATCCTTATAGGCCAGGTGTTGGGCTTCATCCAGTTTGGCTATTTGATGTGCCTGATATACAGGCAGCATGCCCACACCTTCCCCCATCACTCTGTGTGCAAAAAAGCTGCTTCACTTAAGCAAAGGGGCTGAAAAACTATGCCCTTACCTTAACTTATGGCAGGAAAAAAAGAAAAAAGAAAAGTGCAACAACAATAAAAACCATGCACTAACCCTCTGAAATACATGAGGCAATGAGCCTGATCTTCATCCAGCGTGTAGGGCTGACTTCTCTGCAGGATCCTCAAATAAATGAGCCATCTTCTGACAGTGGAGCCTTCTATATACATTTTTTCATTCCATTCCTACCCTTGGCTCCAGGATAGTTGAAATTCCCCACTGAAGTGGCACAAATTTATTTTGCAGCTCTTTACAGTGCTTTGCTTTTATAGTTGCCAAAAAAAGCCTCCTTCACAGACACTCCTTGCCAGAATGCTTCCTAAAGAGAGTCTGGCATGTCTGTGCGCTCAGGAAAGGAAGGGCAGCAAGATGGGAAGATGGAGGACACAACATAAAGATGCCAAAGGAATGACAGGTGCTTGGTGACTAGGGGATTCTGGCTCTTGCGCCCAGCTCTGACAACACAGAGAAGATACTGGGATCAACAGTACACTTGGACTTGACAGTCAGGGACAGTCCAGTGGTCAACATACTGAGTCCTGCATAACTCCTCAGGCTTCTCCAGAGCAGAGAGCCAAGGATCATGGTCCATGGAAAAGTCATCTGCCTGGACAGCCTTGCAGCCTTGCTGCAGAATCCAACAAGGAGATGGAGCTCTAAGAAAGACAGGTAGGACAGGTAGAGAACCTCAGATGTTGAGTGCCTACAAGCAAGGGGCCAGAGAGAAAGTGCCTTACCCACTGGCGTCCTGATGGGTGCGAATGAAAACAGGAGTAAATGAATGAATTTTGATGAGAAATCAGAGCATTAAGCAAAAAGATCTTATTAATTGCTTTTATTTGGGGCTGGAGCGATAGCACAGTGGGTAGGGTGTTTGCCGTGCATGCAGCTGACAAGAGTTCGATTCCCAGCATGCCATATGGTTCCCCAAGCACCACCAGAGGTAATTACTGAGTGCATGAGCCAAGAATAACTCCTGTGCAATGCTGAGTGTGACTCCCCCCAAAAAAATTGCTTTTACTTGATGACATGTTTAAACATTTACAAGTTTAAGTGTTGGTCCATTCAGCAATGACAATATTAATGACAACTAAGGTATCCATGGGTACAGGTAAAGGTCGAGGCAACCTACCAGGTTCATGTTGGCACACAGCAGTAATAACTGTAGCACTGTAGCACTGTCTTTCTGTTGTTCATCGATTTGCTCGAGCAGGCACCAGTAACGTCTCCATTGTGAGACTTGTCGTTACTGTTTTTGGCATATCAAATATGCCACAGGGAGCTTGCCAGGCTCTTCCGTGTGGGCGGGATACTCTTGGTAGCTTGCCGGGCTCTCCAAGAGGGATGGAGGAATTGAACCTGGGTCAGCTGCGTGCAAAGCAAATGCCCTACCCACTGTGCTATTGCTCCAGTCCAACACTAATAACAGAAGCAGATTTTTTTCTTCCTCTAAAATTTTTTTTAATTGAATCGGTTATTTACAATACTGTTAATAATGGTTTCTCATGCACAAAATTCAACACCATACCAATCACTCCTGCTCCCAAGGATCCAAATGACCTTGCTTTCAAGCACCTGCTCCCAACTCAATTGTGTGGATCAGTTCTCCTGTTATGTTGCCTCTGGCCCTTTGTTGCTCCCTTACTGTGTACCTTTAAGTCCCATATATGAGAGAGATCATTCTGTATCTATCTCTTTCTGACTGACTTCACTCAGCATGATATTCTCTGGTTCCATCTCTGTTCCAGCAACTCGCATTATTTTGTTCTTTCTTAGAGCTGCACAGTGCAAAGTATTCCATTGTTCATATATAATACAACTTCCCGATACATTCATTGGTAGCTGAGCACTTGGCTTATTTCCATATCTTGGCTATTGCTCTAACTGTGGTGATGAAGCTAGGTGTGCATATATGCTTTCCAATTAATGTTTCTGTGTTTTGGGAATAGATGCCATAAAGTATGTATAGCTGAGTTATATGGTAGGTCTATGTCTAGTTTTTGGATGGACCTCATACTACATAACCAAAGCAGATTTAAAGTGAGAAACTGTTGAGTACTAAAGAGTGTTCCCAGCACTAGGTCAATGCTCGTTACTGTCCTCATGATTTATTTGTGAACATATTTTTTGGTTTGCGGGCCCTGCCCACAAGTGGTCAGGACTTACTGCTGACATTTCACTGCAGGTTCAGTCATGGTGGTGCCTGGGTGATCATATGTGGTGCCAGGAATTGGACTGGGGTTGGTCACATACAAGGCAAGTGCCTTATTCCCTGTAGTATCTCTCTAGCCATTATTATCATTGCTGAGTAGATAAATGCTGTGGTTCTTGTTCTCAGAAAGCTAAGTCAGATAATTGAGCTATCAATACAAAGACACAGACAAACAAATGAAAGGACAAAGAGATTGTATCCATTCCAGCCTGTCTGACTATGGCTGGGTTTATTTAAGGAAACCTCTGGCTCTTCTGACTAGCAATACTGGACCCCGCCAGCACTCAGACTAATTTTCTGGAGACATTCCATTTGATCATTGTATAATTGAAATCCAAGCACAGAAATTTGTAAGTCTACAATTGTACCTCATGGTGTTTCACTTATAAAACTATATATATATACATACATATATATATATATATATATAATAAAAGTTAAATACAGCATCAAAAAAAAAAGAGTCCATCATTATTTCTTTGCTTCACCAGAACGTCTCTGCAGTTTAGGGAAAACATGCAACTTAAGTTGCTGTCGCCATTGGCTGGCCAAGACCACGGCTTTGCCTATTGTGGGGAAGAGAAACTAGACCCTGCCGGAAAAGAGTGATGAGGAAAGCTGTGTGATGGGAAGGAGAAGGGTTAATAGAATAGTCTCAGGAAGGAATAGGCAAGCTGATTTTGGTGAGTGACTAAACCAAACCTTTGCCAGCATTAGTCATGCCTTATGCAATCATCAGAAGACAGCAGGGAGGCTGACTTCTGACCCGAACTAGAACTTTTAGTCACATCAGCAGTAGGTCTCATCTGGTTACCTGACATCCCACTAGAGATGAAATCTGAGCCATCTGGAAGTCTCTAAAAAACCCAAGAGGACACCTGTTCAGAAGCACCCCAGGACCTTAGAATTAAATATGAAGCTCATCTTTTCATTCTGGATTACAAATGGTATTGTTCTGTTTTCTAATTATATTTTGCATAAAAATCCTTGCTTTTCCCCCAACTGCATTACAACTACAGCCCCCATGGGCATGCCTGGAAAACATATTTCTTCCCCAAATGTGACCGCACACTGCACATGTGATACCAACACAGGAGTGCTACCCATCACCATTTTCCTTCTAATACTGGGAGGCTCACAGCAACAGGTACATCAGATTTTCTCTCAAAATTCTCTTTGTGGGAGAAGGACAGAGAAGAAAAGAAAACAAGGGGGAAAGGAAGAAGATGAGAAAGAGAAGTAATGTGGGAACAGAGTTCAGGGCTTTGGCTATACTGATGATGTGGGAGAGTAGAATAGCTATATATCCAAATCACAAACTCAGTAACACTGAAAACAGGAAATCTAAACTGCGACCACTGAATTTTGTAATATGCTTTCAAAATGGCAGGCGCGCGCGCGTGTGTGTGTGTGTGTGTGTGTGTGTGTGTGTGTATGTGTGGGGGGGGGCGAGTTAGGAAGAGGGGATGGAGTATGGGAACACTGGTGGAGGGAATTTGACTCTGATGGTGGGATTGGTATTGAAATATTACATGCTAGAGCTATCAATTTTGTAAATTGCAATTTGCTAATTAAAAATAAATACATAAAATTATTTTAAAATCTAAAATAAAACAAAAAATCTTCAAATAGAAAATAAGTTTCAAAAATCCTCTTTGTGGGGCTCTCTCAAGGAAGGTGCCTGCCTTGCTTGCAGCTAACCAGGTTCCATCCCTGGAACCACATTTAGTCCCCTGAGCACTGCCAATGGTTAAGTCCTAAGTACCGCTGGTGTGTGCCCCACTCGTGTCATCCCTGTCACCAAAAAAAAAAAAAAAAAGAAAGAAAAGAAATCTTCTTTGGGAGATACACGATACTCTGTGCCTAGTATCTGGTATTGGAACCACAGAGAACAGCTTCCATAAGACAGCCTTTTAGCTGTAGAATCATTTATTCTTCAGGTATTTGAGTTCTTAGAAACTTAGTCTGAAGATTATTTCCAAATTTATAAAATAGTATCCTGTTAACAAAAGTAACCTAAGTACATATGTGAGTCATCCTCAGATCTAAGGATCTCAAGTGAAAACGGAATTCATAAATCAGGGGCATTTTGTTTTGTTTTTGTTTGTTCTCTGTAACTTACTTTCAGTTAGAATGTTTCAAGAGATTATGACTTACTCTTAAACAAAGACTTATTTCTTATTGCCTAAACATTTAACTATTCCTGAGTCAATATATAATGACTATATATAAGTTTGGTTAATTTTGCAGCACCTCGGTTTCTCTGTTAAACATTAAGATCAAAAGGTAATAACCTTTAATCCAAATAATCACTAACCTGGATTTCACTTTGTAAGTAACCTGTGCAGCAACATTATATGTCTATATACAACCCAGAAGCTATTAGTGAATGGTCTGTTGTGACTATAAACTTGGAACAGCAATAATAATGAGGCATATTTTATATTTCCTAGGAAACTAGAAACAAATCATCCATACTGATGACCCTGAAGATTCATAAAAGTTTAGAATGACCAATTATGAAGACATAACACATTGAGTCTCATGGCCAAGAACAGTGTATAAACATGTGCATGTGTGTATAATCACGTACACAGTCCTGCCTCATCCCTCACTCCCTACCCCCTCAAATACACCCAAAACTTACAATTATGTGCCTCTGGAACAAGACAGCTCCTATTTACCACCTCAAATCTCCTCTGTTCCCCATTTCCCACATGACCTTGGGGAGGCCATTCTATAAACCACTGTCCACTGTCCAATATCACCAAAAAAAAAAGTGTGAGTTTAAGGGCTCAGTTTTTATGGGCTGGAGAGATAGTAAAGAGGGTAATGCCATTTGTCTTGAATGTACCCAAACGTTGTTCGATCTCTGGCATCCCATATGGTCCCATAAGTACCACCAGGAGTAATTCCTGAGTGCAAAGTCAAGAGTAATCCCTGAGCATGGCTGCGTGTGAGCCCAAACCCCAAACCAAAACAAACCAAAAAAGAAAAAGGGCACAGATTCTGGAACCAAGATGTGAGACCTTGGGCAAAACCACTCTAATCTTGTTTGCTCATTATAAAATATGGAAAACAATGCTTCCTATCTTATGGCAATTACAAGTCGTTAAATATAGATAGCTTAGATCACTGCCTGTAATGCAGCAAGTGCCAGAGAAGCTTTAGCTGTTATTTCCTCACTAACAACAAACTCCAGAAAATAGCCACATGGCCTACTGCTTAAGATTTTTCTAAGAATTAAAACTGATAAAAGTAATCACAAACCTTGCAGAGTCTTAAGTAGTCTTTGTAAGCTCTAGGCTTTTTGCAGGCTATTAAGAGAACAGCTGTGGTCTATAGAGGAAGGAGCCAAAGCTGGTGGTCATGTAGAATCACAGCCTGGCTCCTGGCAATGAGCAAAATGTCTCAAGAAGCGATTAAGTTATCTCCAGCAGATATAGGACCTTTGTCTACTTCATCCATGTCTGCTGAGATCAGCTTCTCAACACATTAAGATATAGAAATTAAGGGCTCTGTAATTCTGTATCCACAGGCTGCTTTGCACAAAGAGAACAGGCTCAGATATATCCAATTGCATCCAGGATTGTCAAATGTCCGGGAGTTCACCTCAAATGACCCTTCTTTTATTTTTTTTAAACAGAGTAAGCTGAAAAAGGAGAAAAATCACCAAGTTCTAGTGCTATTTATCACACTACTGGGACTAGAGAAATTTATTCTCCCTCTGGAGAACTGAAATTCTCCAGAAATAAAGCCTGGAATTCCCAAGAAGTGACTGATTATTTAAAGCTCACAGTGCAATCAAATAAAACTCAGCTGGTACAATCAGTCCTCATTTCCTATGCTCTTCCTGCCTAATAATTTAGGACATAAACCTAACAGTGGATTAGGTACTGGTAAGGTCAGTGCAGTGATGTGATAAAACCCATATCCACCAAGATCACTTTGTGAGAGACAATGTTCCCAATTTTTCACTGTTAAAAGACATAATGTGACAAATAAAGGTATTTCTTGGACACTTCTACACTATTAAATTTTTTCTGAGTTCTTAAACATGAACAGTCAACTCCAGGTACCATGTCCACATTTAAAATTTGTTATAAAAATAAAAATTAGAAGAAAAATCTTCTAAAAAGAATTTCTACCAAAGCCACTGCACTGATGTTTATCCCTCTCCCCCACCCTTTTTTTTTATAGAGAGCCAACAAATACCATGGGTACAGGAAAGCAACAAATTCCAGGGCATTCATTCTAAGGAAAGGAGGGGGCAGGCAGAGAGCACAAATTCCAAAACCCTGCCCCCGTCAGCAGTTATTCTGTAATTCTGAGTTGACTGACAATGACAAGAAGTGTCTCATTGTTCGATCTTGGCTTATTTTCTTTATATTTTGGGGCTCCCTTTGCCAATGCTTTGCACAGAGTAGCCCCCAATAAATGTCTATTAATCTGAACATCAAGTTCCCTCTCAGGCATCGAACATTAGATTGGTTTTGAGATTCCCAATAAAGTTGGATTCAGAGGAAGCGAGGGAGGAGAAGCTACCTGGCAGAAGCTGAGTGGGTTCTGGTTTGTCATGGGACCCAGCATTTCTCTGGGACCTCAGGAGCCAACAGGAAGCTGCCATTGCCTGTTGGAGTCCTCTGCCTTAGGGATGACCCACGGCCAGCACAAAACCTCCAGCAACCTCCAACTCTCAACACATTCTTCAGACTTCACTCTCTCAAGACAAGTCTGAAACCAAATCAACACTAAGTTGATTAACATTAACTCCAGCGAGGAAAAAGTTGTCCTCCTTGAGAACTGCCTGCTCATGCTTGGTTTGTAGGTACAAGCAATCTTTGTTCTGTAAAGTTATTAGAGGGCAGGGGAGACAGGAGATAGTTTAGGGGCCAGGGGGTGCAGGCTTTGCATGCAAGGGATTCTTTTTCAATTTCTAGCACTGCTTGCTTCCTCCAATAAAAGGATATTATGAGTAAATAAACTAAAAGAATAATTAGCACCACCCCTGAAGCCCCTTCAATATGGGGCTAGAGCAATATTAAAGCAGGTAGGGTGATTGCCTTGCTCGTGGCCAAGCCATGTTCGATTCCCTACATCCCATATTGTTCCCCAACACCAGCCAGGAGTGATCCCTAAGTGCAGAACTAGAAGTAAGTCCCAAGGACAGCTGGGTGTGATCCAAAGATTAACAAACAAATATATCTGTGATAACACTGATGCAAAGATCCTCACCATAACAGAAAAAAAATCCAATAATATATAAAAAGAGATCATACACTATGACCAAGTGTGATTCATTCCAGAGATGCAAGGATGGTTCAATATATGTAATACAATTAATGTCATTGTCCTGTCCTCCCATTGTTCATCGATTTGCTCGAGTGGGCCCAGTAACGTCTCCATTGTGACAATTGTTACTGTGTTTGGCATATCGAATATGTCACAGGGAGCTTGCTAGGCTTTGCTGTGCAGGTGAGATACTCTCGGTAGCTTGCCGGCTCTCCGAGAGGGGTGGAGGAATTGAATTCGGGTCAGTCATGTTGGCCACTTGCAAGGCAAACACTCTACCCACTGTGATATCGCTCCAGCCCACAATTAATATAGTAGTATATACTTATAACAAATCCACAGCAACATCATATGCAATGGTGGAAAACAGAAGCCTTCCCTTTAAGTCTTACATATAATTTACCATTGAAAATAAAGCTAAAAAATACTGAATACCTAGAAATCAGAGAAGGAGGAGGAGGAAGAAAGAAAAAAGAAGAAACAAAGAAACAAAAAAGAACCCAAAAAAGGGGGCAGAAACACAAACCTTTAATTTTTTTTAAATAACACTATAGAAATGACCATTATCACCCAAAGCATTATACAGATTTAATACAATTCCCACCCAAACTATAACATTCTTTAAAGACTTCGTACAAACTACTAAAATTTGCATGAAGGGGACTGAGCTATAGTACTTCCTTGCATGCAACCAACTCCAGTTCGATTCCAGAATTGCAACTATTTCCCTGGGAACCACCAGGAGTCATTCCTGAGCACACAGTCAGAAACAGACTTTGAACACCAAAGGATGTGGCCCAGGCCTCTCCTTCCACTCCCAAAAACAATAATACAATTTGTATGAAAACATAAAAACCCTCAGAGTTAAAGTCACTCTGAGAAAAAAAGAAGAGGAAAGGTATTGCATTTACTGGAATCAAATTGCCTATTAGAAAGCCAAAGCAATCAAAACTCTGTGGTACTTATAGATTCTTAGACCAACTAAATAGAATTGAGAGCCTAAAGAAAATTCCTCAGATCTATGTCCAGTTAATCTGCAACAAAAAAGTTGGGTGAATAGTGGAAGAAGGAAAGCATCTTGTTGGCATTTATTCCAAGAACACAAAAACATTAATTCAAAAAGATAAATGAATATCTATGTTTACTGTCGCACTTACTTACTACAATAGCCAGGATATGAAAGCAACCCAAATTTCCAAAACATGAGTGCATAAAGAAGCTGTAGTATATGTACCCAACGGAATATTATGCAGCTAGAAGATAAAATCAGGTTGTTCTTCAAGCTTGTATTCTCACTCAAACACATATCTCGTTTGCTTGTCTCTGTTTATTTACTTGCCTATTTCCACTCTGGAAAAGCCTGTATTCTCTCTAGCACACATACTTCTCACTTTCTATCCCCTCATATCTTTCTAAGAAAATGAGCAAATTGGATGGAACTGGAGCATAGTAAGTTACAGACAGAAGGTCAAATACCTAACGATCTCAATCATCTGTGGCATGAAAAAAAACCAAGGGATTAGAAAGCATCAAATGATGACAAGCCTTTGGGCCTGTACTACAAAATGGTCATTACCAAGCAAAGGGGAAGGCAGCGGTGGTAGATGATGAGGTAAACTAGAAGTGACATAAGGTCACTGGTGGAAGATATTGGGCACATTGGTGGCAGTAAGGTGTGGCTGGTAACCGTACAAGAGGATAAATGTTAACACCATGTAAATATGTTACCTTAACTACAAGAATAAAACTTTGTTTAGGCATATTAACACTTCATCAATTGTCCAGACAGGATTTAACTGGCTATCAAAGGCCAGAGTGAACCTCAGAGTTGCCTCAGTCATGGATACTGAGATAGTGGCCCTGAGCAGAGAGCATAACCATCGTAGTCAGATGTGCAGGGGGCAGGGGGTGGGGTGGGAGGGGTGTCAGCCTGGCCATCTCTATGTTACTGGAACCTTATGATGGACAGAAGGCCTTTGCTGTCTTCAGAGGCAGCCTGGGGAAGGAGAAGATAGACAAGCTAGACATAAGGAGAAGATATTCTCTGGCCCTGTTGAGACCATTAGCCAAGAGAAAAGAATACCAAACCAAAAAAGAAGGCCCTGCCTCAGCGATGCCCCTGTCCAAGTCTCAGTGTCCTCTGTAAAACAAAGGACTACAACCACATTGGGATCCCTTTCCCTCTCCTTGCATCCTGATTCTATTAAAAACCATGTACCTGCTCTCCACACTTCATGGCCAAGGTTTCTTCCTCCTCACCCAGATCACTGCACTTCTTAGCTATAGTGGCTCAACACTCTGCTCTCATTCAGACTCTGAAACTGTCCTTGAATGCCTGGGGCCCTAAGGAGTTCAGCACTGGTAACACTATCATTGGGGACTGCCTGCCCCTCTGCCTAGCCCCTTCATTGTGGCTGATTCCCAACTGAGTACCTGCTTGGTGGTGACCTCTCTGCTCTCTTGCATGTTCTCCTTGGCAAAGAGCATCACTGCTCAAGGTGTGGGTGTAATACTGCCCCTCGGGTATTGTTATAGGCCTCAAAATGAAGAGGGTTTAGGAATCTGGCTAACTGACTTCTTAACATGTCTACTATAATGACAAAATGTGGGTTTTTGGTTTTATGTTTTTTCAAACTAGGGAGGCAGCTCTCATCAGTGAGCCGCTGGGCCAGCCTCACGACATGGCACTGCTCAGTGCTGCGGTCCTAGGAGTGACCAGGCCACTTCTGTGCTGCTGCAGCATAGGGACATCCGGGGACCATATGGTGCTGGAGTTACACTTTGTAACAAAAATTGTATTGAAAAAAAGAGAAAGCAAGCTGGGATGTATATAACCCAGTGTTGGGTTGCATGCTTGTCCTGTGTTTTGGTGGAAGTTCCCCCTAGTGTACCGCCACACTTTGAGGAACTCTGGCCAACACTTCCTTTGTCCCTCCTAGACTAAACAATTTCAGTCTCAATGAAGTCTTTTCATCACAGAGCTTTTGCACCCCCTTCCTGAACCACGCTGGGTTTCTCTGCTCCACACTACTCAGGTATCTGGTGCCAACTTCTTTTGGAGTGTTATTGTAACTGACTGTCATTACTAGGCTCCTGGAAGGTCCCTTCATGCTTATTTCAGCTTTCCAGAACAGTGGTCTTCAACCAATGTCAGTCTGCTGTTGTAGAAAGTGGTCTACCACTTTGGTTATAACTGCCAGTCTGAAGACCAGTTATATGCAGACAGCTGTTGGTCTGTAGGAGTCAAAGGTGGAAGAATGTTGCTTAGAGTAAGCTCAGAACAAGATGCCTGCACAGGATCAAGAAGGCAATTAACACTAATGGAACTAAGCTTGTCCTGTCTCTTACCTACATTCTGCTTGAGTTCTCCTTATCCATGCACATTTAGGAATAAAATCCTTCTGACCCATGCCCCCGCCTTCCCAACCTGCCTCCCCCACCCCCACTCCAATGTCCAGCTGGTGTTCTAGACACAGCAGGAGCAGAGGAAGTATTAATAACTGCTTTCTATATCTGGTAGTTAATCTTTATGTTACCCATGCAGTCACTCTCAATTCTCTACATTCAACCTAGGCTTAAAGCTCACAGAAGAAAGCTGGGCTTGTAGATACAACAACCCGTGACTAACGTGTATCCCTGGTGATTAAGCATCCTTACATCAATATGGTATTAGAGCCAGACAAAAAATAATCACCCCGTACATCTTGCATAAAATTAAAAGGTCAGTCCAGGAAGAAAGGAAATAATGAGATTCCTAAATTTCTTCATCAAGTTGAAGAAAGTTCATTGGATTTTTTGTAGAAAACTCCAGTCAGAAGGATGATATACTGTTTAAGAATGTAAAAGCACAGATAATCTTTTAAACCCAATCAAAGAACACCATTCCCATCACAAATAAACCTACTTTTTCTCCAAAAGTTGAAAAATCAAAAATTCCACTGACAACTAACTGGCCATTTCCACTTTCCAGAAGGCAGTTTTGGAACTTATTTCCTGAACCTCAGCTTCTTGCCTGTTACTCCAGATTTTTCCTCTAAAGCCATGGAAAAATTCTTGCCCCTCCTCTTTGCTCCAGGGCATTTTCTTTTCCCTTGGGAAAAGCAATCATCTGTCCATCCACCACAGAGTTCCCAAAGGTCTCAAGATTCCCTGAGGGACCCCATCCTTACTCATGGTCAGGAATGGGGAAGCCAGCCCGAGATTTTGTTCTGCCCCTCGAAAAAGGGAGCCTGGTCATCATGCATATGAAAACAGCAGAGAATCAACAGATGAACAATTTTTCCAAAACTTAAAATGTGGGAAAAAGTTGAATTATTTTGAAAACCTTTTGGTTAAGCCACATGTTGTACAAGTAATTAAGTTCCACCCACTAAGGAAAACAACCCAGGTCCATTCAGACTTCTCAAACAATATTTTATTGGCTTCTAAGGCCTGGTTCTCATTGACCTGAACTTGGAATTTTGGATCCGGGTCATGTGGCCCGTTCCTAGCCAGGAAAGTGGTGCTATCTTTTCTACTGTAACTTTCCACTGATGCAAATGAGGCCCCACATGCCAGCAAAGCAATTTGTGTGGGCAAAGGTTTGCATACTCGCCTGCATGAGTCCTTTAGAGACCATTCCGTTGGCATCTGTGGGGAAGGCTGTGAGCCACTGTCATTTGTGCCACAAATGACCTGGAACGGGATCCTAGTCATTGCCCTTGAATTGGGGGAGTAGGAGATCCCCACCTCTTTCTTTTTCTGGTGCTGCTCCAGATACAAGGATCTTTGCTGCCTTGCCAGGCAATGAGAGGCTCTGCCTATTTTGAACTGGTTGTTGCCCAGCATCTCTTGGCCAGTGTGATGGAGGTGTGGCCTGGTCTGTCTGGCTGGAAGCCACAGCACAGGCTCGGGAACGGGCATTCTGGGGGAAAGACAGCGATTTGTCTCAACTGATGTTCACCCACCCAGAGCACAGTCACCACCTTGATAATTTCACTCCTTCACCACCTTGATAATTCTACTCCAACCCAAACAGAGACAGGTAACTCTTCCATATGCTGGTATCAAGGAAAACCATTGGATATGGGAGGGAAAGGGAAGCGCTCATGGGTATAACTAGCACCGGCATGACCTGAGTCATTCAACTGCAGGAAGATGAGCAAGTTCAACACTGTTAATGTGCAGTGACTATGTGTTTAGGTAAATTCCAAGGCAACTCAGCACTCAGCACAATCCTACTTAAGTCGCTACCCACTCCTAGTGTGGGCTCTTCATTCTCCACCCTTCCTTAAAGGGTAGGTGGTTCAAGGGTTCTATTCTTGGCCCCTGCTTAGGTTCACTTCCAGCACTACTGCTAGACTACACGGCGCCTCTGTGCAAATTAGAGGTGGCATCCCTTTCTTGAGCCATGATGGGTCACTCCCAGAGAACTCATCGTACCACCTCCCTCTTGAGGGTCTGGTGCCCTGTTTGGCTCTGTGTGGCTGAGTCCCAGGATCCCTATACTGCTCTGAATAAATGGCTCCCAAATTTAATCTCCACCTGATACTACTCCCCAGAGACCCAGATCTGCACAAGAAACTAGACACTAACCTCTTTGGGGGTACAGGTACTAGGGATGTGTCTGACTTTCACACATAAAAGAAAGGGCCTTGCCCAGTGCTGTCTTACTTGGCTGGAAGCCTTCCAGTTCTCCACTGGAGTTATCCTGAAAGCTACCTCTTGGCCACTGAGCCAATTTATCAAAGAGACTCCCCCCAACTTGTCCATGGTGTCAGTCCCATTATTTTCTCTCTCCTCACTGTCTCGGGCTGGCTTCAAGCCATGAGTCCCTGTCTGAATTATTCCAAGTCTTCCAGGGTTGCTTCTATGAACTCCATTTACATGTTATATTTATTTCCTGTTAGTCTCCTTTCCAAAAGTCTCCCGATGCTTCTTATAGGTAAAGAAGGTCCTAAATTTTTAGCCTGGCCATCAAAACCTTCCACGGTCTCGTTCCAACTCATCTCAGGAGCCCGTTCCACACACCCCAGCCCTGCTTTCTCATACCCACACAGTCTCCTCCAATTCCTTAGCACAGGATTTTGCTGCTTTCAACATTTTCTCCCTATTGTTCTCTTGACATGAAATCTATAATACCTGTTTTGTTCATTATTAATTCAAATCCTTGAATGCAAATGCCATCACTCTCCAAGGCTTTCCAAGACTTTTTCACCAAACAGTAGCTTCCAGGGCTGGAGAGATAGCACAGCGGGTAGGGCATTTGCCTTGCACGCGGCTGACCTGGGTTTGATTCCCAGCATCCCATATGGTCCCCTGAGCACTGCCAGGAGTGATTCCTGAGTGCAAAGCCAGGAGTAACCCCTGAGCATCGCCAGGTGTGACCCGAAAAGCAAAAAAAAAAAAAAAAAAAGTAGCTTCCTTTTTTGTATTTTTACTACATTCTAGTTACATCTCAAATTTGTCAAATTAGACAATTTTTGTATGTATTGAGTCATCAATAATCCAAATTAAAGTTTCCTAAATTTAATTGGCCTACTACCCCTTTCAACAAAAAAAGAGAAATCACTCGTTTCTCTCCTGGAAATTTACCTCTTTTAAACAAACAAAAAGCACCCCCAACTGCACCCAAAGTTATTGCCACACCCCCACTCCCATCATTTCAGCATTGTCTGAGGAGGGGGGGGGTGTTATTTATCCTCTTTGGTACACAGTGGTCTAAATTCTTGAGGACAAAGATCCTACTTCATCAATGTTTTGGTCTTTCGGGCCAAACACAGTTCTGAGCATGTCGTAGGATGCCTTGAATGAGTAAGGAAACCTTTGTGGTCTAAGAAAGCCCAGGGACAGCTTCATGGTGGGTGACTTTGAGCCTGTGTGTTTCAAAAATCAGGCGCATAAGAACAAGTGAGTGCACCACACTATTGTCAGACATGGTGAAGGACACAATCCCATGCCACCAAGTCCACTTAACACAAGCATACAAGGATAATCCATAACCTGCATCAACTGCAACCCCCGGAAACAGCCGGTTCTGGGAAGGAGCTAGATGTGACAATTTGGAGAAGAATAGACAAGATTTGGAGTTTCTTTCTGAAGTGCACTTCTGCCTCTGCGTAGCAATTGGAACCTCTTCCTTTAAAGAATAGAACACTACAGGATCTGAATTCACTCAGAACCAGGCTCACCTGGAAAACGTGAGAGCCTGGATAGGGAACAAAGTGACACTGCCTGGAAGCTTACAAATCCCATTAGAAAAAAACAAAGCACCTGACTCTAAGTTCTAGTGAAATGGGTTCCTTAAATTTCAATCTTCGAGACACAGTTAAGAGTCAAGAAATCCAGCCAAGAAACACCACTTACAATGCAGGATCTCCTGTGCAAGGCAAACTCATCCACCCTATCAGCATTTTTGATCTTTGCCCTGTGTAATACTGGATGTTCAAACACATTCTTATCTGAGGAGTTTCCTAGCTTCTGGGAAAAAATGACAAGGGACATAAGTCTACCAAGATGGAAAATGGAGAAGGCAGACTGACTTGGCTTTTCTGACCCAATCGGCAAAGTGAGTTTCTGCACATATTGCTGTCTTGTTATACATTCTTTCTGTACAACATAAAAAAGAGGGAAAGCATTCAAATCTGGCTGGTCGAACATTTTTCCAAGCAAGTATGTTCTTGTTTCCCTTCATTGCCATTTTCACAGCCTTAGTAATATCATTAACCCAGTCATTTTGTATCATTCTACCAAGAGGGGGGAAAAATACCTTACTACTTAGGGAAGAATTCTAGCCCTTGGCTACCTTGATCCTAAAATCTGTGCCTCCTCTCTGTTGACACTTTTGAAAGACAGAAGTCCTTAAAAACAAAATCTTTTGGGGATACCCATGTTATCATTTTTTGTGTATTAAGTTTTCCATTTGGGTTTTTCTTGGGTGTGTGTGAAGGGAAGTGGGGGGTGGCCATACCTGCCAGTTTTCGGTGGGACCATGTAATTCTGGGGATCAAACTCATACTCCATTGTGCAAAGTATGCACTCAGTCCTTTGCGCTCTCTCCTGTTCTCTGCCCTCTACTCTTATTTTCCACAAGATAAAAATTCTTGACATTTTGTGATTTGTGGTTCAAATCAAGGAAATACTGTAGGCATTAGTTTATATTCCCTATTCACTTTCTGTGTTAAAGGTAGGAGAACTCAAGAGGAAGAAAATATTAACAGAATTTTAGGGTTAATGCATAGCAATTCCCCTCCAAAGAAAAAAGAGGCAAGGTTATTCCATCTAAAGACATTAGTGCTGCCAAATGTTGTTGGGAGGATCCTCCCATCATGGGAGATGCATGCTAAAAGTACACTATAGACTGAACATGATTGCCACTCAATACCTCTTTTGCAAACCACAGCACCCAAAAGGAGAGAGAGAACAAAAGGGAATGCCCTGCCACAGAGGTGGGGTGGGATAGGGGGATGGGGGAGTGGGAGGGATACTGGGATCATTGGTGGTGGAGAATGGGCACTGGTGGAGGGATAGATACTCGATCATTATATAACTGAAACCCAAGCACAAAAATGTGTAAGTCTACAACTGTACCTCATGTTGTCTCACTAATAAAAATTTATGAATAAATAAAGACATCAGTGCTGTATATGTGGCTGTACAAAGAGTCACTGCCTGCAAGAACTTCCCTGATCTACTAGAACTAAACTTTCATTAAATGTCTATTCAGTGTGTCACTGTGGGGTCAAAGGGAAAAAGAAGTGAGTTCCTCCTTTTTTGGTCCACCTCTGAGAATAGGGGGCCACTGGGCAGTGACAAGCAGTCTCTCTCATCCTTGGGGGGGGCATAGGGAGGGAGAGAGAGAGAGAGAGAAAGGGGGACACAGACAGAGACAGGGTGAGACAGAGAGACAGTGACAGAGACAGAGAGACACAAAGAGAGAGTCTTCCTAAGAAGCAGACACTCATTCTTAGCAACAAAGAGAATCTTTCTGGGAGAGTGACAGAAGCCAGCATTGGTTAAAGAAGAAATGAAGGTGCATGTTCCAGACAGAGCCCACTCAGGCACCAGTGAGCTCAAACATGGTTTGGGAGGCCTCGGGGATACTCTCAAAACAGCCACAGCCCCTGGTGGGCACAGACAACGAATCCCCTATCCCCACCACTGCTATAGCCCCAGTGACATGAAGCCTGAGGTCTCTGTGTGGTGATGTGTCTCCTGCTGACTCACAGGAGCACCAAGCAGTGGGTAGAAATTCCAGGATGAAAGATGATCTTCCTGACATTTCTCCAAGCATTCAGATTTTCCAGTGGATCTGTCAACCCAAATGTGGAGGGAAAGCTCAATGTTTCCAAAGTGAGGTGTGAAAGCTCAGTGTGGTTGTAAAATTCTAATCCTGCCCTGGCTTTCTCTGAGAGTTCCAGCAAAACTATTGACCAGATCTGTTGAAATAGAAGATTAAACCAGGCCTGGATTTAGAGATGAAGAACACCGGGGGTCTTTGGGAGGAAGTCAGTTTATGACCAGAAACAAACAAAGCCTGTGGTCATTTCCTACTAGCCTGCTCTTGGGCTTATTTTGTTTGTTGGTTTGCTTCGATTTTAGTTGTGTATCCACACTGAGTTCCATTTGGTTAGAAACATGATAGGAGTATCCCTACTAGTCTTAACTCTTAAGGTATTTGAGTTTGAGAGCCCAGGAAAAACTTTAAACATAAGAAAAAATGGACGAAGAAGCAAAAGAAGTAAGAAAGAAGTAGAGAGAGACTTGTTCATCTGTCCCTCTTGTCTCCCCTTTCCATTTTATGATGTAAGACTAAAACTGGAAACTACTTCCATGTAATTTTCACAACTGGTAATTACTTGTACTTATTTATGTTTATACTAGAATAAAGACTTCCTGTGGGCAAGGTCTTGGCCTATCATGGTTATATTTATAATCTAACTCACGGAATAGGCCTCAATAAATATTTGTTGCATGAATAAAAAAATTACTCAATGGATGCATACATAGATGAACAAGTTTAGGACTACAGATTAGTATCTCATGGAATACATTAAAAAGTATTATGCAAAGGCAATATAACATGGGACGAAAAGGAAAAGGCAATGTCCCCTGATGATACCTTGAAACCAAGATAGTAACCAATGCTGAAAAAATTTTTAATGGTAAGATAGCCAAATTTTCAATTTATGGACTAGAGATAAGTGGTCTATAAAAGGAAAATGCTGAGGGTTGGGGGAGGGTGGGGAAAATTACTCTCCTCTTATAGAAAGGGACTGCTCTCAATTTGTAATAATTCCCCCCCGCCTTTGGTTCTGCGATTGCACAGGAAAAAAAAATTGCAGAACGTATCTACCTCTTAGTGAGTAAATGCAATGTACTGTCTGAAATGAGACTCAAAGAATGAAAGGGGTGACAGGGGATCAAAGAGAAAATGGACTTTTCTGGGAAAACTTGGACACAGGGGCTAACCTATAGCTCCAATGCAAAGTTAATCTAAGCCTAATCACTGAGGAAACAATTTCCTGAAATTCTTCTTCTGTTGATAGTATTCACTCTTTAATAACATTCTTACCTTGACCTCTCAGATGAGTTCTTATCTTGAGAGTTAATTCTTAGGAAGGAAAGTCTTGAGCTTTCAAGTTCTAGACAATTATTTAAGCACAGAGTATGTCACAGGTCACATGTCACAGATCATATGTTCAGTGACACACTGTGAAAACACTTTACATGGTAGCTCTAAACTCTGCTTCTTTCTATTTATGAAACAGTATAAAAATGTCTAAGAGCTGCAGCAAATGGAACAAAGCATAGCAGCCCCTGAGATGGACCTCAGGTGAAAAAAAAAGCGCCTTTGAACATATTCACTTCCTTTGGTAGTGCCACGGCTCAAAGATTACACTCAGTCTTCCTGCCATAAAAACTTCAATTTTTCCCGTTCTTGCTGCCAAAGCTGAAATGCCAAGAAATGCTGGGAACTGTGATTATACACACTTCATATTTTACATTCTAAACCCCAAGGAATAAGCTGTGGAGAACAGAGTCTTATTTCTTAAATGACAGCTGAACAGACAGGGTACTCAGGGCCTGTGGAGCATGGCTGTGTATTTGCATAGGGAGCAACAAAGACCTCACAGATTCTTCTAGTCTGTGTGTACCTTCCCGGCATCTGTGGCAGACCACGGCTAACTTCCCTCATTTACTGCTTTTTGGTTACTTTTTTTTTCCAACTTTTTGAATTGCTTGACCAGATTCTTATGGTGGGGGAGGGGGAGGGGAGAATCGCTACCACATGTCTAATAAGGAACTCAGCTACCACCTCTGACAGGTTTCAACCTGTCTGTTCACAGAAGAGAAAACAAAACTTCACTGTTCCTTAGGCCAGAATCGATGTATCCCCTCCTTAGTGTGTCATAAAGCAGCCAGCTGGACAGCTTTCAGACTCCACTTTTGCTTTGTCAAAATTGTCCTCTCCAGCTGTAAATTATTAATTCATTTCTTTGCTGTGTATTTTTTTTTCTCAATTTCATCCTCTACTGTAACAGTTTTTAAAACAAAACAAAGCCCTCCCTTCCTCCCTCCCTCCTTCCCTTCCTTTCTCAACAGAAGTCACACAGGTACCTCGGGACAGGCTCATGATGAGAAGACCTTTTCTTCTGAAAGGTGAATTTCATGACTCACTGTCACCTGTTTTCTATTTCTCAGTCCTAATTCTTTGTCAAAGGAGTGTTAAAATCCTCACTACTGGAGCTTGGGAGGGGTGTACTTCTCATTGCTTGGCTCAAAGCCCCCGATTGCTTAATGTGCAAAATCTGGGATGCTGCCATGCATTTACGGGGAAGAGAGCTCACTCTGATTTTCCTCTGGATCATGCTTACTCCAAAGCCTGCAGAGAAAGGCGGTTGAGCTCCTGGTAAAGCAGCAGCCGCATCGGCTGTGTGTGCTCAGGCTCCTTAATCCAGTTATAAATAAGGACTGATGCAACTGCTTGACGTGTAGGGTTGGAAATGAATTTCTCTTTGTAGCTGTGCAACTGCAGTAAACTTTTATAAGTCGGTTACATGAACTGAACAAACCTTCACAGTTTCTCTTTAACACAAAAACAGAATTCTTTGCAGATATGAGCCTTCGGCCACAGACTTTTTCAGAAAATAAAGAGGTTCAACGGCTACCTTTTCCTAGGCATTTAAAGCAGTTCTTTCTAAAGGTTTAGAAAACACCTTTAATACCCCAAGTGTATCCTGTATCACCATTTGTTTTTCAATAGGAAAAAAATTTCAACAGGAAAGCAAATTTGTGAATGTACAGCCATTTCTGGAAGGAATGGGTAACGGGTGGTCTTCAACAGGAAGAATTAGGAGACAGGGGACAAAGAGGTGCAAAAAGGATTCATCTTTTTTTGCTGCGATCTTCTCAGAATGATTAAACATTTTCCTTTTATGGTTCCTTTATGTGTATGCATTAAGTTATAGAATTAAATTACAATTACTTTTCTCTTTACTATTGCCAATAAGCAATGCAATTACAATTACTCTTTTCTTATTGCCAATAAGCAATGCCATGATACTAAGCAATACCAACATTCATATCACTTATTTCTCTAGGAATATTCCCCCAGACAAGCATTAGCTTAGTTATTAGAAATAGATAGAAATGAAGAGAAAAGTAATAAGAAATATTGTTATGCTTTGTGTCAGAAATTGAGGAATACCAAATAAAAATAAGAAAAGCAGAGTTTGGAATAACAAGTTCAAGTAGCACCAGGGCAGTGAGAAAGCAAGGGTGATTCCTTTGGTTTTTTTATTTGGTTCCCCCAATCTGTCTTCTATCTGACAACTCCCTCATAAGTCTTACAGATTTCATTGTTACTCTACTCGTATCACATTCAACTCAATTTGCCTGTTGTTTTTCTTTAGGGGGGGGGGGGAAATCTGTGGATTAGGTTTGGGTGGGCAATAGCACCCAGTGGTGCTTAGGTGTTACTCCCAGCTCTCGCTCAGGAGTTGCTTGTGGTGGTATTCTGGGAACTGTGTGAAACAGGGGATTGAACCCAAGTCTCCTACATATAAAACAGGTCCTCAGTTCTTTGAATTATCTCTTTGGTCCGCATTTTTTTAATCTAAAAATTTTTATTCTAAAAATGTCACAAAGTCCAAACACGATGGCCACTCAATACCTCTATTGCAAACCACAACACCCTAAAAGAGAGAGCAAAAGGGAATGCCCTGCCACAGAAGTGGGGCGTGGGGGGGAATGGGGCGGGGGTGGGTGGGAGGGCTACTGGGATCATTGGTGGTGGAGTATGGACACTGTTGGAGGGATGGGTACTTGATCATTGTATAACTGAAACCCAAGCATGAAAGTTTGTAAGTCTACAACTGAATCTCATAATGTTTCACAAATAATAATAAAAAAATGTCACAAAGAAAGGTCTGGGATACAGCTCAAAGAGCTGGAATGTATCTCTTGCGTGTGCAAGGATCCAAGTTTGATGCCCCGCACCCTACTCCCACCCCAACACTGTTGGGTGCAGCCTTGATGGCTCCTAGCACAACATCTCTTGATTCAAGTACCAAAACCTACCAGAAGAGAATGGCTAGAGCAAGTAATACTGTATTCCAGGGAGTGGTCCCTTGCCCCAAGCACTACAAGATCACAAAAGCAACAGATTCTCATAATCAGTGATACAATAAAAACATATATAGTGGAAAAGAAACAAATACCCATTCCATCACAAATTTTCTTGATTCAGTCACAGTGGGTAAGGCGTTTGCCTTGAATGCAGCTGACCCGGGTTCAATTCCTCCATCCCTCTTGGAAAGCCTGGCCCGCCTGCTAGGCAGAGCCTGGCAAGCTCCGCGTGGCATATTCGATATGCCTAAAACAGTAACAACAAGTCTCACAATTTGTTGTGAGATGTTACTGGTGCCCGCTGGAGCAATAGATGAACAACGGGAGAGCAGTGCTACAGTCCTCCACAACTTTCTTCAGGCACTTATCTATGGCACAAATCTAAAACTTTTTCTACATTTTCTTTTTTTTGCTCTTTGGGTCACACCTGGTGATGCTCAGGGGTTACTCCTGGCTCTGCACTCAGGAATTACTCCTGGTGGTGCTTGAGGAACCATATGGAATGCTAAGAATTGAACCTGGGTTGGCTGCGTGCGAGGCAAATGCCCTACCTGTTGTGCTATCGCTCCAACCCCTTTTTCCACATTTTTTAAAACAACAAATGAGGCTTTTTGGGTAGACACTAATTTTTATTTTCCCCCCACTTATCAGGAAAAAACCCTCAAGGTCAGTAATAATAAATTGAATTCATTATTTTGATAATTTCATAATGCCCCACGGGATGGGAATACCATCATTTAAAAAAAATTAATGATTGAATTTGTCTTCCTCTTAAATGGATTCACTGTTCAGTTTTCTCTCCTGGATCATTTTTCTTCTTTATGACTGTTTATGTGTATAGAGTATTTCCTGATGACAGACCCTAGGATTAACAAGTCACATGAATGGAATTATCATAATCACCTCAGTGGTACTGTTATTTCCTTGTTGAAAAAGAGGAATTCATTATTTAGAGCAATAAAACAGTCCATCTGTTGCCACAGAGCAGTACACTGTGGAAGTTCATGGAAGTAAATTTCAAATCCAAGTTTGATTCCAAGTTTAAAGTCTTGATCTTAACTGCGAATCAACACTGTCACTGCCTCATTTTACAATGCTGCCATGGCCACAGCCTTAAAATGAGTCTGGGACTCACAATTTGGAGATGAATTATGTGACCTGAATTCCATAAGAACTTCTAACTCTTGGGGTTCCTTTGTTTCCCCAACCCTACCTGGTACTCATCTTTGGTAGCTGATGCTGAGAGAAGTCACTGACTGATATGAGTGACAAGTAAAGTAGGCAGTTGGATATGGGAGCTGGAAGAAAGAAGTGCCTGGCAATAAGTTCTGAAAAGTTATAAAACCAAGATATGATCCCCAAAACAGTTCCTACAGCCTGTATCCTGCGCTCCTCAGGTTACCAGCTCAAATCCCAAGGCTGGATCCCCTTTGGAAATATCTCTCATGATACCATATAACCCAAGTCTAAAATATAAAAGGCTTGAGAAAATTCAATGGAAACAAAATACTCAAGGATGACCACCCAAACTCAAAATCTTCTCTAATACTGCCATGCACTGAACTTAGCAGCAGAGAAAGCCATAAGCCAGGGAAGCCTGGCTTAAAGTCTAGAAAATGTAAACTCCTGGCACTCCATTTTTTGGGTGACCCATACTGTTCCATTCTGGATATGCAGCTTTTCCTCTATACTTCAGGGCATCTTCTATCTGGGAGTCATCCACATTACAGCTTGGGGTAGGCAATTCTTCTATTTTTATTCAGAGTTCTTTCTTCTTTCTCTCCTCCCTCATACTTCCTAAATAAAACTATATTACTGTCTTCTCCCCTTAACCTGAGAATCGTGGCTCCTCCAAAATCTGGGTGATAGGAACTAGATCTAATGCAATACCAATCAGGTGGGTCTCAAGGAAACCTAGAGAGTACAGCGAGCATGTTGCTTGCCTTGCATGCAGCTAGCTGAAGTTCGATTCCAGGCACCTCATACATTCCCCCGAGTGCCAGAAGTTAATCCTGAGTACCAATGGGTGTATGGTAGGAAAACGTTAAGTTCCTCTGACATCTACACACACACACACACACACACACACACACACACACACACACACACTCACACTCACACACACAATTTATAACTCTATGTTGAGATGATACCAAATATTAACTTCCCACCTGCTCACTCTCCCTATATTTAGCATCAAAAAATTCACTTGAAGTCTAAGCCCTCCTTGGGAGAGGTTACACAAGGCTACAATTCATATTAGTTTAGCTTGTAAACATCTAGTTGAAACACTGCTGATTTTGCAAGAGAAGAGTGTAATAAGTTAACTGCATATCAATCCAAGAATCTAGAGTGAAAAGTTGCTTGGACGGCTCATAATTGAGCAGAAACGAATGACTGCAAAAATACAGCTAGCATGAACAGTCATGCAAATAGGATTTCCTTTTTTGACAGATAAACCAGATTGTAAGATGTAGATTGACTTCAAATGCCTGCAAGACTTTTTTTCGGGGTGGGGGTGGGAGTAAAGGATTTGCATTTTTTCATCTATTCCTTTTGTTTTATTGTTTTATTATTATTATTATTAGTGAAACACCATGAGGTACAGTTTTTTGTTGGGCTGGAGCGATAGCACAGCGGTGGGGCATTTGCCTTGCACGCAGCCAACATGGCCAACCCAAGTTCGATTCCTCCGCCCCTCTCGGAGAGCCTGGCACGCTACCGAGAGTATCTCATCTGCACGGCAGAGCCTGGCAAGCTACCCGTGATGTATTCGATATGCCACACACAGTAACAACAAAGTCTCCGATGGAGACGTTACTGGGCCCGCTCGAGCAAATCAATGAACAACGGGAGGACAGTGACAGTGACAGTTTGTTTTTTGTTTTTGCTTTTGGGCCACATCTGGTGATGCTCAGGGTTTATTACTGAATTTGCAGGCAGGAAATACTCCTGGTGGGGCTTGAGGGACCATATGGAATGATGAGGATGGAACCTGGGTTGGCCATGAACCTTACCTGCTGTACAATCACCCTGGTCCCTTAACTATTCCTTAAAGGATGTTTTAGAATCAGTGAATAGAACTAGCTGAGTTAATACAAAGTATGTGAGTCAACAAAGAAAGATTCAAAATATAAAATTTAAAAAAGACAAAATAATAAAAAGGTAACCAAAAGTCTCCCATCAAGCCATTGCCCTATAAACATACATTTTTTATGGGAAGAATATTTATTCATAGCCTAGGTTGGGGTTATAGCCCCTTAATAGATTGAGTTGTCCATGTTATTCAATTACTTATACATGACTATAGCAAAGTGAAATCGCCAGGCTATCTACCATTGTCAGATGGGCAAAATATACATGACAGGTTTACAATCCTAAAATGCAATGTGCAACTTCATAAAAATGCTCTTGAAGAAGTTATTACCTCTACTTTTATCAGAATGGCATAAAATTGTAATACACTACTGTTGGAGTCCTCTGAATATTACAAATATATCTACTGGAGCACTGGGAGAGATTAACATCACCTTCAGTCAAAAAGCACTTCACTTGAACACTTGACATCCCGTTACTCATTGATTTGCTCGAGTGGGCACCAGTAACGTCTCCACTCGTCCTTGTCTTGTGCTAGTGTAGCCCAAAGGCATCTGCTCGTTCTAGAAACGCAAAGAGCCTCCAACAGATCGTTCTTGATGAAGAAGTCTGACAATCTTGTAGGTGGGCAGCCACGTAATCTTTTGATGTCCCATGGAATCCAGTCGGTAATGGTTCTAGTCCAGCAGTCATCTCCAAATCTCATTACATGTCCAGCTCATCTGATTTTCGATGCCTTGGCAAATGAGACAGCGTCCCTGATTCTTGATCGTTGACGGAGGTCAGGACTCCAGATTCTTTCTCTCATTTGAGTGAAGCGGGTTACTCCAAGCATAGCTCTTTCGATTCCTCTTTGGGAGATCCGAATAGTGTTCTCATCCTGTTTTCATAGGGCCCAGATCTCTGAGGCATATGTTATACAGGAAGAACAGTGGAATCAAAGAGATGTGCCTAGAGATGGAGGTTCTTCGTCCTCTTAGCTATTTCTTCGACACTCTTGAAGGCGTTCCAAGCTGCTTTCTTCCTCCTGCGCAACTCAGATGCCAGGTCATTTGTCATGTTGACTTCTCGACCTAGGTACACATAACTGTTACATTCGGATATGTTCGTTCTGTTGAGAGTAAATGGAACGTCAGGAACAAAACTGTTTCTCATAAACATTGTCTTCGTGAGATTCAGCTGTAGTCCGACCTTTCCACACTCACGGTCGAAGTCAGCCAGCATTTGTGCTGCTTGGCTAATGTTTGGTGTTATGAGAATGATGTCATCAGCAAAGCGGAGGTGGTGTAGTTGCTGACCATCTATCTTCACTCCCATTCCTTCCCATTCTAGTCGTTGCATGACATTCTCGAGGGTGGCATTGAAGTGTTTCGGTGAAAAGGTATCACCCTACCGAACCCTTCTCTTGATGTCAATGATCACTTCCCTGTAGAAAGGTGAGATCCTGGTAGTGAATCCGTAATACAGCTCACAGAGAATCCTGATGTATTGAGTTTGAACGCCCTGTTTGGCTAGGGCTTCGATGACTGCTTCCATCTCAACAGAATCAAAAAAATCTATCCGTGGCATATTCAATATGCCAAACCAGTAATTATGTATTATTTTTTGTTTTTTTGAGGTGTGTGCATTCTATAGAACTAAACTTTCCAACAGTGGGACTGGGGGGTACGGCAGGGAGGAAGGGAGGCAAGTGGACATTCTGGTAGAGGGTGAAACCCTTTATTGAATGATATATATATTTTTTGTAAATCATGATACAAATCCAAAATTAAACAATTCTTGTTGATTCACAACTATTAAATATACTAATTTAGATGTTCAAACATTCTCTTCAGTAGATCACACAAAATTCTCAAAAGGTTTTCATGTAAGTATACCTATAAATGCGACTAGAAATTATGAAAAATTATGAAGAAAATGGTGGAGGTTGGATCAGTATCACTGTGGGGGATGAACAAAAGGTGAAGTGGCCATGGCTCTGCCATCAGAAGGTGACTCACATACAGCAAGGCAGAATCCAGAAAAAGTGAAGGGAAGAGTATTACAGGACTCCAGGAATGCAGAGAGGCTGGGCTCTTCACTAGATGGAGGTTGAGGGTTGGGATATGCAGGTAGCATTTCCCAAGAAGGAAACACTGAGCTGAGGCTGCATGAATGAGCAGGAGTCAGCCTGGCAAAAAGAGGGAACGCTTTCAGGAAAAGGAAAGTGATCGGGCTGAGACCTGTAGGTTGGGGGAATGCAGCATGTACACGGAGTCAAAAGAGGTGAAATTGTGGAGTTTCACACATACTGTTGGTGCCCTTAAACAAATCATTGCAACTCCCCAAGCCTCCTATGTTCTTATTCATAATATAGGGATGATACTCTTTGCCTTGTATATATGTCACAAGAAGTTAAAATTAAATAGGTGAAAATTCTTCACAGAGGGGTTTATCCTGGAGGGAAAGTGCTCCAAACCTGTGGCAACTCTTGTACTGCAGAATTCAGGTGAAAGAAGAGAGTGTGGCTCACGTCCCACTACCCTGCCCACAGCACTGGCCTCCCGCCCACTATTCTCTCTGACACTCTTTATCCTTGCTGAGCACACTGCCCTCATAAAGGCTTCGCTCTTGACTTTGCTTCTGCCTGGCATGCTATTTTTTGCAGAAACTCAGAGCCTGCTTTCTCTGGTCATCTGCTCAAGTGTTCTTAACAGGTATTAAGGCACTTCATTGTCTTGAAAAAGAGTAAATCTATTTTCCACCTAAGAAGCTTTCCTCCATAGAATTACTTTAACATTCAATATATTCACTTTTTGTAAGTGTAACTACATAAGAATTTAGTTAGTGGGTTTCTATATGTTCCGGAGTTTAGAATAGTGTCTGGCACATAATAGGTACTCAACACATATCTGTTAAAGGAGTAGAAAAAACCCACACACTTTAGGACCAGGCCGATCTTGAAATTCTAACATAAAGCCTTGCATTGAGCAGTATTCCATACGGATTTTCTTAATTACACATTGATACACCATTTTACAAATGTATACCTAAGAAGTAATTATATTCTTATTGCTTGGAATATAAATTTAAGATTAAGTGTTTAATTATAATGAAGCAATAGGTTACTTGGTTAATTTGGTAGACAGAAGAGCAAAATTGATGGTTTGATTTCATTAGGCAGTGAAATCCATTATCACATTTATCAATTAATTCCAAATAACGACAGGCTTGTTGATGCAAAAGGTTAAACACAGATGAATTATGCCAGGATCAGTACTCTGATTTAATAAACAAAGTACATAAAGATAAAGTACTTCAGGGTTGAAATTTCTTTCAGTCATTAAGTTGGGTGCTTTGAGAAAATATGTTACAGGATCTTAGCCACCAAGGTATTAACCTTAGGAATGGTCTCAAAAGGTTCTTTAATCTCTCTTTAAATGAACAAAACAAACATTCTGCATATAACGGAAAACATAAATTTGAAATGAGTTCAAGTTTTTCCCTAAACACTATAAAGAGAACTGAAATTTAACAAAATGTGAGAACCCAGTCTTCAAGTTTTGAATTTTTGACTCCATATGCTAAGAGAAAGCTATCTTAAAGATGTCTGTACAGGGGAAGTAGGTTAATCACACACAATTTCAAGGAACTGCTAAACTACAAAGAAAAAATGACTTGATTTGAAAAAAAAACAACACATATTTAGTTTACTATTAAGGTTTGGTCTTGGGAAGATTGATTTTCAAACTAAAACTCTAGCTTCTGGGAAAGATTCCCTATTCCTAAGGAAATATCTTAGGGATAATTTCAGAAAATATCTTAAAGATAATTAATTTCTGGTACAAAGAAAATCCAAATCACCTGCCAGCAGGTGTACAAAGAATAAGCCTTACATTAACATGTCATGTTTCAAAGGGTTTCCACATTTTCACTTTAATCTGACTTGAGCTTCACCAGTACCTGACAGAGAAGCTAATGTCAATGACGGTGACCACATTGCACAGATGCACAAGCAGGCTCTGCTGTACCAAACTGGCCAATGCTCATGCAAGCATGAAGCAGTGCTGCTTCCAGCACTCACATTTGAAAATCATGCCCAGTATTCTTTCAGTTAACACACTATATATGCTGCCCCTCAAAAAATCACTTTAATGGAAGAAATCTTTTCTTTTATGCTTACAGCATATGATTTTGAATGAAATTGCACTCTAAAACAATTTGTTTACAAGATGCACATATAATTTTCTTTTTAAATCACGAAATCAAATGCACTCAGAAATTACTCCTAGCAGTGCTCAGCAGACCATATGGGATGCTGGGGATCAAACTCAGGTTGGGTGCATGCAAGGCATGTGCCTTGCTGTCTCTCTAGCTCCTAGGCAGACTTCTAATGGGTTCTGATTCTCTAATATTTTTCATTGGCTCAAGTTAGTCAGCCTAAGAAAACATCCAATCTGGGGAAAAAAATTTACTGCGTGGATGTCTCAAACTTGAATTCCCTAATCTATAAGGCAGATTGGGGGGAAAAAAGCTTGGAACTGGAGTAATTTTGGAACCTTCATCTGGCTGTATTACTTGATAATTCCACTGTTGAACATAAACACAAAGACTTGGACACAAGCAACTCAGAGAGAATAGATGGTTCCTCCAGGGACTTGCAATATGATCAGCCTAATCTAACGTTAAAATATTTACAAGGAATGCTAATAAAATCCTGAAGCCACCAGACAACAGCAAACACTCAAGGGTGATGAAGTGCCAAATGTGGGGGCGATATGCCTTCTAGATTCCACCAACACTGGCCATTTAAAAAAAGTCCTTGAATGTGTTTGTTTCCCTGCATACTGGTTGCTGGCATTTGCAGTTCCTTCTGTCTTCAAGGTGTTTTCTTCTACTCTTCACTAGTTACCTCAGCTCTAGAGTCACTTCCCTGGAGAAAGTGTCCCTCTTTCCAAGACCAAACTGAATCACTATTCAAGCTTCTCACTGCTTTGTATTCCTCTCCTTCATAGCAATGGTCACAGATGTGATTTTCTGCTTGTATGGGCATTTGATTGATGTCTTTCTCCCTCACAAAGGAGAATTTTTAGGTTTGCTCCTCATTGTATCCATATTCTTGGCAGAGAGCCGATGCTTAATAAACATCTATTAACTGTTTCTTAAGGTTACAGAAGGGAGGAGAAAGTGACCAATGAGTTTTATTTGAGGAAAATGTCAAGCTATTCCAGTAAGCTGTAAAGTCTCTGGGCTTGCCACTGTGTCCCTGAGAAGGAATCTTAAGAGTTAGGAATGGAGTTCACATTCTACTGACCGGGAGACAGCAAACATGAATACTGGCCAGCATCTGGCTGAGCTCATGATAGGTTCAAAGAAGAGACCAGAGTATGACTAAGAGCTTTTGAGTCCCTCAAGTAATCCTGGGCAAGATTTACTGTGAAAATCTGATGGAAAAGCTACTAATGTTGAAAACTTCATGGCTAGCACATCCTGAAGAAACCGGGGCTATTCAAAAATAATGAGTGACGATTGGCAGCTGTCTTGCAGCAAGCACATCAAAAGAGAATATGAAAGTACTTCTTGGGGCAGAAGGAATGATAGTACAGGAAAAGAAGCTTCTAAACTGAACCTCTACTTTTATCCAATGAAGATGTTTTTCCTCACCAGAATCAGTAGAATTAATATAAACAAGAAACTCAATTCCAATATGCTGAGTCTGAAATTCCAGGCTCAAATGAAAGACATTTGGGGGGACTCTAAAAGTCTACTACAGAATAAGAAATTCTTATATGGAGAAAGCTTCCAAGAAGACGGGAATTAGACAGGCATGGCCACAACTTCCAAAAGAAGAGATAGGTATTAGAGAACAAGGAGTCAAATGTGTGACAGTAACCGAACACACAACCTTACTTAAAAATAGGTAGCTTATGGATTCTTGGACACAGAAGCAAAGCTGACAAAGGTTGGCCTTCCCATGCACTCTCCCAGCAGTTATACTTAGCCAACTTTGGATCATGCAGGTAGATGGAGTCAGCACCAGATGGAGGCAGATGATATCAGAGATGGTATATTCACTGCCAATTCAACAGTCGTGTTCAGAGACTAGCCTACCAGATTTCGTTTTAGAGAAAGAGGAATAATCTTTCCAAATTTTGAATTAAGAAGTGAAAACAGATAGTAAGTGTTCTGGCAATTTGAGGAGAAATCAAAGATGATCTTGTTTAGTAAAAGAAATTAACTTATAACTAGTATATAAGCCTACAAGTAAAAGATGATAGCTCAAGACTGGTAGCCAACTTTGTGGGCCTGTTCCACATCTGGGAAATGGGAAAGCAAAATACCCAGAATGCCAAGAACTGCACATGGCACATAGAGTCAGACTGAAATGAACTGTGTTCTCAAGCGTAACATGATAAGGAAAAATCAATGCTAAACTGTGCTCTTCTACAAATTCTTCCTCTTCTAACATTTTAGAAACATTCCCTGCTTTATCAAGAGTAAGCAATCCCATAGAGTACTGTCAGGTTCTAGGACTCTGAGGTTAACATGTCAATGCTGTTTGAATCCCCCCTTGAATACCACTTAGGAAACATGATAGAAAACAGTGCCTGTAATGCTGGCAGGCAGGTAAATTGGAAGCTTGCCCCTTTGTTTCCCTAACTCTTTTTGTAGGGCTTGACTCTAACAAAAAGTCAAGGTCCTGTAAATTATTCATGAGTACTTATCTAGGCTCTCAATCAGCTAACAAGCCCAGGACAAAAGGATGAATAATCTTTCTGTCCTTCAGCAAAGCACCACCTCCACTGCTTATATCCCAGCCCTCTCTAGGTCTCCGGGCTATCACAGGCTCCAGACCTTCCACACAAAATTGTTGAAGGCCTCTGAGCAATCTTGTTGGATCCTCAGGAAAGAGGCTTCAGTTCCTCTATGAAATATACTCAAACACATCTAAAAATTAGGGTCAGAACTCAAGAGAAAAAGCTCCTAATGTAATCAGCCTATTTCTGCTCTTAGGACAGTGAGGAAGCCCAAGGTTCTCTCTTCTGAAGTCCCACTGGAAAAGGTACCAGCTTTATAACCTCTTGAGAAGGAAACAATTTCCCTGAAGAAAGAAACTTCAGGGAAACAACAACTCTATTTGGATCAATCACAGGAGATCATTTTAGCTCTGATAAAGGCCATCCCAGGACAAGTATGATAAGTGAGTCCATTTGATGAGCCCAAGTTTCTAACTGTACTTTCCGGATCAAATTCACACCTTCTATGACCCAAATATGCCCTTTACTTTGACTGAATTCCAAGGACTTGGCTTTCAGAGGCTTAGCCTTAAGACTCAGCTCTCAGGCCAATACCCTGAATGGAATTAAATTATCCTGTGAAATAAATCTACAGGATAAAAATAGCATGTGAATCTATCCTAATTAAATGTGTTCTCTTCAAAGTCAAGCTTATCAATTAGAGATCAGGTTGAGTAAATTAAATTCATGTCTGAACTGAACCATATTAGAACACACACACACACACACACACACACACACACACACACACACATACACACACCCCAAAACAAAGAACCAAATACCACTTTTCTAGATGCAAGCTGATACAGTTTCACCAGGAACTACATTAAGTTACAGTGTCAATCGTTCAATACGAAGCAATAATAGAGGGCAGTCATATCCGAAACAGGAGAGCAAACTGGCTGTCCCCATCATGCAATGTGTTACCTAGTTAGAGACCAAGTACTCAAGAAAGTTTGGCTTGCTCTTTAGAGACTGTGTCTTCTCTTGAACAAGTATCTTGCTGCCTTGCTCTTACAAGCCCATGTTCTTTCTTGTATATGTATCTTTCTTTTTGGCTTTTTCCACTCTGAAGAAGCTGTGCTCTCTCTTGAACACATTCCTCTTTTCTTCCCCCCTCCCCCATGTCTTTCTAAGTAAATAAAAACTATCTTGATTCACTTAACAAAACAAAATCCACACAAACAAACAAAAAAAAAAAAAACAAAGACCAAATAAAAGGCAAGTTTTAGGTGCAGGCAAAGCAACTAAATTACAACATTATTCATCTACTCTGATGGACCCTCTACACTGCAATTTAATTCCACCTACATTTCAAGTGATTATAAACAGAAAGCCAGGTGAAATAAGCCAGATGAGCACATAGGGGATAAATCATGAAAACAGTTCCCACCAGTCAAACTCACCTGTAGATGATTCCTTTCTCGTGGAGAAACATGAGCGCTGATATGATTTCTGCAGCATAAAAACGGGCTCGTGCTTCATCAAACCGTCGTGACTTCTGGATGTGAAACATCAAGTCGCCCCCATTCACAAACTCCATCACAAAAAAAAGACGATCCTGGATACAAGCACAAGAGAGGATGCCAATGTGAGTAGAATCCTAGACTTCAGTCTGCCTCATGTGACCATGATGGGGGTGTGGGGAGAAAGCAATGCCAAACACAGACGCACAGTACAACATCCTGATGGTGGAAGACAGCAGGCAAGGTAAGACAGGTCTGGTGGGACTCAATGCTTAGAATATAGGGATCAGGAAAAACTTATGGATCTCCTTTAGGTCACACTACACAGCTTCAATTTCTACATTAAATAAAAAGTAGAGAAGATATCAAAGGACTCTGATTCTAGTTCTAGTACTATACCTTAAATACCATAAAAACTGAGATGAACGTTGTTTGGGTATTCAACATCCAAAAATGTCGAGTAAAGTGAGAATGCTTAAGAAAGTGAGACTGATGATGCTCTTCCTGCCCAAATCATAAGGTTTCATACACTGGAAGAGAGTTTGCATCTTTTACTCTTTTACATAAATCAAAAGATGCCTGTTTTCCAGTAAAAACAACCAGGTGCAATTTCAGAGACTAAGGGACACCTAACAGGTGCTGTGATTCTCCCTTGCGCAGACAACTATCCCAGAAAAAAGAAAGCGTTTTGATAGGTCAGACAAGTAGAATTATTCCAACAGTCTCAAATTCCTAGAAATCCCATTCAGCACACTGGAAGTTTGCTGAGCCAGAAGTAGGAGCACAGAGACAAGAGAGCTGCCTTCTCCACCTTTATGTACTGTACAACCCATCAGCTCTTAAGAAAGTCACCAATGAACTGCTTGAGAGGCGTGAATAAGGTGGAAATTACTCATTCAAGTAAAATATAAATGAGTGTCTGTAGGACAACATTGGTTTGTCCTTTCTCCCTTGCTACAGGGAGCTTAGGTTTATCGGTTACACCCATCACAGTGCTCCCTAGTCACTCTCATTCCTCTGTGTTTATCTGTAAACTCTTCTCTGTGCTCTCCTTCCCAACCAGTTAATCACCTTTCCCCCAATCAGATTCTGTTAACTTGTAAGGACACTGAACTTGTATTGTAAGTAATGTCTTTTGCATAGTTTACCTTAAAGCAATGTCCTTTCTGTATGGACACACAAAGACTGTTAATATTATGCTTTATAACTTTGGAATTGATTGACTCTGAATAATATTTACTCCTGGGCATCTGCTTTCTTGACTCAGTTGCCCTTCGTTCCTAGCACCTCAAAAGCAGGGTCGCAATGAGGGCAAGCTGTGAACTACCCTGGCATCGAAATGGGCCAGTCCAAAGTGCCAGGATACTCAACTATAAGTTGAGATCATGGTCATAGACAAATGCTGTCATGACCCAAAAGTAATGATGAGATTAGGACCTGCAGGGGTTAGGAAGACTAACCTGGCCTGAGGACTGTGGTCTGGAGTGAGACATCCTCAGGAAGAACCAAACTGTAAGTTTATATCTCTCAGTTTGCTCATACAGAAAGACATTGCTAAAAATATTAGAAGTAGATGTACTACAACTATTTAAGTGGATTACTAGCTGAGAAGAAGAAAGCAACTCACCATTGTTGGGATCCCCCACTTGAGTGGATCTCCTAGTAAACAGGAGTAATCTCTTCAGATGAGATTTTGTCCTTGAGTTAATCTCCTGAAGAAGTGGTCTTACCTCCCTTTGTTGATTTGTTAATGTTCAAGCCACCTTTGTATCACCACCCTATGTGATTGCTATATAAACTAAGACTAAGAGCGAAGGGGGCAGAGTCAGATCCAGAGGCAGGAAGGAGAGTAACAGGGAAGCAAAAAGGAGAATGAAGGGGGCTCAGGAGAGAGAGAGAGAGGCAGAAGGGGAGTGGAGACTGGAGTAAACTACAATTGATACCGACCAGCCTGGCCCTCGTTACTTCCTTTGCCTACCTACTATCAATGTTGGCCAACCCAGGGGTGGGGGAAGTGGCCCGAGACCACCACTGCCGGGCTTTTGAAAACACACAAGTGTCTCCAAAAGTGATGTCTCTCTAAGACTGATAGTGAAATATACCTTGTGCCAAGAACTTCTACGGTCAGTGAATTTCCTCACTTCCTTTCAACGACATTTGTAAAGTCTAAAATAGGTACTGGAGACCCAAAGAGAACAGGTTTAAAACAGAGCTCCCCATAGTGTGATATGAAGATAGACATCACTTAAAAGAAAAAACACGATAGAAATGAGTTACAAATCCTGGTAAATCCTGTACAGAAGAATGAAGGAAGTAAGGACACTTGGTCATCTGCTGAAGGGTCAAGTGAGGTCTCTCTGAACAACTGTTTTGTGAGCCAGGACCTTTAGGGTGATCAACTGTGGGAGAAGGGCAGGCGGGTGGTAGTCCCTTCCATGGAATGTTAGCACTTTATCCATTTACAGAGGATGTATGTACACAGAACCCACTATTCTATGTGGCCTAATAGGCCAGAAGCTTTGCACATTTACACCCACACTGGTGACAGAACTTCTGCTTGCTCTCATTCACCTTTCAATTGGTGG
Organism: Sorex fumeus; assembly: GCF_029834395.1. NCBI lineage: Eukaryota > Metazoa > Chordata > Mammalia > Eulipotyphla > Soricidae > Sorex > Sorex fumeus. Next base: position 34,195,520 of record NW_026606155.1, read on the forward strand.
TTGATTTAAGCAGGCTTATCCCTATCAGAAGACACTAGAATCAATGCCCTCCTATTTTTTATTTTACGTATGAACTTAATTGGAAGGAAAAAATCCTCCTGCACCCCTGAAACATCTCTATGCTAAGGAGAAACAAGAATTGAAGAGTGAAAGGGGATCAGTACAGATTCACAGACACAAAACCCAAATTCCCCATCCACTCTCAGGATGGTCAGTGAAGCACAACAGCACACATGTCATCTGACCATCCAGCATCTTCCTCCAACTGTGACTGACAGGGAGAGGAGAACTGGCTGAGGCAAGCCTGGCTGAGCAGTGATATTCGTATCCTCTAGATAGGCAGAACTCGGTAGAAGAGGCAGGTTGGCAAGGATCAAGGAGAGGGCAAAAATGTGATAGAGACTCATCGTGCCATCTCCCCCCACCTGCATAGAAAATTGCTGTGCCAATGCTGTGCTCATCTAGAGCAGCAGCTGGAGTGGGGGAGGGGAAAGGGTGGAGGTGGGGCATAACCAGACACAGCTGGTGAAGTTACCCTGAACCATCCTAGCTAGATAAGGTCGGTTTTATTTCCTTTTGTTCGCTGACCTGTTCACTTTCTTCATGGACCTTACTGGCAGTCACCTGAATTCTAATATATCTAAACAACTGATTACTAGAACTGGATCAATAGGTAAGTGGCCATTTCTCAGGTTGTTTGGGGAGTCAGTGCACTTGGCATGAATTTTTAAGTCGGTAGGGACTGAAAAGTTGAGTGTGCCAAAGGAAATTTCCTCAATTTCCATTTTCCATATCCCACACAACATTTTTCAATCCTAAATGCAGACTTTTGTCTAAATTTCAGAACCCAGGGGGAGGGACTCCTGTTTTCTTCCAGTCTCTCTCATTCTCCTCTTTTTGGACTCCCTCCCCCACCCCCACCCCTTGAAGTCTTGGGAAGACACGAGGACTAAGAGGCACAGCCAGAAGTTCTAACCTGTAGAACTGAGGTTCTACAAGGTTTGTTTCTTACTCCACATCCCAGTTTTCACCTCCTGTCTAGTACTACCTATAACAGAGGGTGTAGCTCCCAGTCATGGGCTACATGCTCCTCTCGAAGCAAAAAGATGGGTGAACCAAAAACAGCATGGAGGGAAGGGAAAATAGAGGAAGAGGGAGTTGGACACTTACAGAAGAGTAATGGTCCAGCCTGTCAAAGACATGCAAAAATGTCACATGGCAGAAAAAATATCTCATCAACTGGCATATGTTTTTGGAATAAGACGAGCCTCTGTTTATATCCACTCCTGTTAAACCTATTTTAAACTGTCTGCTGCAGAGCTGTTACAGATTGATAACAATTCTGTTAAGATTTCTTATGGAGGAGCCAAATGATAAAAACTCCAGCTTTCAGCAAAGAGAAGATCCATTCATCATTACTTGAGGTGGATGAGGTGAGGCGCCATTATCAGCAAGAACATTTCATTAAGCATGTCCTCGGGTGAGGCTTCTCCTAAGTGTTTGATAAACACTCACTGCGTGACAGCACGGTGTTTTCCATTAAAAAGATCACTATCCTGTAAATGCTAAATGGTCCACTCTTTCATGCCTGGGTGTCTACCTGAAGAACATGGAAACACTAATTTAGAAAGAAAATGCAATCTTGTGCTCATCACCATCAACATTCTTTTTAATAGTCAAGAGATGGCAACAACCTAAGTGCCCATAGCTCTCCCCAGAAAATTGGATAAAATGATGTAGTACAGATGTACGATGAACTGCTGCTCCGCTACACACACGCGTGCACACACACACAGTGTTGATTTCAGTCTTATGTGGAAAATAAAGAATCATAGCAAGCAAAGGCTAGTGAAAGAACTCATAGGACTAAAATACAAGAGCTGGAAAATATGCAAAAAGGCTGGATTTGACCCCTGACACCATCTAGGAGACCTGTGAGCACCACCAGTTACACCTCTTAATGGAAATTATGGTAAGAGGCAAACTGAACAATCAAAACAAAACAAAAACCCTTTACATTCTAACAACAGAACAATGGTTACAGATAGAGAGGGGAAAGGAGGAGTGGGATGAATTTAAAAAGCTCAATTTTAAGGTGTTGTATTGAAACTAGACTAATGGCAATCACAATGTCATGTATACAGATGTGGCAATACACAGCTGCATATCCGAAACAGAAGGAGGGAGGGAAGAAGAGAAGGAAGAAGGGAGATGGGAGAATGGGTTACACATGGCAACGTGCAGAATCATTTCAGTCTTGGTTGGAGATGAAGCTAAACACAAAAGGGTGGAAGTGGGGTTGCATGGTAGGAAACCTCCATGTGACAAGTCAGAGTTTAGTGGAGTGACATTGATCTCTTCCTTACAGTCCCAGTGTTAACTGAAGATTTCTATCATACTTTACCATTAAAAACCAAGGTGACCCGGGTTTTCTCAAGTTTCTCCTTTTTATCTGGAAACTTAGCCATTGGGAAGGTGCCTCTGGGAGGCCGTCTTCGACAGCAGTTGTTATGGGAAGGCAAGCAGGGAATCAGATACGAGGGGTCTTCCCCTCCCTTGTGCCCATTATTAAAGGTCACTAGTGGCCACCCACTTCTACATAGGCCTTTGATGCCTAAAGCAACCAAGCGTCTGGTCTGCTGGGAGGACATCTAGAATGAGATGGGTTGGCTCTGTTTCGGGTGCAGTGCCCTGCCAGGAGAGCAGGCTGTGAGCCAAGCCAAGCTTTTTTATTTATTTATTTTGCTTTTTGGGTCACACCTGGAGATACACAGGGGTTACTCCTGGCTTTGTACTCAGGAATTACTCCTGGTGGTGCTCTGGAGACCATATGGGATTCTGAGACTCGAACCCGGATAGGCTGTGTGCAAGGCAAACACCCTACCCGCTGTACTACTGCTCCAGCTCCCCGAAGCCAAGCTTTTTAAAACTTCCTTTAAGGTTCTCAATAAAAACCCATGTCACAGAGGACAGACCCTGCAGGTTATAGGAAGCTCAGGGGAGTGCAGACACAGCATGTCAACCCAAAAGCAAAGAGCCAGAGGGTCACGGGACCACACAGCAGGCCCTGGAGTAGCTGAGCTCTGGCGGGCTGGGAGGACCCTCCTAAGAGGGACTGATTCCCTAGCCTTGAAGGATGAGGAAGCAAGAATTGCTTGAGTGGGGTGTGTGTGTGTGTGTGTGTGTGTGTGTGTGTGCATGTGCATGTGTATGTGTGTGTGGTGGGGGTGTCTATGGTAGGGGAGACAGTTACCATCCAAGTGAATGAACAGTAGAAGTGGCCCATGTGAGGCAGAGAACAGTGACTGCCAAAGAGCAGTCCCCAGCTGCTGAGACAACGGAGTGTGACTGACTGGTCATTATAATGCACACAGCTATGCTCTCATTCACCCCTTCTTCAGGTCACCCACTCCTGAGAACTGTGATCTCAGTCCTATTCGTACACACGACCATTCAATTATCAGTTTCTACAGGATTATCAGCTGAGAGCCTGGACTACAGCAGGAGGCAGCTATGGGGCTTGGCTGGAAAGACTGCAGCCAAGTGTTGTAACCTGCTACTTAAAAATCAGGCGATATCAGTCACGAAAACAAACGGCTGCACTCAATCTACTCAATCGTGCTCCTTGGAACAAATTTCACCATCTGGAGGGAACACTTCCCACTGTGCTTAAGCCTTTTACAAAGCAGAGGCCCTGCTGGGACCTAAGTTCTGAAAGGAGGAGGGAGATGACCCATCTCATCTCATTGTCAGTGTCCCAACAAACACCGACAAACACCCAGTGACCCCGCCCCCCTCCAATTCCCAACTGTGAAGTAGCTTGGGGAAGTCTCCACCAGCTTCTCTGCACTGAAGGGGGTTCTGCATGACGCATCAAGAGAGGTTATGAGTCATTTATGAGCAGGGGAGAGTCTCCAAACCACACTCTAAGCAGTGATGGCTAAGAACTATTTCTCTGTTTCAGCTTACGGAGAAGCCCAGTTTTTTCTAAAATCTTTCCTGCATCCTTGAAACAGAGCCTGGACACCTGTTCGGCTGCTCCTGAGGTCGGGGCTCTGTTGTTAAGTGTGCCCTGACCTGCAGTGCAAGAACATCTGGAGGTGAAGTCTGAGTGCTAGAGCCAAGTGGCCCAGCCTTTTGTTAGTCTCTTGTTTCTCTCCTTTGTCCCTGAGTCAACCAACCACAAATACAAGTCATTAGCACAAGCTGGGGAAACCTGGGGGAATAAAAGCAACTCAGAAAACTCTCTGTGCCCCACCCACTGCTGGTATGAGTTACAGGGGAGACCAGCCAAGAAGCTGGCCTGTTAGGAACAGAACTCCTGTCATCACCAGCCTGGCTCCATTATTAACCCACTACAGCCTGGCCAGGTCTACTCTGGCTATCTATTCAGAGGTGTTACTTCTCTGCGCCAAAGGAGATAAAAATATCCCCTGAACTGAAAGAGGATGTCAATTTAAGCATCGCCAAAGCCCCCAAACCACCAAACAGGTTATTCTTTAGAAGTTAAAACTGATCATTAATCGCCCGATGAAGATTAGAAACATCTGTGTTGATGAAAGTGTATAACTGGCCAGAGACTCTTGTAAGCAACTCACCTAGGTGAGAGCCCCAGCACCGCAGATGCTCCTCAGAGCACTGCCACGAGTTACCCTAGAGCACCAAGCTCCCCCTCCCCAAAGTGTTATGCCAAGATGGCACCAGGAGAAGAGAAAATCACTCAGTATGAACCAAGCTGGGTGGGGCCCTCTCAAGCTCTTCTGGGAAACAGAAATAAGATGAAACGTCTCCATTTATGCATGCCTGAGAGCTGAGATGGTCTCTGTGAAACATCATGGTATAACAGGGTAGAGAAAGCAAGAATGGGAGGCAAGACAGCCAGAGAGAAGGGAGCAGGAAAAGAAAGCAAGGCAGAGGGAGGGGACGAGGGAGCAGGAGAGACTGGAGAAGGGAAGGACACGGATGCTGGAGAGCTTTCCAGCTGCAGACCCAGGAGTGCTGGCCACGCTGAGTGCCATGAGACATGCCTGTTCGGCCTCAGTCTCAACTTTCACTTCTCCTTTCCTGAAATGCATGACCTTGATTAAGATGTTTTCTGTTACCCACTGCCAGCACAGTTCTAACAGAATAAACCATTTTTTTTCCTTTTTGGGTCACACCTCGCAATGCACAGGGGTTACTCCTGGTGGTGCTCGGGGGACCATATGGGATGCTAGGAATCGAACCTGGATTGGCCAAGTGCAAGGCAAACACCCTACCTACTGTGCTATTTCTCCAACCCAAGAATAAAACGATTTTTTTAAGGGGCAACATTTTCCTTGTACATTGGGATAATAAAATTGTGGCGACTGTATGAGGATCATACCAGAAAGTATGGTAGCTGAAGCTAAATGCAGGAGAGCCAGTATTCAAGTACATGATCTGTGTGGGAGCAGGGACTGTGGGCTCCAGAGTCAGGCCGTCTGAGAGCAAAAGCAGTTCTTACCTTGATGTTGCTACTTTTATTCACAATATATCAAAATATCCCCTGAACTTATAGAGGATATCAATTTAAGCAGCATATAAGCCCCCAAGCCACGCAGATTGTTCTTTAAAATATATTCTTTAAAGAGAGAGAGAGAACAAGGGGGAATGCCCTGCCACAGAGGCAGGGTGGGACGGGGGGGATGGGGGGGTGGGATGGATGCTGGGACCCGTGGTGGTGGAGGATGGGCACTGGTGGAGGGCTGGGTACTTGATCATTGTATAACTGAAACCCAAGCACAAAAATTTATAAGTCAAAAAAAATATTAAATGTGCCAACAACAACAACAAAAATAAAATAAAATACACACCTGCAAAAAAAATGGAGGAATTTGTAGACTGAGTTGGACACACATTACCAAAGTTAAGGAAAGCCATCTTTTTTTTTAAATTGAATCACTGTGAGATATACAGTTAAAAAATTTGTTCATGGCTGGGCATTATGGTTTGCAATACAGGTACTAAAAGGTTGTCATATTTGCCCCTGTACCTATGGAAAGTCATCTTTGAAGAACAGTTGAGGAAAATGGTAGGTTAGAGTGGAGGAAAAGATTGATTGAAGTTGGAAAGGAGAATGTTCCCACTTTTTAGGAGGACACACAGAGGATTTTACTGGCACACAGTGAACTTCAACAAAATTTCAGATGGGATGGCAGTGACACACTATGTGGCTCTAGTCAATAACAGGAGGAAGTGTTGTGGCAACTCTTGTTCCCAGATTTTTGTGATTAGGGGAAGTGGCTGCAGTGGACAAGATAGAAATGTTAGAGAAAAACTTAGTATATGGAGCATGCATAAAATTTTGAATATAGAAACCCTATTAGAATAATAAAAAGAGAAGTCAATGTGAAAAAAATACATATATTCTTTAGCAAGGTAGAATACACTCTCAAAACTTTCACAGGGGGCTGGAGAGACAGCACAGTGGGTAGGGCATTTGCCTTGCACACAGCCGACCTGGATTCGATTCCCAGCATCCCTATATGGTCCCCCAACCACCGCCAGGAGTAATTCCTGAGTGCAGAGCCAGGAGTAACCCCTGAGCATCACCAGGTGTGACCCAAAAAGCAAAAAAAAAAAAAAATTCACAGGCAAGATGCAGATAATAAGACACCTGAACTTGCACTGCAAGTTCATTTAAATTATTTAAATGAGGAATCTTGAACGGGTACAGAGACAGTAACAGCAGGGAAGGTGCTTGCCTTGCATGCAGCCAATCTGAGTTCAATCCCTGACAATACATATGATCTCCTGAGCACTACCAGGGGTCACTCCTGAGCACAGAGCCAGAAAAAGTCCTTGAGCATCGCTGGGTGCTACACTCCTCACTGTATCACTGTCTTCCTGTTGTTCATCAATTGCCTCGAGTAGGCCCCAGTAACGTCTCCTTCATCCTAGCCCTGAGATTTTAAAAAGTGACACATTCGAGGCTCTTTCAGGGTCAGGAGAATGAGACCCATAATTGTCACTGGTTTTTGGCATATTGAATACAACCACGGGAAGTTTGCCAGACTCTGCCGTGTGGGCAGGATACTTTTGGTAGCCTGCCAGGTTCTCCAGAGTAAGAACTGGATGATAAGATGTCGTGCAGCCGCGATACACTCCTCACCCCCTCAAATTGTTTAAAATTAAAAAATCTCAAGCAGCATGTAGCACTCAGTAAGTGCTCAGTATATTATTCAGTAAATATTATCAGCCAGTATTCTTATTGTTATTACCATCACTACTGTTCTAATTATCTCCACTCAGTATCAATGCCATGGCTGCTTGCTCCTGGGGTTCTGGCTCAGAAGGTATGGAGAGGAGTCACAGATGCTTGGGGGTGTGCTACCTGGGGGAGCAGAAATGGCACTTCCTCATGACGCTCAAACTAGCAGAAAAAAAATAGAAAAAAAAACAGCACCTGGAAAATAGCTACAGCAGCTCTCAGCAGCTCAGTGCAGGGCAGCGGTCAGGAGGGGTGAAGGGGCAGGAGAAACTCCAACGGCTGCTGAAGGGGTTCAGGTTCATTTCCTGATCCCACAGAGGCTCATGATCTTAATGGAGACTCTTCTTTTCTTGGAAATGATCACTCACCGAGGGGTTATCAAATCAGATTTGATAATCAAATTTATTTGATTACCTGATAATCAGGTTTGATAACCAAAACCACTAAGCATAGTAACTGGATCTTAACCCAGGCTCAGACCCAATAAATTTATACCAGAAGGTGATTCATACTCGATTTTAAGAGCTGCATTGCCACATTTATCAAAATTATTATTACAAAGCAAATGTGTTTGCCTATGCATTGCGAAAGGTTACTGTAAGCAAGAATTTCTCAAGCAGCTATTCTCCCCTTCTATAAAGTTGATTCATTCTTACACACAGATCAAGATTTTTTTCTGTTGAGAGTCAGAAAGAACAGACCTGGCAATTTACAGATGTCTATCTTATTGGAAGATGGATAAGTGAAGCTGCAAATTACCTTGCGGAAAAACTTCAAAGGCTAGGAACAACATGCTAAGTAAATGACTAATTTGGTTATTGCCTTAAAGCCCTGGTAAGCTGGGAGTCCCACTTAAATGTACTGGCACAAGTTCTAAGACTTGCTGTGGAACCATCTCTACACACGTTGCATATGCACCCAGCTCAAGAGCTGCAGAGTGCTACCTAAGGGCTGAGTTCCAGGGAAAGGAAATCTCCACTGTGCTGAGTTTCTCAGAACAGCCTCTTCCTTTTTGACTTCTCTCTGATGAGAAGTCATCTACGGGGTGAATAGGGAGTTCAAGTCAACAGGAAATGGCCACTGACGTCAAAAAGGTCACAGTGGAAAAGCACCCTTGTGAGGAAATCTGATTGCACCAGGTCTGAATGAGAAACAAACTTGAATTTAACCACATTAAGAACCATTACAAAGGAAGAATCCAAGGATGGCAATCTAATGGCTTGAGTTTTTTTTTTGTTTTTTTTTCCTAATTTATCATTTTGCACAGCCCAGAAGATAGCAGGAGTTAATCCAATCACCCAACAAGCTCTCTGTCAAGGCCCCAGGCACAATTCATCCTGTCTGAGCAGAGAGACTAGTGTTAAGGAAGGTGAAATATGTCTCCAATATCATAAAGCTTTAGGAACTTGCATTTTAAACCTGGAGGGATCTGAGGCTCTTTTCAAATCCCAAGTGTTTTGCTGCTAAACCAGATGCATTTTGGCTGTCTCTTATAATGAGGCTTGGTAAGGCTTACCTGTGCCTGACCAGGGACTTGAGGAAGCAGTCTAACTGTATTTTATCACTCTGTGAAACATCTCAGCCAGCATGCTCTTTATAGCATAAAAGAGCAGGCAGGTATGATCAGGGATACTGCAGTCAGAGTACAAATCCTATCTTCCAATGGAAACTTTTAGGGCACCTCTGGGTCCATATGTATCTTACCTACCCCTGCACAACCACTGAACTATGCTGGCCCTGTGCATGTGGTCTTGTTGCCTATGTTGGCCACGCAATCTGTGTAGGCAGAGCCCAGAAGCTAAGTAAGTACCCTAACACAACTAAGCAAGGGGCCTGGAGCAGAAGAGTTAAACATGCCAGGGGACAGAGAGAGCAGGAGGCTGGTTGTACTTCCTGATAAAAAGGTAAAAGGTAAAGGCCCTCCCGTTGATGGTCGATTTGCTCGAGCGGGCCCAGTAACGTCTCCATTGGAGACTTTGTTGTTACTGTGTCTGGCATATCAAATACTCTCGGTAGCTTGCCGGGCTCTCCGAGAGGGGCGGAGGAATCGAACTCGGGTCGGCCATGTTGGCCACGTGTAAGGCGAACGGCCTACCCGCTGTGCTATCGCTCCAGCCCTGATAAAAATTGAAAATAGAACATGAGAGAAGGCTGTCCAGATTAGTATTATCCGTCCATTTTATGTAAGTAAAGGGGAAAGAAGTAGAAAAACCTTGTCTCCAGTTAAAATGGTTTGTGGACAAGTTAAGGGAAAGTCTGTGTGCCATCATTTATTTATAATGCTTCAGTTTTTCTTTATTTATGAAAGTAATTGCTGTTGGAACACTGTATGACTAAAATCCAATTGTGAAAAGCTTTGTAATGGTCTATATCATGGTGATTCAATAAAAAATAAAATAAAACTTAATTGCATGTTCATAGCTCAACCAAATACATGGAAAATTGGCGGAGGAGGTTAGGGGAGGTAAAGTGAAAATTAAATCACTTTGATGCTGAAATCCTGATACTAAGAAATCTAAACAGCGTAAGTAAAGAGTCAGGCTTTTATCACCCAAAAAGCAGGGATTTTAGACAGGGAATTATTTAAAATAATTTAAATTCTATTTTCTTATGTCCCAATTATATTTAAAACTATAGTAAGAAGAGAAAAAGAGAAGATGCAAAATATACCCTCCTTTCCACTTATAGGATACTCTATTCTGATATACTCTGCCATCAAAATCATTTTTTTAACCTGAATTATCAGTCCTGTAACCTGATACAGTGCAGGTGTCAATGACTGACAATCAACAAGCATCTCCCATGCCCTGATTTACAGCCTCTCAGCCCCCACGTCCACCCCCAGCCCCAGTTTTTCCCCTTCCCTCAGCAAACCACTAGTCTGAAGTCCAAACCACTAGTCTGACAGCAAACCACTAGTCTGACAGTTTATATAGTTAACCAGTTTGTTTGTTTTCTCTATGTGCCACATATGTGCAGAATACTGGTTGTTTCTCTTCATCTGGATCTTTTTGGTTAGATATCTTCTAGTATTCATCCGTATTGCTGCAAATGGTAGGATTTTCTTTCTTTTCAACAGAATAGCACTCCGTGGTAAATTTACACAAATTTGCAAATTTAGACATTTGTTTGTTGATGAGACTCAGGCTATTTCTGGTTATTCGCCATGGCAAATAATGCCCCAGTCAACAGGGAAAGCACGTGTCTCTTCAAATGACTGTTTCTGTATTTTGTTGATATATATCCAGAAGTGGAGAGACCTGAATTGTATGGAATTTCCATTTTTAGTGTCTAGAGGAATCTCCATATGGATTTCTATAATGGCTGCAACAATTTGCATTTCCACAAACTGGTTGTAAGGTTCCCTTTTTCCTTTCTCCCCACATCACCTCCAAAACTTGTTTTTTTGTGTTTTGGACACTGGCCATTGCCCAGGTGTGAGATGTCTCACTGTTCTGATTTGCATTTCCCTAACAATAGATGATGAACTTACACTTGCTTATAGGCCATTTGTAGGAGCAGTATTTATTTGATCCTCTGTACCCTTTGTTTGTTTTGGGGCCACACCTGGTGGTTGCTCAGGGGCTACTCCTGACTCTAAGCTTCAGGGTCACTAATACCTGTGCTCTTTTTTTTATTTATTATTTATTTATTTTTTAATTTTTATTAGTGAGACATCATGAGGTACAGTTGTAGACTTACAAATTTTTGTGCTTGGGTTTCAATTATACAATGATCAAATACCCATCCCTCCACCACTGCCCATTTCCCACCACCACGGATCAATTTTTTAAATGAATCACTGTGAGGTACAGTTACAGACTTACAAACTTTCATGCTTCTGTTCCATTCATACAATGATCGAGTACTCATCCCTCCACAAGTGCCCATTCTCCAACACCAATCTGTGCCCATTTTTAAATCAGGTTGTGCCCCTAGCTGGGCACATCATATGAAAATGTCTTCTCCTACTCAATAGACTGTTTTCCTTTTTTGGTGCAAATTTATTTTGTTGTGCAGAAACTTTTTTTTTAAATGGTACTCATACAGTTTATTGCATCTAATTATCACAAATGGTCTGAAGCATCATCTTGCATATCCTGTTTTTTTAACTGGAAAACTTAGATCTTATTCATCAGCCTACTGCAGTTTCCTTTTTCAGAAAGACAGATGCATCCCCCCCGCCCCAATTCAAATATCCTTGTTTTTAACTGTTGTGGCTTGCTGAATCAAAGCAGCTGAATTTAATACAAAGTCAGTGACATTTCCCTCAAAAATTAACTCATCTTTCTGGACTTGAAATACAGAACATGGAACACCTGACTTCATCTGAAGCCTGGAGACACACTTTCACCCAAGACATTTCGGATTTCAACAAGCGACCTATTCTCCCAACGAATAACACATTGGTAGGGAAGTGGGCATACAAAGTGGGCGTACAAAGTGGAGTGGGAGTGCAGTGCGACCCCCTTGACTGTGCTCCACACATGTGACCACAGACGGGAACTGCTGTCAATTCCTTTCTATTCCCCCACAATTTGTTCGTCAACCCAGAGCTTTGTCTTTTGGGCGGGGGTGGGAGTGTAAGGGGCTTTCTGGGTCACTCTCAGCAATGCTCAGGAGTTAACTCCTGGTTCTGCATTTAGGAATTCCTTCTGGTGATGCTTGAGGGACCATATGGGATGCCGGGGATCGAACTCAGGTCGGCAGCCAGAGGGTCTTCTTAACAAGAAGGCTGAGCTTCACTCTGATGGGATTGAACTACCTCTGCAGGGTGCCTGGGGGGTGCGGACAGCGTGGGGGTGTCCTAAACAATGATTACGTGTTCCTTGAGGGAGATATCGACATTTTCAGCAATGTCAATGGTCTGGTTGCTCAGACTGGTCTTCATTTTTGCAATAGATATGGCAAGAGGTATAGAAAATTTCTAGTCTGATGTTGTCCTGTTTTTGCTTTTGCTTCCCTTCCCTTTTGAAGCTGAGTTTCCAAACAAGTCACGTAGGTTGATGTGAGGGAGTATACCACATGTACTTTCTTACCACATGTACATGATGCTTTCTGCAGTGTATTTTAAAAACTACCATTTAAAAAATATATGTAAATTTAAGGTTTTTTTTAGAAACAGGTTTTAAACAGGTACATACTAGTCCCAATTTCATTTCTATAAATTTCTACAATAAACTATACTTCTGATTTAGCTGAGTAATAGGACATGCTATTAATAGTCATCCCTATAGTTTGATCAAGATAATTTTTATTAGCCTGGAAAAACAGGCATGTCTGGAAGCAGAGGAAAGCCAACTGGTTATGATGTTTAAACTCTGAGTTGAATTCACAAAATTAAAACTCCGCCTGGTATCGTATCATAAGTTATCATTCACTTTTTAAAAAAGGTTTAGTTCCTTGGGCCAGAGAGCATAGTGGGTAAAGTGCTTGCCTTACACGTGGCTGATCTAAATTCAATTCCTAGCATCTCATATAGAGTAACCAAGAAACAGATCATTTACCCAGGGAGGAGGACACTGTGTTATCTTATAAGAGAAACTTCTCTTGGCACAGTGGAATCTGCCAAACCCATGATGAGGGCAGCGTCTGGGGCAGGGGCACCATCAACCTAAGCGCAGATGCAATAGTAACTTTCAGTCCTTGGGCAACTGATTAGAGCACAGCACATGGTTCTTTCTGATGCTTCTTCTTTCACTCCCCTCCCCCCATTCTCCTTTACCTCTCTCTCTACAGACACCTACTGAAATATCTTCAATTGCAGTATTCAGTGACACTAAGAGGATCCTGAAGCACAGTCTAAACTGTGCTTGAAGCATGTTTCTAAACAGCAAACACCTTCCACCCAGGGTTGGGCACTCTGGACTCATCAGATTCCTTATAGGCTTTCAGCTGGCCCAATCTCTGGCCGCTTCTCTCATTCTTATTTCTTGAGGGAGAGTGCACGGTGGGTGGGGTGAAGCACCTCCAAAGCAATGCCTCGGGGATCATACCCAGCAAAACCCAGCCAAACAGATCAAATGGTTTGATGCTAGGACTTAAGTGATACGTCACTTTTAGGGTGCTGGAGGTCCACCGGGGTCACTTCAGCAATGCTGAGGTCTCTAGGGCCACACCTAACACCGCCGAGGGGGCCATGAAGTGCCAGAGATCTAATCCAGGTGCTGCACATGCAAAGCACACCCTGACCCCTCCCACCACTTTATTCCAAGGGGCAGGTAGGTCCCATGGCTCGGCTGCAGTACCAGGTCTGTGCCCATGTCCACCCCTGTACAGATAGCCATCAGGGAGCAAAGCCTACAGTGCAGGTCTCAGGTTGCTCCCAGACTCAAAATCCTCTGCCAGAACTTCCTGCCTCCATTATTGGGTCTAGGAAGCCGTGCAAACAATGGCACTTGGAGCTGGGGGGCTGCCACTTGGTGATGTCTCTCCCGCAGTCGCTATGTTCCATGCTCTCTCTCCTGCACAGTCACTACATTGGGAGATGTGGGAGTGTTCTGGGCACAACAGAGGTTGCCATCTTGCCTTTGTGATGCTTTCACCTCTGGGATGTCCAGGCCCTTGCCTCCTTCATCCTCTGATTTCCTGCATCCTTAAAACACAGCTCAGATGGCCACTCCCTTGGAAGGCCCTTCCAACAATGCCAAGGATGAAGTGATGATTTCCTTCTCTCTGTCCCTCCATGTGCTAGGATGCCCCTCTATGAATAGGAACCTGAGGGCAGGGTCACGTTTTGTTCCTCTTCATGTTACATATAGACATACTGTGCTCAGTAAGTTTACTGGCCTCCAAGCAAAACAGATGCAGTAGTACATGCAATATAGAAAGAACCATTGTCTTTAGTGGCTTGAGAGCTTTCTGCGATATTTAGAGAACATTCAGTTTAGAAAACAGTACCTGAAGTATCTAGGTTTAAATTGGAATGACACTTCCATGTATGAAAAAAGAAAGAAAAGAAAATAGCACCTTGGATCTCCTCCAAAGCACACTTGAATTGCTATCAGCACATCTTTCGACTCCGGCTCCGAAAGGGTTTCACAAGTCTTGATTGACTTTCACAATCTCTGTAAATCCACACAGGTGGGAGCTGACTCAGGTCCACAAAGCGGTATGAGGCTCAGGGCAGAAAGGCTGACTTGCACCGAATGTCACTGATTCAATGCCTTGCTTGGAAAGTAGAAGTCTCATTAAGAGCCCAGACAAAGGAAAGCCGTGCTTGCAACTGCCTATTCCTTAACACTCCGCATTTCAAGTGGTGTGTGCTGAGCTCATCCTTTGCTTCCTCCATGACCCAGGACCCGGTAATTCTGTCTTTCAGCAGCAGGCTTTGCCAGTCAGAGTGGGTGTCAGTGAGCAAACTCTTGTGCTCATTCTCCAGACTTCATGCTGTCCACTCCCAGCCCTGTGCCAATGACCTACACCTGCCACAATGCAGCCACTGAGAGCTCTTGGGAGCTCTGAACAAGAAGGCTGCTTTGCTATCCCTCAGAAAAAGAATTAAAAATGCCTTTTTTTCCTTTTTTGGGTCACACCCGACGATGCTTAGGGGTTACTCCTGGCTTTGCATTCAGGAATTACTCCTGGCGGTGCTCGGGAGATCATATGGGATGCTGGGAATCGAACCTGAGTCAATCGCATGCAAGGCAAATGCCCTACCCACTGTGCTATCACTCCAGCACCCAAAATGCAATTTTATGGAAGACCTGACATGTTTTGAGAGGGCCACTGTAAAAAGTAACCTTCTGACCTGCCTGACTTCTGAGACAGACCAGTGGATATTCGTGTGAGGCAGTGATGTTTAACCCAGGAGGTTCTTTGCCTCGGGAGAACATTTACTGGGCAATGTCTGAAAACAGCCAACTGGAAATGATGAGGGAGGTGAAAAGGCCCCAACAGGGAGTGAGCAGCAGCTGCTGTAAATCCAGCAACCCCAGAGCAGCCCCCATCACGCACATTTTCCTGCCTCGCAGGTCAGTGGCAGGTAAGTGATACCACACTACCTAGAGAGCTGAGAGTTTTGCTGAAGACAGAGTCTGTGGCAGCCACTAGATTAATAACACCAGCTGATGTGCAGGGGAGGGTCCAGGCAACAGGGTCAGAGATCTGAGCAGTGTGGAAGGGAGCTTCCTGGTCTAGATGAGTGCTCAAGCCCAAGGAAGAACGGAGAGAGGAACATAACGAGCAGAGAGAATGGCTCCCAGCATTGGGTCGGCTCCATAGTGGATCTCCCCTGTGTGGTTGACTGTGTCTGTCTCTTCACAAATTGCCTTTCCCTCTGGGTATAATAAGTAAGTCTGGGCTGTGGCATACCTGTGCCAGTCACTTTACATCCGTCAGAGAGCACCATGGAGGCTATTGCCCAGGAAGTATGTGAGCAGTGAGCTGAGCAGAGGAGCACTGAGGAGGCAGAGAAGGTGCTTCCCATGGTCACTGCCCAGACAAAGGAGAGCATAGGTCAGGGAGGAGTGTCTGTGTTGGCTGCAATTTGATTTCATATTACTTCAATATTATCATGCACTGTAAGAACGGAGTGAAACAGCTCCGGTAAGTGTTCTGAGACTTTCTTCATACCACCTAACCAATACAGCAGGCCATCCTGAAGGGATGGGTAGGAGTCAGGTCCACACACAGGGGGCTCTTCCCTGATACGAAGAGAGTGAAAGTTGGATGCAAAGTGCAGAAAGGAAACAGGAACTCTGTGGGTGTCCCTGAAAAGAAGACAGAGAATGCCAAAGCTGCATAGGGCAGGTCAGCTAAAGAGACTGAGCCAAGGTATGAGCTGACACAAAAGGCAGAGGAAGGAGCCCTGCAGGGGAAGTGTGGGCTTGGAGGGCACACAGCTAACAGAGTCAGGATGCTTGGGGTCTCTGACCAGACTAGCAAACCGGATGAGAAAGACTGTCCATGTCGCAATGAGTGTAAGAAGCAAGCTGGGTTCTGCCCATTACACCTGCTGCTTTGGGCCATCCAGTCCAAGAATGCTGAGAGGCCCATTACTATACAACAAAGCAATGGACGGTATGAGCATCGCCCACAGCTTGAGCCATAGCCCTTCATCAAATCCCAAATTCATTCTTAAAATAAGGATGCACTTCATTGGCAACCATGGCTTCAGGATAAGCCACTTCCTACCCCAAGGCACTGGCCACAATGATTCCATTCTAGGTAGCTGGAAAAGCTGCATCTGCTGCCTTGAGCACCCCCTTTCTCCACACCCCTACTAGCTGATTCCACATTATAAGCAGCCTGCTCAGACCCACAAATGCCTCATGAGAAGTTCTCTGGACAGGATACCTCTCTTTTGCTCACTGTCTGTACCTCAGAGTTAGAGGCACTGCATATGCATGTCTGCTGAATAGACATCTCTGAGCCTCACCTGCCATAGGGTAGCTCCCTCTGCTTCTGAGTCAGCTCAATGTACACAGGAGGCTCTTGAATAATGAGGTTTTATTTATTTATTTTTTGCTTTTATGGGGTCACATCCTGGCTCTGCACTCAGGAATTATGCTTGGCGGTGCTCGGGGGACCATATGGGA
Source organism: Sorex fumeus (assembly GCF_029834395.1). NCBI lineage: Eukaryota > Metazoa > Chordata > Mammalia > Eulipotyphla > Soricidae > Sorex > Sorex fumeus. The sequence goes on from NW_026606155.1 coordinate 34,212,290, forward strand.
TGTTGGAGATCAAACCTGGGTCAGCTGCATGCCAGGCAAATGTTTTACCTGCTGTACTATAGCTCCAGCCCCATAATGAGGTTTGGATCTGCACATGGGTCCACTTATATGCAGTTTTTTTTAAATTTTCCTATCGGCTGGTCGAGCATTCGTGAATTTGATAAACCTGGATGTCAGCTCCTGCTTTGTGAACACAGCGGCTTGGGATATGATAGAGTGCCAGAAATAAGTCAACTCCAATATTTGACTAACATGGGGGTCAGCGTCTCAGTCTACATTGTCCAAGGATCAGCTGAACATGCTGACGCTGTCTAGAGAGACCTTAGGGAGGAGCTCAGGGTTTCTCACCAGTGAGGATGTAATACCAGAAACTGAATCTCTTCTCCTTTTTGTTTCTACCCCAGAGACGTTGGGTTTCTAACACTGCGGGCTTCACGATGGGTGAACAGCACCACAGGGGGCAGCTTCAGTCCTGTCTGACTCACCGGCAGACTAGGTGCTGGGCTACCCAGTTTACTGGGAAACAGCTTCAGGACCACCAAGGCAGTACCTAGAAGTCTGATGTGGACTTCTCTGTCACATATGTATGCGTGTGTTGTGTGTGTGTGTGTGTGTGTGTGTGTGTGTGTTAGGGTCACACTCAGTAGTGCTTGGGGGCTATTCCTGGATTTGTGACTCCTGGTAGTGCTCAAGGGACTATATGTGGTACTGGGGATCAAACCAGCATCACCAGCTTGCAAGCCTGTCTTAAGTTCTGTATTATCTCTCTTGGCCTAGTTAGTCTTGTAGCCATTCTGAGCACACTTTGGCACGAAGGAAAAGTCCAACACTCATTGTCAGCTCCCTTTGCTTCTTGTTTATGTACATTTACTCTCTGCCATCTACTGTGCATGGCAATTTCATGAGTATTCATCTCATCGCTACTTGACTAATGATTTCAAGAGCTTGTTCTTTTACCCAACATTCATTCAGAGTTTTTCTAAACTGACAAGACTTTTCTCAGAAAGCCTACCACATCCCTCCCTTGGTAATTCAGTCCTGGGGCTCCAAAGAAGCCAGAGATCTGTACTTTGGCCGCTTTCCAAGTCAACTAGTGAAAACCCACAAACGCTCACGCCACAAAATGAAGTCAGAGCCAGGAAGACATGGAGCTGAGACTGAGGACAGGAAGCATTGGTCTGTCAAAGGAAATGACGCACAATCCAGGAACTGTCTTGGCAAGTGCAGTGGTGGCAGGTCTATACCACCTTTCAGTTATTGATGGCAACGATAGCTCATGGCACCCAGGCCATTCTAATTAAGCAACCACAAATGAAAACCATGGGAACTGGTGCGATAGTACAGCAGGAAGGGCACTTGCCTTGTATATGGTTGATCTGGATTTAATTTCCAGCCCTACATATGGCCCCTCAAGTCCCAGCAGGAGTGTAGAGCCAGGAGTAACACATGAATATCACCTGTGTGCCTCCCTCCCACCACCAAAAAAAAAAAGGAGAAAAAGAGAAACATGTCAAAAGATTTTCAAACCCTTTTTTTAACACCAAGTATCCTGGCAGTCCTACCCACACAGAGAGAGCCAAAGGAAAAGTTCGTGTCTCCGGTTCTCATGTTTACCTTTCATTGTTTTGATCATATTTAGTCACAAAAGTCAGAAAGCCAGAAAGCCTAAGAGAACAGAAGTAAAGTCCCAAATAATTACCCTGGAAATCGAGACTCTTCACATAGTACGTCTACAGTCCGTCCCCCCAAGAAGCCCTATTAATAAGCTGAGAACATGTCCAACCGGGCAAACACCATGTTCTGGCTAATTTTCTATTTTGATCCAAGCCAAAGGCAAACACAACGAATGACCCATAGCAGACTAAATTGTATTCATGGCAGTCGCTGCTCAGGGAAAGAAGGAAACTAGTTCCCAAAGGTATAGAACAATAGATTATAAAACAACAATAGCAGCTACAGTTCCTAATAGCCCTGTTCCTAGCTGGGCACATCCCAGACAGAAGATACCCCTATTTGGACTATGAAAGTGGCATAGATCATTCCGCTGGATGACTTGTTAAGAATCCGTGGACTGACTCTTGCATACTAAAGTAATCTGGGTCAAGTTACTTAACCTCTCTGGGCCACAGCTACCGAAGATTTTAAGTTAGGATAGCCGTTATCTACAACTCTGTAGATTGTTTTGGATAATGAAGGAGATGTCCCATTCAACCAGCATTTATTTGATGCTGCATGGCTGTCTAGACACTAGTCATGAATACAAACTCCAAGGACACACATGGGCCAGGTCTCAGTGACTGGCTGCTGCTGCAATGTCATTCTTCATCTGGGTTTTCTGCAAAGCAGGTGCCTTGCAGGCTCCTGAGACAGATCAACTCCCCACCAGTCACCACTGGAGCCCATGACATCCATGCTGAGGGAGAGGTTTGAGGCCTTGGGGGCAGCACCTCCCCTCCCCATTCCTAGCCTCCTGCCCGCCCTCCCACCCCCCATGACTCTCCCAGCCTGTCCCCAATGGTCCATGATGTTCCTGAGACTCCAGAGTTCATGGAGTGATGCTTCACTAGGCTGGCCACTGGCAACAGTGCAGTTTTCCCAGGGCTCTAGCCCCTGCTCAGATGCTTGGTGAAGGCTCCAGAAAGTGCTAGAAAGTCAGACAGGACTGCAGGGCAAGACTATGGACTCCCACCTACCACATGCATGAGGCCAGCCAGAGCCGCTCTCTGGAAGTATTTCTGCCACCAGGCCCAGGACAGAACTCAGATGGAAGAGGAGGGGTTGGGGCCAATGTGGAAGAACACACTGGCAGGGTAAAGCCAGAAGGAAAGCTCAGGAGCCACCCTACTGTGGGTGACGAGCAGCCCTGCTGAAAGGCTCAGAGAGTCATTCCAGGATCCTGGGACCCATCCGCCTATCTCGTCTGTCTGTCTCCCACACAACTTCATTCACATTCCCCACCACCATGGCAAGCAAATTCATGAAGGATTCTGATTTTTAGTATTAAACAATTAAGCATTCTGATTTTTAGTATTAAACAATTTAGAGAGCTTGTTTGGAGGTTCTAGCAAGGGAGCGCAGCTACTCGTATACCCTCGACCAAAGACCGGTCCGTCTCTATCGGGGAAGGCCGTCCTCTTCCACCGAGCGCGCAGCTTCGGGAGGGACGCACATGGAGCAGTGAGGGAGGAAGGGGACACCCGCCTAGCCAGCCAGATCAGCCGAATCAACCCTGGTGATCAATGGGGTGACAGATGTCGCAGCCAGATCGCCCTCACATCGCTCGACCGAGCGATAGCACAGCGGTAGGGCGTTTGCCTTGCAAGCAGCCAACATGGCCAACCCGAGTTCGATTCCTCCGCCCCTCACTGAGAGCCCGGCAAGCTACCGAGAGTATCTCACCCGCAGGGCAAAGCCTGGCAAGCCACCCATGACGTATTCGATATGCCAAACACAGTAACAACAAAGTCTACAATGGAGATGTTACTGGGCCCGCTTGAGCAAATCGATGAACAACGGGAGGGCCTTTACCTTTTACCTTTACCTTTACAATTTAGAGGGGCTGGAGCGATAGCACAGCAGGTAAGGCGTGTTTGCCTTGCACGCAGCCAACATGGCCGACACAGGTTCAATTCCCAGCATCCCATATGGTCCCCTGAGCACAGCCAGGAGTGATTCCTGAGTGCATGAGCCGGGAGTAACCCCTGAGCATCGCCAGGTGTGACCCAAAAAGCAAAAAAAAAAAGAACCAATTTAGAGACAGTGACACAGGAAACCCCATTCTTGGGCACCAGGGGTTTGCCATTTCCTCTGTTAAGTCTGACTGAATTAACATAAATCACTGGCACCAGCATTTTGGAGACTGGGGTTTTGGAGCGCCCTCCCCTTTAGACTGGGGAGCTGGGCGCTCTGCAGTGCTCACCCACATTGGGAGAACTGATTTTTATGGAAAGTGATGCTCCCTCCATGAGCTGCAGCCCGCCCCAGGGACACCCAGATGACCTGAGGAAGGAGTTCACTAGTGTGTGTGTGTGTGTGGGGGGGGGGTACAGGGTGTGGAGGTTCTGCATCCTGAGGACCCTGGACCAGCAGATAGGTAGGTGAACTTGAGTACTTCCCCAAAACAAGCCGGTGCCCTGGCTCCTGCAGGAGGGGGCTCTTGGGCACAGAGTGCCTTTGTCCTGGGTTTTCCCAGCGGGAATCTCTGCTTCAATAAACTGGGTCTCGGAACAAAGACTCAAGCATCTGACCTGTGTTTGCTCTGCGACTCCCCCTCCTCCTGCCCCCTCTTTGTTCCTGGCTGTCTGGGACACTCAGCTGAGGGCTCCAGGAGGAGAGCCAGAGGGAGGAGCCCCGTGGGGGTGGGGAGACCAGGCTCCAAGGCTCCCCTCTGGAGACTGACACAGCGCACACTGATGAAGATGAAAGGAGTGGGGAGGAAATTGAACCTGAGAGGGTAGAGAGGCATTTCCTAGGCTCCCCCTGTTTACTAATGACTCACTCCTCCAGCTCCCTTAGTAAGGAAATAGGACCCCATCACCCAAATCAGAAAATCGAAAATAAATAAGGAAATACCCTGCGTAATCCCACCTAATCCAGCTCCTGAGACTTTCCTGGTGGAATTGCCTTCCAGGCCTCTTCTGGAGGAGGGGCCAGTTTGTTTGCCATTCCCTGCTCTTGGGCAGAATGCGATATGTATGATATGTACTGTGCCTAAATCACAAGATCCTATCATTCCCAGGGCCCTCCCCTCCTCATTTCACCGCTTCTTGTGTGGGACCTGGGGCAAGAAATTTAACTCCTCAGGGCTTCACTTTACACAGGAAGAAAAAGAAAATAACTACTGAACCTGTTACAGGGCTGTTGTACGAACTGCCTGGGCAAGACCCTTAGGTGCTATGACATCGCCTCACACATCATCGTTCAATACTCACTTTACTGGCTGAAAGCCTTCCTCAAATGCTGTTATTTAAGCAAACTCCGATGGCTGAGGTTGTTTCCAACATTTTCCCATGATAAAGAAAGCGTGAAAAATTGGGCACCTTTATTCTGTAATACTGAGGAGGAAAGGATGTTGGTTCTTACCCTGCAGTGCTCAGGGCTTCACTCCTGGCTTGTGCTCAGTATCAAACCCAGGCCAACTGCATGCAATATAAGTGCTTTGCCTGCTCTACTTTCCCTCTGGCTCACCTATATTTACTTTATTTTTCATGTTTTCTCCTTAAAATCCAACAGATCTCAGTATATTTTTATGAGTTTTGATATAAAAAATAATTCACCGTCTATCAGGATTCATAATGTTTTTTGGAAATATGTCACTGCCAATTTAATAATATGCTTGCAACTAACGTGTATTACTATGAAAAATTAGGTATAAAAATTCATGTACTCATAGTGCCATGTGGCAAGCTTGATAAACTTATCAAGTATTTGGAATTTGCTTATCTTTTTATGCCAAGAACAAAAGAAGCTCCAAAAGAAGTGCTCATAGGGTATAATCTCTGGTGTTCCTGGTGCTCTCCAGAGGGCCAGCTGGGGCCTTGGCTGGCCACTGGGAATCCCAGAAAGTTTTCCTTTGCTTGCTAGGCCTACATTCCCAGAAATGAGGGGGTCACCACACTACAAATTCACTATCTGAACAGTGCTTCGCAAAGTGTTTCTACAGCAAGCTGCTTTCATTTTAATGCTGAAAACTTAAGTAAAGTTAAGTTTGGTACAAGTCACTTTGAGAGAAGAGAACTAAGAAAAATTAAGATTCTAGATAAGCAGGCTGGTGGAGAGTCAAGACAAAGGAGAGGTGCTTAAGCAGATGGGTAATCAAGGACCTTGATGTGCTACAGACAATGGTTTCCAGGGGCTGGAAGGGACAGTACAGTGGGCAGGGTGCTTGCAATGCACACAGCAGATGAGTCGATGAGTCATCCAGGAGTAGTCGGTGGCCTACCAATCCGAGTAGTTAAAATTCTCATGATACCCAACAACGCTCTTCATGGGTGGTTGTGCAACAGCTATGGGGTAGTCACTGGGGAAATCTGACAGATGGGCAGATGCACAGCAATCTAGGGCCATGCATATTATGGGGTCTGGGACCTCGCAAAACCGAGGGAAGCCATAATCTTTAGGAAAATGTCTCTTGGCATGAGAAAACTTCACTTGATTCTCTCCAGGTGGTTCTCAACATTTCTGCTGATTAGGGCAAGGGGCAATTCCCTTTATTCTTTGCTGGGGAGACATCTACTCCAAGCCAGGAATTTTAAAACTGGCAGTTCCTACTTTTCTGGTGGAGAAAAAAAATCACCTCGCAGTAAGAGTGCCACCTTGTGGCCAAACATGAAAGTGTCACGAGGAAATACAGCTGAAACAGAGAGGCTGTACTTGCATAAACCCGGTGTGGCTGCTAATAGCTCAGTACCCTGTATCATTTATACATTTGTCGGGGGGAGGAGAGTTCTACATTGTATATGGAATATACATATTCCATCCAATATGTTCAAAATTAAGTAATCGCGCCTCCTGACTTTAAACAGAACCTACCTGCTGGTGAAACCTGAGAGCACCTATCAAATCACGGGAATTTCCTTTTCGTGGCAGAACTCCTCACAGTTGAGCAAATCACGGGAATTTGCTTCCCCTGGCAGAAATCGTCGGAGCAGAGCATGAGACGTTTCTTTGTGCATTCACTAGAAATCCCGAACGACAGCTACACCACTAACGTCTGCTCCCTAGCTGCCAGCTGACTGTTGGGTGCACAGGGAATCAGCTACAAGGTCTTTGCATGGAATGTCATGGGACACTGGCTCCGTCCACTGGCTCAGGCTTGGGGTGGATGTACAGAGCAGAGCCCTGTGCTGCTGCTGGGTTCACAGCATACAAGGGAACTTGAGTACAACCTGCAGAGACAGGCTGGTACCCACCCCCCATCTCTCATGGAGGGCCACATGGGCAAAGCAGAGAGCAAGGGAGAACAAAGGGAAGCTCCCCAGAACAGGTCAGAGATGATAAGCAGAGCCACAGTGGCAGGAGAGCATGAGGGGGGACTCCGCCCAAGGAAAGTGTGCCCTCACTGAGAAGGAACCAGGAGTGCAGAGGGACCTGGCCCCGGAAACTGTGGGGGAGGTCCCAGCCCTTCCTGATTCAGGTGGGCAGCAAGCGGGGGGACTGAGCCAACCTCTTCAGTATACCCCATTCTGCTCAATGCACCCTCCAGACTGCAGGAATATGCTTTCCAACACACACACACACACACACACACACACACACACACACACACACACAAGAAATACAAACAGGACCATTAAAGACACCAGAAACACCAGGGGTGGGAGGTCCAACTGTTCAGCAAGGCTCAGGATGCTGTTTCTTCAGAAACTGAAGTTTCTGCTCTTGGTCACTTCTCTGTTTGCTTCACTCCAGGTCTAGTGCCCTGGCCCCATTTATATATATTTATATATATTTATTTATATTTCCACCTTTGGACTCCTGAGACTATCCTAAGAGTCCTCAGGGGCACATGGCCCCTTGCGTGGGGAGGTGGTTCAGAAAGGCTGTGGCTGAACCCACTCTGGGGCACTCAGATCTCTGTCCCTGGGAACCTAATGTTCTCTACTACTCTGTTCATTGGTTTCCTCATTGGTAAAATAAGATTAGTGCTAATAGGACTTACTTGAGAAAATTAAATCATACAAGTTAAAACAGTGCCTGGTATCCAATTGTTGCAAGGAGGCAGCCATCTGATTCAGTCAAAATAGTAAACACAAATACTATTTTGACTGAATCAGGTGAACAAGCAATGCCATTTCATTATAAAGAAAATATTGCATAAGCACATCATAACAGAAGTACAATATAATTTAGTTAACCCGTTTTCTATTGCTCTATACTTAAGTTTTACCTCGTCTATATTTTAATCAGTGTTGTTGTGTAGTAATTAAAAAACTAATTAAGTTCTAGGATGGCCTTAAAACAGAATACTATGCCACCATTACAAAATAAGGCAGCTACATTAGTATAGAAAATCTATCTATGAAGAGGAAACAATGCCCATGATATACTAGACCAAATATACTACCATCTAAAATTAAAAAAAAAAAACTCACGTGAGGCCAGGATTCTGGCACATGTAGTACAAGGTGTGAGGACCCGGATTTCATCCCACAGTGGTACATGTCCGTTATCACCCCCTCTACCACCACAAGCAATAAATGGCACAATTCTAGTAGGACCGGCACTGCTGGGTATGGCTCCCCACAACTATAAGATAAATACAAAGGGGCTGGAGATATAAATGCAGCAGGTGAGACACTTGTCTTGTGTGTGGCCAGCCTGGGGCCTATCCCTGGTACCACATATGGCTCCCCGAACACTGTGAGGAACGATCGCTGAGCTCAGAGTCAGGAGCAAGCCCTGAGCACAGCCAGGGTGTGGCCGCCAAAACCAAAATAAAATTAAAATTAAAACATACACAAACAAATATGGAGGCACGTATGCAGAGTGTTATGTACATAGCTACATACCAGGCTAGTTAAAAACTTTCTTTTAGGCAAAGGAATATGGGTATTTGGGAGGATGCTGATATTACTGCAAAATACTTTTATTTGGAGGATGCTGACATTATTGCAAAATACTTTCATTTATTTATTTATTTCGTAGTTTAGCAATGCAGTTTGATGTATAGCTCCTTTGCTAAATTTTCTTCCATCTGTTCTTTCCATCTGAACACAAGGTCCTTCCCGGTCTGCCCGGTGGGCAAGCACGACAGCATCAACTCTCAGGCCCCTCCTTCCCGCTGCTCATGTGCTTCCTTCACACTTCCCGGGCTTGCTTGCTCCTAGACAGAAGGCCAGCAGCCACCCCCCCGCCCCCCCGGAACAGCTGTCTTCATCCTCTCTGCTTAACTTCCTGCATCTGGCCTTCTGCACAAAGCTGAGCTGCTCCTTGGTGGCCCCGCCAATTCTCCCACCCCTGCTCCCTCCAGCATCTTCCTCAGGGCTTGACAGAGGCCTGGTTCTGAGGCAAACAGCGGGGAGGAAGAACTAACCCTCAAGAGTTAGTCAAGGTCAGTGGGGACACAATCGTGGCAAACCAGCTTAACCTGCCTGGTATCTGCTCTTGGAGTCTTCTTTGCCACTGAGGGCAAGCAGAAAACTCAAGACCAGAATGGATTTTTCTCTCCCTGGTAAAAGGTAAGTGGCCCAAGCAGCCGTGTGGTTCCGTCTTCCATGATTCCTATGATGGATACTGCTTATGAGATGTGGTATTTCGATCATGGCAAATACCTGTCTAGAAAACCCAAGGCAAAGAAATTCCCTGAGCAATGAAACCAACCCTAATATTGCTACCAATAGGCTTCCCAAGCAAGGAAAGACATAATGCACGGATGAAACAGCTTCATCTATCTTTACTATTTAAAGCACTATCAATGGAGCACTCTGATAACTTCAGCCAACAGCATTCCTCATGGCAAACCTGTGCCTGAGAGTTAGTTCACAAACTCAAGCCAAAGGTCCATGTTTGAGGCCAGAAGCAATGCCCTGTACCCTTATACATCGAGGTACCCCTTTAGCCTACTGGTCGGAGGTTAGAATCAGTTGAACACTGAGGCACAGACCAGTAGTCCAAGATATTTACTGTTATAAATCTATTATTAAATAGCCATAACCTTTTGAAGAAGACCTGTGTTGGGAAAATCCTTTCCATCTTGAGATACACAAACCCTCTGAGAGATCCTTTCCCCAGGATGGCCTGGAAGTAGAGTTGGTTGGTTTTGACCTTCTACCAAAAGTCCTCAGAAGTTATCTGGCCCTTCCATGAAAACATTTCCCTAAACATCTCTTATCCTCTGGCAATCTTCAGCATCTCAGTGTTTCAATTCTAAGAAAGCAAGCAAGTGAGGCGGCGAATGCCAGTCACACTTACAGGGGTCTGGAAGCAACAGAAAAGCTGGGTGAGGAAGGGGTGGTTGCGGGCCAATGAGAGGATCCTTTTCTCTGTCATCGTGCACTCCACATCATCATCCTGCAGGATCACATCCTTCTTTAGCACCTTCACGGCATAGAGGTCTCCTGTTTCCTTTATCCTGGCAAGCATCACCTGCGGGAAAGCCGAACGAAGGAGAACAGGCATGAGAATTCCTGGGGTGCTGAGGGTAGGCACACATCGAGCGGGGCAGAAAGGAAAACAGGCCTGCGGGAAATCTGAGGGTGTGAACATACACGCAGGTGCAAACAACATACATGCAACATGCTTCCTGCAACCACAGCGTGGAAGTCAGGGCTCACCTTCCCGAAGCTCCCCTTCCCCAACACTCGGATGAACTCAAAGTTGTCGATCCCAAGTCGATTAGAAGAATTCCCACCAACCCCATTTCCTTCTTTGGTGCTGTCTTTCCCCTGACGTCTTAGTGTCGATCTGGAAACAAGCTTCTGCGAAGAAGAAGGAGAAAGTAAAGATCAGAAGGGGCAGTGTAGGTGCCAAGTACTTCTGGATGGAGCAAACCGTACCTGCGGCTTGACCCTCCCGACAGGCCTCACCTGCGACCTCCTTACAGCACTTGAAAAAAGAGTGATTCAGCATGATTCAGGGTTCTGCCACTCAAAACGACTTCAGTTCCAGCTCTGATCTGTGCCTGTGGTACCTGGGAAAGGGCCCTTTCTAAAGTACAGCTAAGCCACCAAATTTCAGTTTGTGTTTCTTCGGGACATACACAAAAGCAAAAGCCTGTGCCTGGGTTTTTCCCCCAGAGGCTGTCTAGGAGATGGTCAGATTCCAAGGGCGCCACCTAGTGTCCACTTCCAAAAAGAGCCGTTTTCACCTTGGCTCAGATTAGCACCACATACCAAGAAGAGCATAAAGGAAGTGACAGTTAATACAGTTAATTTTGAATTATGTAAGAAATATTAAGGTAAAGGTAAGGTAAAGGCCCTCCCGTTGATCGTCGATTTGCTCGAGCGGGCCCAGTAACGTCTCCATTGGAGACTTTGTTGTTACTGTGCCTGGCATATCGAAATATTAAAAAAATGTAAAATTTTAAATAATGAACTTAGGCATAAAGGATAATATTTAAAATATCTCTAGGGCCTGGGAAGTAGTACATTGTTTAGGCTCACGCCTCCCATGGCTTGACTCAGCACAGGTGCAACTCTGAGGATGTGCTGCCACTCAAGCCCTGCGGTGCCAGGACCACCCCGAAATTGGAGGCCTCTAGGGCTACACTCGACAGTACCTGGGGGACCATATGACACTGGGAATCAATTCTGAGGTGGGAAGATGGTAGGCATATGCCATAATCACTGTACAGACTAACTCCTGAACCTGGAAGCACTCCCCTCCCCACCCACCCCTGCCCTGCCAAGATGTTTTTTATTGAATCACTGTGAGAGAGACCCTTACAAAGCTGTTCATGATTAGGTTTTGGTCATACCTTATTTATTTTATTTTTATTTATTTATTTATTTATTTGGATTTTTGGGTCACACCCGGTGATGCTCAGGGCTTACTCCTGGCTCTGCACTCAGGAATTACTCCTGGCAGTGCTCAGGGGACCATATGGGATGCTGGAATTCGAACCTGGGTCAGCCGCATACAAGGCAAACGCCCTACCCACTGTGATTTTGCTCCAGCCCCCGGTCATACCGTATTCTAACACCCATCCCTCCCTCCACCAGTGTACATTTTCCAGCACCAGTGTGCCCAGTTTCCTTCCCATCACACCTCCCACAGTCTGCCTCTATGGCAGGTGTTCTCTCTCTCTCTCTCTCTCTCTCTCTCTCTCTCTCTCTCTCTCTCTCTCTCTCTCTCCACCCCTCCCCCTGCCTTTTTGGGCATTGAGGTTTGCAATGCAGATAAAAAAAAAAGATTGTCGTGTATATCCTTTTACCTACTTTTAACACTCAGTTCTTGTCCAGCGTGATCATTTCCAACTATTATTGTCATACTGGTCCCTTCTCTACCTTACCTACCCTCCACATCCCACACACAATTGTGGTAGATTCCAACTACTGACCAGTCCTCCTAGCCCTTTTTTTCCCTAGGCTTGGATATTAGTCTTCTACTATGCATTTTTATACCACAAATGAAATGTAATCATTCTTTATCTGTCCATATCCTTCTGACTCATTTCACTCAATGTGATACTCTCCATGTCCATTCATTTATAAGCAAATTTCATGACTTCATCTTTTCCTAACAGCTGCATAGTGTTCCATTATGTAGATGTGCCATAGTTCTTTATCCATTCGTCTATTTTCAGGCATTCAGGTTGTTTCTAGATTCTGGCTACTGTGAACAGTGCTGCAGTGAACATAGGGGTGCAGATGGTGTTTCTGCTGTGTATTTTTGGGCTCCAGGGTATTTTCCCAGAAGTGATATTGCTGTGTGAAATGGAAGCTCAATTTCTAGTTTTTTGAGGAATGTCCAGATTGTTTTCGAAATAAGGGTGGACCAGTCAGCATTCCCACCAACAGCAGAAGCACTTTCTTAAGAAATCTTTCTGGGAAAGGAATGATCTGAGCCACAGTGCGAATTCTGAAGATTAAGACTCCTAGACAACCTCTCCATCTAGAATGGTTGATCATCGGCACAACATAAGTTCCAGTTTTCCCCCAACCACACCAGATTACCCACCCCTACCATGCCTCAGAAATCCCACCACCACCACTGTGGTATTAACAGCTTGTCTCCCCACAAAACAGATCTGAAGCACTCTGCAATGCCTTCCCCAAATCAAGAAATAAAGATTCACAGAGGCCAGAGAGAGTGCTCAGGGGATACAGGAATACCGAAGATATGCACCAGGCCCTGAGTTCGAGCTCAGTACCACATTGCACCCTGAGCACACAGGGGTGGCGCTGGCAACTGCCGGTACTGCCAGTCCCAAGCAGAACTGCACTGCTGGCGTCTAGCACTGAACCATCCAGTCTAGTTGGCTGGGTGCTGTTGGGAGTGGCCACAGAGCCCCCACAACACTGCTTGGGGAGCCCCCTGCCCCCCCACAACCACTCCAAACAACAGACAACAAAAGAAATACTAAAGCAATTATAAGACCCTGCTCTACTAGGCAGATGTTTTTCAATAAAAAAAAAATGGGGGTGGTAAGCTCTGAGCTTCTCTAGATTATCAAGAAACTGATAGTAACAGTGCTTCCCTTCTGTTATCTGACTATGAAGTCTAGAATTTTCCTGATCTCAACATCTAGCTACAGCTTTGGGAACTCACAGCAGGGCTGAGGCTCTTTCCTGCCCATTGGTAGACCCTGGCTGGGACAGTGGCAAGAGGACGTGGGCTGGAGCGGTGGCTGAGGGTCTAAGATGAGAGCCAGGGGCAGTCACTCAGGGAGCAGCACTGGGCAAAACAGGTCCAGGGCAATGGCACAACCCCACCCTCTCCTGAGAACAAGAGGAAGGAACTCCTGTCTGTCCTTGAACTTGAGAGATAAATTCACAATCCATAAACAAAAGACTGTAGAACAGCTGAACTACAGGATTGCATAGAACCTTAGGGATCAAGTTCAATTCCTTTGGGACACAGGATCCCCAACCCACTGTGACTGGTCTGGTCATGTGCACTTCCAGGGGCCCCAACTACGGGAAAAGTCCAGCCCTGGACTCCAGAGTTTCACCAGACCACATGGACAGAAAAACGATTTTCCAAAATCCCCCTTCTGCTTCTGGCTGCACATCTGCATGCTTGCTATTCTTTTTGTCATATAACCGGGTGAGGATTCAGTTTCCTAAAAATGCAATGAGCCTGGGCCAGAGAGAGGGTTCAGAGGGCTGAAGTACAGGCAGACAGGTTCCATCCCAGTATTGCAGGGTCCAATGAGCACCACTGGGAGTGACGCCCGAGCAAGGAGCTAAAAGTAGCCCCTGAGCACCGCCACTGTGGCCAACCATTCCCCGTCCCTCCTAAGAAAGAAGAAAAACAAGAACGTTTAGGGGAAAAAAAAAGAAAAGAAAGACAACACATCTGTTTATTGTGTATGCTGAGATTTGGAACTTTACTTATGCCACGTATGCCATCTGGGCTAGTCACATCTGAACGTCTACATTACAATATATGGAAAAAGCAGAAATTCTCACCGAAGTCGGAGAAATATTTCCGGGTTGAAGACCCATGCCCGCTAGCGTCTTGGCCAGCTCCACCGCATTTACTCCACAGTTTGGGGCCACATTTGCCTGGCAGCGAATGTGCACATTCATCTTACAAACTGCAGGAAGAGAAGGAACCCAGTCAACATGTGCTGCTGAAGAAAACTTCCATTATCTGAAAGATTTTGACAGCGACGGTACAGCCTGAACAATGCCTCCTTCTCAGAAAATCTAACCTGTACTCATAACAAGCCCTGGCATTTTTTTCTCTCTGTTTTGTGCAGAAGCAGAGAGCCTGGCATCTTGGAGAGGAATGCATTCCAATACCCTTTCCCCGCCATGCTGAATGAAGGGAAGGCATTCATCTGAAATACCTGTGAGAGTCATCACTGAATGAACAGTGCGGTTCAATGTAGTGACCATAATGTTCATCTCAGGGCCAGCACTGTCTATTAAAGACAAGAGCGCATGCGTCTCACCTGTGAGGGGCTCTCAGCTTCATCCCTGGCATCACAGGTACCTTCTACACCAGTAGGGCTCCAAAGAGTCCACAACAAGCATTTTCTTTCTTCTTCTTCTTCTTTATTTATTTATTTTTTTTGGTCTTTGGGCCATACCCTTTGGTGCTCAGGTAACTCATGGCTCTTTGCTTGGGGATTATACCTGGCTGTGCTTAGAGCACCAAATAGGATGCTAGGGTTCAAATCCAGTCCCACTGCGTGCAAAGCAAGTACCCTACCTCTGTACTATTGCTCCGGCCCCCGTGAGCATTTCTAGGTAAAGCACACTCCAGCAGCACCATTGGTACCTTTTCGAGAAGGAGTCCCATATTTGAAAAAAAATAATAGGAATTGAAGAAACAGACCTTTCTTCAAGAAAAATGTACTCTTTTCCTCTCTATCCCCTGATAAGGCAGCAGTCTATAAGCCACATATGGACCACTGCTCAGACAGACTAGAAATGGGGTTTCTGAGACAAAAACCTCAAGTAAAGCCTTTTTGTCTTTTTCTTTTCTTCTTTTCTTTTTTTTCTTTCTTTCTTTCCTTTTTTTTTTTTTAAACTGTTGTGGCTGGGCAGCCCTCACAGCACTGAGCACAGCATCCTGTGTGGCTGTGGTTCTCATGTTTGCAGCCTGTGGTTCTAACTGTTTCATGATGGAAAAAATAAAGCAACTATTTTAAAGGTCAAAGTAAAAGGCAGTCGGGAGCCAGCTAAGTTCCGGGTGCACAGGAAGCCAACTTGGGGCGATGAAAGGTCTGAGGTATTTAATCAACAGAAAGAAAATATCTGATCATTTCTTGATGGGGGCCCCTGCTGATAGAGACTGGGCTCGAGCAGGGAGCAAGCAACAAGTTTCTGGGCCAACTCATCTTCAGAAGCATGGAGAGACCTAGTTTTGAGGCTCTTTGAAAGTGTGGATTGAGAGCACCCTCTTGTATCACGATAGCCAATTAAGTAGAGAGCTCTGGAAGGTTCTCATGCAAGGGAGGGGCCCTGAGGCTTAAGTGTCATCAGCTTCATGGGAAATTCATCTCTCTCAGAAATACCAGTGAGGAGACAGTGCGTACGGTGACTTTTCAGAAGCAACCCATGACCATACAAGCCAAACACACGTGCTTGGATCAAGAGCAACGCAGATGAATGCTGCGCTCTGCGTGCCAGCAACTGCACAGCAGCTGAAAGCATCTGGGAAGCCAAGAGACAACCATGATGGAGCAGCATCTGAACCAAACAGCCTGGGAGCTGGCTGGGCTTGGGGGTCGGGAAGGGAGAGTGAGTGGAGATCTAGGGAGAGGAGAGGACTACCCTTTCTTATAGACAAGTGGCCAGTCTGTTCTGTTGGCAGAATCCAAACCGGTAAGTTCAGGCAGTCCCTGGAGGTTGGACAGCTTCCTGATAGCAGCTACACATCATTCTTGGAGACTGGGAACATGTCAATGGCCTCAAGGTTCAATTTCACATAAGTTTCGGCAAGGGACCACCCCAAAGTCAGATTCTCACTGTAGTGGAATATGACTCAAAGTCAACAGATCCCAACTCCTAACAGGAGAGGGAGCAGCCCTTCACTAGTCCCTTCATTAAGGCAAAAATACCAGTTGGGATCCCTGGGCACAACCAGTGAAGTGTAAGACCATGAGCGAAGCTTAAGCCTCCTCCACTCCACCTAGCCCCCAGACTCACCATCTTGAGTCAACAAGCCCAGGGGAGCTTCCCTTCTTCCCTCCTTCCCTCCCCCCCTCCCTTCCTCCCTCCCTCCCTCCCTTCCGTGTTACACAGCCCTACTCTCCTCTTGACATTATTTAAATCAGAACCCGAACCTGTACGGCCTCACCTCTTCACCTCTTCCACTAAGCAGGATTCATGTTTTTCCCCCTCTTCTTCAAATTACTATTAAAATACAAAATGACTAGCCTCTGCTGGCACGAGACAGGTAATGGTCTGCTAGGTGGCTTAAATACTTAAACAACTGACTTATTTCGAGTAAGCTATCTACCCAAAGGGTAGAACATACAGCTTGTATCTAAGGCCCTGGATCCATCCTCAGCAACTCCCACCCCCAAAATATCAGTATTGTTGGAATATTGGATTTGTGTTTAAAAGACAAAAAAAAAACAGAAAATCTGAAAATGAACAAAAACAAGGTAATTAAGAAAGTAGAAAAAAATGGTAACAACTGGTTTTTATAGTTTGGAAATCAGGTATACTTTTTGTTTGTTTGGGGTCACACCCAGTTGTGTTCAGGTCTGACTCCTGGATCTGTGCTCAGGGAGTCACTCTGGCCTGCTCAAGGGACCAAATGGGATGCTGGGGATTGAACTCAAGTGGGTCGCATGCAAGGCCAAGTGCCCTACCTGCTGTACTATTGCTCCAACCCCTCTACTTTTCTTTGTGCCTAACAAGGAACTCCATACAAGACTATGATGTCATTTCACAGAATGAGACCCTGGAGCTAAAGCATGCTAAGGGCTTGCTGTACAGGCTCACGGGAAGTGGGTGTCCAGCCCCCCCAGCACCTCACTTTTACACTGAAGTCCCTGCCGCATGATGCCCCACAGCAGGGAGCCACAATGATCGCAAAACGTTGGCACTTTGTAGTTGTGGGTGTTGAACTTGTGTGGAATATTGATTCCAAACCTCTGTTCAGCAAGCTGTGGGGGAAGAAGAGAAAGCAAGTCGTGAGCTGACGTTTCAGACCAATATCTTTTTCTCAAATTAACAGCAGCCCACCACGCGCAAAGTGCTTATACACTGTGTTCTGTGATTTGGTGAGTGGCAGGGGCTGCCCACCCAGCTCACTATGCTTTCAAAGGAACAGAAAGGATGGGGACGGGAGGTGCGCACTCTGCCATTTGGGCAGGAATGCAGAAATAAAAACATCTCATGCCTATTTCTCTTCCTGCCAACTCCCTTACTCAACTCCCTCACACCTTAAAATTTCCTAGAACTTTTTTTTTCTTTTTGAATCACAACCAGCGATGCTCAAAGGTTACTCCTGGCTCTGCACTCAAGAATTATTCCTAATGGTGCTCAGGGGACTATATGGGATGCTGGGGATCGAGCCCAGGTTGGCTGCATGCAAGGCAAATGTCCTACCTGCTATACTATCGCTTTGGTCTCTCCTAGAACTTTTTAACTTCAGGATTAAACAGGTTTTTAATAGACTCTATACATTTACAATTACCACCAGCTCAGCGAGAAATTATGGCACAAAGGAGGAAAAAAGGAAAAAAAAAAGGTAGCACCCAGAGGGCATCACATTTCAGAATGACATTCAAGTGGCTCTGGGACTCAGCCAGCTTGTCTTTGCATTCAACAGTTGTAAGCTAAGGTCCTGCTGAACTCTACAGTACTGTTACCAGGAAACAATGAGATTAGGCATCAGCTCTGTAACCCTGGGTTTCACCCTCTTACACCCAGACTGTCCCCTATCACCTACAGTGGACAGTCACTGACAGTTTAGATGCAATAACTTTGTCAAAGACTTGCAGGATATTTTCGCAGGCTGAGACCAGTCTGTAGGTGGGGGGGGAGGGGAGGGTCAGGGGGAACCATTGTTCTAGAGTCCACATTACAGCGTGAAGCAGCCACTGGTCACACAAGAGAGGAGTAGGGTATTTGTCACTTTTCCTGAAACCTTTCTGGCCTTTCTCATCAAAGTGGTAGCTCAGAATCTCTGGGAACTTTGTAGCAAGTCTGTTACCTGTGAGTTATTGAGCATCTGTGAATCCAAGGCTGTGAGCAAACTACCCCTGCTTTCTTCTTCCAGAACCCAGAAAGCATCCTCATCCCAGTGCACACACTGCAAGTGGTGAGAGTGGGATCCAAACATATATGAGCAGATACAGAGTCTCCCAGAAATTTCTTTCACTTTTTTCCACAATGGAAGTTTTATTTTTTGGCTCTTGGGCCACACTCAGTGGTACTCAGGGATCACTCCCGGTGGAGGATCACTCCTCACTCCTGCTCAGGGGATCATATGGGTTGCTGGTGACTGGAGCTGAGTCAGTCACACACAAGGCGAAAGTCCTACCCAGTGCACACTTTTTGCCATTTGGGCAGGAATACTATCAATCCAGCCCCTGTCTCTGAGATTTCTTAAAAGGCAAGAGAGTCAACTGTCACCTTACTTAGAAATCAGAACTGACAGTGAGCGACATAAGTGCCACAGCAATTTTATCTAGTCTAGCCCTAACAAAAATTGTGTGAGGAAAGTACAGTAGTGTACTAAGATTCAGGCTGAGAGATGTGTTGGGCCTTTCCTGAGCTCAAGAAGCTGCTATCAAGGAGTCTGACTGAGGTAAGCACAGAGCCCCTTCACTCCTCCAAAACTCTGATCCCTAGCTCAGGAAACATGGAATCATCCTTTAAAAAGCATGTTGTTCAAACACAAAAATACAAAGGCCACAATATAATACGGGGGATACAATTTAGTTCTAAAACCACCATCAGCTTCAAGGTGTAGGAGGGAAGAGAGAAGGGGAGAGAAGATAGGGCAGAAAGAAAGAGAAAGAGGATGAGAACAGGCATTAAATCAGCAAACTTCGATCCTCTTACCTTTGAATCCACTTTATTAATATTGTTTTGGCAAGTACAGGCTGTAACAATCAGATGGTGGCAGCGCTTATGGACAACACAGGTGCACACTAGGAAATCAAATCCAGCGATTACACATTGATTAGAGGCTCCCAAGACATTTAGTTTCCAATAGAGTCAGTATGCCAGAATCATGGCAGAACCTGACTGAAATATTTGGTCCACATGATGGCAACCTATGCTAACATCTTTCCTATGTTCTTCTGTGTTTTTTTTTTTTCAAATGATGTTATTTCTTTATTTTGACAAGAAGCTTTAGCACAGAGCGACATCCTCAGGTTCCCTTGCGAGATTCTTTATCATGATCCTAACCCATGTTCAAACTGTATGGAACCAATTCCTGAGCCTACTCCATCCTTCCTGCCTTTCCTCATCACTGCGGCCACCTCCAGAGGGATCGTGTCACAGGAGGATTCTAGTCACTTCTGGTCCATGACTTTCAATGGTGCCTCACTGAGATGCAATTTCCCAGCCAGGTTTCTGGCCCTCCAGAGCCTACCCTGTCAGTTGGTTTTTTCCTTATGGAAGCTCTTTGTCCCAATCAAAATGAGTCTAGTTGCCACTCCTGGAGCAAGACTTCACCCTCCTGACAATCTCTCTGTGTCCCTCTCAGTCCCGAGAATATCCTCTATGCCTAACACTTAAATCTTAATTTTAGCAGAAAAAACAACCAAAGAAAAGTATCTTGCATGCAAATGCACTCTCTCTAGCTGTCCTTCTGGACCGAACTGCTCTCTCCATTCTGGATCTCTTGCGCCCTTGGGTCTACCACCCCCATTTCAAATCTTCTGCTTATAGACAAGACTTGTAATGCCCTCAGTGTAGTGTCCTCAGAATTCCAGCCAGCAGCATGATGCTTGAACAATAAAGGCATTCATTAAATACTTGAAGAATGACTCAATCATTTGAATATTTAGAGCTTTCTGAATAACTTTTTTCATTTTCCTTCTAGATAACTGATATAGCAAAGTGCTAACTTTGCCTTTAAAGGATTAACATGTGCAGTGAAACTGTATGAAAATATTCATAACTATACTATTTTTCAAGATGTAGCAGCTTTTATAATTACGTACTCAAAGCCATAGGACACATCAGCAAATATAATAAGGTATTACTATACCTTCAAACAAATCTAGCTTTGACCAGATGGAACTTTTAAGAGTCCAAATTAGGAAGTGTTCAGAAAACTGATCTATCTGCACAGGAATATCCTCCACATGGGGGTGGGGGGGTGGGGGGGTGGGGGGTGGGGAAGTCCCTTACTCTAAACCACTTGAGTCTTTACTCAACTACAGGTTTGTCACTTTTATCTATTTTTATCAAAGGATAAGCTTATTTAATGGATTTTCTCTATTGTTTTCCTAATTTCAAGTTTACAAATTCTACTCTAATAATTCTTTATTCTGCTTACCTTAAGTCTTAAAATTTCTATTTTCTAATTTCTGAGATGAAAACATTGAGCTCATTCTCATTTTTTGTATTGGGCCACACTCAGAGGTACTCCACACTCAGAGGTGCTCAGGAGTGAGCACCACTCCTGGTGATGCTCAGTGGACCATATGGGATGCTGGGGATGGAACTCCAGAGACCAGCCGCATGCAAGACAAGTGCCGTACCTGCTGTACTTTCTCTAGCACCCAAATCATTCTTATTTTATAACAGGTGTGTTTATTGCTATAAACTTGCCCCTGAATAATACTTTCACTGTACCCCACATGTTTTAATGAGATGTATTTTCATCTGGTTCAAAATACCTTTTGAGTCTTCTTTGCCCCATGGCTCTGCAGTGCTCCAAGGCCCAAGATCACCCACTGCTGTGCGGGGTCAGTGCCCTGGGCCCTGATAGATCCTTGCTTGGGCCAGCAATGCACCACCGCTCAGGCTGCTGAGGCTGGGAACTACAACGGGCTACAACGGGCTGTGCTCAGGTGTCATGCACTGCCAGAGATCCAAGTTGAGGCTTCTCACAGGCAGTGAAGGCCTTTGAACTATTTCCCTGGACCTTCTCAAAAATTCCAAGGTTTGTTTTATCATCTAGAATGTAATCTATGCTAGTAAACATGCTTTGTGAATTTGAGAAGAATGCATATTCTATTGCTCTTAGGTTTTATAAATATGAATTTGACCATGCCATGGATAATGCAGTTTAGGTTAACTCTGTCATTACTGCTTTTCTGCCTGCTGAGTATTAACAACTGCTAAGATATGGACATCTTGAACTATAATAGTAATTTGTCTGAATCTCCTTTTTCTCTCAATGTTTCTCTTATGCATATGGGAAAATATTTCTCAAAAGTTTTCTCAGTACTTACTCCTGTACTTTAATGCTCTCTTTAGAACACAGATTTAAGAGATTGTTACTTTTTTGAAAACTGTTTATTATTAAATATATTTTTTGTTTCTCTTTTTGGGTCACACCCAGAGATGCTCAGGGGTTACTCCTGGCTCTGCACTTAGGAATTACTCCTGGCAGTGCTGGGGGACCACACGGGATGCTGGGGATCGAACCTGGGTTGGCCACATGAAAGGCAAACGCCCTACCTGCTGTGCTATCACTCTGGCCCCCTTGTTTCTTTTTTTGAGCAACACAAAGTGTACTCAGGCATTCCTCTTTCAACACTCAGGAGTCGCTCTAGGTAACTCTCAGCAGAATATAAGGTGCAGGGATGAAACCCAGGCCTTCCACATGCAAAGTATACACTCAGCTCCTTGAACTCTCTCCAGCCTATAACGTTCTTCCTTACCCTGACAAGAATGTTGTTTGTTTTGTTTCTGAGGTCTGCTTTATTTTTAACCCTCTGTATCATATTGACATGGCAGGTTTCTCTCCAGCTAGGCATTTAGTTTCATTTTCTTTAGCAAGATATGGACAATTCAGAGTCTTCATTTCTCCTAACAAATCCTTTTTCCGGCTCCTTTACCAACAGGTGACCCACTGAAAATCAGCCCATTAAATATTCTGGCACTAGAAGCCACTGGGAAGAAATAACACACTTCATAAATCATTGTTTTGTTTTCTTTTGTTCGTTTGTTTGTTTTAGGGTTACCCAGTGGTGCTCAGAGTTTATTCCTGGCTAGGTTGCTCATAGATCACTCATGTGAGGACTCAGGGGGCCATTTGGAGTGCTAGCACCTTACCTGCTGTACTATTCCTCCAACCCCAATTATCTGTTTATTTTGGCCATTCTAGTAATGTTCATGGGTTACTCCTAATTCTGTGCTCAGAGGTTGTTCCCAGAGGTACTTAGAGGACCATGAAGTACCTGAGATACAAGCCCAGATCTCCTGCGAGCAAAGCATGTAATCTGGCCTATTAAGCTCTCTTTCTGGACCAACTATGTTTTTTGTTTGTTTGTTTGTTTTGCTTTTTGGGTGATACCCAGTGATGCACAGGGGTTACTTCCGGCTTTGCACTCAGGAATTCCTCCTGGTGGTGCTCAGGGGACCATATGGGATGCTGGGAATCGAACCCAGGTTGGCCGTGTGCAAGGCAAACGTCTTACCCACTGTACAATCGCTCCAGCCCTCCCCCCAACTATGTATTTTAACTTATAATTGTAATCTTCACTATAAAGGGCTTCTCAGTTTATCTTTGTATGCTTAAGATGGTGCAGATTAAGTATTTTTCTGCAGGTCATAGCCCTGGGATGGAAAGGATCCAAGCAAAAGGTAACACGAGTCTAAACTGTAAGGCTATGTTCTCACATGGGACTGAAAGAAATAACATGAGGTCAAATAGTGCAATCAGAGTGATTATTTGATTCTTTTCCCCCTAAATTTGAGAGCTCAGTAGAATTGTTCATTGTGTGTTAAAGTCAAAATTAGATTCGAGAGTACATCTTATTCTGTTCTTTGAAGGGAAATAATGTTTTGCTTTGCCTCCTCCAGAAGAGAAGGCAGGATTTCCTTATTTACACATAGATTCCACACTAGGTTACATAGCACTAGTTCAATCATATACAAGTATATGCTACCTGTTTAAACTGTATGATGGAGCTCAAGGCCATCATACAGGAGGCCCAAACAAGCCCAATCCAGAATGGCTAAAACGGATGAATAATAAAACTCTCTTTTCACTCCCATTAAAAAAAAATTTCAATGTAATTGTATCAGAACACACGTAAACAAGTTTCAGAATTGTGAAAATTAAAAAAAAATGTTTAAATTTGAACACTTTTTATTTTTTATCTTTTTAATCATAAAAGCAAGCTGGGAACCTGCTTTTATTTTTATGTAGGTCAACAGAAAATAGCCTGCTAAGACTGTGCTTCTTCCTCTGTACTGTCACAGGACCATAGAAACAAAATTTACTGTAGAGCCTCAAAGCACAGGCTCACAAACCAGCATTTCCGTGTTACTGCAGAAACAAAAATTTGAATTCAATTTTATTGGCACCACAGTTAGAAATTAAAATATTCTCTTGATGTGGTTTAAATGTAGTCAAAATTTAACCCATACTAAAGAACTGTAGTCAGGGGCTGGAGAGATAGTATAACGGGCAGAGCACTTGCCCTACATGAGGTTGACCCAAGTTTGATCCCCAGCATGGTTTGTAGAGCCTGCCTGGAGTAACCGCCAGGTGGCTCAAATGCTGTGTCCCACCCACCCCCAACAAAAAGAAGCGTTGTAATCAGATGGGAGGGGGTCTCATTTGAATTATATTAATGAAATATATCCTGTTTATTTTGGCATAATAATATCAGCATATGAACAAGATTAAACATAGTTTGGGTTGTTTTAGGGTTTTTGTTTTGTTTTGCTTGAGGTACCAAGAAAGAAACAGCACTTATTTTTTTCTTTTTTTTATAAATTGGACCCAGAACCTTACACATACAAGGCAAGTACTCTACTGCTGAGCAACATCCCCAGCCCCAAACACAGTTTTTAAATTTCTTCCTTACCTTGACATTGATAGCCTTGTTTCCCAAATACACCCCTGTACAAGAAAATTGAGAAAAAAAGTTGCCGTCAGTCAACTATTTTAGCAACAATGCTCTTATAATTACAGCGCTGGAGGAAAACAAGTTTTATCCTGCAGTTGGCTATGTAAAACACAGTTTCAGTGGAGGAGCAATGTGTACTTTATGAACGCTTGTTTGTTACTGTAAGACACAGAGGAAATGATCAGATATACTAGAACACTCCCAAGAGAAGTAAATAGGTGAGCCCCGGTGCTTCTCAAACAAACCCTCAGTTGTCCCTGTGACCGAGCCTCACTCCCACACTTGACTTCACATTCTCTCTCACAGGTATGTTTAATTGTGCTGAGTGCGGTAGCAGATACTCGTTCTGATGCAAACAAGTGAAGCTACCACAGCGCCTTCCCTGAGCTCCCTTCCCCCTCATCCTGCGCCCTGGAGTCCAAGGGGAGCAGAAGTGCACCCACAACATGTAAAGCATGCCCACAGCTTTGATCTCTGTCTCTCCCTAACACTCTGGTGGCGGGGTGAATATCTCAGAACCAAAATCACATTTTTCAAGGGCCCACAGTATCTGCTCGGTACTGAGCCACCTCATTGGATGCTCACAGAACCCTGTGAGGCAGCATCTGGGAGAGAAACACTGACTGAGCACTGGGCCACAGAGTCTGGGTATGACTTGGGGGAAAAGTGAGAACTTCTCTGGGCCACACTGTCAGCATCTAGACGGGAGAACAGAATCTCATCATGGGGCCACTGTGCGTAGTATACGGTGCCTGGCACTGCAAATGCTGTACAGAAGTTTCATATGTAAGCAAAATAAAAGGATGGTCTATAATGCTGCTGATGGGTTATATATATATAACATGTCTAAGTTCACACACATATATGTAACAACGGCATGTCTGTGTGTGCAAACATGTGCAAGCATGCATGTAAGTAACAAAGCTGACTGGGTGGGGTTAATGTTTCCTGAGTCACTGTCACTATCGATTTGCTCGAGCAGGCCCAGTAACGTCTCCATTGTGAGACTTTGTTGTTACTGTGTTTGGCATATCGAATACGTCACGGGGAGCTTGCCAGGCTCTGCCGAGCGGGCGAGATACTCTCAGTAGCTTGCCGGGCTCTCCGAGAGGGGCGGAGGAATCGAACTCAGGTCGGCCATGTTGGCTGCGTGCAAGGCAAAAGCCCTACCTGCTGTGCTATCGCTCCAGCCCCTTTTCCTGAGTTGAAAAAAAAATAGTGAGACAGTCAAGTAAGCATCAGTGACTTGAAGATTATCATCATCAATGTCTGCGGATAACATCTTAAATGCCTACTTAAAAAGGAAGAAGCAGGAAAGAAACAGCCACAAACAGTCTACCCTTCAACGCAGGCAAACCACGGAAAAAGGTGGGCCTGGACTAACCAGAGTAGAGAGTGTTGCGGGGGCAAAAAGTAAACCAGCCCCAAAGACGCCAGTGCTTCTGATTTTAGTTTTCAATTAAAAAAAAATGGTATGGAATTTGTCTAAAAGATGATGATTGTTTGGGCATATTTGGAGGCTACATATCTAATAGCCAGTTTAGGACCTCTAGGTTAGCTAGGACTACTCTTGATTTAAAATGCCAGGAACATTAGCTAACTAAGGATTCTGAAAATGAAAGAGCAGAAAATTCAAAGGAATCACAAAAAGAAATACAAAGCGACTGATCAATATTTATAAATTACTTTGAAATTTCTCAAATGTGTCTGCCTTCATTAAGTAAAATGACTATAAAGTCATCAACAAAAACATAAATCTCGGAAGGCACTGATCTCCACTCATCCTGCAGATCTGACACTAATGTCACCTTCCGGAGTGTGTGTGTATGTGTGTGTGTGTGTGTGTGTGTGTGTGTGTGTGTATGTGTAAGGAAGCTTTTCTTCTTTCCAAATAAATATGTTTACTGTTACCACTAATTGAAGAAACTGAAACTATTACTTAAATTTGTTTTATGTAATAGATTTGATACTGAAACTTAAACTAGAGGCACATGTGTAGTACAATAATGCCCTAAATCACACAGAATTTCTCAACTGCTAATTATCTTACTTCTTAAATGCCAGGGAGTCTAGAATATGATCACTGAATGCGATTACCTTTGGCTACATACCACAGGGCTGGAGATTACTGTGAGTTTAGCTCACTTGAAACAATTAATTTTCCTAACTCATGGTATGACTCATTTCTTATTAAAGCAACACTGTTGCTTTTTTTTTTCTTCCTCAGGGGATAATCTGCCAGTTTAATATTCATTGACTGACTTTCTCTTTCTACCTAGTGCTTTTTAACCAGTTCATGACTCATCAACACCTTTACCAAAATAATTGGGGAAGAAAATAACACCTAAACTAAGTTCTATATATTACTTTCATTTTTTCCCCTCCCTTAGGGATGATAATTCTAGGTCAGCATATTAGAAAAAGAGGTAAAAATCAGATCTGAAAGCCATTTTTAATAAAGCTGTTTTCTCCTGAAATCACACATAGCTGGAGGAAGCGTCATTTAGAAAGAAGGTTCCGGAAGACAAGTTTTTTTTGGAGGGCTCTCTTACCAGATGAACTCCCTGCAGTGGGAGCAGTAGGTAGGCTGCCTCAGGTACGTGGCCATAAACTTGTGTCCATTGATCTGGTGGACCCGCCTTCGCATAGCCCTTTGGCGTTTCCTGGTAAAATGCTTGAAGATGCGGTCTCTCTGGAGCGTGGCTACACATCAAAAGAAAGAGGGAAAGAAAACAATGTGTAATGAATTCTATATAACCTGCAACTCTATATGGGAAAGCTTAATAGTCCCAATACCCCACATTATTTTTTCTTTCTTTGAGATATAAAACGGTCACGGTCCTCCTGTTGTTCATCGATTTGCTCAAGCAGGCCCAGTAACGTCTCTATCATGAGACTTGTTGTTACTGTGTTTTGCATATCGAATGCGTCCCGGGTAGCTTGCCAGGCTCTGCCGTGCGGGGGAGATACTCTCAGTAGCTTGCCAGGCTCTCTGAGAGGAGCAGAGGAATCGAACTCGGATTGGCCATGTTGGCTGCTTGTAAGGCAAATGCCCTACCACTGTGCTATCACTCCAGCCCCTGAGATATAAATCACCTCCCAAAAACCATCATGCTTTCCCAGTGGTCATAAGGTTCTTAATTTGGGAGCAGGGGAGGGGTGTTGCGTTCATGTATGAGATCCCTGGGACAGCTCCTGTCTGGTTTAATGATCTATTCTGGGCCAGTCTCAGCAGTAGACCAGATTTTCTCAGGAAAATAGGCTCCAATCTGTGATTCCAGGTCCCTGTCCAGATGCCTGGGACCTCAAGTGCACTGGCAGAAATGACTGGTTGGGGAAACAGGGTTTCTCATGGTTTTCTGCCACGTTGATGACCTCCCACAATCTCCCAAACTGAGTGAAGGAATTGCGTGGAGCACAGGGAAAGTAGTGCCTAAGAGCATTAGATTAGGCACCACGATCTCTGTAAACACGGAAAGGGTGTGTGTGTGTGCGCATGTGTGTGTAGAGGGGGGGTCTCACTGCTTAAAATCATACCCCCTAATCAGTAGACTCAGTAAATTAGTCAGCCGCTAAAGACAGTCAATTATCTTTCACATAATTATATGAGAACTTTTCTGATGCGTGTAGAGAATTGCGATGAATAAGAGAAATATTACTTCAATAATGCTTTTCAAATAAACCACCGATGCAAAGAAATTTAAGAAAGGAGGCAAGAAAAAAATGCCTATGTAGATTAAGATCTAGAAGAAATAGAATTGCCATGAAAATGTAAGTGTTCAAAATTAAGTGAAGAACCGCACAAACAAAATAAACTATTTTTCCAGAAGCAATTGCAAAAGCTTTCTAAAAACTGCCTCTGAAAACCCATCCAGACAGTTTCATGGGTGAATTATTTTAAGCCTTCAAGACACGGTAATGTTAGGGTTTAACCTATTCCAAAATAAAGAAGGAAAACAGCCCATTCTTAAAGAAAACTATATGACATAATCTTAGCACTAACAGATGTAACAGATATAGCCCAAGATATGGAAAAGGAAACAGAGGTTTGTAACCATTCATTATGTCATGGGCCCCATAAAAGTTTAGCAAAGTCTACAAACTCCTTAGAATAAAACTTCATAATCTAAAATACAATGTGAAAGATCACAAAGAAAAAGTATAAAATATATTTTAAGTAAAATGAATATGCTTATTTTTATAAATTAAGTACTTGGCAGCAAAACCAAACATTGTTCTTATTTTAGAGTGGTAATTAGAATAACTTATATTTCAAATTAGCTGTAAAAACCACATTATACCTCATACCACTCATACCATTCATACTCCAAGAGTAGCGCACTATATGTGATGGAGTTTAAAGTAGAAGGCAATGAATCTTAGAAGGAAATATATTTTACAGATATATATATAAATAATACATATATAATATGTATAAGCACACAAGGATCAACCCTTAACAACATATTAGTAATCTCATATAGAAGGGCTTAATGGCCCCTTAGGTGAAAGACAACAATCTTCACACACTCTCCTCTAAGGACAGTTTTTTGGAGCCTTTTCAGCTGTTTATTCATAACAAACAATTCAAAACAAATTATTTCAGTTCTGCTTGAGGCAGGGGCTTGGATTCGGGATGGAAACATCCAAATATGGTGGTGGGAAGGTATAACGTGGTGGGATTGGTGTTCGAATATTAAATGTAATCAAATATTGTAAGCTACTATATAAAATTTTTTTAAAAAACATGTTAGCAAGGCTGGAACAGTAGTACAGCAGACTGTGCACTTGCCTTGCATATGGCTGATATGGGTTCAATTCCCTGGCATCCCATGTGGTTCCAGAGACCTGCCAAGAGTGATTCCTGAACACCTCTGGGTGTGACCCCCAAACCAAAACAAGTAAGACAACAAAACAAACCAAAAAAGTCTGTGATAGCAGGGGCCATAGATAGCTCCCTGGGAGAGTGCATCCTTATAAGCCTGAGAATGCAGGTTTGTCCTGGGATTCCTCCATAAGCCCGGTGAGATTCCCAGCAGCACTATCATTTGGGATGCATGGTGCCATGATACCTCAACCCAGTGTGTGATTCCCTTCTCCAACCATCACAACAAAAGCAATGAATAATAGTAATATTAAAGCAAGATACGTTCATATCAGATACTTTCATATCATCAGTGATAAAATAAAAAATATGATATGAAAGTATCTGATATTTCTTGTGATAGCATATCATAAAATCAGGTTTATATTCTGGAATAGAGAAGAAATCACTAAGAAAATGATGGTTGGAGGAACCGGTCAGGATGGGAGATATGTATTGAAAGTAGATAAAGGACCAAACATGATAACCTCTCAGTATCTGTATGACAAACCATAATGCACAAAAGTAGAGAGAGTGTATGGGGAATATTGTCTGCCATAGAGGCAGTGGGAGGGTGGGAAAGTGGGGTATACTGGAGTCATTGGTGGTGGGGAATGTGCACTGGTGGAGGTGTAGCTGAGTTAGATCAGAACAACAGCTGTACGTGAGAACTGATAGGGGAAACAACGGAACCATTATTTTAAAAGAAACTAATCTAAATAGTAAGATAGTGGGAGACTTTGTTTTTTTTTTTATCATTTTTTTTATTAGTGAAACACCATGAAGTACACTTACTGACTTATAAATTTTTGTGCTTGGGTTTCAGTTATACAATGATCAAGTACCCATCCCTCCACCAGTGCCCATCCTCCCCCACCACGGGTCCTAGCATCCCTCCCACCCCCCATCCCCCCCCCGTCCCACCCTGCCGCTGTGGCAGGGCATTCCCCCCTGTTCTCTCTCTCTTCTTTTGGGTACTGTGTTTTGCCAGAGAGGCATTGAGTGGCAATCATGTTTGGTCTATAGACTACTTTTAGCATGTCTCTAAGATAGTGGGAGACTTTGAAAAATTAGTGAGTTCTCAAATACTTGCTAAAAAGATCTGACTGAGGGCTTGGAGGAATAATGCCGTGACTGAGGACACCAGCCATGCAAACATACAGTCACAATTGCCAGCATCACAACCATGCTAAGAGAGATCCTGGCAGCCCAGGATCTTGGAAGTCCTACTGTCTGCAGTCCTGGCATTATAAGTAATCTCCAGATCACTGTACCCACCTAGCTGGGTGCCAACATTAGGAAAAAGGGAGTGCAGCCTTGGTGAGAAGAGAACTAAAAGATGTTCAAGTTCCTTGGCTAGTAAACGTGATCCCAGGGTAAGCATTACAATCACGACTTGCATGCCTCAGCCATGAGCATGAACACATGAGCACATGTGTGATCCTCAGGGAGCACTACTGGTGGATGAAAGCACTACAGCTAGGAGGATGTGGAACCCCTATCATCATGACAGTATCACCACCATCCATAAAAGGAGGTGACAAGGGCAGGGAAGAAAACAAACATCTTATGGGCAATGTACTATACAAATTAAAAAGTCAAATCCAATATGTAGACTTTTATGATAAAAATTCTAAAAGTTATTTTTCTAAATATAAGCTGCCTATGGCAGAACAATAAAATGTGTGCAACAGTGTTGATGGGGCATGGTACCTCTGTATATCAAAAGAACAAATGTGGGGTCAGAACACAGAGGGTAGGATGCTTGCCCTGCACATGCCAGACCTGGTTTGATCCCCAGCACCTCATATGGTTCCCTGAGCACCACCAGGAGTGATCTCTGAGCACAGAGCCATGAGTAAGCCCTGAGTATACAGTCAGATGTCAGTGTAATCCCCTTCCCACACACACAAATAGCATATACATTAATACTGTTGTAAGCAAGTGACCGAAAGGATACTAATTAAATGAAAAACAAATTGTCCAACAAAATTAATTTTTCATAATTTTGGTTTTACCTTTTCAATTTCCTTTTCTCACTTTAATTGTTAATAAAATTTTGCTCTTATTTGGACATATTCACTTTATTCAAACTTTGCACAGCCAGCAATTATACTCAAATAACCAGAAACTTTTACGCTGTAAGGCATTATCTTTAAAAATACCCAACCCCACTATGACTAAGGGGAACTTTTACAGAAGAACAACAATGGGTATATAATTAGAAAATCTATTATTATATCTTATTCTATTAATAGGTAAAAAATGAAACATAGTCTTTCAATAGATGTTGAAAAAATACTTGTTAAACTTTGACTTATCAGGGCTGGAGGGATGGCATAGCAGGTAAAGCCTTTGTCTTGCATGTGGCTAAGCCAGGTTTCATTCCCAGCTTCCCAAATAATCATCAGGAGTGATCCCTGAGAGCAAAGCCATGAGTAAGTCCCAAGCACATCCAGGTATGGCCCCCAAACAAAACAAAAATATTTAATTAAAATTTAACTTATCCAGTACAACATTCATTTGAAAAGCAAAACTAGAGGTTTATCTCTTTAGCATAAGTAAAACATTATATTCATAGGTTACAAGGATCAAACTAACTGGTAATTTTTTAAATCCCACAACAGTTATACATAAATAAGACTAATTATTACAAAAATATTACTATTTTTTATATTTTTTTATTATATCACCAAGGCTGTTAGGGAAAAAATAAGATAAAAACTATTAAAAGAAGGAGGAAAGGATATCATTATTTGGAGTTGTTTGACACATGACTAGAAAATTTAGAAGCATCCAGGTTAATCTATTAAAACAGAGTATGATAGGGGCTAGAGTGATAGCACAGTGCGTAAGGCGTTTGCCTTGCACACAGCTGACCAGGGTTCAATTTCCAGCATCCCATATGGTCCCGTGAGCATCTCCAGGAGTGATTACTGAGTACAGAGCCTGGAGTCAGCCCTGAGCATCGCCAGGTGTGACCTCAAAAGAAAAAAAAAATCAGAGTATGATAGACAATGATGAATTTTCAAAAGTCAACAGATCCTTAGTATCTTACGAACACTTAGTATATCAAAGAAATCAATTAGCCAATATACTCAGGGACCAGGGAGTAGAACACACTGTGCATAGATGGGCCTCTGGGTCCTGCTCCGCTCACACACCAAAAAACATCTAATATATAACTTAAAATTGCATTCACACAGATACA
Source organism: Sorex fumeus (assembly GCF_029834395.1). Lineage (NCBI taxonomy): Eukaryota > Metazoa > Chordata > Mammalia > Eulipotyphla > Soricidae > Sorex > Sorex fumeus. The sequence continues at coordinate 34,244,483 of NW_026606155.1, forward strand.
AAACAAAACTATCTATAAGTAATCTATCACCAATACCACTTCTGGGAATATATCCCAAGGATGCAAAAAAGCACAGTAGAAATGACATCTGTACCTATATGTTCATTGCAGCACTGTTCACAATAGCCAAAATCTGGAAACAATCCAAGTGCCCTAAAACAGAGGACTCGTTAAAGAAACTTTGGTACATCTACACAATGGAATACTATGCAGCTGTTAGGAGAGATGAAGTCATGAAATTTGCTTATAAATGGATAGACATGGAGAGTATCATGCAAAGTGAAATGAGCCAGAAAGAGAGGGACAGACATAGAAGGACTGCACTCATTTGTGGAGTATAAAACACCATAACATGAGGCTGACTCCTAAAGACAGTAGATACACGGGACAGATAGATTGCTCCATAGCTGGAAGCCTGCCTCAGGAGCAAAGGGGAGAAGGCAGTTGGAATAGAGAAGGGATGAAAATGATGGCTTGAGGAACCAGTCGGGATGGGAGATGTGTGCTGAAAGTAGATAATGGACCAAACATGATAACCTCTCAGTATCTGCATTGCAAACCATGATGCCCAAAAATAGACAGAGAGAGAGTATGAGAGAGAGTATGGGGAATATTGTCTCCATGGAGGCGGGGGAGGATGGGAAAGGGAGTGTATACTGGAAATATTGGTGGTAGGGAATGTGCATTGGTGGAGGGATGGGTGTTTGATCATTGTGTGATTGTAACCCAAACATGAAAGCTTGTAACTATCTCATGGTGATTCAATAAAATTTTTAAAAATGCAAGATTTAAATTAAGAAAACCACAAAGAAACAAGAATACAAAGAACTTTTTTTTTAAATGAAGTTCTTAGTGAATCTCAAGAAATCCATAACTGTCAATTCCTTCTAATCTCTAAATTCAACAAAATCCCAATCAACATTCCAAGTATGTGTCTTAAGCATGACAGTTTTTTTTTCAAAATTTACCTGGTATTATAAATATTTTTTAAACCTTGAAAAACTTTCATCAAGGAAGGACTAGCTCTCAGTGTTTCTAAAGTTTCTGGAACTGAGACAGTTTGCTATCACCTCAAGTAGGGTCCAAATCTAGAGATCAGTTTAGCTCAAAGTGAATATGTTCAAACAATGAGAAAAAATTTTAAAAAATAATTTAAAAAAATGATCAATTTTTAAAAATAATCTTTAGAAAACTAGTTAACCCTTTGGAAAACACTTTCACCTCACTCTTTTTTTTTACTTATTAATTTTATTGAATCACTGTGAGATAGTTATAAGCTTTCATTTTTGGGTTACAATCACACAATGATCAAACACCCATCCCCGGTATAACCCCCCTTTCCCACCCTCTCTCTGCCTCCATGGCAGATATGATTCCCCATAATCTCTCTCTACTTTTGGGCATTATGGTTTGCAATGCAGATACTGAGAGGTTATCATGTTTGCTCCTTTACCTACTTTCTGCACACATCTCCCATCCCAACCGGTTCCTCCAGCCATCTTTTTCTTAGTGATCCCTTCTCTATTCCAGCTGCCTTCTCCCCTTTGCTCCCATTCCAGCTATGGAGCAATCTGTCTCGTGTATCTACTGTCCTTAGGAGTCAGCCTCATGTTATGGTGTTTTATACTCCACAAATGAGTGCAGTCCTATGTCTGTCCCTCTCTTTCTGACTCATTTTCACTTAGCATGATACTCTCCATGTCTATCCATTTATAAGCAAATTTCATGACTTCATCTCTTCTGACAGCTGCATAGTATTCCATTGTGTAGATGTACCAAAGTTTCTTTAACCAGTCATCTGTTCTCGGGCACTTTCACCTCACTCTTTAAAACAAAATAATCTGAGGTAAACATTACGGTGGAAATAATAGAAAAATAAGAAAATATTTTATTAATCTGAGATTCTATCCTTATTCTAGCACCACACTGTATCACTGTATCACTGTCATCCCATTGTTCGTCAATTTACTCAGGCGGGCACCAGTAACATCTCTATTCCTCTCAGCCCTGAGATTTTAGCAGATTCTTCTTACTCATCTTTTCCCAACAATTGGAGGCTCTTTCAGGGTCAGGGGAATGAGACCAATTGTCATTACTGTTTTGGGCATATCGAATACACCATGGGGAGCTTGCCAGGCTCTGCCTGTGTGGGCAGGATACTCTCGGTAGCATGTCGAACTCTCCAAGAGGCATATATTTATATATTTCTCTATATGATTTGTTGCCTTCTATCTGAACCCCATCAAATATGGTGTGTTAATTATGGAAAATGGGTAGGAAGTGTCTTCTAATGTGTCTGGAAAGCAGCCTGGAGCGTGGCAACAGTTGGGCAGTGGAGGTTGGCTGCCGGGGCTGGGTCCCCTGGGGCGGGGAGGGCTCTCACCTGGCCCACTCTGGGGCACTCCGAGTGAAAACAGCCTGGTGCAGAGTCCCAGCACCACAATGTATTAATATAGCTTAAAATTGGGGAAAGAGAAGACTTTTATCTTCTTTTTTCCTAGGATTGTCTTAGCTATTTGCAGGGAGGGGATGTTATTATTTTATATGAATCTCAAGAGTACTTGAACTCTGTCTTTTAAAAATGACAGGTATTTTTGTAGGAACTGCACTGAATCTGTATAATGGTTTGGGCAAGATTTTAATTTTGACAATGTTGATCCTTCCAATCCACAAACATGGGATGTGTTTCCATTTCCACAGGTCCTTTTTAATTTCTTTTAGTAACAGTTTATAGATTTTTTTTAAGTCCTTCACCTCTTTTATTAAGCGATTCCCACCTACTTAGTTTTCTAAGGCACAACTGTTACTGTGATTTTTTAACTTCGCCCTTTTCTATTTTTTTATTTGCACACAGAAAAGCCATGGATTTCTGTATGTTGATTTTATAGCCTTTTACAGTACAAGCCTCTCCTACAGGCTGAAATAAGGATAATAAAATATAGGGCAATAAAAGAATCACAGATTTGAAATTTTAAGAATTAAAAGTTTGGCAAAAGGCAGAAAGTTTAAAGAGACAAATGGGGGCAGGGATTTGTAACACAAGCCAAAGTATACAAAGGTAAAACAATATGTGATACACCAAAAGCATGGTAACGTTTGACAGATAAGGCTACTTCAAGAGTAATTTAAAAAAATTTTTATTGCCATTTTCTTTTAATTGGGGTGGGGTGGACTACACCTGGCAGTTCTCAGGGTTTACTCTTGGCTCTGTATTCAGTGATTACTCCCGAAGGGCTCAAGGGTCCATATGTGCTGCTGCAAATCCAACTGGAGTTGGTCATGTGCCAGGCAAGTGTCTTCATTCCTGTACTATCTCACCAGCCCCAGGAACAATTTCTTCAAGATCAAGATCATATCTGTCAAGTTTTTATTCCATAAAAAAAGTGTTCAGAGGCTATTAGGGCCATACTTGACAGTGCAGAGGGGGGCGAGGGGGCTATGTGCTACAGGGGATTGAACCCAGGGCCACACAGATGCAAATACATACTTTACCACTTGAGCCACATCCCTGCTTCCTGTCAAAGTTTTAACTGTGCATTTCCTTTTATCCTTTCAACCAGAAACTTTACTTCTATGATATTTCCCCCTACAGAAATACCACAAAGCAAAAAATATATGCTAGCATGAAAATCAATTTCTTTCTTACCAGTAAAAATTAGGATCTACTAGAAATCTTCTGAGAATGAAATTCAGAAAAATCTAAAAAGGATTTAGCTAGACACCATAACCTTCAGAGGCCATATACAGTTTCTAGTATGTCTGCTTCAGGACTGTATTTGACTGATGGAGGGCTTCGTGTACAGAGCCTGATTATATTTATCCTCCGGTTCTGCATCTGTGAGAAGATTAATTTATATCCTTGTAACCATATGGCAATAATGTCTTAATGAGTATTCTGAGAGGTTCCTACAATTTTAGATAAGGTTCACATAAGCCCAAGTCACTCTGCAGAACGATTCTGCTCTTCTTGACAATATTTCCAGTAGGCGTCTAGTAACTATAAATGAGCAACAGATTATAATTTTCATTGACATGATTTTTAAAAAATGCTAATAGCATCACTCTGTCTATGTTATTACCCACTTGAGACCCAGCTCAGTGCTGACCAAAGCAAAACAGGGATTGAATTACTATCTAAGCTCATCACACTTAGATGCAAATTAAATTCTCCCTTGGGGTCTAATTACCAAGTATTTACTTATTTAATCCTTTAATACTATAAAGACTCACTAAAAGGCCAGCTCACTTGCATTTTTAATATTTCATGACTTGAATCCTTCCCCACCAACATGAACATCACATACCTATTAACATGGCCTAAGATTTCTTTACCCAGGATTCATGAAGATACTTGCAGCTGGGGCCTTAAGTGGCTTACCCCAAATCTTGAATAAAGGTTAGAGGTTCGGCCCTTCTGTTCCCACAGCAACATGGGAATACCAATCTTTTCCCTAGCCCAAGCCTTGCAGAGCAACTTCTCTTTCACCTGTGTCCTTGGGTCTCACAAGCAATTCCAAGTGGTCATTTTATACAAGTACTTTAGTTTAGATGTGTTTTCCTTCTGTATTCTTCCACCCCTTTGCCGTGTGTGTGTGTGTGCGTGTGTGTGTGTGTGTGTGTGTGCGCGTGTGTGTGAAGTGTGTGTACGCTTCATGGCACAACCCATACATCTGGAAATGTCCAAAGTATTTGGTTATTTAAGAAAATGGAGGCCTTCCTGGTTTCAATTGAAACTCTCTGTCTGACTAATGCACAGGAAGAAAGAGCAATGGGATTACACTTCCTTTACTTGAGTACAGACTAGAAGTCCCCTACAGAGTGCAGAGGGCTGCTAGCTCTGCCTCCTGTTGACTTAAGACTAGGTTAAAAGAACTAAACGAGACTAGTCAGTCCTATTGTACCTTGTACCAACCAGGCCTTTAAGAAATATTTTATCACATGTTCAATGAACATGTCAGGCAACCCAAACATGCTTTGTAGCCAAAACTTGCATCATAACTTTGTTTGTGGCTGGAGTGCTCCAAAGCCTCTAAATAAATAGGAAGCTGGCTGGTTCCCAGCATGGAAACTCACATTCCAGTCACCAGAGGTAGGTAGGTCTGCTTCAAACTCTGTTCTCTTACTGGGAGTTGCTTTTGACAAGCTATCCCATCAACAGGGTGGAGAGTAATTAAGTCAAATATAAAGAAGATTTGAATGAACTATTTTGAAATAAAATTCTGCTTTATAAAAATCTGATCATCATCCCACACTCTTTTGAAAACTTTAGAATGCACAAGGAGCTTGAAGTTACCAGAGCACCACAGGGTGAGCTTTTATTGCAAAAAGAGTCAAACATTTGTGCTGCTAAAGGGAGGAACTCTACAACACTGATTTAACTTTATTTCAAAAATAGTAATTATTTCACCCCGCTTGTTTTTCTGTTCTGCCTTACTCGAGTGAAAGTTTTATATACTGGCTGCAGAAATATGTTTTTGAAAGTACCTCCAAAAGAAGTGAGCCAAGAGAGTGGGTTGTAGCTCTGAATTTTCAAGTGATTGTGAACCAAATTAAATCAGCGAGCGAGAGAGAAATCTATAGCATTCAATTTCCAGAATCACTTATGTAAGGTGTATAAACAACTGTGATTCAGTTCAGAACACAATTTAACTTTAGTGAGTGCACAAAGAGACAAAAGCACTGCAATTTAGGATGATCTGTGGTTTGTCTGCAAAGGACGTGTGGAGGAGCTACACAGACATTCAACAGCTCAGGTCAGAGTGTGCAGTGGTTAAGGGGGTGGGATCTAAGACTGATGCATGAATCCTGCTCTTTTCCCTCACAAGCTGGGAGACCAGAAGCTAGTTATTTAATCTCCCACGATTGGTTCTATATTCACAGAACATGGAGGAGAGGAAGGCCTCCTCTCAAAAGGCCATTTTGAGTACTTGCTGAACACAATCTGCATTAGATCATGAGAAAAGTGTATGTCAGGAGACAAGTGTTATAACTCATTGTTAAAATCCTTCAAACTACCATAGAGAGTTTTGGGAATAGGAAGGATTTCTAATTCAATTACCTAATTTCCTAGAAAGGAGAATCAATACCTAGGAAACCATCAGCAGAGATGCTAAACCACGTGCCCAAGGTTCATGGAGCTGGCTAATGCCCAAACTACCCACAGATCAGCATCCTCTACCCTGGCTTCTCTCCCAGGGCTCTCTGAGCAGCATCACATGGCACCGCACTGTGTCCTGTGGGCCTCCTGGATTCCCTGGAAAGTAATACATTTTCTGATGAGGAAACAGAAAATAACAGGAAGGTTAGATGAGGTCAAGCAGTCAGTGACAGAAGTGGAGCCGCCAGAATGTTCACTATTGTTGAACTACCAATACTATCAAAAGCTTTACTTCTTCCTGAGATATTTGTTTTATCACTTGTGCACATGGGAGGGAGTGACTGTGAGGAAAACAGGAAAACCATCCTGTTGACTGAAAGTTACTAGTCTCAGGAAGAAAGAATTATATTGTGCCTATATTGGGTTATACCTTCAAAATCCATTCCTGTGGATAGTGCCGGCAGCAGGTTATCAGAGCACTGAATGTAGGACCATCAAACACGCCAAAGGAGTCATGTTTGATCACAGGCTGAGTACCTGAAGAATGCTGCATAAGAATTCAAACTAGGAGGATGCCTAGCTGAGACAGTAATGATATAGGCTGAGGGAGATTAGGACGTGCATTAAGCAAACAGAACTGAAATGAGTCTACATGAAGAACCCACTAGGGTGGGTAAGAGCACGAAGTGATGAGTGATGGGGCAATCACAGGCATTGTAGATCTAATCCTAGGATTAATGAAGACTTCAAAAACGAGACGAGCAGTTGTTTAAAAAAGAGGAAGGCAAATGTGAACCAGACTAGAGAGATGGTTCCTGAAATGTGAGGCTGCAACAAAGGGTGTGTATATTTGTAAAAGGCAAGCAAGACATCCCTCTCCCTTGGCCCGGGACCTTTACAGACAGTGTCAGAATCTTCTGGTTGTTTTTTTGTTTGTTTGTTTGAAAAGAGCTTGACTACATGACTCATAGTTATTTCCAAATTCAGATAAGAGTGATTATACTCAACGTATTATGAGACCCGACCCTAGGACTGCTACACAAAGGTGCTTCTCAGGGATCTGGGTGCCTGGGGAAGCTCAGTCTACACACACACACACACCATCCACACTGTAAACTCCTGGGATTGGCTATTATTCTTTTGAGTAGGACTCATGGCTCAAAGCACCCATGATAGCTGAGGTGAGGCCTTTCTCCTTTCTCAGCAGAAAGGTAACAGGGACAGAATCCTGGTGTGCCCACAGTTCCATCAAGAGTCATGAGAAAGGCATCTCACCCCATATTCAGAGTCCAGGCCACTCATGCTCTCTAATCTTAATCTCTGGTGCCTCTGTAAATACAAATTCTCCCCCTCTTGGTACTTGAAGAAAGAGACCTTGGCTCTAACAATAACATATGGTTGGTTTCATTACAATTTCTTCTTATCTCCTCTACCAGCTCTTCAGCCCAATCTTACTTGTATGTTTCCTATTGTTACGTATATACTGTTCTCTGCACACGCAGATTCCCATTCATTATCTCAGAGACCTCTTACACTGAGGGATTCCTAATCTTGTTTCTACAACTACACTTCTTGCTTTTCTTTTCTTCTCTTACTTTTTTTTCCCTTTAGTATGTGCACAAATACATATTTGGCATATAATATTATATTTATTTCAGAGGTACATGATTTGATATACATATATACTGCAAAATGTTCACAATAAGTCTAGCTAACATTATCACCCTAGCTACAAGTTTCTTGTGGTAAAAACCTTCAAGGACTCTCAGCAACGATTCATCACTGTCACTGTCCTCCCATTGTTCATCGATTTGCTTGAGTGGGCCCAGTAACGTCTCCATTGTGACAACTGTTACTGTGTTTGGCATATCAAATACATCACAGGTAGCTTGCCAGGCTTTGCCGTGCGGGAGAAATACTCTTGGTAGCTTGCTGGGCTCTCTAAGAGGGGCAGAGAAATCAAACTCGGGTCGGCCTTGTCAGCTGTAATATCTCTCCAACTCTTACTATTATGTATTTAATGTCCCTCTGTGTTTTGTCATGGTCCAATTTGCTCATTTTTCTTAGTGCTGAATAATATTCCATTATCTGCTTATACTATAGTTTATCCAGCTTTTCTTCTAAACAAGGGGGTGTTTCCAAGTTTCAGCAAATCTGCTCTAAACATGCACCTATAGGTTTTGTGTGGGCTTTAGTGTTCCATAATTTTTAAAAGTTACTATTTCTGTTTTTATAACAAGTAACATTCATTATAAAATATTATAGAACATTTAATCTGTGTGTTCGCTTCGGCAGCACATATACTAAAATTGGAACGATACAGAGAAGATTAGCATGGCCCCTGCACAAGGATGACATGCAAATTCGTGAAGTGTTCCATATTTTTAGGGCTGGAGCAATAGCACAGCTGTAGGGCGTTTGCCTTGCACGCAGCCAACATGGCCGACCCGAGTTCGATTCCTCCGCCCCTCTCGGAGAGCCCAGCAAGCTACCGAGAGTATTCGATATGCCAGACACAGTAACAACAAAGTCTCCAATGGAGACGTTACTGGGCCCGCTCGAGCAAATCGATGATCAACGGGAGGGCCTTAATCTGTGTATCTTATAAAGTTGAAGATACAATAGCACTAACTTAAGTTTAAGCATATCATCTCAGTGAAAGTAAAGACTTTTTATTTGAACTCTTTGTATTTTCTTTTCATTTACTTTAAGATTAGGGACTGCTCTCTCTACCCCCACCCCAGTCCCAAGCTAAGGTTGATCTTCCTTCCTCACAAAAAGATTATTATACAAACAACCTGTCCAACCAAAATCTTTTCCAGATAAACATGTGTTTCCTGCTGAGAACTAAAGGAATCTTGCTCTGTAACTTGGCTTATTCCATTCTCCCCACCCCCTCCCTTTTTTCCCCTTTCCTTTTCCACTGGTAGATTTCTGAGGTCCCTTCAAAACACTCAATTTCTGATTTTATGATTTTAGCAAAACCTTACAGGATAATAGACACAAGAATATATGATGTCTAGTCATTTCCTTCTCCAGCTACACAGTTGGAATGAAAGCAAGGTTGTCTGCCCTTATGATGCTGATTCAACAGGATTTTTATTTTTTTTTTTTTAAAAACCGAGACACTATTGCTCATTGCAAACAAACTAGCTTAGAATTTAACTCTGAGGGTGAAATACCTTTGCCACATAAGTCAAAATTCTTACAACACTAGTGTGAAAGCTCTGAACCACAGGCAATTTCTTTAGTTTTTCTTTTTTTAAAGAGGGCGGGAGAGGAGACAGCTGTCATTTATATCATAAACTCACTTCCTGTCATACTAACAATTCAAAAGCATGTATCTCAGCTACTATGTAGATATCTCTTTTTTTTGCTTCCTGACAATTATATTATGCTTTAAACAGGAAAAAATTTTAAAGAGATGAAGAATTTAATCAAAGATTTGGTATTGACAGGGATTGAAAGCTCTGGTGAAAATAGTTTGGAATCAGCAATGATTTCCTTCCTTTATGATCCAAGTGTTGCTGATCCGGAGCTCCCAGAAAAAGAACAGCATCATACCAGTCAAGGACAAATGAGGGTTTTTCTCCAGACCAAACGGTTCTTTATTGCCATGAATAATCTGTTTGTGTCCTTGGAAAAAAAGGTTATAATGTTTTAGGGCTAGGGTGGTGGGGAAAGGCTCCATGGCCTTTATATTTCATCTAGATGTTGAAGGTAGTGTAGAACCAAAATGAGTAGAGAGATTAGATAAGGACTTTGGGGGTGGGGGGAATAATAATGGTAAAATCCCAAGAAGATATGAAGAAACAATGAGAAAACAAATGTCTTTAATATCAAAGGTTTCCAGAGAGTAGCAGGTCAAATGATGGGGATCTTGAAGTGAAGATCCCAAGAGGGGGAACAGGAAACTTCTTCCACTGATGGTTGAAAAACTATATCTTACAGGCAGTAGGAACCCTGGAAGAGTCTGTGCCCTGTGGCAGGTTTTTTCTAAAAATGAGAAAAGCTGAGCTAAATATTTGGTGAGGTTTGTTATAACTCAAAAAATGTTGGGTGAAGCTAGCTTTCAAAAATAAGGAAATAAAAAGATATTTCAGAAAAGTGAATTAAAAGTTCATTACTAAAATACCTTCACTAAATAAGTAAACCAACACTCCTTTCCTCCTTCAAGAAGGAAGACAATGATCCCTCCAAGGAAGTTATAAATTTAAAAAAATAAAAAGGTGAGTAAAGAAATTAACATGTAGGAAAATAAACAATGATGAATAAATTATACTGTCTAGCTCATAGAGCCTCAAAGGAGAAATTAGAAAAATATATAAAACACTAACAAATTCTATAAAAACAAGGAAGGTAGTTGAGTTAAAGCATTTTAAGACAAGCAAAAAACAAAAAGGGTATAGTAGTGACAAACTTTAGACTCTGATACATAGATATGTTAAAGTTCCAAGTATGTTAAAAGAAGTTATGTCTTCCAACCAGAGGGAAATCAACCTTATTTTGTTGTTGTTACTGTTTGCTTGTTTATGGACCACATGTGGTGATGCTCAGGGCTTACTTCTGGCTCTGCACTCCAGGATCACTCCTAGAAGGGCTCGGAAGACCGCATGGGGTACTGGGGATTCAACCCTGGTAGGTTGTGTGCAAGCAAGCACACTACTTGCTGCACTATCACCCAAGCTCCAATTTTAACTTTTTTTTCTTTTCAATTTGACTTTTCCTCAAGCGGGCCCAGTAACATCTCCATTGGAGACTTTGCTGTTACTGTGTCTGGCATATCGAATACTCCCGTAGCTTGCCGGGCTCTCCGAGAGGAGCGGAGGAATCGAACTCGGGTCGGCCATGTTGGCCGCTTGTAAGGCGAACGCCCTACCCGCTGTGCTATCAGCAAGCTGGAGCGATAGCACAGCGGGTAGGGCGTTCGCTTTACACGCGGGCTACCGGGAGTATTCGATATGCCAGACACAGTAACAACAAAGTCTCCAATGGAGACGTTACTGGGCCCGCTCGAGCAAATCGACGATCAATTTGACTAAGCTGTTTCTAAAACACATACCTAAAACATAGAAAAACGCAGAAAGTTAAAGGATGAAAGAAGATACAAGACCAAAACTAACCAAAAGAAATTAGTGCAGACCCTTTAGAACACCTGTCTTGCAAGCCTACAGTTACAAGTTCAAATCCCCACTGTTACTTATGTGCAAAACATGATCCTCTTGGATCTGCTGTCTGTAATTCAGGCAATGTAAGCATTTCCATTTGCACTGCAGCCAGGAACACAAAATGGGGTATGATATGCAGCCATCACTGCAAACTTCCCACCAAAAATGTGTGTGTGTGTGTGTGTGTGTGTGTCCGTGTCCATCCAGTGCTATCTCTGATGAGTACATGTGCAAGCACTGCGACCAGGAAGTACATGTGCAAACACCATAATTAAAGGAGAACAAACCTCACTGAGCATGAGAGTCTGATGCAAATCCCCAGTGAACACCACAGTAAGGTATGTATGCAATCCTTCCTCCCACTATGGCAAATACAGGAACAGCAATTGGAGGAGATGATAAAATTTAAAGAAAATCAGGGTAGTCACATTAACATCATAATAAATATATGCTAATAGACACTCTACTACTATAAAAAAATAAAGTCATCATATGATAAGAGATTTGTCTCAGCAGAAATATATAAAAATACACTTATCAAATGGCATAGATTTAAAAGAAATGAGTAAACAACACTCATTTAAAAAAAGAAGTATTCACTGTGGAGCGGGGACTACATTCCCTTTTCTAGGAGTTCACGCTGGATGGCAGTAAGGAGAATATTCCAAACAGCAGGCTCCAGTTATTCACTATTCTTTTGTTTCTTAAGTTGTTCAATATCACACTGGAACTATCATCTCCTTTTCAATCTAGAGATGTGTTTTCATTTCATTTTCGCAAGAGAGTTCATTGGTTGTGGTACATGCTTTGTACCACATGGTTCCTGACCAGCTCCTGAACAGGGAGCGAGAAAGAGTCCAAGCACTACTGGCTATGGCCTCCAAACAAACAAAAACAAGAAAAAGAAAAAAAAACCCTATTTTTCAAAATGGTTGTACCATTTTACATTCCTACCAATTAATTATCTAAAAAATTCTAATGCTCCAGGAGGTCAAACACATTTAGCATGTGTAACTTTAGCTAGTCTACTGATTATCTTATTATGGTTTCAATATGCATTTCTCTATAGCTTAAAAATACTAAGCATATACCATGTGTTTATTGGCTATTAATATTTCTTTTTAAAAAATATAATGTCTGATCAAGACATTTAACCAGTTTTTAGAAAAATTAATGGTCAGTTTTCTACTAGGGAATAACTAATATTACTATCATCTTCTGGTATAGATGATTATTTGAGGGGAAAATTTGACAACATTTTCTCATTGAGAAAAGAAACATATACCTCTACCATCAAATTCATTCATTATTTGGGAATTCTGTCCAAGATTGTATCCATAATGAAGATGACAAAGAAAATTTCAGAAGTCAGGGCTGTTTATATTTTATACATACACATGGGAGGGATGTGAATAGTCTAGGAATATGTTTTAAAAATCCATAAACATAGTATTATTTTGACCAGCAACCATAAGAAAAATCACATTTTGCCCATTTAAAAAATATCTCATATCTACCTAAGTAGTCAAACTCCATTTTTTTAAGTTAAATTATTTTCACTTTTGTATGGGACAGAACTCAGGGCCTCACAGATGCAAAGCAAGTGCTCTACTGCTGAGCTACACCTCTGGCCTTAAGACTGCAAAGGCTCTGCATTTTAATAAAGTAATCCAAACTAAAAACTAGAAAGAAAATATAGTACAGGGATCAAGGCTTTTTGCCTTACATGTAGTTGACCCTGGTTTGATCCCTACCACACAGTCCCTCAGACCTGCCTGAACCTTCACCCCCAAATTTACAGAAATTGAAAAAAATAATAATACAAATTATATCAATCATACTTCATCTCCATCTACAATTTTTATGGTGTACATTTGCACATGCACACACATACTTTTTATTCCCTCTCTTTAGAATTTTTTTTTTGGTCTCTTTAGAATGGTTCCTATCAACATCATGGTCCAGATTTTTATTAACTACAAAACATTAGCTTTCAGCAACTGCCACTGCCTAATAGTTAACCGTGCCACTTTCCAGACCTCCTCACTTGGTGTTCCCATAACCCAGGGAACATCAACCATGGGAATGCTCACCTTCTTCATTTTGAAAGTAGCAAACTCAGCCACTAGGTTTAAAAAAAAAAAGTGCTCGAAACATCTTTGATCACAAGGATCAAACCAGAGAAGGAGAGCATGCCTTCTCATTGTAAAGCACTTAAAAACCTTCACCACTTCCCTCTGAGAATGATTCAGGTGTAGAGGTTTCTATTTGAACTGCTGCCTACAACTTGCATATTGGTTCTTTTATGTGATGGTAATGTCAAAGAAAAGAGGCCTGAAACATCCCTCAGCCATCAAGTCAGACATTTCTCATCATCTGATTGGTGGTTGCACTTGATCTATAAGGAATGAAGCTTTTCATGTTTCCCTCTATTCTCTAGCACTGTAGCACTGTCCTCCATTGTTCATCAATTTGCTCGAGCAGGCCCAGTAACGTCTCCATTTTGAGACTTGTTGTTACTGTGTTTGGCATATCAAATACGTCACGGATAGCTTGCCAGGCTTTGCCGTGCAGGCGAGATACTCTCGGTAGTTTGCCGGCTCTCTGAAAGGGGCGGAGGATCAACTCGAAATACAACATCAGCAACGGCTGTTCTCTGCAACAACTAAGCGATCATTTCCTCTTGCTTTAATTTTGCTTCCTTTAAGAAATTATGTTTAGCCTTGAGTGTACAAACATGGAATGAGGGTGGATGTAAGCAATTGTGCTTGCTCAGAATTCTTTAAGCCACCTTTACAAAAAAGAAAGAAAGTTACTAAAAGTTAGATCCACCTTCCTCATACCTTGCCCAAAGAGGAGGACTTCTAAATAACACAGAGAAAAGGCAAGCTAGGGAGAAAAAAATCCTTTTAAACTTTTATGGAATGTGATTGGCTCTCAAAATCAAACCAGTGGGAAATTTTCTTTAAGATGGACAGCCACAGAAAATTTTCACTTTCCAAAATAAGAACTTGTACTAGCATAAATGATGCATATTTGACATTTATTCTGAGTGTCAGGTTAAGTCTCTAATCATAAAAATACATAGAGCAATTCTAAAATGACCTATTTTACTAAGGGCCTCAAATCTGAATAAACAGGTTGGGTGGTTCTTGGTACCCAGTAGTGACTGGTGATGAGGTGGGACCAGAGTGCTACTTCAGGGAGCACACACACTTCCCCATTAAAAAAAAGTGTCTAATCCACTCTGGCAAACTGCATTCCTGCAGCAATAACTCATGAAAGATGAAAGGGTCAAATTACCTTAAACAAAACTTTCCGCATTTCTTGAAGTTGTGAGAAATCCCTCTGTGAACACAGCATGTGGTCCTTTGACTTCATATTATAAGGGTAGGTAAAAGACCAGGCAGAGTCTATTTTTAAAATGTAGTCTTCCACTAAAACTATATTGATAATAACTAGAAGACTTTTTTCTATTATTAGGACAAAATGTAAACAAGAATCTTCACAAGAGATCCCTGGGATTTCCTTGGGGCAAAATTATCATCTAAAACTGAAAAGAAATTATCCTGGATCAAAGAGTTACTGAGAAGTGACACCTCTGAGGAAAATATTCTTAGCAAAGCTGTTTGCCCAGACTCGTGAGAGAGCTAAGAATCTTGCTTCCGTAATGACGGGGTCAGCATGAGCTGAGAGCTTTATTCTAGATCCTACATCTGGTACTGTGAGTGTGGTGTTTTGGTTTAGTGACTAAGGAAGTCACAGATTGATTTTTTTTAAATGTTTTCACTGAAAGCACAAGTTAACACTGCACGAGAGAATATGACAGCCGGTCAGACTGGTGTGTGTGTGTGTGTGTGTGTGTGTGTGTGTGTGTGTGTGTGTGTGTTGGGGGGGGCACAGGCACCTAGAACAAGCAAGGACATGACTACATTCCTCTGTGTGAGAAAACCAAGGAGACTCTGTCCCACATTGGTCTGCTGAAACTCCAGAATGGCCAGGCAGCTCCCAAATGTGGAACATGACGGCATTATTCCTAGACTCAGAAATGTAATGCTTTAGGGTTCAGACCCATAGTACAGCGAGTAAAGCATTTATTCTGACTTGTGAGGACACACCCAGGTTTGATCCCTGGCCCGCCAGGAGAAATTTCTAAGTGCCAAACCAGAAGTAAGCTCTGAACACTGTGGGGCCCCAAACAAAACAAAACAAAAAAGAAATGTAATACTCTGATTAACAAAGTGAATGGACCAGGGGACAAGAACCACAGCATTTTAAAGAGTTGAAATTGTAGAACACGCAAAAGGACCATGCTGCCACACATCCCCAGTCTTTCACTGAAGCCCCCTGACCCCATTGCGGAGCCTGAACCCACAAGTCCTTCTAAGCTGACAACCATTGCCATCACTTCCTATACCAACCTAGACTCTCCTGGCCCTTCCTCCCGTAGACCCTGCCCAGGCCTCCTCACTGGAACCAGCTCCTCCCCTTTCTAAAACCAATCCTCATAACTGTGCTTCCTCCGGCAGGTGTCCGCTCTGCTTTCCTGCCTCCTCATGGCCACACCATTCTCACACGCTTCAGCACATGGCTACTGTGCTTTCACAGACTTGTATATCAATCATCTTTTATTTTATCTTGCTCTTTGGGTCACACTCGGCGATGCACAGGGGTTACTCCTGGTTCTGAACTCAGGAATTAATCCTGGCGGTGCTTGGGGGGGACAGTATGGGATGCAGGGGATCAAACCCGGGCCGACTGCATGCAAGGCAAACACCCTACCTGGTGCACTATCACTCCATCAATCGCCTTTTAGTTGACCGACAAGTTCTTGAGGTTCAGAGCTGACTTCCTTGTCTTTTCAGGATCAGTGCTAATGCTGCCTAACACTCATTAGTCTGATGTATCCCTGTAGGTTACACTACTGCACAACTGGAAATGATCACACAGGTGTCAGGTCCCTTGCTCCTACCTCCACATCTCAGGGATACTGTGGTTCCGTGGAACTGCCTGCTCCCCAGTAACCATGTCCGTTGACAGCTGGGATATGGTGATCTATAAAAGGGCCTGATTAACTTGTGAACTTGAATACAAGTCTTCCCACAATATTTAACATATATAAATGTGGACAATTTCACTTAATTGTTACATCAAAATTTTGCAAACTGCTACTCTGTACTAGGCACACTGTCAATAAATATGCACAGAATTATGTGTCAGAGAAAGTATATGGGTACATGCATGAATGCACACACTCAGGAAAAGTACAGGTCTATGAAATAGTAGGTGCTTCATTAAGTTCACTGTCTAGGGAATCTTTTCTGCTTATTAAAAAGTAAAAATTCCCAAACCTTGGCCTTGGCTACAATACTTGGTAACAAGGGGGCAGGGTTTGGGGGGTAGGGTGGAACGGAGGAAGAAGCAGACTAGAAGGATAGTAGTGAAGGATATTGGAGACGCTGGTTGTGGTGAGGCGAGATAACTACATCAAAACTATAAATCACAAGCCTACTGTTCTCACGTTAACTAAACTATAATAAAAAAATAAATAAATCATGCCAGAGAGATAGCACGGGAAGTCAGGCATACCTCACTAGGGGTAATCATTGAGTGCAGAGCTAGAAATAACCCCTGGCTCCACCAGCTGTGGTCCAAAAACTTAAAAAGAAAATATCATCTGTAATCGGAATAGATTTTTGCAACTCCCAGCAACTGTTTTTTAATAGAGACTTAGTCTCTATGCCAGAGATATAATCAAAGAGCTAGGTCACATGACAAGCATGTAGCAGCCCCATATTCATTGCCCGGCACCCCATAATTCCCTAGCTCTGCCAGGGATGGACTCCAGCATCAAGTCAAAGAAACCTCCAAGCACCATGAGTTACTATCCTGAAACATAGAAAACCAATAATAAATGGACTTCATCTCTAAAGCACTTGTAAAATTAGAGAGTGACTGAATAGAAATTATATGGCACTTCCAATGGCCCTTTTCTCCTCATCTGCCAAATGTCCCCTTCCCCAGTTTTCTCAACTAGAATTTTCATTGAAGTACTGCTGGCTTAAAATACTATACACATTTGAGGCATGTATATGCTAATTATGATCCATCACCACACCACTGACCCCCTTCACTTGCTAGTAAGCCCAATCAGTCCTACAGTGTTTTCATAGCCTTAATTAGTTGCATTCTTTTAAGAATAAAATTTATTATTATGATTATCACTGATATATAACATTTATTATAATATTCTGATATCTTAATGAGTATTAACATTTTTATTATTGAGCGATAGCACAGTGGGTAGGGCGTTCGCCTTACAAGCGGCCAACATGGCCGACCTGAGTTCGATTCCTCCGCCCCTCTCGGAGAGCCCGGCAAGCTACCAAGAGTATTCGATATGCCAGACACAGTAACAACAAAGTCTCCAATGGAGACGTTACTGGGCCCGCTCGAGCAAATCGACGATCAACGGGAGGGCCTTTACCTTACCTTTTATTATTATTATTAGTCTTTGGGCCACACCTTGCAATGCACAGGGGTTACCCCTAGCTCTGCCCTCAAAAAAACACCATTAACAGAGCTCAGGTCAAATGGGATGCTGGGGCTCAAACTTAGGTGGAAGTGCAAGGTGAGTGCCCTACCTTCTTTTTTTTTTTAAATTTTTATTAGTGAAACACCATGAGGAACAGTTGTAGATTTACAAATTTTTGTGCTTGGGTTTTGATTATACAATGATCAAATACCCATCCCTCCACCAGTGCCCATTTTCCACCACCATGGATCCCAGTATCCCTCCCACACCCATCCCACCTATCCCATCCTGCCTCTGTGGCAGGGCATTCCCTTTTGTTCTCTCTCTCCTTTTGAGTGTTGTGAGTGCCCTACCTTCTATGTGATCTCTCTGGCTCCAGTTGGTTGCATAGTTTGATGATAAAAAAAAATGAACAATGGGGAAAATCAGAAATCCAAGAACTCCTCTGGGCACTATAGAAACGAGAAGCATCCTGAGAACTCCATTCCCCTTCCAAAACAAATCTATGGGACAGGAGAGACAGCACAGCAGAAGGGGCATTTGCCTTGCACAAGGCCCACGCAGGTTCGATCCCCAGCATCCCATATGGTCCCCCAAGCACCACTAGGAGTAATTCCTGAGTGCACAGCCAGGAGTAACCCCTGAGCGTTGCTGGGTGTGACCCGAAAAGCAAAAAAAAAAAAAAAAAGAAAAAGGGAGGGGGCTGGAGCAATAGCACAGCAGGTATGGCATTTGCCTTGCATGTGGCCTATCCGGGTTCGATTCCCAGCATCCCATATGGTCTCCTGAGCACCGCCAGGAGTAATTCCTGAGTGCATGAGCCAGAAGTAACCCCTGTGCATCGCTGGGTATGACCCAAAAACAAAAAAAAAGGAAAGAAAGAAAGAAAGAAAGAAAGAAAGAAAGAAAGAAAGAAAGAAAGAAGACAAACCTATCATTTGTCAGGGTCACTCCTAAGACCATCCATTAGATAATGTCTACCTTAAATTGATACATGAGTGGCAACCTTTTGTGTAGCTATTTCATATCAAAGTTCTCTGTATTTATCTGACAGTAATAATCCATAAAAGAAATATAAGTTCATCAGATTGATTTCAAACCTTAAGCAAGAAGTAGAGGCCTTTCCCACTCCAAACTCCCACCACCTCCACTGAAATAGAATACTATTAGAGCAAGCTTCCCCACCATCATCTAGAAAAGATGGGGTGTAGGGGGTTTACAGGACCCGGACCCAAGCCTTCTCCCTCCCCTGCCCTCAGTTCCCTTCCTCCCACCCATGCAGAGAAGAAAGTAAAGGGGAAGATTGTAACTGGCTCTTATCAGCCTCTTCCAGGAATCATGAGCGAACCTCGGCAAAACTCCAGAGGCATTTCTAGGAGAAAGAGCCACAGTGGGGAACACAGATGAAAGAGGTCCCGTTCCCTCTTCTGCTCCCAAGACTAACTATAACACTCGTGTGATCTTGGAGGGGGAAAAAATGTTGCTGTGCTAAATATGTTCCGAAGCCACCTGATAGATTGCTCAGATAAAGGGGCAAGTCCTCCAACACATCGCAGCCTCCTGGTGATGGAAGAGGCTGGTCTAGGCATATGGCAGAGTGAATTTGCTAGACGAATAGACAGACAGACACTGTGCTCTCTAGACAGCCAATTTCCTCTTTCCCTGAGCCCTCCTGTATCTTCCCACAGGTGAATAACTGGGGGGAACAGAGTCTCCCTGGGCTGCCACACCACTTTCCTCCGCAGGGCTGGGGGAGAGGGATGTGGCATGTGCCAGGTGGCTAACATCAAAACATTACAATGTTCAGCAGGATTGAAGAGAAGACAGTGAGGTCAGCCAACCAAAGAAGAGCAGTGTTGTTCGCAGGTGCAAAGAAGCAAGAGGTACCCCGTAAGCATGAAGGGCAGAAATAAGGGTAAAACAACAACAAAATCCAGCATACTAGTGCAGTAGCTCAGTGACTGAGCACTTGGATCCTATACCCATGCCCCCCAACACACATGCAAATCCAATCATTTTAAAATCACCATGGTCAGCACTGGCATCCAGCTAGGGTCTGGTTGAAAGAGGCTGCAAGCATCACCTCTGAGAGTCCCTGCTCAGTTTGCTGAGAGTCATGGAAACTGAAGTTTACACAGTAAAGCAAGGCTGTCACAAGACTAAGAGAGAAGGTCCTTCTGCGGGACTCTCTGGCAAAACAGAACAAATGGTGGCAGCCAAACTCCCTAATCTCCCTGCATAAGGAGAACATTCCCCGACATCTCTCTTTCCACAAGTCTCATGTCCAAGTGCACCTACAAAGTAAACTCACATACACACAGGAAGTATCCAAGTGAGCACCTGAGTTAAAAATACCTGATTTGAGCTGTAAATGTGACTCATATGGCACAGCAATTGTCTTGTATGTGCAAGGTCCTGCGTTTGACCCTAGCACCATGTGGTCCCCCGATCACCAGCAGATATGCAGCCCTGGTGTTCCCTGAAAATTGCTGGAAATTCTTGCTCCAGTTTCCCAAGCACTAGGATTTATTTCATTTTAATATTTTTAAAAAAGCTTATAAAAATAGCAGTACTCCTACATTAAAAAAATAATAATAAATAAATAAATAAAAACTTATGACCATTCCCCAGGTACCAGGTGATTAGAATGACAACCTGCCCTCCAGGATGGCTGATACATCAGGCGGTTCAGAATTCCACACCGGTGACTCCTTGGAACCAGTTAAGAGCCTACGGCCCTAGGCAGTGTTCTGACAGAGGAGCTTAATCCTACTCGCAAAACACCAGTTTCTTCTTTTGTACAAAATCAGTTCTCTATACTGTTTGGGTGGTTTCCCAACCCAGTGCCATTTCGCCCCTTAGGAAACAGTGACAATGCCTAAAGACAGCTTTGGTTGTCACAACTGGATGTGGCCGGCAAGAACAAAGTTTGCTATTGGGATTTGGAGGGTAGAAGCCAGGATGCAGGCAAAAATCCTAGAGCACAGAACAGTCCCTGCTGTCTCCCTGCCACTCCCTGATGGACTGACCCCAAATACTGAGTGTGGAGAGACTAGTATTTGGATTTTATAGGAAGTTTCATGGTCAGCAAGAGGGTGAGGAAGTATGTTGCTGCTTAAAAATAAATTTGAAAGCTTCTGCTCTAGGACACCTGCCTGGACCAAAACTATTCAATGATGTGGGAGCAACTTTTGTTATTATGCTTCAAAGTTCTAAAATTGCACAGACTTCTACATTAGACACTGGCTTTTAAGGTCCCATAATAGGTATTTTCGGAGAATCTCTAACTGCCATGAAGAGGAGAGACCTTGTCCTTTCATTCTATTAAACTTCAGCTGTGATGAAGGCCCCGCAGTCACTATTCAGACATACCTATTACAGGCTGCCTCCAGAGCGGGCATGGGACCGAAATAGCTTCAGCTAGAGGGAGAGGATCAGCGTGAGGCTGAGAGTTTGTTCTGATGGGAAGCCTTGGGGGTTGACTTCATAGAGATCAGGCAGGCAGAGAGCCAGAGTTAAATATATTGCTTCTTTTCGGAAGGAAAGTGAACAATGGCCTCTACATTTGAAACCACAATGGGAATTTAGGAAAGAGGCAGAGTCTAATTCCCAGGATGGAAAAGGCCAGAGTTTTGGAGTTAACCTTCATGGTCCTCTGGGACAGCTTCCAAGACATTTGCAGTCATCATGGGTGAATCTACTAATTCAATGTAAAAACCCAAAGGCTGTGTGGCACCTCTGATGCCAAGCAAAGGAATAATTATTCTGATTCTGGAAAGAAGGAAATCAAGGTATCTGGCCAGCTTATTATGAAGGCTTCCTGCTACCCCGGTTCTCTGAGAAAACAAGATCCATGCCCCAAGCTCAACCATATCCTTCTAGGTATAAAGACAGAAGCCACACTGCATATCACCCTCTCAGCCCAGCTTCACCTGCCATCTCCATTCCCTTTCCTGAGGCCACCAGTCGTGTTTCTTGAAGGTGCCCAAGTCCCTTGTGCATTAATCATCTCATATCACATTAGACTGTGTTTAGAAGACCAATTTCCTGTCTCTGTGAAAGCTGAGAGGGTGTCGCATTTACCTTTTTAATCATCATGTTAGTGACTGGCACATGCAGGTCTTCATATTTAGTGAATGGATGAGTGAGCTTGACATGTAAAATGCACAACACGTCCTACAGCACGATCTATAAAACCACACGGCAGGCCAAATGTACGTGCAGTTTGAAGTATGTGGACACAGCACAGAGCTGTTTCGGTAAACACAGCCAAGGAACAGGATAGACCTGTGCAGACGATAGATCTCTCTCTAGGGACCATTCCATATGTAAAACAATTGCAGGGTGGAGAAATTCAATAAACACTTACTCTTTGAGGTGGCAAAAGACACACTCTCCCTTTTCAAGTATAATCAGTGGGTCAGATAACCTTGTTTCTACCCTGTCACCAGAGGAATAATTCCATGTTAGCTTCTTGGTCAGTCCTTAAGTGCATTCACCTCCCTCTGCCATTCGCCAAAAAAAGCTTCACACACAAATTACAAACACAAACACATTTTCAACCTAGATGCCTTCTGTTGTTTGGACTAGCAAGCCATGTCAGATAGATTGGACAAACAGGCCTTTTTTTCTTTCATTCCTTTAAGAAAACTGACTTTGGAGACCATCCCAAACTAAGGATCCATAACTTCTGGGATGGACTCCTTGGAAGGGTTGATGAATCTACAATGCACCAAGCGTCTGAGACTGAAAGTGATGTCTACAACGTGTATAAGCTACTAGAGTTCACATACCTTTGCCAATTAAGAAAACACAGTGTCAAACACAGTGTCCTTCCGTTGTTCATTGATTGGCTCCGGCGGGCCCAGTAACGTCTCCATTTTGAGACTTGTTGTTACTGTGTTTGGCATACTGAATATGTCACGGGGAGCTTGCCAGGCTTTGCCACGTGGGCGAGATACTCTCGGTAGCTTGCTGGGCTCTCTGAGAGGGGCGGAGGAATCGAACCCAGCTCAGCTGCACAAGGCAAATGCTTACCACTGTGCTATCGCTCCAGTCAATTAAGAAAAATCCAATTAAAAGCCCTAATGAACATGTTAAATTTTGCCAGTAAATATATTCTGAGAACAGAGAGCCACACAGTACAGGTAGCTGCTGGTCACACTATGTAAAACTCTAGGAAAGTTTGCAAATCATCAAAAGGGTTTGAAATCTCTAAGCCAATAGATAAGGAGTTTTTGCTGGCTATACCTGCAGTCCCCAAAATAAGACACTTGGAGGTCACCTGACACTGGGAGATCAGAAAAAAAATGAATGAGAAAGAAAAACTATTAAGTCTCATGAGAAAAACTCAGTAAAGCAATATGGGGAGCACACAATGGGACAAAAGTCCTTTCCAAGAGTCTACCCCCAAGAACTGGTCTTGCCTCTAAAGAGACTCTGTAGTTTCATTCTGTGATTAACAAATAAGTTTTAAATCCTTCAGCCAAAACTAGACCTCAGACATTCCTTTTCAGATATAAATGATAACTAAAATAGGAGGGAATTAGAACTTCAGGGCTCCAATGCACAGTCTCCTTATAACATCACATGAAACGAGGCCTCCTTTCATTTTTTTTTTCATGGAGCAGGATGCTGGGTGGGAATTTTCCTGTTGTTGCAGCATTTGAGCTGAGGAGAAATGGTATTAACACTAATAACATGGGTTGAATTCTGTGAGCTCACCTCCTGCCAGCACTTCCTGGAGACAGGACCTCTGACCTTAGCTCCGGGGTTGTACCACTGCCCACAAATCAGAACAAATCTGAGGAAGGAAGGGGCATCTGCATCAACAGGGAGCAGAACTGAGAGACATGGAAAAGGGAGGAATTTGGAGAACAAGATGTTGCTCTTCTTGACTCCAAGGAGTTGGGCAAGAGATGCCAAAGACTTCTCAACCAAGTTGTAAGGCTTGTGTTTTCAAAATGAATGGAACTCAGTCTTGAATTTTTTAAGAAGACTCAAATATGAGTTTTTTAAAATTGAAGGTGTGCAATCGAGTGTCCATGAATAGATGAATAGATGAATAGATAAATAAAAAGATATTTACATACAATTGAATATTCTTCAGCCATAGAAAGGAAGGAAATTCTGACTCCAACTACAACATTATGCCAAGTAAAATACGATAATCACAAGAGGACAAATACTATGTGAGTCCAATCATGTAAGATTTCTAGAACAGTCCAAGGCTAATGGAAGCAGGGAAGTAGGAAGTTATTGTTTAATTAGTGAAGCTTCAGTTTTGCAGTTTCTATTTTGGTTTTAAATAGAATTCTAGCGCCGGAGAGACAGTACCATGGGTAGGACTATTGCCTGGCACATGGAGCCCTGGGTGCAATTCCCAGCACCCCATTGGTTCCCCTAAGCAATACTAGGAGTGATCCCTGAGCACAGAGTCAGGAGTAAGCCCTGAGTACAGTCAAGTATGGCCCCAAGACGAAACAATACAAAACAAAAAGAATTCTGGAGAAGACTGGTAATAGCTGCAGAGTAAAGCTCTAGGTTCAATCCTAACACCAAAAAAAAGGTAAAAGTTTTAAAAATCTAATGTGAGAGATGTGTCACTTAACTAGAAGGTGGGAAACCTTCCACAGTGGTCATTAAATCACGATGACATACACTTCAAATATTCTGTGATTTTTCCACTTTATCTCCATAAAACTGGAATGAAAATTCTGAAGAATGCATGAAAATAATAGGAATTGGTTTAGTATGGTGTAAAGGATCTGAATCCCGAGCAAAGAAGATTTCACACAATAGGGTACAAAGCAAATGTTGTTAGAACTTCTGTAAACTTCCCTGGTGAGAATCCTCAGAAGATTCATACCTTCCTCTTGCAAAGGATAACTCGTGTTTCATTTCTCACTTTCCTTCTAGCGGGAAATGAAAGTCTGAATGAAACACCTCCCACAAACATCCCTTCTGATGTAATTACTAAAATTTGGAGGGGAGGAACTCTGTAGATGCTTGTTAAGGCAGGAAATATTAGAAATAGTTTCTCTTTCTCCCTGCTTTTGCCTCACTTGAGACCCTTTGAAGTCAGCATATTAGTAGAGAGGAATACAGAGGTATTATAACAAAATACTGACTTCATGAGGTTTTTACTGAGGTTGGAAAAACAAAACCTGTAGATGAGAAATTATCTTGTGAATCCAGCAGTGGCAATGGGAGATGGAGAAAGAAAGGAATAATATGTGAGAGAAATGATGTGTCTGAATCATTTGAAAGATACCATGGTCCCTGGACTCATCTGACGGTAATAACTGGGAACCTCCCTGAAGAGAAAAGGCCCTATGATGAAGGTGCTCACTTTTAAGATATAGAAGGAAAATACAGGAGACAGTGAAGGAAGAATAAAGGATGGTTAAAGATCTGTAGAGAGGATCAGAACAGTATAAGACCCAGTAAAGTGGGATGCTTTCTTCACCATACTCAACAGAATGTGGGGCAGAAGATGCATGTTTGTTCACCAAAAGAACAAAGGGATAGAGATAGGAGGGCTCAAACATGACAAGATAAAGGAAGCTGATAGTCAGGTGAGAATTTTGGACCACAAATATACATTTAAGAAAAGAGAGCAACTGATAGGGCAATATTCCTAGACTAGAGTAAATCTCCAGGGGTTTCAGGAAGAACAACATCTGCAGTATACTGAGAAGCAAAGCAAGGGAGCAGACAATATTGAATTATGGCAAACTCTTAGCCGTTTATTGAAAAACTGAGATTATCAAGCAATGGGGACAGAGGGAAGAAAGAGGTAGACTAAGGGTGACCTAGGGACAGTGATAGAGTTCTTGGGAATTTTGGTGGATGTGAAGATGCAATGAAGGATGCATTAACTTTGTATAGCAAAACCATAAAAGCTAGCAAAATTGTAGTTCCTTTTCCTCAACTACAATTAAAAAATAAGAGCAGCAGCAATGGGTCAAAGACATTGACATGGTCCAAAACAAAACAAACAGGACCAAAAGTTGCTGATTGACATGGCAACAGACATATCCTTCGTGACCTCATACTTGAACTGAACAGACAGAGAAGTCAGAGAGTGTCAGCAGTCACCAGAGGAGAAAATAGAAAGCAAAAGAAGGGTGGGCAGAGGCAGGGAGACTCTAAGTATGGCAGACTCTGTTACTCAAGACCCTTCAATAAAAAAACAAACAGAGCACAAGTGAGGAAGTCAGACTTAGGAGTTGGGAATGGACAACTTTCTCTCATCTCCTCGTGCTTCCAGTTGCCCGGCAATCACGCCTAAGAACTTTCACTGGTGCCGTATAAGCTCATTAATGACCATGATCAAGGGACTCACAAATAAAGCTCTTGGAAGGGAGCAACTGAGAATGCTACACTGCAGAGATGCCTCCAGACTCCCAAATCACCATCCAACTAAAAAAACAAATTAAATTAACCTCAGCTATATAACCATATTTAAAATTTTAGAGTTTCTGGATTGTGTGGCACAAATGTTGGTAGTCTCTTATACAAGGGCTTACTGGCTCAAAGGTCAAATATAACAATCTTCACACACTTTCCTCTATGGAAACTTTTTGGGATCATTTTTAGTGAATTATTTATATCAAGCAATACAAAATAAATGATTTAGGTACTGCTTTGGGAGCAGGATTTGGGGGTTGCGGTAGAAACGTTCGAAATATGGTGGTGGGTAGGTATAATGGTGGTGGGATTGGTGTTGGAATATTCACTGTATCACTGTCATCCTGTTGTTCATCGTTCCTCGAGCAGGCACCAGTAATGTCTCTTTCGTTCTAGCCCTGAGATTTTAGAAAGTACCACATTCGAGGCTCTTTCAGGGTTCGGAGAATGAGACCCATCATTGTTACTGGGTTTTGGCATATTGACTATGCCACGGGAAGTCTCCCAGACTCTGCCCTATGGGCAGGATACTTTCAGTAGCCTGCCAGGTTCTCCAGAGTAAGAACTAGATAATAAGATGTTGCGCAGTCACTTCTGGGAGCTGG
This sequence comes from Sorex fumeus, assembly GCF_029834395.1. Lineage (NCBI taxonomy): Eukaryota > Metazoa > Chordata > Mammalia > Eulipotyphla > Soricidae > Sorex > Sorex fumeus. The sequence continues at coordinate 34,271,300 of NW_026606155.1, forward strand.
GTTTTATAGTCTCTGGGTCTTGGCCATTGATGGGACTGCACAGGCCGGGGAAGGGGGGAGGCAGTTGGTGGGTGTAACACCTACATACCGGAAGATGAGGGTATCTGGGTGGAGGAAGCTCAGTCCCAATCCGAGCAGGCTTGGAGATCTATGCCCCGGGTCCCGCACACTTGGGTTCCTCTGCCAGTTCCTTCATGCATGAGGCTCGTCCCAATGTGTAAAGAGTGGTCTTAAGCATGGCTGTGGCTGGAACCAGAGGTCTTCAGCTGCCGGGCCTCTTCCACACAGATCCCCCATCTTCCAGTATGTAGGTGTTACACCCACCAACTGCCCCCGGAGCCATGTATTCCCATCAACGGCTAAGACCCAGAGTTGAATATTAAATGTAACAAATTATTGTGAACAACTTTATAAAAGTTAAAAAAAATAGAAAGGCAGTGCTTAACAGACTTAAGAGGAGGCAGCTTGGGCATGTTTTTGGTTTCAGGAAATAAATCAAGAGAAGAATACAGAGAAGTCAGATGTAGATACCCAAAGTCCTAGGGGAACACAGGTCCTCAGAAAAGGCAAAAACACTAAGTCCTGGAGCAGCTACAGGAGTTAGGTTGTAGGCAGCGAGGACTGCAGAAGCTGAAGAGTAGGATGAACTTAAGGGAGTCACTTGGTGCAATTTTCTTGATCAATAAGAAGCAAGCTCACTGCTTAGAACATAGGTACAGAGCAAATGGGAGCATTGAAGGGAATGATGAGGGTTGAATCTTGATTGAAGAGAAAGGAAAAGAAAATGGGTGGTGAAAGCAAATGAAAAATAACTATCAATAAATCTGCTCCCAAAAGTGGGAAAGAGAAGACAGTACATAAAAATGTCCAGATTAAAAAAAACTTTCTCCACTGACATCATGAAAGAAGGAACAACCGGTTCAGCATATAGAACTGAACAAAGGGTACTCAGACCAAACAAATAAACAAGGAAGAATATATTCAGAAACCAAGAGGATGGGTCTGCCCAGGAAAATAGCTGCTGGGAGAAGCAAAGTTTTCTTGACAACCAGCAGAGAGGGGGAAAAGAGGAGGTTGAGGAGTAGTGGATAACATAAAAATGGAAATTATTACAGGATTTTCTTAGCAGAATATTAAAACAAGATTTGGGATAAGCCAAAAGCGGGATGTACTTAAAAGGGAGGGAGAAAGCTTGCTGAGGACCTGTATATAACCAAGAATTGATTTGCAGTAGATCTAGCTGTATTCTCTGTTCCAGGAGCAATGCTGGAGGATGAGGCTCAGAGGAGGACTAGCAGGGCAGGCACGAAGGAAGGGTAAAGAATGTTTCCTGGACATCAGAGTGAACCTTGCAGTAATGACCCCAGAGCCTGGGGGAAAGGGAACACTGAGTAGACCAAAAGGACCAGGGAGACCAGATAAATCAACAGGGCCAGTGTCATGTTGTATTGTTTTTGCTGGAAATAATATGAGGCCTGAGTAACGTAAAGAAGTAACAATGGACTGAAAGTCACTCCATGTCTGAGATCCAACCTGGGCACTTAACTTTCTCTGACCTTCCTGAGCTTTGCTTTTTGGACATATAGAACATAACAATTATAATTTCTGACTCACTTAGTAATTCTAATAGCTGTGTTAGTTCTAAGTGAAGATTCAACTCAGTAAGTTACTCCCATATAGTTCCCCCTTCTTTCTTGGACACCTGGGAATTTGTTATTAGATGCTAAAAACTCTGAGTTTTAGTATCCCTCCCACCTCCCACCCCCCCATCCCACCCTGCCTCTGTGGCAGGGTATTCCCTTTTGTTCTCTCTCTCCTTTTGGGTGTTGTGGTTTGCAAAAGAGGAACCCAAGCACAAAAACTTGTAAATCTACAACTGTACCTCATGGTGTTTCACTAACAAAAATTTAAAAAAAAAAACTCTAAGTTTTATATGTTAAGAACTGGGTTGAGAACCGGATAGTTTTTGGATCCAATAAATATTCTTAAATTCTATTTGGAGACACAGTTCAGGTACTTATATTTTATTAGATCTTTCTTTTTAGTTGTGGTAGGTGTGTCAAACCAGTGTTCAGTCTATGACTAGCTATTCTTCACTAGGAAGGCAAGTCAGTTCTATGCTCTCAACCCAATGTTCCATATAGTTCCTATTTCTTTTCTCATTTTCCAGTCTGGCTTTGTTGGCCCATGTGAATATCAGACAAAGGAGCTTTCCTCCTCTGGAAAATTTTTCCCCCCAACCTCAGGCTGTTTCCTTACACTGATCAGTTCGCAGTTGCATACTCAAGCACACAGTTGAATACCCAGCTATGCCTATCTCTAGACAACTCTCTCCTCTCTGACATTCTATGCAGAGTGGCTGCCTACATCCCCACCCCCATGATCGGAGTTCCATCTCCTCCACTCAAGGAGTTTATGGCTTCTCCTAGCTTCTCCCACTTTCTTCTGTGACCTAAAGAGTTTCATAAGCTTCAAAAGACTCATGAAATACTGTCTAAATTCCTGTATCTTTCAAACCATTGTTCATTATTTTTTTCCATTTCTGGTTTCATTTTTTGGTGGTAGAGTCAATCTAATTATTGTTACTTTATTTTGACCAAAAGTAGAATCTATTTACAGGTTTAAACCGAGAACCCTAAAAATAATTGTACCAGCCTACAAGACCTGATAAATGCACAAGCAGTTAACTGGAAAAGGGATTCAGAGAGTGAATTACCTGGCTTGCCCACTACTCCTGAACCTTGTGACTCCAACTTGTGTTTTGGTAAAGAGTTACTCAAGCTCATGTTCCCTACATCATTCAACACTATGGTAAGTTCAGCTACTGAAGAAAGTAAGAATTTGACAGGTGAGTCAAAGAGACTCTCTGAGTGCTGAAAATGGGTAAAGGTAAAGGGATATACCTGATAACCTTTCATTATCTGCATTGCAAACCATAAGGCCCATAAGGAGAGAGACACATGCACACGCACACACACACACACACACACACACACACACACAGAGAGACAGAGACAGAGACAGAGACAGAAAGAGGTGGAGACAGAGAGAAGAAAAGTTTCCCACCACCAGTTTCCCTCCTGGAAGATTGGGGCTCGGAGAGAAACTAGGAACATTGGTGGTGTGAAATGTACACTGGTGAAGGGATGGTTGTTGGAATATTATATGACTGAAACCCAATCATGAACAACTTTGTAGCTGTGTATATCACTGTGATTCAGTTAAAAAGAAAATCAAAAAACGAAGAGACCCCATGTATAGACTAGCATGAGGGTGGCAGTTCACCTCTGATGTGGCTCTGAGGTCAGTATAAAGAAGACCCTGGCTATTACTGCCATTGCCTCACAGAGCAAAAACAGTGACACTGCCTGCCACCCCCTTAAAAAATGTCAAGGGATTATTTCTTGCTGAGCTGTCCTGCTCATATATGAGGAAGGTCCCTCTATACTCATCTATGTAGGAGTATCTTCTTTTTTCTTTTAAGTCATGTCATATCATGACAATGCCATAACACTAACTGAACCCCTGGTCCAGGAATGAAGTCAATGAATTTGTAATTATAATAAAAACATATGTATAAAACAACAATCAATTATTTAATCAAGAAACCATATCTATATACCCACTTTTTACCTTGAATAGTCATAAATTTTCCTTACTATTCAGACCTTTCTTCTCATAAATTTTCACATTATATCTATAAAAAAGATTAATAAAAAAAGAGCCCCCTCAAAAAAAAATAATAATATTAGTAGAAGAAAGGAGCATGTGACATGTTTGTGGGGCTTTAAGTTCAATATTCATACACAAATCTTTATTGTTAGTTTATATATTAAGCTAAAACATTCTTTCAGGGGGTGGGCAAAAGAAACCCACTAAAAGAGAAGGGTGGTTGTGGATCTTCTCTCTGATGAAACACATGTTGCTCATCTCCAGTATTGAGAACCTGGACTTACGTAATTTGCCTTCAATATATATTACATTATTCCAATGCCCATGCCTGCTTCTTCCTTTAGAATAAAATCACCTTCTTGGCTGGGGAAACATTCACTCCCACACCCAAATTCAACCCTTAGAAATTCTGATATCCATATGACTCAAGAGCTGAGCAGACGACAGTACATGTACTATTGAATACTCTGTCTATCTTTGTAGTTACTGACACTTCCAAACGTCACTAGACACAGATCTTACTGGGCCTCCCCAAACTGCATTTATGTGATTTGGAAGTAGTCCATCACACTTTTCAGTATCAGAGGAGCAATCAGAATAGTAAAAAGTAGAGCACCGATTCCATATGCATCAAATGGAGTGTGCATCATGACTAAGGGGTGGAAGCTGAGGATAATTCCAGTTATTATATTATGAGATCACACAAAGGAACCAATATAATACACTGTGAACAGCAAAGACACAAATCATGATAGTAACAATAGATGCTGTGAAAGCATCTTACAATAGTTCTCATCCATTTGTGAGTGATAGCACAGCGGGTAGGGCGTCTGCCTTGCACGCAGCCAACATGGCCGACCTGAGTTCGATTCCTCCGCCCCTCTCGGAGAGCCCGGCAAGCTACCGAGAGTATTCGATATGCCAGACACAGTAACAACAAAGTCTCCAATGGAGACGTTACTGGGCCCGCTTGAGCAAATCGACGATCAACGGGAGGGCCTTTACTTTTACTTACTTTTTATATATGTGTATATGATTGTATAAAAATAAAAAACTGGGATAATATATATTCACACATTTATTTATTCATAACGCTAAAAGTAACTATCTCTGAATTGGGAAAATGGTTTGAAGGAGCTCGAGGTTTAGTCCCCAGCACAGCATGGTCTCCAGAGCACTGTTGTGTGTGATACCCATCTCTGAAAATAAAAGGATCTAACCTAGAGAAAACAATCATCACTGAATTTAATTTTTGTATTTTTTTGTATCTAGCACAGCGGGTAGGGCGTTCGCCTTGCACGCAGCCAACATGGCCGACCCGAGTTCGATTCCTCCGCCCCTCTCGGAGAGCCCGGCAAGCTACCGAGAGTATCTCGCCCGCACGGCAAAGCCTGGCAAGCTCTGGCAAGCTCCTCATGACGTATTCGATATGCCAAACGCAGTAACAACAAAGTCTCCAATGGAGACGTTACTGGGCCCGCTCGAGCAAATCGATGATCAACGGGAGGGCCTTTACCTTTACCTTTACCTTTACCTTTACCTTTAATGAAACTAGGGCTGCAGCGATAGCACAGTGGTAGGGTGTTTGCCTTGCACACAGCCAGCCCAGCTGAGCCAGGTTCGATTCCTCCATCCCTCTTGGAGAGCCCTGCAAGCTACTGAGAGTATCTCGCCCGCACAACAAAGCCTGGCAAGCTACCCATGGCGTTTTCAATATGTCAAACACAGTAACAAGTCTCAAAATGGAGACGTTACTGGGCCCACTTGAGCAAATCGATGAACAACGGGAAGGCAGAGCAATGCTACAGTGCAATGAAACTAGGGTCAGAGTGGGTAGTTTCATGTGTCTTGCACACAGCCAACCCAAGTTGATCTCAGAACCACATATGGTCCCCTGAGAGTCACCAGGAGTAACCCCTGAGCACAGAGTCAAGAGTATGCTTTGAGCACTACCAGATGTGACCTGCCAAGTATTTTTTTAACTTAAAAATGGACAGAAAGAATATTTCTCCATTTATTAAACCACAGACATTGTAATCTAAATTAATATCATATTCAATAATTAAAGCTTTCTTTTAAAAAAAAATTAGGAACAAGAGGCTGGAGAGATAGTGCAGCAGGTAGGGTGCCTGCCTTGCACATGGCCAAGTCAGGTTCAATACCCAGCATCCCATACAGGTCCCTCAATACTCCTAGAGTGATTCCTGAGTGCAGAGCCAGAAATATCACTTGAGCACTACTGAATGTGGCCCCAAGGCAAAATATATATAATAGTTATAAAACATATATAATATATAACAATAAATTAAGAACAAAATAAGGTTGTCATGATCACCATTTCTATGCAATTTAGTATTGAAGATCTCAGAGAAATTGTCACTGTCACTGTCCACTGTCCTCCCGTTGTTCATCGATTTGCTAGAGCGGGCACCAGTAACATCTCCATTGTGAGACTTCTTGTTACTGTTTTTGGCATATCAAATATGCCATGGGAGCATGCCAGGCTTTACCATGCGGGTGGGATATTCTCGGTAGCTTGCCAGGCTCTCTGAGAGGGATGGAAGAATAGAGCCTGGGTCAGCTGCGTGTGAGACAAATGCCCTACCCGCTCAGAGAAATTTAAAAAAAATTAAAAATGCACATCAGAGAGGTGAGTGATCATTATTTGCAAATACACTATATATATAGAAAATACTAAAGAGTCCATAAAAAGCTAACAGAAGCAAATGAGTGTAATAAATACTTCAGAATAAAATAACAAAGAAGATGTAAAAACTACCTACCATTGTTAAAATACATTGAAGAATACAGTAAGAGAAGGAAAAGCATTCCATGCATATGAATGCGGAGAATGAATATAATTTAAGTGTCCATTATCTATATATCCAAAAGACTGGAAAAAAGAGTTGGTAGAAATGTGGTAAAAAGGAACCATAACTCATGTTGGTGGGAATGTTGTCTGGTTCAGCCTCTATGGAAAACAAATGACAATTCCTTACGAAAGTAAGAAGAGGTGCTAGAGAGAGATCATATAGGAGTAAGTCCCTTGTCTTGTATGCAGCCAACCTGATTTAATCCCTGGCACCACATATGGTCCCCAGAGGACTTCCAAGCCAGAAATGATCCCTGTGCCCAGAGTCAGGAGTGTCCTGAGCAAAGCTGGATGTAATTCCACTGCTTGGCATCATCCCCCAAATATAAAAGCATTAATGTGAAAAGATACATGCACAGTGATGTTAACTGCAACACTTAATAGCCTGTTCAACAGCCAGACATGGAAATAATATGAATGTTTAACAACAGATGAATGGATAAAGAAGTTGTAGTAGAAAACCACAATGGGATACTATGCAGGTATAAGAACAGATGAAACTGAACAGTTCACTGCAATGTGGATGGAAAGGGAGGCTATCAGGTTAAGTGAATTATGTCAGAGGGAAAAGACCAAGTTCCAGATGATCTCACTTACTTGTGGTTCACAGAGACAAAAGAAGGGTATAGACCGTACTGAATGGTGACAAACCCTCGGTCTTATATTACAAAACTGACATTACCCAGAAGTCATAGGGAGTGGGAGGAAGGAATAGTGGGAGGGCCAAGAGTGGACCAGCAGTGACATACCAGAGTGGTAGAAAATCTTGGGCACTTTTGTGGTGGTGGTATAGTGGTTATATAGCACTTTGTTAATCAATGCCATAAATGCTAGCACTATTATAAACCATGTTACCAAAGCCAAAATAAAAAACAAACTGTAAATTAAAAACAAAATACCTATTCTAACAAAAGCAACATAGATTTAATGCAATCACATCAAAAGTACAATGACATTTTTAAAGGAAATGTAACAAAATGCATTAAAGTTTCTATAAAATCATAAAAGATTCAAATAGTTACTAAATATTCTAATTAAAAAAAGAAAAAAAAACAGGGGCCAGAGATACAGTATAGAGGGGTAATGTCTTTGCATGCAGTGACCCACATTTGATCCTTCGCACCATCTATGATCTCCCACGACCTACCAGGAGTGATCCCTGCGCACAAAGTCAGAAGTAAGCCCTAAGCACTTTGGGTGTGGCCCTCCCCCCCACAAAAAATGGAGGAATCACATTATCTGACTTCAAATTATACTACAATGTGACCTAAAAGTTAACAGTACTGGAATAAACTATATATATCAAAGGAAAAAAAAAGTGGGGTGGAGTGATAGTACAGAGGTAGGCACTTGCCTTGCATGCGTCCAACTAGGTTCAGTTCCCAGTACCCCATATGGTCCCCAGCACCCCATATGGTGTTTGAGTGATTCCTAAGTACAGAGCCAGAAATGGCCAGATATGGCCCCAACACACACAAAAAATCCAAGCCCAAAAATAACACACAGTTGACATTTACAACCTACAATCATATATAAAAGGAAGATTTTCCTCAATAAATGGTGTTGGGAAAACAGGACCACCAGAGGCAAAGAAATGAAATACTCTAGATACCACAATCTCCTGCGTAAATGGCCCAGGTTTACTGTTTCACAATTGATCTTAAAAGAGATGCCAAGCCAACAAAATTTCCAGGTACACCAGTCCTTGGGCAGCAAACTCTGAGGCCTTCTGGAGTAGAGGTGGGAAGCCTCCTCCCACCCCCATAACAACAGAAGCCCCAGAAGCCACATCCATATCCCACAGCTGTATCCACATACAAAATAGCCCAGCCTCACTGCTTCACAATTGATCTCGGAAGAGTTGCCATACCCACAAAGCTCCCAAGTATACCAATCTTTGGGCTAAAAACTCTGGGGCCACGTCAGAAGAAATAGGTTGAGAATCATGCCAGTTCTATATATGTGGGTGCTAGACATCTCCAAATTCCACAATACTGACATCCCAGTAGGAGCACAGCAAATTAGGTAAGAAACCAGCAAGACATCTACTAAATGCTCAATAAAAAAAAAGGAAGGAAAAACATAGAGGCCTCAACTAACAATAACACATGCTCAGACATGACTTGAATACCACCATTGTAAGACACAACAATTTTCACGAATTTTCTTTTATTAAATTCTTTTGATACCATTTTGTTGTAACAATCAATATAAAAAAATAATTTTGTGCCTGCTAAGAGGGCAGACTTGGGGTGGGAGATGGGAAACTGAGAACCAAAGGGGCAGGAAAATAACACTGGTAGTGGGATTAGTGTTGGGACACAAAATGCCTGAAACAACTGTTAAGAATATATAAGTAACCAAATGTGCTCACCTGTAGATGACTGGATAAAGACGACGTCCTATATGTATACAATGAGCTATTATTCTAAATATAAAATGCATAATTGTTTTTACAAAAATAGAAGGAACCTAAAGGAACCTGAAGGAACAGTGTGAAGCAAAATACATCAAAAGAAAAAAAGACAAGTATTAAATTATTTCACTTATTTATGCAAAAATAAATTGCAAGACAAGTAGTGGATGATTTCACTTATCTGTGCAATATGAAAAAAATTGATGAACAGACAAATCACTATTCCTAGATCACTGAGAATCTAGTTAATACCTAGATTAATGCTGATGGCATTGACTAACATGGTAAGAGGGAATTAGAAGAGGAAGAGAGAAAGAGAGGTGGGGGAAGAGATAGAAAGAAAGAGAGGGGGGAACAGTCATCTATAACTTAGGCAGGATCATAGGACAATAGAAAGAACAAGAATTAAGGTCCAACTACCCTGTCTAGCTTAATGGAATTGCAATTTGGGATCACAGTGAAAACTTGCCCCCAGAGTTCACTGGTTCTTTTAGCAAATACAAAATTACTTTGAGAGTAGCTATGCTATGTTCTCCACACTTTTAGATGAACTAGATAATGCTTACATTAGAAAGGTAGATTCCAGAAAGGTAGATTGCACTACTTTTGTTAATCTCTTACAAGGATCAAATTGGTTGGAGGGATTGTTTGGGATGGGAAATGTGTGCTGAAAGTAACGGGCCAAACGTGATAGCCTCTCAGTATCTGTATTGAAAACCATAATGCCCAAAAGTAGAGAGAGAGTGTGTATGGGGGAAAACTGTCTGCCATAAAGGCAGGGGGAGGGGTGGGATTGGGGGTGTGTATACTGGGGACATTGGTGGTGGAGAATGTGCACTGGTGGAGGGATGGGTGTTCGATCATTGTATGACTGAAACTCAAACATGAAAGCTTTGTAACTGTATCTCATGGTGATCCAATAATAAAAATAAAAAACAAAAAAACAACTATCCAGCAGCACTGACCTTTGTCCCTTACCTTTCCCCTTCACCAGCACATTACGAGGTTTGGTTTCCAGCCTGATGACCACATGAACTGCTGTCTAACAACCTAAGTAGGTCTGGTTGTTGACTTTATCATTTACTCACAAATTGCAGTGAGTTTGCTCCATGTGGGTGTTTGTTTAGCTTCTGGTATTTCCCCAAATATTTGCCTTAGTTTATTAAATTAGTTTCTCATTTTTAAGTTAAAGTGTGTGTTGACTTTTGTGATTCTAATCTTTCAGGTTTGGTTGTTTTTGTGTTACCAGATGGTGCCTCTTGTTTGGGTGTAGAGAGGGATCTATGTGCGAGCTGCCTTGTTTTGTATAGGGCTTAACTACCACTCAGTTGTTTCTTAAAGATGGTGTTCAAGTGAAACATCCATTTTATATCTAGTACCTGATTAACAACTAAAATGCTTCTTGCATCTTCCAGTGGCAACACTAAAATTTTGAGCATGTGAAGAGGAACATGTGCTGAAAAGCAGTGAACTTTTGTGTGGATTGGGCCTAAATGCTGTGTTCTGCAGTGTCTGCAGGCAGGGACCATAGGTCTGAAGGAACGCATAGACTCAGCTGTACTGGATGGTCTGATGGTCTGACACAGGCGATCTCTGTTACAGAGGAAGCGCCTGTCAAGGCATGATAAATATTCTTTACCTCCAGAAGTCCTGGGGGAAGGCCCTGCTGCCTGAGAGTCAGCAATTATCAGGCGAGTGTCCCTTTGGTGGTCACACAATTGGGTACAAGAACCCTTCCAGCAATGCAACAGGAACCAGCAACACTCAGTTTGGCTGCATGAAGAAGGTGATTCAATGCTTGGGTCCAGAACTATGGTGTTTCTGGGGTCCACCAGGGCCACCCAAGGGTGCTCAGGGGACCATACTGAGCTGAGGATTAAGCTAGGGTCTCATGTATGCAAGGCATGTGCTCCAGCTTTTGCTCTCTCATCTGTCCCCAACTTATTTTCAAATAAATATTCATAGATGATAATATGAATTATGATAAGAAGAGGACATCAGTAACATCCAGGCAAATTCTGGAATGTTGGTTTAAAATCTGTTCTTTAGGATCCAAGAAAAAGAGGAAATAAATTAAAAAATCCAGTGTGTGAAAGAAAAAAAATAACACTTCTAGATGTAACTATATGTTTAATCAGAAACAAGCTACAGAGCTAGTATGTCCTCACAAAATACATTTTCTCAATTTAAAACAATAAGCACAGTGGTAGGGCGTTTGCCTTGCACGCAGCCAATATGGCTGACCCAAGTTCGATTCCTCCGCCCCTCTCGGGGAGCCCGGCAAGCTACCGAGAGTATCTCGCCCGCACGGCAGAGCCTGGCAAGCTACCCTTGATGTATTCGATATGCCAAACACAGTAACAACAAGTCTCATGATGGAGACGTTACTGGGCCCGCTCAAGCAAATCGATGAACAACGGGAGGACCATGATGATGACCGTGATGAATTGCATTTTTACTGCCATCTTAAAAAAATAGAGACTTCATGCAAAATAATCATTTTCAGCTTGAGTAATCATTTTCAGGATATAGTCACCAAGGTCCACAGCCCTTGTTAGACACGTGGGGTGGAGATGAAAAGTGCCCGACTCAACAACCTGAAACCGCAGGTGATCTCCAGTTACAGAGGATGTGCCTGACAGGCCCCCACACAGTCAGCAAACTAACCTCAGTTTTATTTTTTGATTATGTGGGGTGGGAAGTTAGAACACACTCAGGGGATGTTTCAAGTGCTCAGTATATGTTCCCAGGGACCAAACCTGGGTCTGCAGCATCCAAAGTGAGTGCCCTACCTTCTATACTATATCTCTGGCCCTGTATTTATACTTTAAGATTTGAGTAATAAGCAGTGAAACTATTCCCTAAGTTCTACAATGTCTAGTCAGAGGCAGTATTTACTTTGAAAATTGACCTTATTAAGTACTTAGGGCAGAGGAATAGCACAGTGGTAGGGCATTTGCCTTGCATGCAGCCAACATGGCCTACCCGAGTTCGATTCTTTCGCCCTTCTCGGAGAACCCGGCAAGCTACCGAGAGTATCTCGCCCCCACGGCAGAGCCTGGCAAACTCCCCGTGACATATTCGATATGCCAAACACAGTAACAACAAAGTCTCCAATGGAGACGTTACTGGGCCCGCTCCAGCAAATCAATGATCAACGGGAGGGCCTTTACTTTACTTACTTTACTTAGTTCGTGTTTTTATACATATATATTTATAAAAACACATGCACCTCTGTCCACCAACTACTTCCTTCCTGATAATAATTTTATTATCAGAGTCTACAGGAAGTTGACAAAACAGTGTTCTTCTGGAAGGCAGTGAGCCACTTTCTCTACCCATCTCTGGAATACTTCTCCTGTCCACTGCTTCACTGAGGTGCATTCTGACCAAAAGCACTGGGACACAGAGACCAGCATAATGGAGGCACTCTTCAGAACACAGCATTCATGTGAAGATCAAATGCTCTCTGTTTTCTAAGACAGAAGATGGCCCCAACATCTGGGTCATCATGTGGGCTTAGCACCAGTTTCCCCCCATTCCTTTTAGATTATTACCACTAAGTACATGGAAGTAAGTGCAGTATGGATCTTTTCTAAATGTCTGGGCACATAAACCGCAGGTGGCCCTAATACAACCCCTGTGGGAGTGAGCATGTGTGTGATTCAAGCACTACACACTGGGAGAATGTGCCATTCATGTGATTTGACACGTAAGTCATTCTGGTCACAGAAAGAAAGCCCAGAGGGTAGGCGCAGATCCACTGGGACACTGATGCCTTTCCGCTGTCCATCTCATATCTCCAGCACAGTCAGAAATTCCCAGCAGTGATTCCCAGGGAATCCGTCCACGATGTTCTGGTAAGGAAAGGATTAACACTGATGCTAGAAATTAACTTTCGGGGGCAGTCAGGAAGCTGGAGACATCACTGAAAAGTGCCCTATTATCTGAATGTCTGACTTATTTCCTGGATCTCAAAAAAATGAAGAGATTTCTCTCCCTCTCTCTCTTCCAGAAGCTTCCCAGAACTGTGAGACTCTGCACTGCCCACTCCAAACCCCAATGGCAGTGCCCTCAGAGTAGGCTGGGATACAGGATGGAGCAAGAGAGCGGGTTTCCGTATGTTCCCTGAAGGAAAAGTATTTTCACTGGACTCCAGCAAAGAAGTAACTCTTCCCTTAAAAGGTATTTTCACATTCCGCCTCCCACCTCTCACCATGGCCCCATGACTACTGGACAATGCTGTAAGTAAACTCAAAGAACAAATGCTCAGATTCAGGATTACAAACCCAGGCCAGAGAGCTGGAGGCATGAAGTGCTAAGTCAGAGGAAGTTTAGACAACAGTGGGTGCTGAGGAAAGAACAGCCCCACCCTGTCTGAAGAGTTACCTTGAAAACTTTCAAAGGCACAAAACATGCCTCACACAAAACTATTCTGTGCGCCATTTTCAGACCATTAGAAACTTATAAGACCTGATTAGAAAGAAAGGCAGGGGTCACAGACAGACCCAGCCATCATGAAAAAGCCACTACTTGCCCATCAAGGGATCTTTGAGCATTCAGAGGCTGAGAGTAAGACCGCAGGAGTCAGAAGTCACACCTGAGGCAGAGACATGCAACTGGAAATGCCCAGTCAGGCACACCTCAACAGGAAACTGAACTTTTCTTCTGTGTCCTGGCTGGGTCTTCCACCCATCCTCCATGAGGGGCCAGCAAAAGAGATCAGAGTCCATAGAACTGTCATTTATTAGAAAGTCTGACAAAATCAATGGTTCCTTTCTGAAGTTAAGATTCAGGCTTTGTCAATGAATCCTTCCTAATGCTGATGGCTCAGCAGAATCTCTCCAGGTATTGTCAGCCACCTCTTTGACTGAGTGAATTCTAAGCAATCCACTGGCTCACAAAAAGGCACTCAAACACATAGTCTCTTCTACAGAAAGAAATCTAAATGCAAACAATTTTGAGTTACTATGCTTTTCATTATTCATTTTACTGGCATACCCATTGCTATCAGGGTAAACTAAATAATCAGAGTTAATTAAAAAGTCCCTGCGGAACTGTCACTGTCCAAACACTGTCCTCCCCTTGTTCATCGATTTGCTCGAGTGGGCCCAGTAACGTCTCCATTTTGAGACTTGCTGTTACTGTGTTTGGCATATTGAAAGCTTTGCTGTGTGGGCGAGATATTCTCAGTAGCTTGCCGTGTTCTCCGATAGGGGCAGAGGAATCGAACCCGACTCGGCCGGGCTGGCTGTGCACAAGGCAAAGGCCCCACTGCTGTGCTATCGCTCCAGCCCTGCGGAACAGATCACTTTAAAATTAGTGCCCTTTCTGACATTCCTTCCTGCTGAAAATTACCTACCCTATGCCAAGAAGTTAGCCAAAGGACTAGTGCATGTGCTTTGAATGCAGGAGGCCCAGGTCCAATCCCTGGCATGGTGCCTTAAGTACCATCTAGAGTGAACCCTGAGCACTGAGCCAGGAAGCTGTCCCCCAGTCCAAGACATGGCCCCAAAATCAAACACGACCCTCTTCCTGCCTTCCATGACTATGACTATCATTTTCCTTTGCTTAGGATAAAAAGCATCCCACAAAACAATGTATACAATAATCAAAATTACATGCAGCTTAGAAGTGAGCTCTGACACAGGTTGTGAAGCTGACAAACAAGCAGCTCCAATCACAGAGAAGCCCTTGTCAAGGTAGGCTCCAGGTGTCAGGAAGGAAGAGATCAACACAGATGGAGCCAGGCCCAGTCTTTGAAGAATATGATGACATCTTCAAATACTTTTGCAAAAATAATGCCGTTCATAGAAGAGCTAAGTCAGCCAGAAACAGAAGATCTTATCATGGCTGTACATGCATCAGAAAGTACTCACCCAAGATATTTTATTGGTTTTTAGTTCTAAATACGGTGGCCACTGTAACCCAGACATTGATAAACAGAAGATGACAGAAACTTACCTTTTGTTATAGCCATTTTCAGATTAAAAAAATTATTTCTCGGGTGCCCAAGAGGGCAGTGGATAAGGCAAGTTTCTTGCATACAGTCGACCTGGGTTCAATCCCTGGCACCCTACATGATCCCCTAATCCCCAACAGAAGTGATCCCTGGGCACAGAGTCAGGAATAAGCCCTGATCAGTGCTGGATATACCCTAAAACAAAACAAAAAAGTATTCCTCAAACCTTTTTTACATATGTTTACAAAAAAATTATGGTCCCAGTTTAATTGAAATCACTTTTTTGTTTGTTCTTTTAAAGGAAAAAATTTTAAATTATAGTTTAGGTAAATAGGTTACTATAGTGTTGAAGTTTATGGTACTTGTACAATGTGTTGCATACCTCTAACTGAGTGCCCATAACCCTCTCCCCTGTCCCTATATCACTTCTGGTCTACCTTCCAGCCCATCTCCCCAGTTTTTGTTGACCGACAGTTATGGTTTTGGTGCATACTCATAAGTCCCTTAGTCACAACCCACCCATGTGTTCTGGACCTTCTACCTAGTTACTTCCAGTCAGCCTTTGTTTCTCCCACCTTCTTCCTCTAAACCTGATACTCTCAGGTCTTTAATCCAGTACCCAAATTTCATTATTGATTGATGTCCATACCCTTAAATTTGTTTCTCTACAAACCACAATAACCAGTAGATGAAAGCAGTCCAAATGCTTGATGAATGAAGAAGTTGTGGCATATATTCATGCCTATGAAATCACTTTAATTGCCTTTTCCTAGTCCCACTTGCTCTGAGAAAAGAAACGCCTATAATTTGTCTTCAGTCCGACAGCTGATAAGCAGTCAGTCAACATTCCCATCTGATTCTACCTTTCTCACACCTACTGTGAGTCTCAACATTAGCACTGAGAGTTGCAGATACTGTTAAGGCCTTTGGTCTCTGATTTTCATTTTCTCTTCCTAAAAGTGCAAAAGCTTTCTCTGGATCTCTCTATGTTACAACATTTTGAAAGGCACTTAAATTAATACTCTTGAGGATTTGTATTTTTAAGACTACACCACATTAATATGCTCATTCATGGGTGATGTTTTATTCAATTTGCAAACTTCCCCACTGCCAAATTTAATATATAATATCTAGTTAAATATATTGTTTAGGATCTAACAGGGGTGTGTGACCAAGCCTTAGAATCAAGCATGGTATTAGAACCCAGAGACTTTTCGCAAAGATTCTGATTCAGTCAGATTTTTTTAAAAAAAATCTGCATTAAAAAAATTTCATTGCTCTAAAACTGATCCTTTCTTACCATTTTGTTTATGAAGATCCTGTTTTAGTAATTAGCTTACACCAACCTAGAGGCACCCATAACAAAAGCATCCTCATGGGCTTAACACAGGCAGTATCATCAAAATTCACTAAGAACTAACCTTAGCTTCTTCAGTATGCCTTACAGAGCTACAATATATTTACCTCTCCAGATATATAATAGATGTGTAACTAACACTTATGAAAGCTTCCTAAAACCTGATTGTTTTCAGCAAGTTCAAGAACAGAAGACTACAATTGAGAGTTTTGTGATTTTATTCTAGACAGGTGAGGTGCACAAATAAAGAGTAATCTTCTAATAGCCTATAACAAGAATTAAATTATGGCTAATTATATTTAGCAGTGCATGGACTTGTTCTGTATCCCCAGACAGTCGAAGAAAACTTTTAATGCACATTAAACTGTGTAATGGAGCCTAATTTAGCTCAGAACAATAAGAGTCTATGATGAAATTCATAAAACTTGAGGAAAATCTGAAAGTCTTCATGATGAATTTGAACTCATTTCTGTGTATTAGCAGATGATATTAAGTCGCTGTAAGCGGATAAAATGTGCTTATAATGTGTTGTTCTTTAGATCTGGAACCAAAACACCATGTACAACCAGAATGGGTAAGCCAGCATCAAATACAGATGAACTTAGTCTCTTTAACAAAGCTATGTTCCTGAAAAGGGAAGTGACATTAACAGAGTGCTCACCTTGTGCCCTCATCAGGCAGAGTTCCTGCCCTGGACTCCCTAGCTCAGCCTTTCCTGGCTGCAACTCTCACCCACAAATCGCACCCCCACCTTAGGATTTTGGCACTTCCTATTCCCCCTTCCCAAGATACCCAGTAGTCCACTCCCTCCCTCCCATCAGATGGATGGTACAAGCGTCCCCTGACCTGTACAGAACAGCTCACAGACCCGATCTCTGTTCCCTTACTCTGCTCCATTTTTCTTTCCCGTTTACCACTTAGCATATTATGCTAATCTGTCAAATTGTTTGTGCCTACACACACACACACACACACACACACACACACACACACACACAAACACACTCACACTGAATTTTGAGATCTGTGGGAATAAACCATTGTCATTAGTAAGGACATGCAAATACAAACAGATAAGTGTTACACATTACACAAAAATCCCCTCTCTGTGCAGATAATTCTCTTCCTCCATTGGCCCCAAGTGGTAATAATTAACAAGCATTGCTCAACCCCCTGCATTTTGTAACTGAATGTAAATTTTATTTTTTTATTTTTGTTTTAGGGCCACACCTGTAAGTCAGTACTCAGGGCTACTCCCAGCTCTATGTTCTGGGGTCCCTCCTGGCCAAACACTAGAGCTCACGGATCTGGAATCCAGGCCTTCTGGATACAAAGTATGCACTCCATACATTAAAGCTGTCTCTTCAACCACCACATGTAAATTCATTAGAGGAAGCAACTGATTTTATCAAAAATAGTATGAAAATTAAAGCTATTTATAAAAATTGAAGATAATAAAGAAATATGCCTGCATCTCTAGACACTGTGCCCTGTCCCATTACTCCATCCACCCTCCCTCACGCACACACTTCTCTTCCTCTTAAAGGGGATCATCCAGAACAAGAATCTCAGACACCAGGATTAAATCATGATGCTGAAGATAAGTTTCAGAGAATGAAAGAAACTGGTATTTCTACCTCCGTACCTGCCCCACTAGCATAGGCTCTTACAGGGGCAAACTAAGAGGAATGTCAACTAACCTCACCTGGAAAACTGAACTGATATTGCCTTGTTCATTGGAAATAAAAGGGGAGGGGGGAGGGCAAAGAAAATTGAAAATGAAACCAAAGCAAAGTAAAAATAATTAATTTTCTATCTGAAACAATCTTCTATCAAAATTCAAATTGTTTTGCCTGATTCTCAGTTCCATTGAGAAAATACCACATTAGTGTGATTTCAACAAGAACCAAAAAGACAGACACAGCAGTTGAAAAAATAAAACTGGTCAGGGGGCCAGAGCGCTAGCTAATACAGAGGTAAAAGCACTTTTCTTGCATGTAGCTGACCCTGGTTTGATCCCTAGCACTACATGTAAGTCTCCTGAGCAGTGCTAGAAGTGATCCCCAACAACCATCATGTGTAGTTTCCCCAAAATAAGTACTAACATACTTATTAAATTTGTTATTAAATAAAATAAATAATAACAAATTATTAAATTGGACTGGAGCGATAGCACAGCGGTAGGGCGTTTGTACGTTGCCGACCCGGGTTCCATTCCTTTGTCCCTCTCAGAGAGCCCGGCAAGCAACTGAGAGTATCCCACCCACACAGTAGAGCCTGACAAGCTCCCCATGGTGTATTCGATAGGCCAAAAACAGTAACAACAAGTTTCACGATGGAGACGTTACTGGTGCCCACTCAAGCAAATTGATTAACAATGGGACAACAGTGCAGTGCTAATAATAAATTGGTCAGATATGTAGGGATATTTTTGCTTTGTTTTTGATCTTCGTGGAATTTTCTAGACACTGTTTATGCACCCCTTTGGCTTTTGTATTTTAATTAAATTTAATTATCATAGGTTAGCTCACATGTTTATAATAGATCTGTTTTGTAAGAACCTTGATTTCAAAGGCACTAACTAGTTGTCAGGCAAATGCCACGTGAAGTGAATCTGCTGATGCTTCTGTCCACAGGCCTTTGAACTATTTTTGAGGTTCAGCTTTCAGTGCTCACAACTCTAAACACTCAGAAGTATTTTGACTGCCTTGTTCTGCTGGAAATCAAGCCTGGGTTTAGCATAAAGCTACAGGCAACTGGCATCTCTAAAGTTAGAAACCACCACCGGGGGCCTCTGGGTGGTTTGGGCGTCACTTCCTAACCTTCCTATTTTTAAGAGAAAGAACTTTTTAAAAACTGAAAAGTACAATGTACAGTAAAAATAATTTGGAACAAAAGGGTTACGGTTTCAGAAAATGACTATTCTGTAGACTCATCTGATCATCACCTAACACCATACACAATACTTGACAGCTCCTTTACTCCATGTCACTAAAATTAATTATGCTGGGTTTCTGACAAAAGAGAAAGAGGAAAATGGACTTATATTTTAAAAATATAGAGATAGCACAGCAGGTAGAGTGTTTGCCTTACATGTGGCCAACCCAAATATCATCCCTAGCACCACGTATGGTTCCCTGTGCCCGACCAGGAGTGATCCCTGACTTCAGAATCAGGAGAAAACTGTGAGCACTGCCAGAAGTTGCCCTCAAAACAAACAAAAAAAGTGGTTTCAGTATCCCTTTTGTACTCTTAAAAATTATTGAGGGGCCATACCTCTATTGTAAACTACAAGACCCTGAAGGAAAGAGTGAGCAAAAGGGAATGCCCAGCCACGGGGGGGGGGGGGGGGGGGGAATGGGGGCGGGGCGGAGAGGGCTACTAGGATCATTGGTGGTGGAGAATGGGCAGTGGTGGAGGGATAGGTACTCGATCATTGTATAACTGAAACCCAAGCATGAAAGTTTGTAAGTCTACAACTGTACCTCATGGTGTTTCACTAATAAAAAAAAATTATTGAGGGGCCAAGAATGTAGTTCAATATAGCATGTATGAGGTCCTGGGTTCAATTCCTGACATCACACATACAAATACATATATATGTATAATATATTGCATATGTAATTGAGGCCTCAAAGTTTATGTGGGTTCTCCTGGTGTTTACCATATTAGAAATTAAACTGGAGATATTAAAATATGTATTCACTTAAAACAACAAATCTATTTGTGTTAATTTAAAAACAAGAGGCATTACTTCATGATTAAGAAAATCTTTTTAATATCTGATTTAAAGACCATTCTTACATCTGCTTTGTTTTAGTAGTTGAAATAGAATTCAGTTTTTAGTTGAAATAGAATTCAGCATAATACTGTATTTTTAAAAATAATATTTGACTAGTTTTTAAATAGAGTATTCTTTGATACTACGTCAGAACTACATGAAGTGGTAATTCCTTAAAAGCTAGTTACAGGGGCTGGAGCGATAGCACAGAGGGTAGGGCATTTGCCTTGCACGCGGCCGACCCAGGTTCGATTCCCAGCATCTCGTATGGTCCCCGAGCACCGTCAGGAGTAATTCCTGAGTGAAGAGCCAGGAGTAACCCCTGTGCATTACCGGGTGTGACCCCCCCCAAAAATGTGATCAGCACACTTTTCACACTGTTACATTAAAATCCACTAGTTTATCTTATACTTTCAATGAATTCTTGACTCATAAGTGGATTTTCGGCATCTTTTATATTGACTGTTATACAGCTCTTCTAAGTATTAATATATTTCGCTTTAAAAACATTAAAATAACAATTATTAATTATGAAAAAGTATGACAAGTTGTCTTCAGTTTAGGAAAGTGTCAAGCTAATAATGATAAATATAAATTTTCTACAACTATAATTAATGCTTGTAAAATCCAATTCTATCATTGGCATAAAATATTCATAGTCACTTATGAATATTACTCTGAAGTATTACTCTGAAGTTTGTTGGGGGAACAAATGAAATAATATGTGGGAAGGTGGGAAGGTATAGAAGCAATCAGTTACAAGGATAAGAGGCTGTCCTGCTACCAGAAAGAAAACAAGGAGTGCTATTCTTCCCTTTAAAGTCAGACTGAGCTGTAAATGTAAGACACCGAGAAACCACAGGGCACATCATTCAAGCAGTAACAAAAATACAGTGCAACTGCTGTGCTGCAGGAGAGTACAGAACATAACTGCACTGTAGCACTGTCCTCCCGTTGTTAATCGATTTGCTCAAGTGGGCACCAGTAACATCTCCGTTGTGAGACTTGTTGTTACTGTTTTTGGCATATCGAATATGCCACGGGGAGCTTGCGAGGCTCTGCCATGTAGGCAGGATACTCTTGGTAGCTTGGCGGGCTCTCCGAGAGGGACGGAGGAAAGGAACCCGGGTTGGCCGCATGCAAGTTAAACGCACCACCTGCTGTGTTATCACTCCAGCCTCAAAAAAGTTAAATACAAAAAAATTTTTCTTTCTCTTTTACAGAACATAACTATTTGTAAACAAATACTTGACACAGGAAATTTGGACAAAAAGCCTGGGATAATGGTATACAATTTATAATAGTAGAATCTTTCTCTACCCCATTATGTACCACCTTAATAGAAAGTAAATATAGATAACCAAATTCAACTATACTTCACATCATCATCCTGGGAGAAGTCTAAAAAAAAAAGTAAGCAGGTCAAAGTTTTAGTCAAAGAGAAACATTCTGCAGACTGAGATTGCCAAGGTGAGGTAGGAAGATATGGGTGGGGAGCAGAGAGAAATGGGAGCATGTCTTGAAAAGGTAGAGGGGAACCAAGAGACTACAGGAGGGATGGAGCACAGTAATACTGTGCCTCTAAAGCATAAACCCACTCAGTCTTGTAAACCGTTATCTCAATAAAAGAAAATTTTTTCTAGATGAGCTTCAAATCCACAGGTGGCATATCAGGATTAGGTTTTGTTTTGTTTTTTTAAAGAAATTGATATGGAATACATTCAAGATTGCCTTGGGAACTGGAAGGCATGCACACAGAACTACTGTCTCACACACTCTGTAAAAAACATTTCTACCAGTAATTCTTTTTATATACTTTATTCTTTGGGGAAACTATCTTAAAATTAAACTTTCACAATGCAAAATGTTATGTAATTGTTAGTAGGAGATGATTTGCTTGTCATTCAGGATAAAAGTGATCTTTATGATGGGATGAGGAAAATTATCTTACTCATCTTTTCCTACCTGCAGTTCTTGACTCACGGCTTAGTATTTATTTAGCACTTTTAAAATACTTTCTGAAACACTTTAGTAATTTTTAAATGCTCAACTTTCCTTTCATAATACATTTAAAAACTAAAGGACAGATGCCATACAGACACAAAATCAGCAGCTTTAATTTATAAATGAGCATAGGTGTTCAAAGTCAAAACATTTAGAGGTCAAGAATTGTGAGTTTTGCCTAAGAAATATATTCCTGTTTTCTAGTTTTTTATTTTAATTTTTAACTTATTACAATTATAAACATATACAAAAGTAAAGGTCCTAAAAGGCCCTCCCGTTGATCGTCGATTT
Organism: Sorex fumeus; assembly: GCF_029834395.1. Classification (NCBI taxonomy): domain Eukaryota; kingdom Metazoa; phylum Chordata; class Mammalia; order Eulipotyphla; family Soricidae; genus Sorex; species Sorex fumeus. The sequence continues at coordinate 34,293,655 of NW_026606155.1, forward strand.
GCTCGAGCGGGCCCAGTAACGTCTCCATTGGAGACTTTGTTGTTACTGTGTCTGGCATATCGAATACTCTCGGTAGCTTGCCGGGCTCTCCGAGAGGGGCGGAGGAATCGAACTCGGGTCGGCCATGTTGGCCGCTTGTAAGGTGAACGCCCTACCCGCTGTGCTATCGCTCCAGCCAGTAGGAAGAATAATAAAGCCACAGTTAGCTATCACCTGGTCCAGCAAATAATTCATATATAATCTCTTCCCTTCTTTTCACTTCTGGATTCTTCTGAAGGAATCTCAAATACCATACCATTTCATCAGTATGTAGTATAAAATTTACTTCTAATATCCAAATAAACACAAGTATTATCTCTATACTTGGGGCGGGGGGCTTGTTTATTTTTAGGTTTGGGCCACATCCAGCTTTGCTCAGGGGTCACTCCTGGCAGCGCTCAGGGGACCATATGGAGTGCCAGGGATGGAACATGGGGTCAGGGCAAAGCAAGCACCTTATTCCCTGTACCTTATCAAACACCTTATCTCTCTGGCCCTCTCTATGCCTTTTTTGTTTTAAATGACCATAACCATACCTAAATAGCATCAACAATTCCTTAAAATCATCATGCATCCCAATCCTGTTTCCATTTCCTTAGTGGTCTCCTGGGAGTTACTGTTTTATAATTTGTGTCAATTGGGATACAACATGGTCCATGTGGTGCAACTATTTAATATGTCTTTCTTTTGTTATTTTGGTGCCCCTCTCTTTTTTTCTTTTCAATTTTTGGTCAACGAAATAATGTCTCATATGATACTATATCTTGAGAATCCTAAAGCCTCTACCAAGAAATTCCTATAAACAATAGCCTTGTACAGTAAAGTCGCAGGATATAAAATCAACGCCCCAAAATCCATGGCCTTCCTATATGCAAATAATGAGAGAGAGGAAAGTGACATAAAAAAATCCCATTCACAATTGTGCCCCAGAAAATCAAATACCTCGGAATCAGCCTAACTAAAGAGGTAAAGGATCTCTACAATAAAAACTACAAAACGCTACTCCATGAAATAAAAGAGGACACGAAGAAATGGAAACACATCCCCTGCTCATGGATAGGAAGAATCAACATCGTCAAAATGGCAATACTTCCAAAAGCATTATACAGATTCAATGCGATCCCTATAAGGGTACCCATGAAATTCTTCAAAGAAATAGATCAAGCACTCCTGAAATTCATATGGAACAACAAACACCCACAAATAGCTAAAGCAATTCTTGGGAAAAAGACGTGGGGAGGCATTACCCTCCCCAACCTCAAACTCTATTACAAAGCGTAATAATTAAAACAGCATGGTACTGGAACAAAACCAGGGCCGCAGACCAATGGAACAGGTTGGAATATCCATACACACAACCCCAAATGTATGAACATCTAATCTTTGATAAGGGAGCAAGAAATGTGAAGTGGAACAAGGAAAGCCTCTTTAACAAATGGTGCTGGCATAACTGGACAACCACATGCAAAAAAATGGGCTTAGACCTCGACCTAACACAACGCACAAAAGTCAGATCAAAATGGATTAAAGATCTCAACATCAGGCCAAAATCCATAAGATACATTGAAGACAAGGTCGGCAAAACCCTCCAGGATATTGAGGCCAATGGTATCTTCAAAGACGATACTCCACTGACCAACCAAGTGGAAACAGAGATAAAAAAAATGGGACTATCTTAAATTAAGAAGCTTCTGCACCTCAAAAGATATAATAACCAGAATACAAAGACAATCTACAGAACGGGAAAGGATATTTACCCAATACCCATCTGATAAAGGGTTGATATCAAGGACATACAAAGCACTGGTTGAACTCTACACAAAGAAAACATCTAACCCCATCAAAAAATGGGTTGATGAAATGAACAGAAACTTTCCCAAAGAAGAAATCCGAATGGCTAAAAGACACATGAGAAAATGCTCTATATCACTAATCATCAGGGAGATGCAGATCAAAACCACAATGAGATATCATCTCACACCATAGACACTGGCCCACATCCAATAGAACAAAAGCAACCAGTGTTGGTGTGGATGTGGTGAGAAAGGGACTTTCCTTCACTGCTGGTGGGAATGCCGACTGGTGCAGCCCTTTTGGAAAACAGTATGAATGATTCTCAAAAAATTAGAAATTGAGCTCCCATTTGACCCAGCAATACCACTACTGGGAATATATCCCGGCGAGGGAAAAAAATGTACAGGCAAAATGACATCTACACTTCTATGTTCATTGCTGCACTATTCATAATAGCCAAAATCTGGAAAAAACCTGAGTGCCTGAGAACAGATGACTAGTTAAAGAAACTTTGGTACATCTACACAATGGAGTACTATGCAGCTGTTAGAAAAGATGAAGTCATTAAATTTACATACAAGTGGTACTACATGGAAAGTATCATGCTAAGTGAAATGAGTCAGAAAGAGAGGGACAGACATAGAAAGATTGCATTCATCTGGGGAATATAAAGTAACAAATTGGGAGACTAATACTCAAGAATTAGCTGAGATAAGTACCAGGAGGTTCACCCCATGGCTTAGAGGCCAGCTGCACATGCTGAAGAAGGCAGCTCAGATAGAGAAGGGAGCACCAAGTAAAGGGTGTTGGGAGGACCCTTCCAGGATGAGAGATGCATACTGAAAATAGATTATGGACCGAACATGATAGTCATTCAATGCCTCTTTTGCAAACCACAGCACCCAAAAGGAGAGAGAGAGCAAAAGGGAATGCCCTGCCACAGGGGTGGGGTGGGATGGGAGGAATGGGAGGTGGGAGGGATGCTGGGAGCATTGGAGCATTGGAGGTGGGGAATGGGCATTGGTGGAGGGATGGTTACTCAATCATTGTATAACTGAAACCCATGCACAAAAATTTGTAAGATCAACAACATGGAGTTTCAGTAATAAAATTTTTTTTTAAAAAAGAAAGAACGTCTCTTGTCCTATTTTGCTTATTACATCCCAAGATATTATAAAAACCCTTTCCCTGGTCCCCTCTGAATAGGGGTTATGTCTGCAAGACTGGCTAGGCTTGGGCTCTATCTTTGATAAATAAGATGCCTTGGTAAGATGGAGTGGAGGAACCTTCAGTAGGGGTCACATAATGCTAGTTTTCTCCTGTGGACCAATTATTTAGTTTCAGTTAATACTAAGCTCAGATAAACTTCCCTCACACAAAAAACTCTGTTCTCTTTAAATCATAAAATTTTAGACCATACTTCTACATAGTGTAACAATGTAGCAACATAATTTTTTGTTTACTCTCACATGAAAATATTATACTCAATTTGCTTTTCCTCTTTAAACTGTATCAGAAACCTGATTTGATACATTTTTATCACATATATTTCAACCTTTGAATTTTTTTGCCACTCTGCTTATCCAGGTGAAAACTCATCCAACTAGTGACAATCAACGATGGAATCACAATAGCTGCATCCAGATATTGTATTAAAAGTCCAGGTCTGTTTCACGACCATAAATTTAAGCTTGATTAGGCTGCTGATCTGGCTATTCTCATATAGCCAGAATGAAATACAAATTGACTTAGACAGCTTTTACAAAATAACAAATCACTTTAAGCAGTGATTTGTTAGCAGCTGTCTTAGGGGAATTCTGTATCTGATCACAGTGACACCACCTTTCTCAAGATGAACAATAGTGAAGGTTTTCTGATCTAATTGATAACATTATGGTTGGCCCTGTGAGAGATTTCCACAGAGCTTTTCTTGTTCTATCTTAATTCAATAAGTCCTTACTGTAGGGTTTTTTTTAGCAGATTCATCTGTTCTTACCCAAGCATTTAACATAAACCTGCACGCAGCAGACTGTATCATTAAACTTTGAAGATACTGCTGTTAATGTCAATTCAAACATTATTTTTTCAACACCTTTTATGTTCTGTTCTTTCTTTTAACTTCATTATTAAGCATCTTGATGCCAATTTGGAACATGTTTTACCATCTGGCAAAACAGTCCCTGGCATCCAGTAAGCAATTAAATATTATTGAGCGAACAATGAATACGGGTGTTCATTAAATAAACCTTCTAACATAGTTTGGGTTAGTTTGACAAATTACAATCTATACTCCAGAGTCCTTCACTGCTGGTGTTCCATGAGGTTCTGCAGTTGATAAGTCTTAACTTTTTCAGTTTGGAGCTTTTGTTTTGGACGGTCCAAACCTAGTTGTGCTCAGAGACTGGGTGTCACTCATGGTCATGCTTATGGGACCATGCAGTGTCAGTTACATCTTCTCATTGGACGCCTTCACCCATGTGCTTATTTCTGATTGACACCTAAAAACTGTATCTCAGGTCTAGATCTCTTGACAAACTCAAAGCTCTTATTTCTAATTCCTCATAGACATCTGCACGAGATTCCCATAAAAACCTCAAACTACACTTGTTCAAAGTAGAATCTATCACCTTCCATCCCTAAGTTCCTACTCTAATGAATGACACCACAACACCATGAAACTAGTTCGCCTTCACTCCCAACATTGAATCGCAAATTCTTCCTGGCTTCACTACCTCAATTACTATAGATCTCTCATGGTTGTCCCTTCCTGTCCATACATACATATGCTAACTAATTCCAACCTAAAGCAGGCTCTGATTCTTCCTCCCTCCTCTCTCTCTCTCTCTCTCTCTCTCGCTCTCTCTCTCTCTCTCTCCCCCCCCCCCCCCGAACACACACACACACACACACACACACACACACACACGGGGCAACTGTAATGGTCTTTTCATACTCATGTCTCCCTTTATACTCTAATACCTCCCTATTTCCATGCCCTGAAAACTACCCAGACTAGATTAGATATTGTTTCTCTCTCTTTAAAACCCTTTACTGGAGCCCTATCACTTCTACCAACCTAGAAGTGATACAACCATGCACTTCATCATTGATTCTAAGACCTTTTGGAGAGTGAAAGGTGGCACTGTTACTAGGTAGACAGGCACAGAGGATAGCCAGTCAGTCCTAGGAAAATGTTAACATAAGCCCCCCCCCACCCCCACCAAGTCTCTGGTCACATCTTCGACTACACATTCTAACCTTGGGTACCATCCTACTGCTCTTACATTTACTGTCACTGTTCTCTCATCTTCCTGGCACATTTTTAGTTAACATTCAAATTCACTTTAAAATCACCTTCCCACCCCCCCACCCCCTCTGCCTCTGTGACAGGCAGATTCCCTTTTTACTCGCTCTCTCCTTTAGGGTGCTGTGGTCTGCAATGATGGCGAAGGGATACTGGGAACATGGGTGATGGAGAATGGGAACTGGTGGAGGGATGGGTACTCGATCATTGTATGACTGAAATGTGAGCACGAAAGTTTGTAAGTTTATAAACTGTATCTCATGATGATTCATTAAAAAATGAAATTTTTTTAAAAAAGAAATAAATGCTTGGGAGGAGGTTATGTTGTTATCCTTACTGGTACATGGATAATAATGGGTAAAAATTGAACACTGTTTTCCAAAAACTTTTACCTTACCTGTTTTTAGAGGTAAATAAATTTTAAAAGTTAATATTGTGGATAATTCTGTGCTAATTCATTTTAAAATTTACATAAGATAGGTAAATCCATCAAATGTTAAATTTAGTAAGAGATTAGAATTGAGAAAATTTTAAAGGAAAAAAACCTGAATAAGTCTACAGAAATATAAAAGTATCTTTTGTCCTAAAACAGAGAATATTGGCTTTATAGAGGAAAATATTATATATATATAGATACTGCTTAAGTGTATGCATTAACATGTAAAAGGTTGTATTAAAAAATCACTATGGATGTAAAAAAAAATCCCACCTGATCAGACATGGACCATGCAATTTAAATGAAGCAATAATTTTTTTTTTAATTCAAGTTCTTATATTTTTTTCTTTTTTTTTTTTCCTTTTTTTTCTTTTTTATTAGTGAAACGACATGAGGTACAGTTGTAGATTTACAAATTTTTGTGCTTGGATCTCGGTCATACCACGATCAAATACCCATCCCTCCACCAGTGCCCATTTTCCACCACCAGGATAATATCCCTCCCCCCCCATCCTCCCATCCCCCCATCCCCCCCTGCCACTGTGGCAGGGCATTCCCCCCTGTTCTCTCTCTCCTCCTGGGCGCTGTGATCAGCCAAAGAGGCATTGAGTGGTGAACATGTTCAGTCCAGTCTACTTTCAACCTGCATCTCCCCTCCTGGGAGGATCCGCCAAACACCCTCCACTTGGTGTTCCCCTTCTATCTGAATTGTCCTTTCCCCTAGAATACCCAGCTGGCCTCTAAGTTATGGAGTAATTCTCCTGGTGTTGCTCTCGGCTATTCTTGGGTATTAATCTCATATTTTATTATTTTATATCCCCCAGATGAATGCTATCTTTCTATGTCTATCCCTCTCTTTCTGACTCATTTCGCTTAACATGATACTTTCCATATTGTACCACTTGTATGTAAAGTTCATGACTTCATCTTTTCTAAGAGCCACATAGTACTCCATTGTGTAGATGTACCAAAGTTTCTTTAACCAGTCATCTGTTCTTGGGCACTCAGGTCTCTTCCAGTTTCTGGCTACTGTAAAGAGTGCTGCAATGAACAAACAAGTGCAGATGTCACTTCGGCTACACGTTTTTGCCTCTCTGGGATATATTCCCAGGAGTGGTATCGCTGGGTCAAATGGGAGCTCAATTTCTAATTTTTTGAGGAACGTCCATACTGTTTTCCAGAAGGGCTGAACCAGTGGACATTCCCACCAACAGTGAAGGAGTGTCCCTTTCTCGCCACATCCGCGCCAGCAACGGTTGCTTTTGTTCTTTTGAATGTGGGCCAGTCTCTGAGGTGTGAGATGGTATCTCATTGTGGTTTTGATCTGCATCTCCCTGATGATTAATGATGTAGAGCATTTTCTCATGTGCTTTTTTGCCATTTGGATTTCTTCTTTGAGAAAGTTTCTGTTCATTTCATTGCCCCATTTTTTGATGGGGTTGGATGTTTTCTTCTTGTGGAGTTCAACCAGTATTTTGTATATCCTTGATATCAATCCCTTGTCAGATGTGTATTCGGCGAATATTCTTTCCCATTCTGTAGGCTGTCTTTGTAGTTTGGTCACTGTTTCTTTGGAGGTACAGAAGATGAAGCAATAATTTGTTATTGAAAAAATAAATAAAATCACCTCCCTTGTGGAACTTTCTCTAAGACCCTCTGGCTAAAGGTGTGTGACTATGATTACATATGCCTGAGGGCCAAATGCATGCCTTGGATTTATTTCTACAGATGGCCCTGGAGTTCAGAATGTGCGCACGTGTACACGCGTGCACGCACACACACACACACACACACACACACACTGTATCTGCCCTTCCTCCACTGAGCTCTTTGACAAAAGTTTCTTCATATTGTTCATCTTTATACCCTGCATCTATGATGAGACCACAGGCCTACAGGTATTTCTCGTCATGTCTCAGCCATATGTTATACTTACTAAAATCTTCTGCCTTAGCTGCTATTTGAGTATAACTAGTGAAGGATAAGAAGATAAAATAGGGTTAAATAAGGAGCCCGTAGCTCCAAATATCAGTGTCGACTGAAGAAAGTTGTTTTTGAAGGTTTGGGATTGTAGGATCTAAACTGATACAAGAACTCCTACAGGAAGCAATGAAAAGAAATACATGGAGATAAAGACAACAGCATACTTATAAGTATCCACTTAATTTGTGTGGCTTAATAGTAAAAGATAAAGTCAGTATTGAAATAAAGCAACCTTTTGAGTATACAGAGGATCCCAGAGTGAGGAAGAATGATGGGAATCTTGCTGAGAACAGAAATACAGAAATGGGAATCCCTCTAACATACTTTCATGTAACACTCCATACTTCCATATCATAAGAATTTCAGAACATTATAAGACAATTTATTTATCTCAAGTCAACCGATTTTCTTTGAAGTGTAATTTTTCATAATACTATATGTTTTAGGAGTGAACCTTCACATCCCTTTAAATGTGTTTTTCATACCATTCCCATTGTTAGGGTGCCAATAATACTCTACCACAGTGCAATGAACCCCCTCCAGCCGTTTATTTCCTTCTTTGCCCCCACTCCCAGTTCTGTGATCAGAATCCAAGATCAACATTTCTTGAGTTTTGATAATCTTAATAGGATTCCAAGCCCCTTTCATAGTCCAAGACACACCTAAAAAGACCTGGCCTCATACTGCTTCTTTATGTAAACCTTTCCAATACCCAAGATGTGAATTCAAAGTCTAAATATTATGCCAACCAATCTGCGTTTATTGCTTGGGATAACCAAGAATGGCTGGCATGAGAGAAACCCAGCCCAGGACATGCTCACAGCTCCAGGTGCAGGTGACTACCAGAAGCCACAGCATAATGGGTTTGTGCCAAGGCTCCATTCCCTTGCCAAGTAACATCCTCTGCATCTGACAAGGGAGCTGCACTCTAAATTAGTGGATACCCACAGGTGAGCTCAAGCTGAGCCCAACATAGAGGTCAAATTGACATTGCAATGTTCCCATAGAGAGAGAACATATCTGAGGTTTCAAAAAGTATCCCACACATAAATGCCCTAGTTCCCAAAATTTCAATACTCAAAATTTCTGCTTTATATCTTTTTGTCCTGCTTTGTTTCTCATGGATAAAATAAAACCTCTTTTATCATCTTTTAAAATGAGCAAATATACCTAAGTGAGACCGAAAGTATTCCGCCAATACAGCAGAGCCTGGCAAGCTCCCCATGGCGTATTTGATATGCCAAAAAAAAAAAAAAAGTAACAACAAATCTCACAATGGAGATGTTACTGGTGCTCGCTCAAGCAAATCGATGAACAATGGGAGGACAGTGCTACAGTGCTACCTAAGAGAGGTATAGTATTAAGACCACCATCACTTTACCATAGCTTCCTTTCCTTTACAAGTGGTTATTCCTGGAGAGAGGGATTCACCAGGCATTTTACAAGGGTAAGGGACATTAAGGCAGAAAGGAATAACTGCAAAGGAAGGTAGAATTACCCAAGGTGAATTCCACCTGCCTCTCAATTTTATCTCAGGTCAGTTTCCAAAAGGAAACTAGTTATAATGATTTAATAAGATATCATCCCAATACAATCTAACACCCTTTTTTCCCTTATCATCAAAAAAAATATTATGAGAACATCCACAGTAATCAGATGCCAGAAATCTGGTATCTCTAGCATACAATTAAGGACTATAGAACCTTAATAAAATTTAGCCTTAGCAAGCTGGCATAACTCGAAAATAAGCAAGTCATGTAATGACTATGGCACAATCTAACACACATGTGTAGCTTTACTCTGGCTTATTGCAGAAGTATCAGAGACTATAAAAACCAGCTCCCGGAACTGCACGGCCGCATTTGCGGTCGCGCGGCATCTTATTATAACATCTTATCATCTCATTCCTACTTTGGACAAACTGGCAGGTTATCGAATGTAGCCTGCCCACATGGCAGAGTCTGGCAAACTCCCCATGGCGTGCCCAATATGCCAAATACCAGTAACAATGATGGGTCTCAATCTCCTAAAGAGCCTTGAATATAATCTCAGGGCTAGGATGAAGGAGACGTTACTGGGGCCTGCTCGAGGCAATCGACGAATAACAGGATGATTTGTGATTTGTGATTTGTGATTGCAGAAGAATACTTCAGCACATTCAGAGTCTTACCAAGTCCTCATGTGGCCTCTCTTCTCATTGCCTGTCTATACCATGTTTCATTACTGAGAGATTTCATTGTTCCATTGTTCTATCCACAATGATCTATAATACAAAGTTACACTTTATTCAGCTGGGTTATGAGTAGTCTCATTTTCCCCACAATCCTGTACTGTACAAGATACAAAGCAGGACAAAAAGATATTAAGCAGAACAAAAAGAACTATGAATAGGCAGAAGAACTCCAAAATATAATCTGGACAGTTTTTGATGGTCACGTATCCCAGGTTTCTGCCAGTTTAAACACTAGAGAAAGAGACAGATCTTAAGAATTAATACAGTTGGAAAACTGTTAACATTGGAACAATTTACCCATATGGATAAGAAGAATTCAGAGATGGGGCCAGAGACATAGTATGGAAGACAGAGCATTTGTCCTGCATGTGGCCAACGTGGATTCGATCCTCAGCACCTCATAAGATTCCAGACCCTCTCACACAAAAAGGGTTGTGAGGAGAGAAACCTTTCTTGAAAAGGGGTCACTTATTTGCAAACTGTGCATGGGCACTAATGGATAGAGCATTAAGCTGTAGCTTAAAGATACTCACATGGGGGAGGAAGCAGATAATACAGTGGGCCAGAAGCTTGTCTTGTACACAGCTGATTCAGGTTGGATCGCTGACACCCCATATGCTTTGGTCCCCCAATCCTCCCCAGGAGTGATCCCTAAGCACAGACAGGAGTAAGTTCTGAGAACTATCAGATGTAACCTCCCAAATCCAAAAACAAACAAAAGATACTCACATAGGTTTTAGTAATGCATGGTGCAAAACTTATAATGAATTACCCTCCCACCAAATATTATTAAAATCTCTAGAAAATATATTTGAAAACAGTTAAATAGCTGGAAGGCAACCTCAATAGGGCTCAAGATAGAGAGAATTTGACACTTGAAAGAAAGCAATGTGTCAGGTGAAATCCATATTTATAAGACTTTACCCAAGATGATTCCTAAGACTGCACAGAACCTGGTAATTAGAACTTAAACAGAAAGCTATAGTTTCAGTGAATTGAGGAGTGAAATTATAAGATGTAGGTCTACCAGGTGCCTGGAAATTAAACAGAGAAATTCTGGCGAAGCACAAAGAAATCCAGTAAAAGCCACAAAGAGAAGAATCCCTAAACATTTAAAAGCCAAAGTCTAGGCCAGGGGCATCAAACACAAATTTTAAGATTCTAGCCTTACATGTGGCTGACTCCCAGTTTGATGCCCAGAACTTGTATAGGGCCTTCCAAGCACTATCAGGATTGATCCCATAGCACAAAGACAGGAATAAGCCCTGAACACTACTGGGCACGGCCCGGCCCAAACCACCTCCCTCCCCTGCAAAAGATAAAAACTTCAAACCTATAATCCTAAACTGTGCATAGTAAAGACAAACTCAAAGAGGTTCCAGGAAAACAGTCAGATCTAGACTACTGAACGATTACAACCTTTTCCCATGGTAGGAAAAATCCCGAAGAGCTTGAGTCCCACAAAATTAAAGGGACTTTAAATATCCTGTGCTTTCCATTGATACCCCAGATTGTCTAGGACTTACAAGTAAAAGCTATGTTCTAGACCTACTATATTTGCCAGAAGATCAAGGAGTATAGGGAGTAAAGTATTCACAATTTTAAGGGTGCAAATTTCTAGAAAATATATATACGTGTATATATATGTATAAAAGGCTAATCAAATGACCATCTAAATAGGTAAAGAAAATGCATTTGCCAAAATTCAATAGTCATTCTTAACTTAAAAAAAGAGAGGACTGGAAAGGAACTTCTTCAGTTATGATAGATGATATGTACAAAAAACATAGAGCTAACACATATGATGGGAAAGACTAAATTCCTTTTTCCTGAGATTGGTGATAAGGGGCTAGGTCAATGGTAAAGTGTATGCAGGAAACATGGGTTCAATTTCTGTATAATACATATACATACACATATATACACTGGTATGAGGCAAGAAAGTCTTTCCTACAAGCCCTATGACCCCTAGGCATGAAAAGGAAATAGTAGTCAAATATTAGAAAGAAGAAAAAAAATGGTCTTTATTCACAGGCAATCTAATTACTTACATAGAAAATTCTATGTTATATACAAAAAATTACACGTATAGATGTAATAATGAATTTGTTAAGGTAACAAGACACAAAACCAATATACCAAAAATTGATTTCTATACCTAGCTAACAATTTCAGAATAAAAATGCTAACATCATTACAGCACAAGAAAACATTTAAAATGCTTATGTTTAAAACACAAAACTCAATAAATAAAAACTTAAATATAATGCTTAAGAACATATTCTTAACATGTTCATGAACACTCTATATTTAATATTTCTGATTAAACATTAAAGACCATGAGCAAATGGCATATTTATGGATTTCAGGATGCATATAATTGCTAAAATATTATTTTCTAAAACTGATCTATAGATTTGACATAATTTCAATTCAAAATTCAGCAGGTTTTTTTTTGTTCAGCAGTCATTTTTTGATAAAATAACTCGAGTTGATATCATTAATACTGTCAAAATGCTAATGTTGCCCAAAGCACTATCCAGATTCAATGCAGTCTCCAAAAAACTATTCAAGACATTTTTTAAAGAAATATGTCAGGAATTGGAGAGATGGTACAGTGTGTAAGGAACTTGCCTTACAAAGAGTCAACCTGGGTTCAATTTCCAGCATCCCATATGGCCCCTTGAGCACTACCAGGAGTATTTCCTGAGTACAAAGAAGGAGTAACGGCCCCAAAACTAACAAAAACCAAACAAGACATAGATCAAATGCTGTTCAAATTTATATGGAATAATTAATAATCCACAAATAGCCAAAAAATTAACATCAAAATTAAAAATGATGAGAATTGCTAACATGTAATTCCAAAACAAACAAAAGGGACAGAGTTGGAGGGCTCAAACTGCTTAACCTTAAGACTTACCATAAAGCAACAGAAATGAAGATGGTACAGTCTGACATAAATACAAATAGGTAAACAGAACACAAGAAACAATTCAAAAATAGACCCAAATATGGAACTGACTTTCATAAATGTTCCCTGGTGATCGAATTTGGGAAACAGGCCTTTAAACAAATGATGTCAGAAACAAAACAGATACAATAAAAAGTTTAAAAAATTCAACCAGGCATTAGAGATAATACAGGGGTTAAGGCACTTGTCCTGTATGTAGTTGAAATTGCTTCAATCCCCATCACTGTGTATGGTCTAATGAGTACACCAGGAGTGATCCCTGAGCACAAACAAAAGAGGAGGAGAGGGGAGGGGAGGGGAGGGGAGGGGAGGGGAGGGGAGGGGAGGGGAGGGGAGGGGAAGGGAAGAATTTTCAACATCTCCATGGGAATGTGGGTCAGTGGTAAGGTATGGGCTTTGTCCTGTATGTAGTTGAAATTGCTTCAATCCCCATCACTGTGTATGGTCTAATGAGTACACCAGGAGTGATCCCTGAGCACAAACAAAAGAAGAGGAGAGGGGAGGGGAGGGGAGGGGAGGGGAGGGGAGGGGAGGGGAGGGAAGGGGAAGGGAAGAATTTTCAACATCTCCATGGGAATGTGGGTCAGTGGTAAGGTATGGGCTTTGCACACACAAGACCTGTGTTCTCTAGCACCAGAAACAAAAATTATCTAAACTGACACCCACATTCCAATGCTACTACCATGTACTGGCCCTGCTCCAGAGACTCAATTAAATTTTGAAAGAGATCAAGTAGTCACAAAAATTTCTCGAACACATGGGTCCCTGGCTGAGGCCTCTGGGGTGATCTCAGGAGGTGGGTGGGCCAAGTTCCCTTTTTGTTACAAGTCCAGAAAGCCACATTCACACACCAACAACTATCACCATGCCTCCAGCTGAACTCTACCGCCTCGTGACTGAGTGCCACAGAGATGCCAAACTCTGGAAAATTTCAGGTACACCAAAGGGGTTTTTGGCTGAAAATTTCAGATCTTCTTGGAGTGGGGGTAAGCAACCCCCCATCTCCCACCAGCCCATAGGTCTCGAAGTCTCAAAAGCTACATCCATATTCCACCACCATTACCACCATGTAAGCTCAATGCTCAGTATATATTCTGGAGTTTCTGGATAACTACTGTAGCACTGTAGCACTGTCCTTCTGTTGTTCATCGGTTTGCTTAAGTGGGCACCAGTAACGTCTCCATTGTGAGACTTGTTACTGTTTTTTGGCATATGGAATACGTCACAGGGTGCTTGCCAGGCTTTGCCTCAAAGGCAGTATACTCTCGGTAGCTTGCAGAACTCTCAGAGAGGAGCAGAGGAATCAAATCCAGGTCGGCCCTGTGAAAGGCAAACGCCCTACCCACTGTGCTATCACTCCAGCATGGATAACTACAACCTCTACAATAAGAATTTCCAGTAGGAGCACACCAGATTAGATAGGAATGTAATGTACAAGTCAACTAAGCTCAACTAACAAAAACATTAACACAGAAGGCTCAACTAGCAACAACTTAGTGAACCCTCAGACAGGTCTTAATGTCCCCATTGTGAGATATAACAATTTTCACAAATTTTCTTTTACTGCAGCATTTTTTGATAAACTCATTAACTATTTAATGGCAACAAGCAATATAAAATCAATTACTTTGGGCCTGATACAGTAATAGGCCTGACAAGTGGTTTGTTGGAGAAATGGGGACAATAGTGGAAGGAAGGTTCATTGGTGGTAGGATTATAATATTGAATGCCTGTAACAAATGCATCATAAACAACTTTTGTAAACCAGGGTATTAAATAAAGTGGAAAAAATTAAAGTTCTAGAATTTAAAAAAATTATTACAGGAGATAGTATAGCAGGTAAAACATGTGCCTTGCACACAGGAAACCCAGTTTCAATCCCAGCAATGAGAGAGAGAGAGAGAGAGAGAGAGAGAGAGAGAGAGAGAGAGAGAGAGAGATCTATGACTCCATTATGATAAACAATTTCTTAGATAAGATGCAAAATGCATAAGCAGTAAGATTATTTGATAATAAAAATTTCAAGTCAAAGGCACCACGGAAAAAAACAAAAGGTGAGCACAAACCAGGAAACCATATTTAGAATATATATTACTCACAAAGTAATCCATCCAGAAAACAAACTAAAACTCCTATAAATCAATGTAAGCTACTCCCCTGAAACAGCAAATACATGAAGAATTGTTCAACATTAGGAAATTGCATAAGATATAATTTTACTTCCACACAAATGTCTAAAAATAAAATAAATGACCATACCAAGTGTCAGTGAGGGTTATGAAATAACTGAACTATAAAATTAAAAACTGAATTATAAAATTAAACACTGCAATTTCACAGCTGGGGAAAAAACTTGAGAAAACAGTATATATTTATAAAAAGCTGATGTCCAAACAAAAATATTCACAAAAGCATTATTCAAAATAGCCAAAATAAGAGAAACTCCAAATGGCCATCAAGAAGAAAATGAAAATGTGTGATATTCATATAATGAATTACTCAACAATAATCACAATGTCATAAAAGAAACTCACAAATCCATTTCAATATGCTGAGTGAAACAAATTAGCCACATAAGATGCATTATAGAACTTGAGATACAGTAGAGTGACTAAGGCGCTTGCTTTAAATGCAGCTGACCTGGATTCAATCCCCAGCATCCTATGTGGTCCCCAGAGCACTTTTAAGGTTAATTCCCGAGTGTAGAGCCAAGAAAAACCTTGAACATTACTGGGTGAGACCCACAAATAAGTAAACAACAAAAATGTACCATATAACTCCATTATATGAGACTCCAGAATACAGAAATCTACTCAATGTTGAAAAATATATTATATTTATTGCCTCTGTCTGGGAAAGGTTTCAGGAAGCGTTCAAAATGATGGAAATGTTTTATATCTCAGATTGGGCTGCCAATTAAACAGCTGAAGGTATGCCACAATCAAAATCTTATTCTCGAATCTCTAGATTCTCCAATTGTCTTCAGGGATATTTAATTAATTGTCTTTAATGGGGGGGCTCAAACCTAGAAGTTGGCAGGAGAAGGGTGCAGACGCTACTCTGACACTGTGCTCAGGCTCAGCAGTGCAATGATCGGGGGTCATTGGGGTCATACCCAGCAGTGATAAGGAGAGGACATGTGGTGCCAGAGATAGACTCAGACACTCAAACATGCTAGGCATGTACTGTCACACTTCAGCCATCACCCCAGCCCCCAAATCCAAAATCATTCATTTCACTGTACAGAAATTTTCCTTTCTCTTTTTAAATCATCAGGAATGGCAAACAGGGTAGTAACAAGGGAAGAGAAATTAAGAATATCCTAAATGCAAATGAGATAAAGATTATAAAGAAAGATAGCATGATCCTTCATCTGTTCAAAACATGTTCAGGGGGCAAATTACAAAGCTGGCTTAAACCCAAAATTCAAAGGCATAATTTTAAGAGCTTGTCAAATTTAGCAAATGGATTAAATCTGGAAATTCAAAGCAATAAATGCTTTTATTCATATTAGTCAGCCTAATTTAAAAAGTGAATTTGCGAAGCGGGGATGCTGGAGATATAGTATAGGGGTGATGGCACTTGCCTTGCATATAGCCAACCCACGTTCAATCCTGGCACCACATATGTTCCTCTGTGTACCACCAAGATTGACCCCTGAGGACAGAGCCAGGAGTAAGCCCTGAGCACAACTTGGTGTAGCCCAAACACCCACCCCAACAGGGAATGTTTATTAAAAAATACTATTTTTATCACTTCCATGACAAAAATTCCTAGTATGAACTTTGAGAATGAGTAGTAAGCCAGAAATCACCCCAAATTCATTCTTACCTTCAGTGAAACTCCCTGTCAGGGTGATTACCACATATACTTTTCCCTCTGGCTCCAGATCCACCTAGAAAGATTTAAAAATATATATGTTATATTCTGTGGTGTATTCAATATGCCAAAAAACAGTAACAATAATGAGCCTCATTCCCCTGACCCTGGAAGAGCCTCCAATACGGCAGCATTGGGAAGGACGAGTAAGGAGAGGCTTCTAAAATCTCAGGGCTGGGACAAATGGAGACATTACCGGCGCCCGCTTGAGCAAATCAATGAACGGGATGACAGTGATACAGTGATACAGTGATGTTATATTCTAATTTTTAAGTATATTTGGTGGTCCTCAAATACTTCCTTGCAGAGTTCTTAATGAGAAAATCACACACATAAGTCAGATCTAAGTTGTACTAACAGTAGAGGTACTAGAATCCACTTGAAAGTGCAAGAAATGGTAAAGGCTAAACGTACTTAAAAAAAAAACAGTTCTTTGTTTCCCTTCTCTGGAATTTAATTTCTTCCATTTCAGTTCTCTGAAGTATCTATGGAGCGATAGCACAGCGGTAGGGCGTTTGCCTTGCACGCAGCCAACATGGCCGACCCGAGTTCAATTCCTCCGCCCCTCTCGGAGAGCCCGGCAAGCTACTGAGAGTATTTGATATGCCAAACACAGTAACAACAAAGTCTTCAATGGAGACGTTACTGGGCCCACTCAAGCAAATCGATGAACAATGGGAGGACAGTGACAATGACAGTGAAGTATCTATCAAGCAGCACCCATAAGCTTGGTCATGGCTTGAGACATTCCTGTCTCATGCACACCATGTTAGGAGCCCCATTCCATTAAGCCACACAGTAAGTGCAGGAACCAGAGAAGTACTGACAACACCCAAGGTAATAAGTAAACAGAGTACAAACAACTGTGAGTCTTTTGTTCTGGCAAAGAAAATATATGAAGCATGGAGAATTATCTCTGTCCCTAACATTTTCCACAAAAAGTAATTCATCTATAGGCCTTAGCACGGGAGCAGTTTGGGATTTTTACACTGGTTACTCCTGTGTTTGGGGGTATTGAGAACTCTTAAAGGTCTTACCACAAGCTTAGATACCAAGACATACATTCTGAGGATGAGACAGTTTGTTACAAATCCCAGAGAAGCAGTTTTTTTTCATGTGCGCACTGACCCGGAAACCCAGGTTGGCAGGCACTGGCCTCCTTATTGCTGCTGTGAAGCCAGGAGCACTTTAAAACCTAGACAGGGAAATGTTTTGTTGTTGTTGTTGTTGTTGTTTTGGGTTGTTTGGGTGGGGGGAGTGGTTGGTGTTTTTTGTTTGGTTGGTTGGTTGGTTTGGTTCGACTTTTGGACCACACCCAGTGATGCTCAGGTCTTACTTCCAGCTACTCAGGAATTACTCCTGGTGGTGCACAGGGACCATTTGGGATGCTGGGAATTGAACCTGGGTAGGCTACATGCAAGGCAAGCACCCTAACTACTGAACTATGTCCTGCCCCAAACTGAAAGTTCTTTTGAATCCAGATTTATAAATTTATAATTGTCCTTTAATAAAACATTATCAGGTTGAGTCCACAGCTGCAGTTGTACCTTTGACCCTGCATCTAAAAGGATATATCAAGAGAAACAGTATGGTTCTCTATGGTAGAGCATTAGCTAAGCTATTAAGCACAGGGTGCAGCAGAAAGAGCTCGAACTACAGCAGGAAGGACATCAATTCCAGTCTGGCTGCCACAGCAGGTGCTGAACTCTGGGCAAGTTCTGGACCCACTTGAGTTTTATCCCCAAGAGTCTGAGAGTCCCAAATGTCAGCTTTATTCAGTATTTCTCACACAGCTTCAGGAGGATAATCTCAAAGAGCCTTTATAGTACTGACTAATATTGTACCTACAGGTGACAAAGATCGATAAAATATATTGAGTTTTTTCTCTTGGGGTAGGGATTGTCAGGAACTGAACCCAGGTCCTCACACATGTTAGGCATTATCACTGAGCCACATCCCAAGCTCCAAAAATGCATGAACTTTACCCTAGTTCACATCCACATATTTTTATCCCCCACACCTGGTCATATTCTTTTTTCAAAATAAAAGTTGCCTGTTTGACACTGACTCAAAAACTTTATCTGTATAACAATATATTCTTTATACACCCATTCCTTGTCTGCAGAAAAGCTGTGATCAATGGTGGTTTCCACACTGCAAAGCACACCAGTGTTCAAATCAACTACTTGCCTCATCAGTACTGCTAACTTAACAATACCCTCTCAGCTAGCTTTACACCACTTAGGAGCCTTTGGAGAGCAGTTCTGAAAATAGAGCTCTCGGGAGGGATGACTAAACAGGATGTCAGTCTCTTAATTGTCTATACTCTCTGCCTTGACTTGTTTCAAGTCGAAAATGTTATTTTTAAAAACCACTCCTTCATCTTCAATATAAACGCCTGGCAGAGAACACACATTCGCCCCCACAACATAAACTGCTATTGGCACAGAAGGAGCTGCTCCCAGCCTCAGGACAGAAAGCCACTTGTTTCCACCATCCTGCAGTGCCCTGGACAACCATTCCTGACCTACCATTAGGATTGATTCCACTGATTTCACCATTTGGAACCAAACAACAGGTTTCCCTCTCACTTTTGTCCATGCCCCCACTGTGGTGGAAAATCCAGACTCTAATTTCACCATCAAGCCTCACCCATCTGGGGCTGGCCGGCTAAATCCTCCGACCTTAGGAAGACACTTTACAAGCTGCAAATTGAGATTCTTTCATGTGACATTTGAGGGGTTGCACACAAGAAAGATTTTTAAGCAGAACAAAATGCAACAGAAGATATGTACATGAGGAGAAAGGAAAAGTACTATGTCCTAAAAAACTTCTGTTTGCAGTTGGTATGCATGTGTCAATGTAAAAACCCTTTTCCTACCATGTCACAGAAAAATGTGTCTTAAAAACATGCCCTTCCAGGTTATTTGTTTTATTGATGTGGTCAATAAATAGATAGGCTGTCATCATCTATTCATATTGATTGCTTAGCCCCAGGGGCAGCCAACTCACTGCTTCCACCATTGGCCTGTTTCATTCCTATATTCCATGGGAAGTACTTTCTCTAAGAGCAGAAGAATAGCAACCAATAGATTATGCTCACTAACCTAGTTCTGCCTCCTTAGATAATAGTGAGAATTTTCTCTTTAGTTATAACACCCATTCTAACCTCTAGAAATTGCCTTTCAGCTTTCTTTGAGAACTTTCTTTTCCTCCCAGATGGCTCAAAGAATTCTGATGGGAGTCTTCCATACTTGCAGAGGGGATAGGTCACTCTAGCCTATCAAAGCCATGAGTTCTCCTGGCCAACACAGTCTGCAATGAAGCAAATATGTGCCTTAGATCTTGTCCTCTGACTAACTTAACAGCAACTTCATAACCCTCAGGAACTAACTCAGTTTCAGGCACAATATCCAAGCAAGAATCCTACATCTACATGAAAGAGAAATCTTACATCTGCTGAACTCCAATCTTCTAATCTGGAAGGAAAAAATTTCAGGAATACCTGGTATCCATCTTGTCATCAGGCTTTGTAGAGAGAATGAAGCCAAGAATTAAAGGGGTGCTGGGATAAAGAGACTAGGTCTTGATCTCATTTAAACTCTGAGATCAAGCCTTGTTTGAGTCCTCAAGACTGTTCAGCTACTTGAGTCCATTTTTTTTGGTCACATCCAGCAATGTTCAGGGGTTACTTCTGGCTCTGCACTCAGGAATTACTCCTCATGGTGCTTGGGGAACCATATGGGGTGGCAGGGATTGAACGCGGGTCGGCCACATGCAAGGCAAATGCTCCATCCACTGTACTATCACTCTGGCCCCCACACATTCCACTTGAGGGTAGTGAGAAGTGGTGTCATACCTGGCTATGTGACAAGCTACTTCTGGCTCTGGGCTTTGGGGACCATGTGGTATCAGAGATCAAACCAGGGTCAGCAGTATGGAAATCAAGCCTCCCTTAACCCTCGTAGTATCTCTCTAACCCCTATTCCTTTTAACCAGTTTAAGTAGGGTTTTCCCATGACCAACTTTCAAAGGACATTCAAACTGGCAGCCAATAAGAATAAGCAAAATACATGAAGACAAATGTCACCTCCTCTCTGTGCCTTCTAACATCCAGATTGTGCCCTGAAGTTCACCTCCCTTGAGCACTGAAACATAAGCAGTTTTCTAAGGTGATGGTAACATTTTTTTTAATTTTTAAGATTTTTTTATTGAATCGCTGTGAGATAGACCCCTACAAAGCTGTTAGTCATACAGTATTTTAACACCCATCTCTCCACCAGTGTACATTCCCCAGGACTAATATCCCCAGTTTCCCTCCCATCACCCTCCACAACCAGGCACCCCTGCCTTTTCACTCTCTCTATCTCCATCTTTTGTGCACTGTGGTTTGCAATACAGATACTGAGAAGTTGTTGTATATATCCCTTTACCTACTTTTAACACTCAGTTTTTTGTCCAGTGTGATCATTTCTAACTATTATTGTCATACTGGGCCCATCTCAGATGGTAACATTTTGAGAGAATTCTAGTTGCTCCACCTTCTTATAAACTGTAATATATCATTTTAATGTTGGCGATCTTCATAGACATGCAATTAATAATTTGTGATTTTACTTTGTATTTTTCTAATGATGAATGTAGTTGAACTTGTTTTTATTTGTATGAATTTTTCATCTGTATAGCATGGTTTAAGAAAAGTGATAAAACAGATTATTTGTATTTTATTTTATTTTGGTTTGGGGCCATACCTAGCAGTGTTCAGGGGTTGCTTCTGGCTCTGCACCAATGAATTGCTTATGGTGGTTCTTGGGAGACCATAGGGGGCTACTGGAGATTAAACCTAGGTCGATCACATGTTAGGCCAATGCCCTACCCACTGTGCTCTCATTTCAACTCTAAAACACTTCTCTTCTCATCAGGCCTGTCTCCTCACCCTCTGGCTCAGCCCCACCTTGTTCACACTGCTGTCTACTTGGAAACCCTCTCTCCCTTCACTTCTCTGCTCATTCAAGACTGCTTAAATAATCCCAAAGTCAGGATCATTGCCAGGTGCTTGGCGCTCCCCAGAGAAGCTCCCTGGGGCTGCAGGTGGGCTAGATAACGGAGCACACCTGCAAAGGTGACGCAGGCACTGAAGAAAAAAGCTTTTGCCAGAAAGATCTTGACCTACATATTGAGATCCTTCAAGTTCAGAATTCCTGGCTCCAATATTATGATGCTTATCTATTCCCAAAACAAGTCGATGAAATGTCATATACTTAGATCTCATCACTTTCATTAAATCATTGAGCTCTGTTCCAGCAGAATCTGATGCTTTTATTACCCTGGGGCCCAGCAGCATCCTAGAACAAAGAAAGAGGCAACAAATACCTGTTGATTTGGTTTGGTCAGTAGAATAGGGGGAAGGGCACTCATTTGACCACCTCAATTCCGTCACCCGTAAAATATGAACAGTGGCATTTACTAGGATACAAAGCTACGTACCTGTGCTTTGTAAAGTACCAAAGCTTGCCAAGATGGCGCCAAGAGATACCAATAGCACATGAACTAGACAGGAAATCTTTCACTATTGCTGAATGTGCCCACCAAGTGAATCTATAGCACTGCCTCTTGCCTCCCCAGCACACACACCACTTTAACAAAAGTTTGATTCTCCTTGGCAACATTTTGCAGACACTGGGCAAGTCCCTTATGGTCCTATCCAATCTCCCTGTCCATGAAATAAAAGGGTTGTCAAAAAACCTTTTTAACTCACATGCCCCACGATTCTAAGCATAATTCATAAAAACCTGTACACAGATCTCAAAGGAAACACTCGTTTAATTAACTGGGAATAATTTACAACCACTTCCCTTCACAAAAGGCATTAGAATTGATCACAGACAGAAATTTGTGCAGGATGTACCGAAAACCAAGTTTGTGGCTGTGCTTTTAAAGAAAAATTATAGCAACTATGTCCTAAGCTCTGTGAGGTGCAGGGTTTGCCTGCCTCACCTATGTTATCTCACCCCCTCATGACCTGCACATTTAGTTTCTCTGCTGCCTTTCTACAGAAAAGAAGAGAGAGGCTCCAGGAGGTGATAGAATTGACTGAGGGCACCCAGAAGTAACAGGCAAACTATAATCCAGGTTCAAAGAAGATTCCCATGCTGGTCCCACATCAGTCTCCCTCCTGGCTGCAGGGACTGCTCTGGCTGCAGGGTACTACCCCTAAGACTCAGCCGAGACCCAAGCCCCCAGAACTTGAGCGTGCTCCTTGCCAAATCCTTTGGTGTTCCCTTTGCCTCCTCCTGCCACGGCCACTGGGAGAGGCAGTGACTTCAATGGTGTCTCTGCACAGCTTCTGGGTGGGCACGAGGCAGGAGCCACTCAGCACAGCAAGTCTTTCCAGGGCTGGAGGAATGAGGCAGGCAGCTCAGGCACTGTTAGTCACTGGCCTGAAGGGCCCGAATCATTGTCATGTGTCCCCTTGCCTGGGAAGGCATTTAAGGGGAAAAGGGGATGAAGGAAGCACAGGCAACTCCCTGCATCTCTGAAGTGAATCCAGCAAGGCTTAAGTATTAAAAGCACATGACAGATCACAGGTTAAAAACTGTATGGAAAACAAATAGATAACTACAAAAACAGCCCAGGGATGTGGCTCAGCAATGAAGACTTGCTTAGCATGCATAAGGATCTGCATTTAATATCCAGAACCAAGGACAGGAAGGGATAAGAAACTAAAGAACTATCAGGGAGAAATGGCAAAACTAAACAGAAACCTGAAACAAATCTGACTGAAGTTTACTAGAAAGGAAAATATGATCATCAGCTATTTGAGCATTTCTTAAACCCAAATCTGCTGTCTACCCTTAGAGATGGGGCACCTGGGCTCGTAGCCGGGTTGTGAGCACTGCCCGGGCATGGCCATCCTGCCACTGGGCCTCTCCTAGAAAAACTTGAAAAATGAGCCTTTAATTTTCATATTTAATATCTGACAATTCCAAGACATTTCTAAACCCTATAGAGCATTTAGAAGATGTATAGAGACTGCCAAACAATCCATCCCTCAAAGACCTAACTAAAACTCACAATATTTCTCCCAGGGGCCCAACAGGCTGACCACATGCTTTACATGCAAGAGCACTCAGCTATACCCCAGCATCATGTACTCTCCTTGAGCACTATGAGAGGCAGCCCACAAGTACCAATCAGGGAGAAGCCCCTGATCATCAGCAGGTGTGGTCCAAAAAGCAAATAACAATGATGATAATAATTCTTCCTAACCCCTGGACTACATGGTGAGAAACGATGGTGATGAAATACACAGTAGGAGACTGGCCAGTGGTCTTAGTTTAGGATAGGGGTGACTGCATAAATAGCAAAGGGGCGGAAGAGGAAGTGAAGGCAGAGAGGAAAACCACGAGGTAAATGAGAAGTGGTCAGAATGTCTCAGGTTGGTCAGGTTTGAAGTGACCAGGTTTGAAAATGACCCTGCACATCACCTGCAAAGGAACTCCAAAGGGAAGATCAGATCTCAAGGAAAGACAGATGGGAACATTATTCATGTCAGACTGAGTATCTACTGGGCTGCCTTTCACTGCTTCTTAAGGTTGAGTGGAGAAAAAGAAACACCTATAAGATCTAAAGTACAACCCAGTATGATCAGGTAAGGAAACTTCAAAAGCATTATTCAGATCAAGAGACAGTCATCCTTAGTCTAGATAAGAAAGTCTCTTGGGAAGGAGGCCTGTGCTGAGCTGGCAGGAAAGTGGGAGTGAAGAACCGGGCAAGTCCCCAACACATCCTGAGTACAGACAAAACTAGTATCAGAACACAAGAGGAGGAAGAGAGAAAGGTGCAGATTTATTATAAAAGGACAGGATGAAGGACACAGGTGCATATCCACATGGAGGACATGCCCACGTGAGACGTGTGGAAGGGGCATAGGTACCATCCTAGAAGCTCTCTGGGACCCTGCACTGTAGGGCTGGTGGGTCATTAATTCCATTGTCAGGAGTCCACCGCAATGGCCTCATGAGACCATATGAACCCTCCTCAGAATGGGAAGTAATGGGTAAACAGGCAATCAGAGCTTCCTTTATACCGGTGATATGGGTGAGTGGTATAGCTAGAAATCCAAAACACAACTCAACAAAACTGAAAACATGAGATCTAAGTTGCAACCACTGAAAATTTGTAATGTGCCTATCAAGTTGGTAGGCAGAGGATGGAGTAGGAATTGGGAGTGGGAAGAGTATATGAGAACTCTGGTGGAGGGAAACCAATACTGGTGGTGGGACTGGTGTTGAATTATTATACTCCTAATAACTCAATTACCAACAACTTTGTAAATGACAGTGTGTTTATTAAATTCTTTAAAGTTATTTTAAAATAAAATAAAAATAATGTAAAAATTAAGACAGCAACGAAAACAACAAAAACCTCTTTTCCCTAGAGAATAGAGATGGATAAAGACAACACTGGAAAAAGATAGAGTTTTAACCTCATTACACGGGCCAAGCCATTTGTGTAAAAAAAAAAATTTGATTCTGTAAACCGATGGAAAATAACTTAAAAGAGGTTTATAGGTTTTTTTGGTTTGGGTTCCCACCCCCCAATCCTAGACCAATTAATGAGGGAGAAGCTACTATGACCTAGATCTCAGAAAGTTTCCATAATGGTAGAAATTACTGAAAATTCAAAACCATAAAACGAAAACAGAAGCAAGACAAAGGCCACAGGGATATTGAGTTTGGGGTTTGAGTGACTAGATCAGGGTCAGCAAAACACATTCCACGGGTCATCTTTAGCCCACTGCCCACTTTTATAAGCTGTGTTTTGATAAAACAGTCACTCTATTGTTTGTGTATTATCTGTGGCTGCTTCTGTGCTCAAAGGCAGAATTAAGCAGTTGTAGAGAACTTACAGTCCACCAAACCAAAAATATTTACTAACTGGCCCTGGCCTTTTACAGACAACGTCTGCCAACCACTATTTGTCATTAATCAACCAGGGAACTCAGGGGAAGGAACATGTTTTAGAAGGAAGGAAGTGAGTTCAAATCTGGACACAAAGGTACTCAAATAGAAACATGAAAGTATAGGGAAAAAATATTAGTCTCTGTCCCTTGCTCCTGACATAAAACTCCTCAAACCCTGGTAACTTCCTCAAGATAAGACCAAGAAGCATCTCTCATTTTGTTATTTGTAATTTTTTTTAAAAAGAAGACCATATCCAGGGTGCCTAGGCTCCTGAAGACACTCCTAGTTGTGTTTAGAGGCCACCAGGGAGACAAGGGCACTATCTGAGATGCCACATGGTTCTGGAGATAGACATGTTCTACCCACCACTTGATCTAGCTGAGGTCCCTCACCTCAGTCTCTGACCCAGCTCCTGAAACACTGACATTCTCTAATGACAGCAGTTTCTTTTGGTCTCAAGAGGTCACTATGACAGGCTCCTGAAAATGAATACCTCAGCTCAGGGTCCAGAGAGTTATGATGATAGTCAGCATGCCCATGCCCCTTCCACATGCCTTGCATGGGCTTCTCCTGCATCCGGATATGCAGGAGAAGGATATGTATCTATCCCCTTCATCATATATCTTTTTATAATAAACCTGCAGCCATCTATAAAGTTTTGCATGTTCTAGTAAATGAATGGAAGCTCAGAGGGGGTTGAGGAAGGGGAGGGGAAAGGGGTTGAGAAAGTCATGAGAATCTCCAACCTCCAAGAGAAATGCTCCATGTGGGCAAAACCCAGCTAGGTCATTTGTCAACCAGCTAGGTCATAAGTGAAGTGTTTTGTTTAAATATGAAGAAGATACACAGGATGGCAAGAGTAGAGAAGAACTGGATTTTCCCCCAGAAAAGAACTCCAATCTTTCTCAGAATATTTAGCACCAAGTTAGAGATAGAATATAAAGTGAAAAGAGGACTGGGGTCCTATTTAGAAATTTTTCCTCAACAGGGCATTGGTAAGAGCCTGAAATTTTCCAAACAGAGCACAGTAAAACAAGGCATGAAAAAGGAAGTTAATTTAGGAGGTGATATTTTTTTTTTTGGAAGAATCAGAGAAGCAAGCAGCAAGGTGAAAGGACTCACCTGCCCGAATGTGATATATCAGGCAAGGAAGAAAGCAGCTCTGAAAGAGACTGCTGCAGATGTGGAGGCAGCTAAGACTTCAGTGGGGTGCCATCACCCAGAAGGCAGGAAGCAGGACAGCATCCTCCATGATACCCACCATCCACAGCAGCTCAATGGAAAGGTTTCCTCGCACAATGCTAAAGACCATCCACATTTCTGTGCCTTCTCCTGAAAATTTAATCCCACCCCTAAAAAAATTTCTCCAAGGGCTGGAGAAATAGTAGAGGTGCTTAAGGAGCTTGTCCTGCATGTAGCCAACCCCAGTTGGATCCCTGGAAACAGATACAGCTTTCTAAACCTCACCAAGAGGCGCCTGGTCTTGACCCAAACACCCTTCCCCCCAATAAATTAAAAAAATTTCCCCTGCTAAAAGAAGGGACAATAAAGGAGAAAGAAAGAGAGAGAGAGAGAGAGAGAGAGAGGAGAGAGAGAGAGAGAGAGAACGTCGTTTAAACTAGAAATAGAAGGCTGGGCTTTGATGTTTGGCATTTAAATTTAAGTTTTAAAAACTCGACTAGCAATAGTAGCAATAGTAAAGGGCGGAACGCAAGCTAGAGAGAGGTCAACTAGACTGGGACTGCAGGTACAGTGAAGAGAGGAGTGAAACATTATAAGCAGATTCTGGGTGTTTGTGGGGGATGGGGGATGACCATTAAGGATTAGGGGCTGGAGTAATAGCACACCAGTAGGGTACTCTCTATGCATGTAGCTGACCTGGATTTAATCCCTACTATCTCATATGGGTCCCCAGGCACCACCAGGAGTAAATTCTGAGTGCAGATCCAGGAGTAACTCCTAAGCATCAGTAGGTGTGCCTATACCCACCCTAAAAAAGATGAGGTACAGTCTGAGGGCTCAGAATCATGGAACTGTAAGTAGACAGCAGAGGTTTTCAACCTTTCACCTACAGGCAGATACCAGTCCATGAACCTACAGTTCAAAAACTACTGATCTAGTAGTCGTTTGGTTTAGGGTGACTCTAAATTTTACTTTTGGGGGGGGGTTACACCCGGTGATGCACAGGGGTTACTCCTGGCTCTGCATTCAGGAATTACTCCTGGCAGTGCTCGGAAGACCATATGGGATGCTGGGAATCGAACCCAGGTTGATCGTGTGCAAGGCAAATGCCCTACCCGCTATGCTATCCCTCCAGCCCCATAGGAGGATTCTAAATTTTAAAATGAGTTTTTAGGGAGACATTCAGGTAGAAATGTCTCACAAAATGACATTCAGACCCGAAACTTACAGAGGCAACTGCAGGTAGAGACGTAGAAGTCATTTGTATGACATGGACAGTCAAGTCACCACAATGCTGAACCCAAGACACAAGGCACAGTTCAAAAGACAAAGGGTTAAAGGTGAGAGTCAAGTTTAGAGAAGGACAGAAAGCAGAAACAGCCAGAGAAACAAGTGCATCCAAAAGGCACTGGACCTGCTTATGAGCCCTGAGCAGCTTCTGCCTCTCCATCTGGCTTCACATAGGCCTCCTCCAAGGACAGGGAGGTCCAGCATATTCTTTCGGGACTACACTCGCCCAGAGGGATAAGACTGCATAGATGGGAGGCACAGCTCGTTAGGACCTTGAGAATCATTCCCATCACCCTGGGAACTGAATCCTAACACACAGGTGGCTTTTGGTGAACCTGTTGAATGAATATTCACCACACAGAAAAACTGCATGATGTTCACCTGCTCCTGTTTCTGACTTCCTGATTCA
Organism: Sorex fumeus; assembly: GCF_029834395.1. Classification (NCBI taxonomy): domain Eukaryota; kingdom Metazoa; phylum Chordata; class Mammalia; order Eulipotyphla; family Soricidae; genus Sorex; species Sorex fumeus. Next base: position 34,322,144 of record NW_026606155.1, read on the forward strand.
ACTTTTCCAAATGCCTGCACTTAGAAACAAGTGTCACAGTCCCAAGGACAACCCAACTCAGGATTTGGGGAGGTACCAGAACTGCTTTGAACTTCAGCTGGAAGGAAAAGCAGGACCGCTTTCAGCGTGACCAACCAGAAGGACTCTCAGCAAGATGTAAGGCCAGACTGTGAGCTGATGGCATTGTGGGCCTCGGAGAGGCAAGAGACAGAATCTCCATCTGTTCCCCCTGCCACCCGATGGCCTTCAATCAGACCCACCACAGCATCTTCACAGGACTTTTAGGAGGCTTTTCACTACAAAATTTCTCCAGGCATGTGACCCTACTCGCTCCTCAACACATACTCTGCCTCCCGGGACCTGCTTTCTCCTATAGAAGCAAACAAGTACCCTCCCCTAAGAAAACTGCTTTCTAGTATTTGTTTCTATTTCTTTTTGTAGCAGCACGTTCAACCTCTCAAAAATGCCTTCATCAGGGCCAAAGAGATAGTAGAGGGGTTAAGATGTTTGCCTTGGATGTGTCCAGCCCCAGTTTGATCCAGGGTACCTCTTATGGTCACCTGAGTCTTCCAGGAATGATCCTAAGCACAAATCCAGTAGTATGCCCTGAGCACTGCCAGGTGTGATTCCAAACAAAACAAACCCCAAAATACCTTCATTCATATGGGTTTATTATTGCTTCTGTTAGGACATTAAAGGCATTCTATGATACTTTAATACATGGAGAACACCAAGTATTTGTCAAAACACAGAGAACTCTACAGCACAGTTGAATCTAGCTGAATGCAATCGAAAAATTAAAAAATAAGGCCTGTAGGGAGTCAAGAGATCCCAGGATGGAACTCAGATTGTAACATAAGAATCTACTGTATTAAAATATGTGATATGATCTCCCTGATGGGAATAAGGGAAAGATGTTAACCTAAATAACTAGAGAGCAGGTGGAGACTCTAAGACTAAAGGCAAAAGGCATTTTACATAAGTCATGAACTCTAGCTGGAAAAGAGAACGGGTGGGCATTATTCATTGGCTTCTCTAATCACCACATATGCTAGCAAAACTCATGGTGAGTTTTAAGAAGCGGGTTTTGGAACTGAAGTGATAGCACAGTGGGCAGGGTGCTTTGCATATGGCTGCTCCAGGTTTGATCCTTGGCACTCCATATGGTCCACTGAGCACATCAGAAGTGATCCCTGAATGCAGAGCCAGGAGTAATCACAGAGTACCAAGAGATGTGGCATAAAAATTAAAAGGAAAAAAATAAACATGTTTTTATACTAAAGCAAGAGTTTGCAATCAAGAGGAAAGAATGGAATGATGTGTGTAGCTGTAGAAGATCTGGAGACATCCCTGGACTTATAGATATACCGATGGATATATAGAAATATGAACAGCTATTTATGCATACGAAGTGGGATGAATAGCAAATATCTATTTCCTGTTCTGTCTGCTGAGAATACTTAGGAACAATGACACCCCAGCAACATTATAAGGATGCCTAGTACCCAGAATTTGAATTCTAATAATATCTGCAACAAAAAGAACCATAGCACCTTTCAGTACTGGAAGCAAAGAATAAACAATATGATTCTGGAGTATTTTGCAATGCTAGGAAAAATAAGAAATACTCAAAATAAAGTTCACAGTGATAATGTGTGCCACAAAAGAGCACTGACTAACCATAAGAGCTCCCAAAGACCGAAGCTGGAACAGTCTGAGCAACAACATAAATGGATTCTTTTTTTTTTTTTTTGACAGTGCAAGGAATCGAATCCAGGGCCCCATATGTAAAAAACAAGCACAGCTGAGCTTTATCCGAGCTCCAGCCCCCACATCATAAATGAATTATAACCTATAGAATACAATAAGGGGACTAGGGAGATGACTCAAAGGACTAGGGGACATACTTTGCATGCAGGGAGGCTCAGGTTCAATCCAGTCACTGCATGGTTCCCTGAACCATGTAGGAGTGATCGCTGAGCAATGCATCAAGTGAAGTCCCTGAGTACTACCAGCTATGAATCAAAAACAACAACGTTCCTCCCCCCACCCAAAAAAAAGCTGAATACAATAAATACCAATGAGTTCAGCAAACAAATACTGAATAAATTATCAGCATAATTTCCCCCCTTCAGGAGGTAGAACATAATAGTACACATATTGAGAGTGGGCTATGCGTGGCACCTATGGGGTAGAGCCCCTATGAAAATAAGGGGGCCACAGGTATAGCTCAATAAGCTGAACACAAGCTTGGCATGTGGGAACCCTGAGTTTGATCTCTGAGTCTACCAGAGTCTACCCAAACACGGCCAGAAGTGATGGCCAAACACAAAGCCAGGAACAAATGGTACCTGTGTACTGCTTGCTGAGACATGCACACACATGCACGGACAATACACACAACATACACACATACACATACACACACACAGAGTCTAAAATATGAGTTTTAAAGGCCTGCCTGGCAAGCATAAGTCACAAGTTCAAACCCTGGGGCTGCAGCCTGCATAAAAGTGATCCTAATAGTTCTATTGCCTATTATCCCTGGGGCTGTGGGGGTGGGGGGGAGGGCTGTGCAAAATAAGTGACTGCTTAGTGTTTTCCTTTAGAAAGCACAGTATAGAGAAAGGGAGGGAGTAACTACAGGCTGCCAAACATTAACCATTCACATCAGCAGTGATATCATATGCATTGCATGCATGTAATGTGTAATGATGTAATAAAACATAGCACTTGACTCGTGTGAGCCTCCTCCCCACATCCCTATAAACACCAAGTGCAAGAAAAACATCGGACGAGCCCAAATGGAAGGATATTCTGTAATATTTCTCACCAATACTGCTCAAACTTTTAAGATCAGTCATAAACAAGGAACCTGTCAAGGTTTGGAGGAAAGTTAGGAACAGGACAGCACATGAAAGGAAGCATCCTGGGTCCTGACACAGTGTGGGACATCAAGTGAAAATGAGTGAAATCGAAATAGCCAGGGTTTAGAGAACCGTAGTTTATCAATGATTTATTACCTGTGACCAATGTACCATATTACATCAATAATAATGGAAACTGGATGTGGAGTGTTTGCAAAGTTCATACCATCATCACAATTCTTCTACAAATCTGCACTGTTTCTAAAATAGAGTGTACTGAAAACTGCCTCCAGAGAGGTGGTGGCAGAGAAGCCTGCAAGCCTGAGACTACGGGCTCGATCCCCAGCAGCACCCCACATGCCACCCTGCTGGCACAACTGTGTGCAATTCTGGCACACCACAACTCAGTGTATGTAAGCACCACAAATGAAGTGTGTACGACCTTGATCACTGCAACAACAAAGGGAAACCATGGGAGTGGGTGAATGAGTCTGAATCCTGTGTACTACAAGTGATAAACTTGATTCAATAAACGGAAAGAAAGCAGAGACAGCTGACCTTTTGAGCCAGTATATGTAACACTGCCATATTAATACTACACTGTCCCTGTTTCTAACTTGGACCATCTGGTGTGGTGTTAGCACATCCCAGTTGGAGGCAATTTCCATTCTGCAGTGTCTACTGTTACTCCACCTACCCCAAAAAGGCCCACCGTGAGAACCCCAGACTTCTTTTTTGTTAAGTATCCCCATCCCTTTCTCCAAGTTGTTTACAGCAAATCTGTTCTTGAAATATCTTTCCTTAAGGACCAAACATGATAACCTCTCAGGGTCTGTATTGCAAACCATAATGCCCAAAAGTAGAGAGAGATGATGGGGAATCATGTCTGCCATGGAGGCAGGGGCAGTGTGGGAAAGGGGGGCATACCGGGAATATTGGTGGTGGGGAATGTGCATTGGTGGAGGGATGGGTGTTTGATCATTGTACACAAACGTGAAAGCTTGTAACTATCTCACAGTGATTCAATAAAATAAAAAAATATATTTATATACATATATATATATATATATATATATATATATCCTTAAGCTCAAAGTAAAAGGGGTGGGAAGGAGGGCAGGGGTAGGATGCTGGGGAATTGGTTACAAAATGTATCCAGCTACCATCTAATATCAAGAATATTTTTTGTAATGAAAATGACATCATGCCCATTACACTATCTGATTTCACAAAGAGCTGCAGAAAACCTGAGCAGGAAGTTCTCACTCAAAAAATAAAATAAAATAAAAGACCAAGGGAAGGACAGGGGCAGGGGGCACAGGCTTTTAAGACAGCAGAGGCTTATTATTTTTTCCCAGATTCCATGGGAGAAGGCCCTGCAGGTGCCCTACCTGCCTGACTCTCCCATGTCCTGAGGACAAATGCAGCTGACCCTCCTGTGGGCGTTGGAAAGCAGCACCCCACTTAGAAAATAGCACCCCACTTAACACATTCCGCAGGTGACTGATCCCCAGCTCCCTAAGACTTGGCCAGTAGCTCTTCTTTCAATATTTCCCAAATCTTCTCTGCTCTTCCAACAACCTTAAGATCTATAGCTAGTATGTATGTAGTCTAAACTAAAAAAGAAAACAAAAAAATAATAACAACAACAAATGAGCATGCTCATGTTTTTAAAAAAAACACACACTTGATGGCAGAGTGATAGTACAGTAGGTAAGGCACTTACTTGCCATGCACACGGATTCTATCCTTAGCACCCCACGCAGTCCCCTAAACACCACCAGGAGTGACCCCTGAGCACAGAGCCAGGAGTAGGTCCTGAGCACCATGGGGTATGGCCTCAAAACAAAAACAAACAAATGAAAACCATTAGAAACATACACTCTGAGAGAGTGCTCAGAAAACTAAGGGCATGTTTAACCGTAGGAGGCCCATGATCAATGCCTGGCACCTTGTGGTTCTGAGCCCCACTGCACGCAACCTCCAGCAGAGCCTTCAGTACCACTGGGTGTGCCCACCCCAAAGAACAATATGCATTTCTGCTTATGAGCCTATTATCTATGCACTAGTTGTTTTTTTAACAAATGAGGGCTGGAGCACATGCTCCACATGCTGAGGTTCTGGATTCAATTCCCACATCCAGAGAGGCACCCAGCACTGACAGATATGGGGAAAATACTCATCTATAAATAAGGACGTAAGAATGACAAGAGAGAATTCCACATGCTGGAGCACAGGCCCTGCATGCAGGGGTAAGCTTCAATCTCTTGTACCACATTAGTCCTACAAATACCACCAGAGCACTTTGTTGGGAGCAGCCCATGAGTACTGCTGGGCGTCATCCAAAACCCAAAACTAAGTAATTAACTTAAGTTTTAAAAGTTCTTCGTGGGGCCAAAGAGATAGAACAGTGGGTAAGGACCCTTGCCTTGCTTGCAGCTAACCTGGGTTCAATCTCTGGCAAGCCATATGGTCCTCCAAACACCACCACGAGTGATTACTGAGTACTGAGCCAGGAATAATCCCTAAGCACAGCCAGCTGTGGCCCAACACCCACCCCCCTCCACACACACACACACACACACACACACACACACACACCAAAAACATAAAAAAGAAAAAGCTCTTACTAAATCTTTACCTCACCTTCACATTCATTTTTCCCCCTCTTCAACCTAACAGTTAGTTGCATTAATAATCTGCCTTTAGGAAAAACTATAGAAAATGCATTGAACAGATAAAATATCAACCATTTTTATGTTGATTTGAAAGTCTAATGCCCGAGGCTGGAACAATAGGATGTGAGTAGGGTGTTCACCTTAGGTTCTACCTGGGTTCAATCCCTGGCATCCTATACGGTTCCCTGAGCACCCACTATAGGTCAATAGTGCATATGACACAGCATATTGTACTAATGTTCTTCAGGGTAAACAGGATCATGTAGATTTATTTATAAAGCCCAAGACACAGATTAGATGCAGAAATGTAGAAGAGCCAAAGCAGTTGCCCAGGGTTTGTATGTGTTATTGAACAAATGAACAATGAATGAATGCAAGCATTCACTGCTATGTTGTCTGCTTTCAAATGATTCCCCTAAGTACCCACTTATTAGGGCTGGAGCGATAGCACAGCGGTAGGGAGTCTGCCTTGCATGCAGCCAGCCCGGTCAAGCCAGGTTCAATTCCTCCGCCCCTCTTGGAGAGCCCGGCAAGCTACTGAGAGTATCTCGCCTGCATGGCAAAGCCTGGCAAGCTCCTCGTGACGCATTCGATATGCCAAACACAGTAACAAGTCTCAAAATGGAGACATTACTGGGCCCACTCAAGCAAATCGATGAACACGGGAGGACAGTGCTACAGTGCTACCCACTTATTGTCAACTGTGCCTTGGATGTCAGAATCAAATAAATCTCTTACAAAAGATGCATTTCTTTTAGGAGGGTAAGAGTCACCATTTATAACCAAACATCTTTCTAGTTAAAAAAATTTTTCTCATTGCAAAAATTCTTCAAACCTGAACAGCACACTTCAGCAACCCACCCATTTTAGTAACACCAACAGGAAGTAATTAGTAGCAGTAACAGAGATGGGAAATACCTACAGGAGAGGAACTGCCAATGGGCAAATCAGCAGTAAGTCCTCTGACCTGTGACCTAACTATTCTGCTATTTCTCAAACAGGCCAGTATCTGTTGAGCACAAAGTAGGCTGCGTCTTTAAAGACTTTCCTCATAAGTCAGTCTGAAGGAGCCAGTCATCTCATCTGGGCACTAGGCAGAGGAAAGGAACAGAAGGCCACCCTTCACCCTTCTCTCCATTGCAATACGCTTGGAAGCTCAAAGGCAAGATTATCTTAGAATTGGTATTGATCTTCTTTTCAAAGTTTGATGACAATTTGGGAACACTGGTTGTGGCCAGGAAGGAAAAGGGTAGTGGGGAGGGGGAGACTGTGTCATAAATCTATCATAGATGCTGGGATTAGAGGGTGTCCGGTGCTCTTGGAAAATGAGGCAGGGTGAAAGCATGGTTGCGTGGCCTGTTCAGGTCATAGACTCCTGTGACTCTCACCCTCGAAAAGCTAAATTCTGCATCCATTTTCATGAGGTTCTTGGCCTCCCGGAAATGTCTCCAGGTTAAGACCATGGATCCATATGGATCCATTATGTAGCACAGTATTTGTGATTGTTGTGAAAAAGTCACAAACAGGACACAAATCTACTCTGGAAAGTCTTATTCCTTCTTGAATAATTCCAGGTCACGGGACTTCCAAAAGAGGCCAAAATTAGTATACATTCATCCCATTATTAATTCAAAAGACATTTATTACACACCTAGTGCATTCCAGCTGCCAAGCTGGACATGAAAAATGGGAAAATCAGGGAAGACAGAGCAGCACCCAGACAGCTAGTGTGTCATGTGCAGTGTGCACACGACCTCACCCATGGCGACCTCACCCACAGTGACCTCAGTGGTGGTTACATCAGGGCTGACCTCTGACACACAACACATACACACACATACAGAGAGAGAGAGAGAGAGAGAGAGAGAGAGAGAGAGAGAGAGAGAGAGAGAGAGAGAGTCAACAGCTAAGTCATACCATCTCAAATTTGTTTTCCTGGGTTCTCTGAAGATGTTGAATCAGAAAGGACATTTCGACTATGGGAGAGGGAGGCATCCCTTCAAAAAGGATGAGCTGACTCTACAATTATCCTGAAGGCTCTTTCATCTCTTGCCTCCTTTCCTATTACTTGTCAGCAAACCTTTCTGTCATACCTTCTGTGTCTGCTAATTCTGTGTTCTGGGCCTGCAATCTGTAACGTAGAAGAAGGGTCAGATTCTGACCCATGAGCCACTCATTCCAGTAGCAGCACTGTGTAGAACAATGGGCAGAGAAATGTATATGTTCAACAAAGAGATGTTCTAGTCTTCAAGATATTCATTTTAGAAAATTCACACTTAAAAATGCACATAGATCATGAGTGCTTTGTTACTGTGTATCTCACGGTGATTCAATAAAAAAAAAATGCACAAAGAGGGACTGGAGCTTGCCTTGCATCTGGCTAACCCCAGCTTGATCCCCAGCACCATATACAGTCCCCAGAGCAACATCAGGAATGATTTCTGAACATAGACCCAGGAGTAAGCACTGACCACCACCAAACAAATAATAATAATAATAACAACATGTAGCTTCTGCTACCTTAGAGAAAACCACAACAGAAGGGTCACCTCCCTAGCCAGGGAGATACTGTGTGGATTTAAGGCTGGAGCAGTCCATAGTTCTTAAGTCTAGTATTTTTTCCCCAGGGACCAGAGCAATAGGAAAGCGGGTAAAGCACTTATCTTGTACACAGCCACCTAGGTATAATCCCCAGCCTCCCACATGGTCCTCTGTGCACCACCAGGAGTGGTTCCAGAATGCAGAGTCAAGAGTAACCACTGAGCATAGCCAGGTGTGGCTCAAAAAGCCAAAAAACAAAATAAAATTTCTATTGCTTTAAAACCCCCAGGAGTCTTGCATGCCTCAGAATCTTTGGGCACTGAGGCAAGTATAACTATAGGCATAAACATGGAATGTGGCGATATAGAATGATGGCTGCTTGAATAAGGGACCACGTTAGTCTGGGTACAAGCTTCACTGCTGAATGAGTATCATTCAGATTCACAGAGTAATCTGATTGACTCAAGCAGATGCTCTTATCTCCCAGGAGTTATAAGGAGAGATTCATCCAGGGGTGACTAACATTCCAGTGCTTTTATTTTCCCCTTGCTACTAGTACATAGTAAACAGTGAAGTTTACTTCTTGTGAAGACTTGCAGCTATTTGGACAAACACAGTAGGAAAGAGAGATTCCAAAACTTAGTTCTTTGGGCTCCGAGGGCTGTTGAGCTTCTATCATAAATCCCAAACAAGGTCTTCAGGCTGGTTTAGTTCTCCCTTCCCCCTGGGAGTACTGTCTCTTAAGTCATAATGGCTTGCATCATGATCATGCTTTTAGGCTTTCTGTACTGTCCCATTTGGATGCTGGGGTAGCTTTGCAGCTTACCCCACGGGCATCCAAGTCCCGTGATTGTCCCCACCTCCCTTTTTTTTGAGGTGTTAAGAACTATGGCAACCGATCTTTCTGACTCATTTCGCTTAGCATGATACTTTACATGTAGTACCACTTGTATGTAAATTTCATGACTTATCTTTTCTAACAGCTGCATAGTATTCCATTGTGTAGATCTACCATTGTGTAGATGTACTCTACACAATGTAGAGTAATGTGCAGCACAGTTTAGAAGATGAAAAGCTATAGCCAGGATTCCTATAAATTCTGAGGCTGTAGTCTCCAAATTCTGGGATAGACTGGGAACACCCAAAGTAGTCACCAACCAATCTGAAATTTCCACTAAATTTTAGGATGTCAGGTGATCAGGGAATGTACAAAATATGTTCCTCTTAACTTGGAATCTGGCTCTTCTGTTTTACTTCCTTGTTAATCTTTCCTGAAAGAAATAAAGAAGGGCATATGGCCATGGGAACAATTTTCCAGAAGTAGCAATTTGTCTAGGTTTCTTCTATGAATGTATCAGAGATTGATAATGAGTCTTTCCTTACTGGAAGAGGGTGGGTGGGAGGAGCCAAGCTTTTCTTGAAAGAAGCAACTCTTTTCGTATTACCTTGGTTAGTATAAACAGAAAGGATACCCTAATAAAACAAGACACACCTTTCAAGGGTGTGCTGCTTGTACCTCATAATCAACATGGACCAACCAGACAATATTTGTAAAGAACTTTGCAATCCCTGTCTTACCTTCTGACAGACGAGGAGGCAACACATATCAATCCCTTCAACGGATTGAGAAATTGAGGCAGAAGGTAAGGCAGAGGTTGTAGGACAAGGCTTCAACACCTCCCAAGTTTCAGTCCCCTTACTTAACCCTTTAATAGCCCCCGTCATTTCTAACGCCTTACACCCTTCCTTTCCCGCCACCGCCACCGCCTGAAATGACCTTTCTTCTGAACTCCTGTAGGAATTGCGGCCTGAACAATGCATCTGTCCATTAGTCATGTAATTTCTGGCTATTTAAATCCTGCATAATTATCTAACTTTTCCTGTGTTTATGCCTTGTTTCTTCCACTGAGTCTGAAACTTTGGTGGGGGTAGGAGGCAGGAGGGAAAGAACAACTAAGTGCTATGCATCTTTGTGTGCCCTCATACAACATAGCTAATGGCTGTTTTCTTTTCTTTCCTCTTTCATCTTCAAAGAGATGCTTACAACTTAAAGGGGAAAACAAAAGAAGTCAAAGGGCCAAAGAGATAGAATAGCAGGTAAGAGGCTTGTCATGCACAGGGGCAACCCAAGTTTGATCCCCGCAGGGTTCCCCAAGCCTCCTCAGAAATGCTAACTTGAGCACAGAGCCTAAGCACACCTGGGTGTGTCCCAAAAACAAACAAAAGAACAAATGTTTTAAAAGTCACATACAGATAATACAGTTTAAATTGAAACATTACGTGAGTTAATTAGAAATACATGTGATTTAGAATCAACCTACTGCTTCCTTGAACACTAGTAAAAATCTTTCATCATTTTCAGTTGCTTTTTAATAATCGATTATCATTCCCAATGAAATATGAGGAATATGTACTCCTTCCCACCCTCTCAATGGAAAGTAATAAAAACTGACTTTAGATAAATCACCCATTAACAAACTACACTGAATCTCAAACCCAGCTTGAAAAGTTATGTATAAACATATGCAGTCCACCAGAAATCTAATTTTTAGAGCTTTCTCTTATTTTCCTTTTTTTAAATAAAAGGTAAAGGTAAAGGCCCTCCCGTTGATCGTCGATTTGCTCGAGCGGGCCCAGTAACGTCTCCATTGGAGACTTTGTTGTTACTGTGTCTGGCATATCGAATACTCTCGGTAGCTTGCCGGGCTCTCCGAGAGAGGCGGAGGAATCGAACTCGGGTCGGCCATGTTGGCCGCTTGTAAGGTGAACGCCCTACCTGCTGTGCTAATTTTTTATTTTATAAAGTAGTGCATAATATTTCATTACACTTAATATTCAAACATCAATCCCACCACCATTCTACCTTCCCACTATTTTCCTCTTCAGACACATTTTTTCCATATCTCAAAGAAATGACAACAGAATTACAAGAATTTTCAAGATACTGACCCCCTGCATCTTGGAAGACTGCCGAAACATTTAAGTTGCACAACTAGTTAATGAGTTCTTAAACATCCAAATACTGTTTTCTATTCTCAATACTCAGGCCTCTAATCCAGTTTGAACTCTACATTTGTCCAAGTGGAATCAAAGTGACATTTCTACAGGTCTCCTTCAGACAGAAACCACTCAGTTTCCCTCACTGCCAGTCTCATCCTACATGGTCACCATCCCATGGCCACCTCCAAAGGGCACTCCTTGGGGCCTACACCTGACGGCCTTTGCCCTTCTCCCACCACATCTGTGCTTTGACAGGTTTTCTTCAGGTCCACTGAACAGTTTCCTTTTAGCTACTTCAACTTTCCCAGTCATGTTTCCTTCTCATCTTTTACAGATCCCCTTGTGAGTTGACACTTTACTTTTTTTGTACCAAATGGACTGATGAAACCTACCCTCCACCAATCCCATCATCTGCAGCCTTTGCTCCTGCATACGGTTTAGGGTGGCTTCTACATTAGGGTCACTATAAATTCAGTTTCCAATCTTGGTTGGGCCTCAGCACCTCTTCATATGTCTTTTGGTTTTCCTGGATAAGCTCAGCTCCTATGTCCTTTAGTACTAGAATACAGCAAATCATCGATCCCATTGTCTTCAAAGTTCAAACCTCATTCTATCTGCCTGCTCTGCATTAAATATTAGGGATGCCTATTTCAACTACAAACCTCTTAAAGACTCCCTTTCCAGCTTCTCGGGCGCCATAGACACCACCTTCAGACTCAGTATTTTATCCATTCCTCCAGTTTTAGGTAGACTGCCTTCTTTATTCTGCATTCTTTAACACCAAATTTCTTCTGCAGTTCTCCTACCATCTCTATGGAGATGACTATCAGACTCAACTTCAGCCTCGTTTTTTTCACAGAGCTTCACCCTCCCATTCATTAGCTGATGGGCAGTTTAAAACCAATATAACACCTTGGTTTGCATACCAACACTTCCTCTGGCCTTCCCTAAATATATGGACTTAAATCTATGGCACCAGAACTTAAAGGATCTCTTCCATAATTTTTTTTCCTCACAGTCTATTTAATCTGTCACAAAAACTGTTTATCTTGGGCACTTTCAAAGCCTATAATCCCTGTTTCCACCACTTTCTTATGTGTTTAGTTTTTCTCATCCTGCCCATATCATCTTCCAGCCGCCCAGCTTCAAATCTATAATCAACTACGCTTCCACAATAACCCACCCAAAGGGCAAGTCTGATGACTGACACTCCTGATTAAAATTCTTCAATACTTCCTATCACCTAAATGGTCTATGGTCTATGCTGTCACCTGAATTTTCATGGCCTGTTCCCCAAGTACACTGTTTCTCTTATATTGACTTCTGACTTCAAGTCTTAAAGTCTATGACCATCAAAGAGTTTGTGCTTACAGGCCTTCACAAACAAGTTCACTGCATTAACACTCATGCAATTCCCTTGGCCTGCAATGCCCACTGATTCTCTAGACCCTACGCATCCTCCCCGACTCTTAGTAGGTGATTTGTCCAAGAACCCTACTCTTGTCATCCCCAATGCTTCTCACAGGTTGAGAGGCTACTTCCTGTGAGTGAGCAGGTTCCTGTCAAGGCACACATGTGATATGACATTGCCTGTGCTCACACCCAACCCCCTTCTGGAGACCAGACCAAGCAACCCAGGCATTAAGGAAAAAGGAACTTCATTTCCTTTCTGTGATGATAGCTACGTAGTGTTCTGAGGAGGAACACTTGATTATTCCACCTCCTCTGTGTCAGAGTCACATGAAACCCTACTCTTACTAACCTGCAATAATGTGTGCAATCAGTCAAAACTAAGCATCTGTCTTCAAAACCTCTCTAGAATATAAATTGGAATCTTTATATCTTTTAGGTTAGGGTGAAATTAGTAAAGAATATTACTCTAAACAGCAAGAAGCTCAAATAATTCAAGGTCTTTCTTTTAATAAATAACCTTTGAATTTCCTAGTTTATATCTCCTGATTTCTTCTTTTAAGTAGCTATGTGTCTCAACATGAAATGTGCTATTAAAACAGATACTAATAATCACATTCTATTTTTGTTTTGGGAGAGCCATATCTAGCAGTGCCCAGAGCTTATTCCTCACTCTGCACTCATGGATCACTCCTGACTCAAGGGACCACACAGGGTGCCAGAAATCAAACCTGGGTTGGCTACGTGCAAAGCACATGCTCCTATCTGCTGTATTAATAATAATCTGACCCCTTGATTTTATGTTTTAATTAATTATGGAGCAATAGCACAGCAGGTAGGGTAAGTTTGCTATTGGTCCATTGCACATGACCGACCCAGGTTCCATTCCTCCACCCCTCTCAGAAAGCCTGGCAAGCTACCAAGAGTATCCCGCCTGCATGGCAGAGCCTGGCAAGCTCCCCATGGCATAATCAATATGCCAAAAGCAGTAACAACAAGTATCACTTCGTGTTCCTGGAGCAAGCAGACGCCATTGGGCTACACTAGTACGAGACAGGAATGAATGGAGACGTTGCTGGTGCCCGCTCAAGCAAATCAAGCAAGCAAATCTAAGAATAACACACTAGTTTCATGTAGAATCCTACTACCTTATAAGATAGGACTTGCAATTTTTTAACAACACTAAATAGATGTGCATGTTAAAACGTAAGTATAAACATATACTTACATAAAATGTAATTTTCAAAATGATAAGGAAATATGGCATTTTATTAGTCTTCAAGGATCTTTGTGAAAATAAGACAACTGATTTTAGTTTGCGTTGCTTATTTTGGAGCCACACATGATGGTGCTCTAGGCTTATTCCTGGCTCTGGACACATACAGGGTGCCAGGGATGGAACCTGGGTCAGCAACATGCAAGGCAAGTGCACCACTCACTGCAATACCTCTGCAGCCTCTCTCTCTTAGTTTTTTATTCTAAACAACAACAAAAAAGTTCTTCTCTTGTATTTGAGGCAAACATTACTATTACCATTTTGCAAGTTATAAAAAAAAATTAAGGCTCAAAATTTAAACATGTCCAACACTAACCATGAGTTTCCATCCTAGTCTGTCTGCAAGTTCCAAACTCTAAGTTATACATTCTCTTCTCAAAAAGAGATAATAAAGGCTACCAAATTGGGTTATATTGTTATTTACATAGGACTAATTGAAAAGTTGAAGAGAAATCATAACCCCATAAATAATTAACTCTGAAGTTTTCCACAGGCATGTGAAAGGTTTCATTGATAAAATAAACTTGTGGTGTTGGATTAGAACCCATTTTGTCTCTATGATAACATCCATTGTTGTTATTATCTCAGATAAACACTCTCTACTCTGTACTCTCTTACAAACTTTCCCACACGTCCTCCAACCTACAGTTCCACTATCTTGTTCCTCGATAACAGGACACCCCGAAGAAAAAAAGAGGCCCACAAGAAGGCAAAGATAGGAATTCAACACGCTCCACTCAAACTTACACCTTCCTTTCAGAAAAAGAAAAGGCAAAACCCAAGATCTTCCCTCAGGTATTGTTTGACAGAATTGGGAGTAAATTCTGATAATGTAAAACCAAAGTGCTCTTCCTAATCTCCCAACGGTCCGCCTCCTCCAAATTGGGTTTCAGAGCTATCACCTCGCACAGAGCATCCATGGGTGAACCTGAGTGTCGGAAATAGAATATACACAAACGATGGTTCTTGGTATTTCTGAATGATGCTTCCAATCTCTCCCATTCTATAAGGTACTAGACACCAAAACATTCCATGTAAATAGAATCCAAAACTGTCACTGTCACTGTCCTCCCGTCGTTCATCGATTTGCTCGAGCAGGCCCAGTAATGTCTCCATTGTGACACTTATTACTGTGTTTGGCATAGCATATACTTCATGGGGAGTTTGCCAGGCTTTGCCATGAGGGTGAGATACTCTTGGTAGCTTGCCGGGCTCTCCAAGAGGGATGGAGGAATCGAACCTGGGTTGGCCGGGTCCACTGCGTGCAAGGCAAACGCCCTACCACTGCGCTATAGCTCCAGCCAAAACAGTCAAAGTAAATAGCTGCTTCTCCATGTCTTAGAGTATCACAAAACAGCCAGGGCTTCCAGGCATGCTTCCCTTGGACTAACCTTACACTACATCTTAAAATTCCTCAGGCTATGCCAGAGAGATAACCCAGTGGGCTGGGCACATACAAACATGCTTTGTATGTGGGAGGCCCAGGCTAGATCATGCTCCCTTGAGCACCACCAGGAGCAACCCCTGAAGCGACACTGGGTGTGGTGACAAGACAAAAATTCTTTAGGCACTCAAGGCCAAGAAGATAAATTGCAGAGGAAAATAAAATAAAATCATGCCTTTATTTTGGTTTTGCTTTGTTTTGTTTTTGTTTGGGGGACACACTTACCTGTGATCAGGGCTTACTCCTGGCTTTGTGCTCAGGATCACTATTGGCTCTTGGCAAGCCTCGGAAAACTACATGGGATGCCTGGGATGCAACCCAGGTCAGTCAAATGCAAGGCAAGCACTCTATCCACTGAACTATCTCCCTGGCCCCTTGTTTCTAGTTTTTTAAGCATTTTCTGTTAAGCAACGATACAAATCATTTGTTTCCCTTTTTTTGGAAAAAATTGGCATTATTAAAAATCACAAGTAGTTCATCTCAGGATACATTTTTTAACCATTTGATATTTTCTGAAAATAAATACGTTAATTCCATTTTACCAATTTAAATTTTTCCCTTGTGTCTTTTTGTACTATATAGTACAGAAGCAAACATTTTCGGGACATGCAGAAGCTCTAGATTCCATCCTTAACAATGCCGAATCCCCTGAGTACCAAGGGGAGAGAGGCCCCCACCCCAGCACTAAGCCTGGAGTGGCACCTGAGCACTTGCTGCCCAAACACCTAGCCCCCCCAAAAACACGTCATTTCCAGTCAGAAAGCATCACACTGTTTAGTGTCTGAATATAGTTACCTCTAAATACAGAGATGTGGTTAGCAGTTACAGAATGCTAGCTGAACTGTAACACAGCACTTGCAGCATTCCCATGAAGCATCCTTCTGTCGCAGCACTGTAAAACTCCCCGCTGTGCTAAGTCACCTTTGTTATTATCCATCAAGATGTTTAACAATCCAACATGAAGCCTGGGAACTACAGCTGAAGATGTGTACTTTTTTATTCTCTTTTTTATTTTCCTAGTTTTTGTTTGAGGGATACACCAGACTGTGCTCAGACCTTACTCCTGGCTCTATTGCTCAGGAATCACCCAAGGCACTAATGTGGTGCCAGGAACCAAATATGGGTCAGCCACATGCAAGACAAGTGCCCTCCCCACTATACAATCTTTTCAGTCCAGGATAGGAGTTTCTAACTTAATTTTAATTAAATTTCGACCTAAGGAGCTACAGGTGGTCAGAAATCATGGTACTGGATGTGCAATTGTCAAACGTCCCAAGTGTTTGACAAGCACGTTTTGAAAACATAAAACAAGATGAGGCCGCCTCTAAGGGAGATGAATCTAATGGGCGTGTCTGAGGAAGTGATGTCTCAGGGGGTCTGTTCTCTAGCTCTAGCTCCATGGAAAGTACTACCAAGAGGTGCAACACTACAGAAAACCCAACACCCATGCTCTCATCTGTCACAGAAATACACAGTGCGAGCAGTATCCTGGGTTTTAAAATATTAATGTGTTCTCTCGATGTGGGAAAAAACAAGAATCAAGGCTAATTAAGAGCAATCAAGAATTCATGTGAAATAGTTTTCTAGTCTCCACGGAAATGACGTCCAGGCCCATGTCATCACTTGTTGAGGTGATAGTGGCACTGCAGACAGGACCCAGGACTGTAACACATAGAGGAAGGGGACGAGGTGTTCGCCTGACCCCAGTCAGTCTGGCATCCTGACCATACCTCAAAACACTGGAGGCCACACAAACCACAAACCAAGGCCACTAGACGCTCACTTCCATTTGAGTTCCACCACTCAAATGGCACGCCACACCCCACTGTCTGTCAAGCACCCTTCTAGACGAAAAGCATATGAAGTTTAAGAGCACGTCATTTCTTTTCCCCCTCGAGACTTATGCTGAAAGGAAAAATACACTAATGGAGCATGATCTAAAATATGTGGATAATAAGCACAGGATTTATGAAAAGTTACCTAATCTCTCCTGGGAAGGTCAGAGAAGGCTTCCTGGAGGAGGTGATACCTGAGGTGAGTCCTCAGAATGAGTTATTAGGAAGGCAAAAACAGGGGAGGGAGCATTCCAAAGGGTGTGAATAACAAAGGTGAGAAGCAGCTTAAACAGCATAACATGGACTGGAAACAGAGCAAGACAGCGTTGCTCAAGTAGAATGTTGGAGCCAGCACAGGGCTAGAGTGCATGCTTTGCATGCAGGGTCCCATTTTTTAAAATGGAACCTGAGACCTTGTGATTCCTGAGCACCACTAGGACTGACCATGGAGCACCAAGCTGGAAATAGACCCTGAGCACTGCCAGTGTGTCCCCCAAACCAAAAAGTAAAGTTAAACATAAAGTCACTTTATTGACCTAGCCATTACTCTACTGAGACATAGTGAGAAATCAAAAATACATCCATGCCAAAAAAAAAAATCAAGTCTATATTTATGAATGCTCATGGAAACATTATTCACTGACAATGCCACCCCTTGACAAAAGGATAAACTAAACACAGTGCTGCTGGTGAATGCTTTAGAAAGGAAGGTCCTCAAAACCGTCATGCCCCATGGAAAAGTTGCAGATCATCTGATCCCATTTGGTAGGATCCCATGAGGGTGAGAACATGCAAATAAATTCGGGCTGTAGACCACAGGCAAGAGCACTTGCCGCGGGCTAGAATCCAGAGGGGGAGCAGGAGACTGTTCATGAGGCTACAGTTTCTGCCCAGCTGCTTGCCTGCTATGGAAGATTCATGGCCCAAGAGCAGGCATATGAAGGTGATCCAGGCTTCAGCTAGGGAGCCAGCCGAGTGCTACCAGCCAGCGAGAACATAAAGGAACACAGGTCACAAGCTGGGAGTACTGAGCAGTGCTCAGAAAGCTTCTCCTGCTACTCTCCACTAAAGTCTTCATTCATCTCCTGGGTGGGTTCTAATCACAGCAACAAGAACCAAGGATGATAATGCTCTTCCCCTGCCACCCCACCCCATGAAAGATATAAAAGGACAACACATATACTTACTCAAAATGATACTACTACTGCAATTCCACCCTTGATGTTTACCTATGTAAATTTACTGAGACCAAAATCAACGGACACTCAAAATGTATTTGAGGGCCAAAATTTAAATCAACTCTCAACTTTCTGAGATCTCCCTAGACCGGGTAAAAAGGAGGGTGGGAAGCGGTGGGGGTGGCAGGAGGGATATTGGGAACACTGGTGGTGAAGAATGGGCACTGGTGGAGGGATGGGTACTCTGTCACTATATGACTGAAACGTAATATCGAAAGTTTGTAAGTCTTTAACTGTATCTCACAGTGATTCATTAGAATAAAAAATATACAGAAAAAAAAATAAAAGACTAGAGCACAGGCTTTGCATGCAGAAGTCCAGGGTCTAACCCCCAGCACTGCTGGGAGAATGTTGAATGCCACTGGGTGTGGCCCAAAAAACAAAAAAGAAAAAGGGAAATGCCTGTTCTTAAAATAGTGTTGGGGGAAAAAAAAATTGAGTCAGAGTCCAGGGCTCAGTGTGAGAAGAATAGCAGGGATCACTAGAACCCAGGCTCTGGAGCTGCAGCAACGCAGGGTGAGCTGAACACAGTTCTCCTCCTTGAAAAAATGGCAGAGCACAGTGGCTTAGGCCAGCAGCCACGGGACTGATCTTAACTGGAGCCTCCCTTTGAACAACCACCGCACTGGGGCTGGGAGCCTAAAAAACAATGGAAACGGCAGGTCACCCTACTGTTCCATGCCCCCCTTCACTTCCTCTTTCACCCTGCATGAGTTGTCATCTTTCCATGAAAGAATGCCAAGCGTTCAGTTGGTCTGACTGGCAGTTCCTGCTCTTCAGGTTCTCTGGATGCTTCAAAAGGGTGGTGATGTGCTACCGGAAAGACTACCCTCTTTGGCAGGTTGTTTTCCAGGCTTCCACCCCTGGTGAGTCACCTGCCAGTTTCTATCTTGTATCAGGAGATCAGTGATTAAAGAAGCCTTCAAGTGAGTCTCATGGGCCTCCGTCGGCCTCTCTTGCAAGTGACACATCAAAATTCAGACTGTTGTTCGGGTGACAATCTTGAAGATTGCAGGTCAACCAGAACGTGAAAATGGCAACAAGTAAGATCATAATAAAGCAATACCACCAACGGCCGGTCAGAGCAGCGTTCAAAGAAATAATTTTTTTTTCAGAAGTTTCCCATGAAGCAAATGATAAGTCAAGAAAATAGTAGTCAAGTGATTACAATCGTGAATGCACGATGACAAAAATCAACTCTTAAATTATGTCATGTATACAAAACAATCCAAAGTGCATTGAAGACCTAGAGATTAGACCAGAAACCATAAAATACCCTGAAAAAAGTATAGGCAGAGATCACCAGAATCTATCTGGACATCAAAAAGGTCTTCAGTGACCTGATTCCACTAGCAGCGGTATCAAAAACAAAAATAATCAAGTAGGACTATAAGAACCTGATAAGTTTCTGCATGGAAAATGAAATTTAGGCCAAGATAAAAAGGCACTCAACTAACTGAGAGAAAATATTCACACATAATAATTCAGGTAGAGGATGAACATCCACAATCTCTAAAGTACTCACAAAGCTCAGCAATCAAAAACAAACTAACAAACACCACTCCAAAAATGAGTAGAAGAAATGAAAAGACACTTCCATGAAGAAAACAAGGAAGGCCAATAAGCATGTGAAAAAGTGTTTGCATCACATAGTATCACAAAAACAAGATATCACCTGACAACAGTGAGAACAGCATACAGCAAAAAATCTGAAAACAACAGATGTTAGTGAGGATGTGTTGAAAAGGAACTCTGATTCACTGCTGGTGGGTATGTCACCTAGCTCAGCCTCAATGACAAACAATATGAAGATTTCTCAAAAGAGAATGAGGCTCCCATTTAACCCAGGCATCCTACTTCTGTGTACCTACCTCCCCCCTAAAACAAACCCAAAACACTATTAATTCAAAAGCATTACATGTATACCTATATTTACTTCAGTTCTTAGTACAAGCACTTGTTACATGTAAACGTACTAGGAAATGGAAGCAACCCAAATGTCCAATAACAGAATAGATAAAGAAGGTGTGCTATCTTTATACAATGGACTACTATGCAGCCACTAGAAAAAATAAAGTGATGCAGCTTGTGGCAATTTGGATGGAACTGGAGGGTATCAGTCTGAAGCAAAGTAAGCCGGAAAATGAAGGACAAATATAGGGTAGCTGCATTAGTCTGTGGCACAGATAAAATGAATCAAGGATATGGATAATGTCAATGATAAACTTCAAATACTGGAATACAGACTTGAGAGTGCCAGGTTTGGGGGAAGGTAATGAATGGGCTACTGGGAGAAAACACAGAAACAAAAGGGGAGGGTCTCAAGCACAGGGTGGCACTAAAAGAAATAATAGCATAGACCAAAACCATAACTGTCAATTAACAATTGGAGAACAGTTAGAGGAAAAATTATTGGACTCGAGGTGACACAGGGATGGGGTAGGGGTGTCACGGACACTTCAGTGACAGGATGGGCAGTATCCTTAACATCAAACCAGAAACTTGAACCAATTACCTAGACTATAAAAATAGAAAAAGCATTTTAAATTATTTAGTGAATGTTTTAGTAAAAAGGTAAGATAAGTTTTGGCAGGGCTGGAGTGATAGTACAGCAAGTAAGGCATTTGTCTTGCACACAGACGACCCAAGCCGGGTTCAATCTCTGGCATCCCATACAGTCCCCTGAGCACCACCAGGGGTAATTCCTGAGTGCAGGGCCAAAGTAACTCCTGAGTATGTCAAGGTATGACCCAAAAGGCAAAAAAAATAAATAAATAAAAAATAAATAAAAATAAAAAAAACCCTCCATTTGACCCAACAGGTACATTAAAGCATACCTAAGAAAACTAATCTTTTAAGCCCATTCTCAATAATTCCATTTATTCCAAGTCCCATAATTTTTACAGTGTTACTTTAATAATACCTTATATTTCTGTAAGGCCTTAAATTTTACTAAAGCTTTTCTATATATTACATTTTAGATATCATTTTGCCTCTTTCATATGATTCTTACTATTTAAAAGACCAGTTTTACTGCAAAAAGTGGTTTATGATTTCCCACATCAGACTCCAAAGGACTTTTACCACTGATATTTTATACTATTATATATCTTTATTTTTTCTAATACTATCATATACGGGAAAGTAAGTATAAGTGAAATATTACTATTAATTGTCACTGTCACTGTCCTCCCATTGTTCATCGATTTGCTTGAGGAAGCCCAGTAACGTCTCCATTGTGACACTTGTTGTTACTGTGTTTGGCATATCGGAATACATCACAGGTAGCTTGCCAGGCTTTCCCATGCGGGCAAAATACTCTCGGTAGCTTGCCAGGCTCTCCGAGAGGGGCAGAGGAATTGAATCCGGGTCGGCCAGGTCGGCCTCATGCAAGGCATTAATATTAATATAAGCATTTGAGGGCAAGAGATATAAAGGGGATAAGGAACTTTCCTTGAATGCTTCCAACCTGGGTTTAATCCATAGCACCACATATGATCCCTTGAGAAATGCTAGGAGTAACCCTGAGTATGGAGCCAAAAGGAGGCCCTGAGAGATACATGCTGAAAGTAGGCAATAGACCAAACATGATGGCCATTCAGTACCTATATTGCAAAGCACAACACCCAAAAGGAGAGAGAGATCAAAAGGGAATGCCCTGACACAGAGGCGGGGTGGGGTGGGAGGAGATGGGGTGGGGGGTTGGGAGGACTACTGGGATCGAGAATGGGCACTGGTGGAGGGATGGGTACTCAATCATTGTATGACTGAAACATAAGCATGAAAGTTTGTAAGTCTGTAACTGTACCTCATGGTGGTTCGTTAAAAAATAAAAAAATAAATAAAAATACAAACAAAAGTAGGCCCTGAGCCAGCTGGGTGTGGCCCAAGTATGTCTGTTCCCACTTTGATGCCAAAATAAAAAAAAGAATCCTGGGAATCTGAGGAAAATTACTCAATCTAAATTTTGTAACAAAAATACTACAATAGATCTGTTAAATATGCTTCTAGCTATGTAACTCCTATCTACAGTCATATTTCTTATTATAAATTGCAGGTTTTCTAGAAAAAAATTAGACAAATTAATATATTCCACAACCCTTCTCTATTTACATAATACATTTTATATATATATATACACATATACATACATATAAAATTTGATGCAAAATCTTCCAGGTATTTTTTCCCTTTGCAATATATGCCCACTATTCTTTATCTGTCATCCTCATATTGAAGAAGTTCTAAGCACCAGCCCCCCAAAATTTTAGAACATTGATTGTCATAATCTGACCTGAACTAACATAAGGCAGTTTGCAATCTTTATTGATCCCACGTAGTGTGAATATTTGTACTTCACCACAGAACCATGAAAGTTTTTTCAGTACAGGGTATCACCCTGGTTCCCAGGGGAGAAGTTGGCTTCCATGTATCCTGAATTCAGAAACATATCTGAACCCAATATAAAAGATGTCAACTTAAGGCTGGAGTTGTAGTACAGCAGGTACTGTACTTGCCTTGTATGCAGTCAACCTGGATTCAATCCTTGGCATCCCATATGGTACCCAACCAGCCAGAAGTGATCCCTGAGCACAGAGCCAGGAATAAGCCCTGAGTTATGCCAGTGAGGTCCAAAAACAAAACTAAAACTAAAACGTGGACTTGTTCTAATAAATATTACTATGATCAGTATGTCAGAAAAGAGCATAGCAAGTATTCTTCTCTGCAAGCATATTTTTCCTCATCACATGTCAAATTAATTCAATTTTATCTATTTGGGGGACTCTGCACCAAGCTGTGGGGTGGGTGAGAGCCCTCCCCATCCCAAGGGCCACGCAACACATAATAAGACACTTTTTACCCATTTATGCCTCTCAGAGAAGAGAGCCCAGCAAGCTACCAAGAGTATCCCACCCACACGGGCAGAGCCTGGCAAGCTCCCTGTGGTGTATCCAATATACCAAATACAGTAACGACAATAGGTCTCATTCCCCTGACCCTGAAAGAGCCTCTAATCGTTGGGAAAAGACAAGTAAGAAGAGGGTCTCAGGGCTGGGAGGAGTAGAGATGTTACTGGCGCCTGCTCGAGTATATCAAAGATCAACAAGATGATAGTGATACAGGGATATCTATTTGGACTCTCCTACTTGTTAACACAGATATCTTTTAAAAAGTTAGTTGGAGCCCTTTCCATATCACCAATGTAGTTCTTAGGACTGACTTGCATTTTCCTTTCATTTAGTGTGATGCCTTACTTGGTGAGGTCTGGATTGTAATGAACTGCTCAGGTTTGAATTCTACTCTTACTCTGTATAAATAACTGACCTCTCTCAGCAGCTCTTTCCTTATCTATAAAAAGGATCAAAATAGTGGGGTCTTCCCCCCCAGAGTCACAAATATAGATGTGAAAAGCCCACAGAGTAAACATGCAACACACTTCAACATTTACAGACTTTATTTTTCAAAGGGTCTCTAGATGTGAATTTTATGTGTTAAGAAATCTCAGAAGTGGGGCTGGAGCTATAGCACAGCGGGTAGGGCGTTTGCCTTGCACGAGGCCAACCCAGGTTCGAGTCCCAGCATCCCATATGGTCCCCCGTGCACCGCCAAAAGTAATTCCTGTGTGCAGAGCCAGGAATAAACCCTGTGCATCACCGGGTGTGACCCAAAAAGAAAAAAGAAAAAAGAAAAAAAAAAGAAATCTCAGAAAAATATGGCCTATCACAATAGGGACACTCCTTCAAGACAACTTAAATTTTGTGTTTTTTTATTTTATTTTTTATTTTTTTATTAGTGAAACACCATGAGGTACAGTTACAGACTTACAAATTTTGTGCTTGGGTTTCAGTTATACAATGATCAAGTACCCATCCCTCCACCAGTGCCCATCATCCACCACCACGGGTCCCAGCATCCCCCCCAACCCCCCATCCCCCCCGTCCCACCCTGCCTCTGTGGCAGGGTATTCCCCCTTGTTCTCTCTCTCTTCTTTTGGGTACTGTGTTTTGCAAGAGAGGCATTGAGTGGCAATCATGTTTGGTCTATAGACTACTTTTAGCATGCTTCTCCCACCCTGGGAGGGTCCTCACACCACCCTTTATTTGGTGCTCTCTTCTCTATCTGAGCTTCCTTTTCACCTAGCACATGTGGCTGGCCTTCAGACAACTTAAATTTTGATAGTGCATGCTGTACTATCGAAAGTATCTGAAACTAACCTGGTCCCCTGAAAACCAATAGCAGTGATCCCTGAGCACAGAAACGAAAGGAAGTCTGAGCACAACCAAGTATGCCTCTCCCCCATCTCCCAAAAAAGAATTCACAGGGGATAGACAAATTCAGATCATGGTTTTTTCTCCATTCAAGCCACAGTGTCCCTAGAGTAGGTCATTTTCTTTGCTAATCTTGATCTGTCTTTTTGGACCTCCTCAGAGCTATTCCTCTAGAAACATTATTCTAACCCCCTCACCAATTGGTACCCCCTTGACCACCTGAAGCTACTCATCCTTCACAAACTCTGCCCAATTCATTCAAATAAATCCCTCCCAAGCAAGGATGTTTTCATTCATGGAGAGCAAACCTTAAACTGCACATATGCATGCAACCCTAAAATCCAGAATACAAAAGCAGAGAAAACTAAAGTCACAAAAAGTCAGGGTTGCCTTTTCCACTCCCCCTGTCCAACATCATCCAACCATCCCCCAGTCTCCTTCCCAGTCTTTTATCTCAGAGCAGGAAGGATGGCTGAAAAGCTACTCAGCAGAACCTTAGCTATCTTAGCCCGATCAGTGAGAACAAAGATCTGTAAACACTTTCTTCCAGACTCCTGTCTTCCCACCCGCACCCTACCAACACAGTAAACCTAAATCACACGGGAAAAGCCTCTCTCAACACACCTACTGCTCTGGACCAATCCATTATTTGGGAGGATTGGGGCTTCTCTTCAAGCTTTCCCTTCAATCTTTCATAAAAGGGCTATAATGTCCTAAACGAGCTCTGCTTCAATGGCGGCAATGAAAAGACACAAAGAGAAGATAGTAGTTTGTCCCCTTTCCCTCTCCCTCCCATCCCCACACCCTGGATCAAAACTCACAACAAAAAAAAAAGAGCTTAACCAGAGCCATGGTGTGAAGAGGAAGCGCCCAGAACCTACTTTTATTTTCTAGACTGAGGCTACAGGAGACAGATGGCTCACTCCTAAAGGGAGAGTCAAAAAATAACCCAGAGCACCAGAGTTAAATTCAGGAGTCTCGTTAAGCACTTCGGATAGTACCAATTTAAATCAAATGTACTTAAAGGTGCTCTTCCAGAGAGCCAAACCCTGAGGTCTGAATCTCTCTGTGCCTACATCTGATGAGGAATTCAATTAATTACTCATAAAGGAGAACTCCTGGTTCAGGCAGAGCACGTGCTTGGCAGGCAGAAAACCTGGGTTCCTGGGTTCGATTCCTGACCACACCCTATTTTGACCCAAAGCACCAGCTACAAGTCACTCTGTCCCCAACCCTTCCCCCCAAAAAAACTTAAAAAGTAATTTTTGTGTGCCATCCACAATAATCTTTCTAAAACTGCTTCTAGTTTATAACAGTGTATATATATAGGGACTTTCCTGTAAAAAGGGTGTAATTTTCCCCCTCAAAACAGGTATGTGGCAAGAAGAGCAGTTGTTTGCACACTATTTCAAATTGTTCTACATACAAAATGCTCTGATGGGCCAGGGAAGGGACTACAGTGGCAGATCACAAGGCTAGCACATGCGAAATTTGGGGTTTGATCCCCAACACTACATGGCACAAGAACACTGCCTGGAACGACCCTCACAACTGACAAGACAAAAACTAAATACTGTCAGAAACAAACAAAAAGGGACCTTTACCTTCTATTGGTAGGACTGCTATCTGGGCCAGCCCAGATGGAAAATGTGAAGATCTCTCAGAAAATTAAAAACAGAATGACCACATACTCCAGTGGTCCCCTCCTGGGCATCCCGAAGAACACTAAAACATTATCCACAAGGGTACTTGCACATCTATGTTCATTGGTAGAATTAGTCACAATAGCTAAGATCTGGAAACAACCCAAGCACCCAACAACAGATTAATGGTTAATGAATATGTGTACATATACACAACGGATATTTCTCAGCTATGAGAAAAGATGAAATCATGCATCTTGCTGCAACGTGGACAAAGCTGGAGGGTACCATGCTATGTGAAGTGAGTCAGAAGGAAAAAGAGGACCACTGCATGGTCTTGCTCATAAGTGAACTTAAAAAAAAAAAAAGCAAGGGGTGACAGTCCCCAACAGAAAGAAGTTCTGGGACCATGCCAACTGAACAGCAAACCATAGTGATAAAGTGGGGCAGGCGAGATCTCAGGACAGTGGCGGGAGTGACTGACACTCTGGGCATGGGGGTGGTGAAGTAGCATTTAAAGTACAAAATAATAATACGGAGGCCTTTGTGACACATAATAGAACAATAATAATAAACTACTATGAAACTGAATAAAAACACAAAGAAAAGATAGAACAGAATTCTTTTTTAAAGGATACAGCAGGATTACCCTATTACCTTTTTGTTTTTACTTGAAACTTTAAAAAGTCCTTTACAGACGACCAGAGCAGGAAAAGTATAATATGTGTCATTCTTTTTGTTTTGTTTTTGTGTTATACCCAGCGATGCTCAGGGATTATTCCTGGCAGTACTCCATGGACTATATGGGATGCTGAGGATGAAATCCAGGTCGGCCACATGCAAGGCAAACACCCTACCCTTCGCACCATTGCTCCAGCCCAATTTCTGTCATTCTTTTTTATTTTGGTTTGGGGGCACATCTGGAGGTGCTTAGGGCTTACTCCTGTCTTCTTGCTCAGAGATCAGTTCTTGCAAGGCTCAGAGGACCACATGTCATGCTGGGATCAAACTTCGGTTCTCCCTATGTAAAGTGCCTACAGAACCTTCAATCTATTCCTCAACAGAAATACTTGCCATGCCCTGAAAACTAAGGGACTAATTTCCAAGCACTGTATAACCAAGTCAACACAATTACTGAAATTCCAGGAAAGGTTCAGCTAAGTGAAGGATTTTAAAGGGTGGTATAGTGGTCATCTATACCCTACAAAGGGACACTGACAATAGACACCCCTCCTGTCTAGGATGCTGTGGGAAAATGCAGCTGTAGATCAATGAACCCCTTGGTACAAAGACAAGGGATTCCTACACCTCTATGGGAAAGAAGGGCCATTCTTTGACGATCTCCATAAGGCACGAGACTCTGGAGAGAGGGAGAAGGGAAAAAACAACTAGCTGCAGTTTCTAGTCTGTTTCAAAAGTGATTCTGTGGGGCAATGAGGCGTCATACCTGGTGTTCAGTAGAAAACTGAACCAGCAAAGTAGGTACCAACACTGACCCCTGAAAGGACAGTCACTGTGCTGTCTGAAAATGCTCAAAGACCAAAATACCTGTCAGCGTCTTCTCCGTTTTTATACAGATTGTGTACAGGACTAGTCAAACAACTGTGTCCATCTGGGACCCAGTGGCCAAAATGAAGCCTTTGGATGAGAAATAGTTTCGACCCCAGCACTGACTGTGGAGAGAGGCTGGCAGACAGAGAGGGGCTGTGAACGTAGACACAAATGTTCATCTTCCCAGCTACATTCCCTCAACACTGCACATAAACCCTTCAGAGGCTGGGTACTTATAAAACATTATTTTGTTACAGTTCTTTGCCTGAGTCCTTATTCACCTTTGCTTAGTAGCAATGCTAACATATCTGCATAAATACAGTATTTGTGTTACTACCATAAACATATGAATAAAATTAAAATTTCTGAGAAAAGACTACTCCCTTTTCTCTACTAGAAGAGTTCAAAGGTTACCATTGGAACTCTACAAACAACAACTGTCCCACCAGCTCGGAAAAACTGGGTTTAAACGCAAACTGTTCCTTTACTTTTTACTGGTTGTGATCCAGGAAAAGTTACCTAACTCCTTAGAGGCTCCAGTTTCTCATCCATAGAACAGAGATAATAATTTTCTACCACCTGGACTGATGGGAGATTAAATAAGATAATAATTGTTCGGGACTAACACATAGCAAATGCTCCATCAATGTAGGGAGAGTGGAACAAGATGGGAGAAAGATCACTGGATCTAAAATCAGAGGAGCAGTCAGGGGTGCAGATGGATCATACAGTGGGTAGGGTACTTGCCTTGGTCACAACTGACCCAGGTTCAATCCTCAGAATTCCATATGGTTCCCTGAGACTACCAGGAGTAATTCCTGAGTGCAGAGCCAGGAGTAACCCCTAAATATTGCAAGATGTGCCCCCCCCACACACACCAAATAAATAAATAAATAAATAAAAACAGAAATAAAAACATAAAGAACAGCCAGGACTACAGAGATGGCTCCAGGAGCTGCAGACCATGCTTTGTATGTAGGACGCCCAGGTCTCTCCAGCACGACCTGGTCTCCCAAGTACTGAGCTAGGAGTCACCCCTTAGCTTGGCATGGCTGCCAAAACGAACAAAAATGATCAGTCAAATCACATCTATAAGTTCTAAGAAACCAAAATTATACCCTGACAGTAGTAGAGAGGGAGAAGAGTAAATCCATGGCCACAGTTCTGTCAGCTCAATCTGCTTAATGCGCCACAAATACAGAACTTCACATGTAAACACCTTAGGAAATGATAAAAATAAAACCTATGGGGGAAAGCATAAGAAACCAGAAGTATGCTCACAGCTGCTCTCCACACACTCTGGCCAAGCCTCACCCACGAGTAAACCTATTCGCAGCCACTCAACATCTCATACCTCACACCACTAATATTCCAAGAGTAGCGCACCACATTTGATGGGATTTAATATAGAAGGCAACCAATCATAGAGGGAAATATATTTTTACAGATATATACTTATGCACGCAAGGCTCAACCTTTAACAAGTTAGTAACCTCTTATAGAAGGGCTTAATGGCCCCTAGATGAAATACAACAATCTTCACACACTTTCCTCTAAGAAAACTTTTTTGAATCATTTTCAGAGGTTTATTCATAACAAAAATACAAAATAAATTATTTTGATTCTGCTTTTGAGCACGGGTTGGGGTTCGGGATGGAAACATCTGAAATATAGTGGTGGGAAGGTGTAATGGTGGTGAAATTGGTTTTCAATGTAATCAAATAGCACTGTAGCACTGTCCTCCCGTTGTTCATCAATTTGCTCAGTGGGCACCAGTAACATCTCCATCGTGAGACCTGTTGTTACTGTGTCTGGCATATCGAATACATCATGGGTAGCTTGCCAGGCTTTGCCGTGCAGGCGAGATACTCTTGGTAGCTTGCCAGGCTCTCCGAGAGGGGCGGAGGAATTGAACTCAGGTCGGCAGGGCCAGCAGCGTGCAAGGCAAATGCCCTAGTGCTGTGCTATCACTCCAGCCCATGTAATCAAATATTGTTAACTAATTTATAAAAAATCTTAAAATACTTTTTATAAAAAGAAAAGAAACCAGACGAGAAACACATAAATAAAATACAAAGGAATATTAAAGTACATGAAAGAAAACAGGTGAAATACAAAATAAGTGACAAGTCAATACTTCCATAATTACCTTGTGTTAACTGAATTCACAAATTAAAAAACATTAACTAACAGGATGGGAAAAAAGACAAAATCCAACATTTTGCTGTCTGAAGAAACCGCTTTTTTTTTTGCACATGAATTTTCAGCTTTTTTAAAAGAAGTGGCCGAAGCAGCCTATGGACAGAGGAAGGGCTCAGTAGCCTAGGACACGTGCCCGTGCAAGGACAGATTTCCAGTTCAAGTCCCAATTCCGCCTCCCATGCTGCGTGTGGTGCTGACAGTGTCATTGTCTGCCATCCCTAGCACCACACGCGATTTCTAACCACACCTCAATCAGGTGTGCGTGAGCAACACAAAAGGGTGTGACTCCCCTCACCCTACCCCCAGAAAGTACTGCAAGTACAAATCAGGTGTGAGCACCATAGGCAGGATGTGAGATCCTGGGGAGCACATTATGAGCAAATACTGAGCATGAACACAACAAGCATGTGTAAAAGCCAAAGGTGCACAAACAGTGAGCGCCAAGGTCAAGTGTAAGGGCCACAAACTGAAATATCACCACAAGTCACAACAACAGAGTGAAGGGGACACGAAGGAAATTTTACTTTACAATTCTAGCCAAGGTCTGGAGCCATAGTACTGTGGGCAGGGCATTTGCCTTGCATGCAGACTACCTAGGTTCAATCTCTAGCATCCCCATAGCCTCCCCCACCGCTCCCGCCAAGGCCACCAGCCAGGAGTGATCCCTCAGCATAGGTAGTGACACCCACAACATCCTCCCTCCCTCTCTCTCTCTCTCTCTCTCTGTCTCTCTCTGTCTCTCTCTGTCTCTCTCTCTCCCTCTTCCCCTCCCCCCCCTTCCTCTCTCCTCCCTATTCCCCCAGCCCCCACTACCATCACACAGCAGCAGTGCTCAGGGTTTACTCCTGTCTGTGCTCAGGGATCACCTCTGGCAGGCTGAGGGGAACCATGTACCTGGTGCAAGGCATCAAACCTGGGTTGGCTGCATGAAACAATCACCCTATTTCTCTGGCCCTACTGTTTATTAATAGAGTGATTTTTTAATAAGACAGTAGTAGGAGACTTTAACATCTCATAAGCAGAGAATGAATAAGGAAAGAACAGTTTTTAAGTGATAGACTAGAATAAATATTGTGATAGATATTTTTGGAACATTTTACCCCAAAACGACATTTTCTTTTTTGGAAGTACTTATAACTTTTTTAACCATCGGCCATATGCTGGTACAAAGGAACAAGTATCAATAAATTTAAAAAAACTGAAATCATACCAAGTATTTGTTTTGATCATAATGTTATAAAATTAGAAAACAAAATTGATCACACAAAGAAAATCAGGAAAGAGTCAAACATAAAAAAATCAGAAAAGAGTTGCCAAACTCTGAAATACAAACTGTTTCTTTCAAAAATGTAAATACTGAAAAAAAAATTAAGACACCCATTTACAATAGCATCTGAAAGACATTATATCTAGCAGTAAATTTAACATAAGGAGGTAAAAAACCTGTATCATGAAAGCAAGACAATTTAAAAAAAAAAGGCATAAAAGGAATGGAAAGACATCCCATGCATATGGATGAGAATCAATATAGTCAAAATAGTCATTCCACCAAAAGCAATGTGCAGATTTAATGCAATAACAATCAAAACTCCAATGACAGAGGAGCTTCCAAACAGTGTTCAGGAGGTCCCAAGTGGATGCAGGTCACCCACCTCAAGAACCACACCCAGTGGTGCTTAGGCACCACCGGGCTGCATCCAGCAATACCTGGGGTGCTGGGAATGAAACCCAGTTGGGCACTTGCTAGGTATGTACCCTAACCACTATACCATCTCCCAGCCTTCCAATGGCATTTTTTAAGGCAGTAGAACAAAAAAAACTTAAAGTTTATATGGAATTGTTTAAAAATGACTCAAAGAGCTTAGAACTATGGGGAAAAAAGGGAAAAGAGAGACATCAAGTTACCTAACTTAGAACTACATGGTACTTCGAAAGTTACAGTAATTGGGGACAGAGCAGAGTACAATGGGCAGGGTGCTTGCTTTGCACTGGGTAACCCAAATTTGGTCCTAGGCACTCCATATGGTTCCCCAAGCATCTGCCAGGAGTGATCCCTGAGCAATGAGCCCAGTTGGGTCCTAAACTGAAACAAATAAAAAAAAAGAAATAAAAACAAATTCAAAATAGATTAAAGCCAGTTACATCAGACCCCAAATCATGAAGTACACAGAAGGTGAAACATTCCGTGACATTAGCATTAAAGTCTTTTGGGAGAACTTCACCAAATAGCAAGGGGTATTTAAGTTAAAAAGGTAAACAATTGGAGTATCATTAAGTTGAAAAGATTTTGTACAGCAAGAGAAAACATATAAAAAGGACGGTCTACCAAATGGGAGAAGACTGTTTGCACATCATATATGCTATATCAAGTCACTGTTCATGACACAAATAAAGAAAGCAGTCAATTTAACAAAAGAAGAAACAAATAACACTATCAAAAATTGGGCAGTAATAAAGAGATGGCCAACAGAAATATGAAAAAAGTGTTTATCACCAATCATCAGGGAACTGCAAAGTAAAGTTAGAATGATATACACCTCACACTTATGAGAATGACTTACATCAAAAGCAGACAAATTTAGAATAGCACTTCCATGTGAACCCATGATTCCCCTTCTGGAAATCTATCCCAAGAATACTAAAATAATAATCCATAAAGATGACTACTTATGTTCCTGACAGCTTTATTCACAACAGTCAAGGTGTGTAAACAATCCAAATGCAAGGAGTTTGAGAGAATTATTTGAAATTAAATAAGTCAGAAGGAAAGATACAGTACTGGGTGGTTTCATCTATGTGTCACTCAGAAGGAGGTAAAACCAATGAACAGACAAAATGAGAAAGAAAAACCAGTAGACACTGAAGATATAACTAAGATTACCTAAGGAAAAAGAGATGGAGAAGAAAGCAGGAGGACAGAAAATAAATTTTTAAGTAATTAAACAAAAATGCTTTAAGAAAACAAAACAAATGCTAACAAAAGAGAACAAATACTCCTAAACCCCAGTTACCAAGTGTATGGCAATCTGGGGGCTAAGGATGTGATGAACTGAGGCCCTTGTTTTCATGAAGCTTCATGACTAGGTGGTCTGCCTAGTCAATTGATTAGTGCTAAATGGTACAAGCACAAGGACAGTTGCTTTGGAGGTAGTAGTAGTAATAATAATAATAATATAATAATAATGGGGCTGGAAAGATAAGGGAACAATAACCTTAACAGAGCTTGCAGGATTCGCAAAAAAGAGTATATTAATGGAGAGCTACTGAAAGTAGCTCTGTGACTGACAGGAAACGAAGAGAAAGAGATCAGACAGGAAAGTTAATGCCAAGGTTGGTGCATAAGCCAGTCTAGCATAGCTTACTAAAATTAAGAACAAGTAATAAAAGTTCTTCCCTTTTATTAGACCCAATAAAGAATCAGAGAAGCTTCCCTCCATCTTAATACAAAGTCAGAGTAAAGAAGTGGCTTACTTCATCCCCAGCCCACACAACAGACATAGAGGCAAAGCTTTGGCTTCCCTCCATCAGCCAACAAGCCTTATCCTATCTCCTGCTTCTCCAGAAGTCACACGGGGTTCAACAGGTCTCAGGTTTTCAACCACCCAGTTCTTTCCTTCTTCTCATACAAAACCCATTGTCTGACCACACAGCTCTGGAACATTCTAAAACTCAATGATTTGCCATTACCATGAAAAGCACACCATCCCCTCTGCCATTTAAGAAAGCATAAATATGGATCATTTGTTGATGAAACTACAAGATGGGCCCAGCAAATGAATGAGTCTAAGATCGTATCAGAAATAGAATGGAAAGGAACCCGGGAATTCCCCTGTGGGTTCCTACAGCTTTCTTGGCACCTGGATGAATCAGCTTTGGGAAACAAATGAGATACTCTCTTCCCCAAGCTTATTAACTCCCTCTCCTCACCTCTCTGCCCCAGCCAAGCTCATTAAAGAGCATTTAATCCCTTTCCCTAACAGATCCGGGTCCTGGCTTCCTTTCTATTTTGGTAAAACGTAGTTGCACCCTCTCTCACCCTGAGGACACTTCAACCTCTGAATGAAGTTAACACTCAAGGTATAAAACAGTTTTAATATATAACACCTCAGATCTGCCAATATAAATTACTAATGAGGTTCATTTTGAGTTATATTAGGCTTCTGGTATAGAAGACAGATAAAAGCATTGTTAACTAAATTCTTAAGGAAAATGACCTCATCCCTCTCTCCGTGAGAGGCCTAGCTTAGGTCTGCCTTAACATCCTAGGTAAGAGAGTCACTTACGGTGACTGAATCCGGGAGCACAATCCTCTACAACGCTGGGGTTTGGAATAAACTACAGCTTTTTCAGCTTTATCAGACCCAGGAGCATCACTTTTGGTCCTTCGGAAAAGAGGTGCTCTCACTAGAAGCAGCTGGATGTGGACACCAAGGACTGGGACAAGGTAGGTGAAAGAGGGTTCATTATGGGGAGCTGGGGGGAAGAGGGTATGGACCGCCCTGCACTGCCACTTACCCAGCAGCCCTTAAGATAATGTGAAAATTGCAATCAAAAGAGGCCTGAAGTAGCTCCATGAGCTGAGCACACACTTTGCATGTGGGAGGTGCAGGTTCTGTTCCCAACACCACATACGCCCCTGAGCACTGCAGGGAGCAACCTTTGAGTAGAGCCAGGAACAGTTCCCAAACAATACCAGTTGTGGCTCCAAAACAAAAGTAAAACACAACTCCAAAAACTGCTTAAAACACATTTCACTCCAGGACACCTCTAACGAACAGTAACTGATTACATTTGCAACTAAGTCAGTTTTCTCTCCTTTAAATTAACATAAACTGCTCAGTGCAAATATGACAGTTTTTCCTGAATGTCCATCAAATCCTTTCAGAGTTTTAGGAATAACTATCATTCATTGGTTCCTCTCCCCACCAATCCTGCTCCTAACCATCTCACCTCAAAGATACTCAGAAGAACAACAGAGTCAGGCAGAAGGGATAGTACAGCAGGTAGGGTGCTGGGCTTGCAAGTGGCCAACCTGTGTTCAGCCCCAGGCACCCCATATGGTCCCCTGTGCACCACCAGAAATGATCTCTGAGTACAGAGCCAAGAGTAAACTCTGAGCGGCTAGGGAGACAGTGCAACAGGTAGAGCATCTGCCCACTGCAGACAGCTGACTCAGGCTCAATCCGCAGCATCCCATGTGGTCTCCCAAGCACTGCCAGGAGTAATTCCTGAACACAAAACCATGAGTAATCACTAAGTTTCACTGAGTGTGACCGCCCCCCTCCAAAAACAGAGTAAGCCCTGAACACTGCCAGGTGTGGCCCAAACCTACACCTCCCAAATGAGAAACAACACAATCAACAGTGAACTGATGATAAAGCCAGAGGCAGAAGACAAGACCAAATAAACATGGTAAAATTCTTACGCCATTCCTAAAATATGTCTTTAAATGATGATAAGGATGTCAACATCATTAGGTAATGATGGAATGAAAACATGAATGAAAAAAACAGTAATGTTCAGGAAAATTAAATTTAAATGTTCATTCCTGGACAGGAACAGTAGTACAATGAGGGTGCTTGCCTTACAAGCAGCAGACCCAGGTTCGATTGCCAACATCCCTTAGGGTCCCCAAGCCCCACCAGGGGTGATCCCTGAGAGCAGAGCCAGAAACAAGCCCTAAGCACCACGAGGTGTGGCCCAAAGATAAATAAATGAATATATACCCATTCCTTTAATGATTGAAGCCCAAGACCAAGGGCAGATTTTAGACTGTAATTCAAGATCACCTTAGCAGGATGGTTCACAAAACACGGGCATAATGTTTGTTCATTACTCCTTTGTTCATGGAAGTTTTACTCCTTTAAAGTTCTATATTGAGGACAAAAGAGAAACACAATATTTACAGTCTCCCAAAAGTGTTTAAGTGTCAAGATAAGCTTCATGAGGGCAAAGAGTCTATTTTTCTTGACCTCTGTGTTAAAAATTTTTTAAAAAAGGCAGACATGATAACCTAGTAATTCACTATTTTCAAGAAAGAGTGAATGGAAAAGGAGAAGAAATACAGAAATATATAGTGTGGCATGCAGAGCTTGGGGATTGGGGGCAGGTGTAAAATCCTAGAGGTCAATCAAGTCTGTGATATGTGAATGTCTGGAAAAGTCATTCAATTGATAAACAGGTTTGCACCTTAGAACTCACTGGGCTTGGTAAGAACCTGCCATCCACTACAGAAGCACAGCAGCATGCAGAAGCCCTTCCTCTTCAGAAACCCTTAATTTCTCTAATATCTTATCAGAACTAAGAGATAAATAAGATAAACATAAGGCGCATGCGCAGTTTATCTTGACATTTTCCACTGGCTCTCAGCAGTTCCGGAACCATGTCTCACGCAGCCTAGTGGCTCGACACAAGTGCCTGAACCCTACCTCTACCACCAACTGGGACAAGTAAATCTCTCTGGGTTTTGTTTGCCTCACAAAGAGGGGGTTGAATGAACATTCTACACATCTCACTGGTATTCTGAGGACTAAATGCACATGAGACATTCAGTCTGATTCCACAGTAATCTCTGTTCAGTACCTGCTATTATTTTGTGTTCTCCACCCTCACCCAATTCCACTGATCACTTCTCTAGATTCAGCAAGAGAACACAACGAGACAAGGAACAAGTTGGACACTTGAGCCTCTTTCTTCTTCAAATGCATAGTACATATTTGATTTCTACTGCCATCAAATTACTGTTTGGAGCAGTGTTAATCATGATTTTCTCATACAAATACCGGAGGTTTTAATCCCTGAATAGGAAAGGATACAAATGACAAACTACTCCCAAGCAGTGCTCAGTACTAACAAGAGGTCTAGGGAGAAAAGACCCCTAAACACAAGGTCTGAAACTTAGAAATCTCAAAAAGATTTAAGTATTAAGTGGACACTCATATTTTATGAGTGGACACTCATAAGACTTAAAAAAATTGACCATTCTATCCTCAAAGAAATCCTAAGGGCTAGAAGATTGGGAGAATTGAGGGGTAGAGAGAGAGAAAGAGAGAGAGAGTGAAAGCAAGACTGTACTCCATAAATGTGTTGCTTAGAAAGGATTTTCTAGAAAAGGATTTAGAAGGAGCCCTTCTCTATGTAAATGCTACCTTAGAAACAGGGGACAGAGGAAAGAAACAGGTGAGAAAACATATGGGAAAAGGGAACTGAAGGAAGAATGTGTGGCGGGCTTAATTCTGTGACAGGAACAGAAATGAAGTTTTGGCAGGCCTGAGAATGTCGACTGTCTCTAAGGGGAAACTGAAAAGCTATCTGTCAGAAGTGAGTGACTTGACCATCCCAGCCAGGCCCCAGTCTCCCGGCTGAGTAGAGACTGCAATTTTAGAACATCTTTGTCTTCGTGACCTATAAAGGTATGCAGGCTCCTTTAGCTTTGAAGATCTAGCATCTGATATATCTGATGTAAACAGAAGGTCACAGAGCGAGGTCACGAGACAAACTTCTAGATGTCACATACAAACAAGAAATCACCCAAGACAAGATCAGCAGTTCGAGTACTTTCATCAGTGATCACTCAGCCTGCCGCTCTCTTTGCAAATAAACCCGTGATTACAACCCCCACTTGGTACTAAAGAGAACAGGTCTGACCACCAGGCAACCATCCAGCACTCTCCCTCAACCCCGCTCTCCCAAGCAAACTGGATACAAACACTGAATACGTCATTCACCAAATCACCAAAGCAAAATAGTAAGAAAGGATTCCAAAGGGCTAGACAGATCTAGGTTCAATGTCTAGTGATCCTGAGAGTCTCTGGGTACGGCCCAAAAGAAAGAAAGAAAGAAAGAAAGAAAGAAAGAAAGAAAGAAAGAAAGAAAGAAAGAAAGAAAGAAAGAAAGAAAGAAAAAGGATATTACTAGTTGAGTTGCAACATTCAGCCTGCAGCAGCTCTATAAGGAAGAGCAGGCTTCGATATATTTTCCCAGGAACTCCTACAGAGGACCCTTCCGCCTGCCTGTATGCATCACAGACCACCTCTGTCACCATATAGCTGGGAAATGTCAAACACCAACAAATTTAACTGTACCCCACTTTTGGCTCAATGTCTTCCATTTCCCTCCTTTCCATCTTCCACCCAGGGCCGTGCAACAACTACATGACAGGGAATGTGAATGACATCGGCATTCTCAGAGCCAGGCAACTCTCAGAGATCACCCCACTGATCAAACTGAACAGAGCTACAGCACTTCTTTCCAAAGCCCTCAAGGAAGTCCAGTCCCTCCCAAGTCAAGCTCCCTAGTGTCCCCAAGGTGTACCAACATCATTTCCAGATGAGCGAATACTAGAAGCAAGAGTCACTATCCAGCAGAGCTATCATTACCAAAATGCAGGCCTGTGCAGCATGAAACAGATAGCATTCTGGGGGCTAAAGACCTCAGCTAAGAACTGACTACCAGGACCCTGAATCCAGGTGAAAGCGGTAGGTAAAAATAGATCCTTCATAAAGGGAGGGGGGAGGGGCATGCACAGACCCTGGAAAAAACACCAACTCTAAGTAACCCACATCAGTCAGCTATAATTCCACCCACTTCCATCTACCAATGATAAGAACAAAACTCTCTGAAAAATCTTCACACTCAAATATCTATGTTTTAAACCTTTTGCAGAGCATCAAACGCTATTACTGTATTACTTGATTACAGAAAATGCCAGGTCTTACTTTTCTAAGAACACTTAGATAAATGTTCTGTTTTTAAAAATCTGAAAAGGGGCCAGAGAGATAGTTCAATGCACTGGAGTGCATGCTTTGCATGTGGAATGCCCAGATTCAATCTCCAGCAACATGTGGTTCCCCAAGCACTGAGCCTGGAATGATCCCAGAGTACTACCAAGTATGACCCCAAAACAAACCCCAAAAATGTGCTGTAAAAAAAGTCTAGGCAGGCCAGAGTTATAGTAGAGCAGGTAAAGTAAGGCGCTTGCTCCCCAAAACAAGAATGATCTCTGAGCGTAGAGCCAGGAGTAAGCCCCGGGTGCTGCTGGATGTGCCTCCCCTCCACAAAAAAACAGTAATAATAATAATAAAACTGTATGGACAGAGATGTGGGTAGAACATTTAGTGGTAGAACATTTGCCTTATTTGTGTGAGGTCCTGGGTTTTATTCTTGACACCAGAGCAACACCAGGAGCAACACCAGAACACTGCTATATGTAGATCTAAAACCCCAAAATAAAAGTCTAGCATTCTGCCCTGCACTGTATAGAGTTCTTGTTGATTCATAGCTCAATAATGAATGAAAAATCTCACCAATAACATTTTTCTCATTTGCCAGGGATATAGCTAAGTGCTAGGACATGAAGGTAAGAGCCTGGTTGGATCTCCAGCACCACACACACACACACACACACACACAAAAAAAAAAGAAAAAAAAAACCTCTGAAACATTTTAAAGTACTTTTACCCCCATAGAACTTGTGAGCTGTGTAAAAGAAATCAACCTCTCTCTCAACCCACTGTCTTCTTCATTCAATCTAGAATTTCTCTGAAGAGCCATTCTTTGAAAGACCCCCCTTCTATCCCCCCCAAACACACACACACACACACATACTTGGGATACACTCATTTATTAATTTCTTAGAGTAACATTTAGACTTTTCCCTGAGAATTCACTATCCTCAAGCCATTCCTCTGAATTATCAAGGAAAATAATGAGATCACTCTGGCAACTAACTGATCCACTACAAACACCAACCAGACAATAAACGTGAAACATAGTTATCAGTTGACTGTTCTAGCCTACCCAGTAAACACTAGCCTACCCAGTCAAGAAGTCTGTATGAAAGAAATGAGAGAAACTTGGTACAATATCTGTTCAATTAACATGGGACAATTTCAGTGGATCCTTGAAGCTGAGACAGTGAGTACTGCCTGGGTCAAATGTAAGCTACCCTGACTGTCTCAAGAGCAACACCAACACATGCTGGGACCTCAGTGGTGGCTTCTGCATGGAGCTGTCTAATGTTAGCTGGTAGTCATAAACAGTAAATGACCTTTCTGGAAGCAAGCCTTCAACAGGTCATTTTAAGACATTTAATTAACAGTTCTCATGTGGTAATCAGTAACCCTGGTTTTCAGACTCCCCGGTGGACCCTGGAAAATTTTCAGCGAGAGATGGAAAGAACTGTTGTAGGCTAGAAACACCTCCACCCTGCGGCTTCTGTCAGAGAGCCACAACAATGACACAGGCGAAGGGCAGGGTTCCTGTGGAAACACTTATGGTGCGATTCTGCTGGTGGAAATGGGACTCTGAAAAAACAAAGGCTTTACACCACCAGATGCAGTGATGAAGCCCAGTGGAACAGCAGGTCTGGGACAGATAATTCAGCACCCAAGCCAAAATAGTCATTAACTCCACACGGACGGAGATAAAAATCTGTAATTCACCAGAGGATAAAGCCCACAGAGAAGACATATTTCTGGCATTTTCAGATCTTCAGCAACTGCTCCATGACTATCTCCTGATCAAGGGCATCTCTCCAGCGCTCTTTCGCAGTTCAGAATGGACAAACCACAATCAGTAACATTTATATGAGTTAGCCAGGGCCTGTAACATGCTAATAAATGACTCCACTCCCCCTTCGCCATCCTCTGCTTGAATGTAATTACTAGGTGAGGCCTTGAAAGGGCGCTCCCTTCACCTGCAATGAGTCTGGCCCTCACAAAAAGGACACAGTTGAACATTCAGACTATACTCAGCCTCTCCCAGGAGCTAGCCCAGTTCCTGAACAGAGGCAGCCACCCAGCTTAAGGCCTCCCAGGATCACCCAACACAAGTCTTAGCAGTCACACCAACTTTTATCACCTCCAGGGGATAAGAACCATCTTGCCTTTCACCTGAGGGGCAATTCAACCATCTACTCAGCAGCTCTCAAGTGCCAGGCACTGGGAATGAGCAGGGGTCAAGACAAATCCTCAGGGCTGGAGTGACAGCACAGTGGGTAGGGCATTTGCCTTGCACGCAGCCAACCTGGGTTCAATTCCCAGCATCCCATGTGGTCCCCCGAGCACTGCCAGGAGTAATTCCTGAGTGCATGAACTAGGAATAACCCCTGTGTGTCGTCAGGTGTGACCCAAAAAAACAGACAAGTCCTCTAAGTTCCTCCAGTGACTGGGAAGAAATTCAAGTGGCTTTTAATAGGACAGAGAGAAAGTACTTGGTTTACATTTGGCCAACCTCAGTTCAAGCCCTAGGACCACAAATGGTCCACCAAGAGTGATCCCTGGTCAGGAGTAAGACCTGAACACCATTGGGGATGGCCCAATGACAAAAAAATAAATAAATAAAATTAAGATTAAATAAAAAATACCTAAGGCCAGTATGTGGTTCAGTGGTAGAGTTCATATATTAATGGGTAAGTTTCTAAATTTGATTCCCTACACTGCAAACAATGACAAGTTTATTTTAAGCCAAAGATATTTGTTCAAAGGGCTAGAGTGCATTCTTTTTAAATGGAATCTACAGGTTCAATCCCCAGCACTTCATGGTCCCCAGCATTGCCAGGAGAGTGGCCCCTTGGGGAAAAGGAAAGGAAAGAATCAAAGAGAAAGAAAGAAAGAAAGAAAGAAAGAAAGAAAGAAAGAAAGAAAGAAAGAGTGAGAGAAAGAAAGAGAAAGAAAGAAAGAAAGAAAGAAAGAAAGAAAGAAAGAAAGAAAGAAAGAGAAAGGACACCAAATTGTTTCTAGTCCTGGGTAAAATGTTCCATGCAAGTGAATTTCCACGTTAAAAAAAAATCCCCAAGGAAAAAATAGGGAAAGAAGTTTGTACCCGATAAAACAATTTCGTACTAAATTTCTCCGGACTAAACTTGGATACCACCTCCTCCAGGAAGCTCTCCCTACATCCCCAGACTCATAATCTCCTAACATCCATTTCTATTCCTGCACAAATTTCTTTTTTTGAACTCAACTATTCTACAATGAAACGGTGGCCTCGTGCTTTCTCTCCCACTGCAGGGTGAGTTTCCTGAGTTTTGGGCCTCGCACCAAACAGTTTCTTTAGCATAGCAAGTACTCCTGTGAGGACTGTGAGCAGACGCATGGATACATGTTCGCATGTATATATTCAGAACTGTTTGTGGATATGACTTTCACACCCAATATTCACTGAAAATGAAGTGAATTAGACATAAACAGCAACAAGAAAATCTAATTTGCTCATTTGCACCTCAATCATGAACTGAGAGACAAAGAAAGGTGGGAGAGGGGAAGGAGACACGGGTCAGACACTGGGAATCTTCCCAAGAAACCTGAATTTTATTGGCAATGGGGAGCCTTTAAAGGATTTCTAGCAGGAGAGTAGTTAGGGATGACATTTAGACAGCTCATTCAGGCAGCTCTGTGGAGGACAGACTTGAAGGAGTAAGACTAGATTCATGGAGACCAGTTCCGAGGTTATTGCAGTAATCCTTCTTTTTGACAAAGATCTAAGCAAGGATGGTACGGTCTAAGAAAAAAACTTGGTTTAAGATACAATTTATAACCTATTCAGCAGAACTTGACAATTGACCAAAATAGTTGGAAAGGTTAGGGGGAGCAAGAGAAAATTCCACAAAAATGATAGAAGACTGAACTACAGTGAGACCAGTTTTGACTGGCAAAATGGCCAGTTAAATGGGCTAAAGTGGAAAGATGAGGCATTTACTTGCAGACAGTACTGACTTGGGGAGGCAGTGGAGGACATTCAAGGTCTGTCCAGGAAGCATCTTTCCTAAGCAATGGTTTATTCAGACAGGAAATGTGCATACTACACAGAGTTCATCCCTAAAAAAGAGACTGAAGGAGTAAGAGTATAAAGTCCTTTGCTCAGGGTGTGTTCCAACCGTTGGGGACAAAGGCTTAGGACAAAGACTGGAGACAAGAGTTTCAGAAGACTAGGCTGGAGTCATAGCACTGCGGGCAGGGCATTTTCCTTATATGCCATCCTCTTGGGTTCAATTTCCAGCATCCCATATAGTCCCTGCCAGGAGTAATTCCTGAGTGCATGAGCCAGGAGGAACCCTGTGCATCACCAGGTGTGACCCAAAAAGAAGAAAGGAAAAAAAAAGTTTCAGAAGTCCTTGTACTATGCACAGTGTATGGCTAACACCATAAAAGTAGATGAGCCCACTAGAGTAAGAAAAACTACAAGATAAAGAAAAAAAAATAGGAAACAATAAGGATATCTAAAGATATTGAAATGTAAAAGTAAACTGTAGCAAGAGGGGGAAAAGTGATCCCAGATGGGGCTGGAGAAACACAGAACCAGAGAAGGCAAAGTATATAAAAAGTTCGATGCCAACAAGACAAACCCAAAGAGACACAATCGGTACGTCATTCCTTAACTTCCACAGAGCAGCCCCGCACACTCAGTGATGTGGTAGAGGCCACCTGCATCAGGCAGACTGACTGGGGTGCAGAGGACACATGCAGACAGCTCTACGGGGAAGCAGCTAAGAAAGGAATGGGGGACAGGGAGCCCCTCCTCAAGAGGGAAGCAAGCGGGGCCCAGAGAAGACTGAGTGGTTTTGTTCTGCAGGGGACCGGAGCCTGAGTGTTTAGGGATCTGGGTGTGTTTCTAAGGGGAAAGGGTCAGGAGAAACAAGAGGATGAAGGTACAGGAAGGAAATGCCTGACCCCTGACCCAAGAGAACACTGAGGGCCCCCAACCACAAGAGTTGGGGGAGGAGGGTGAGGCCTGAACAGGAAGTGCGCCTCATCCACACAAGGCCAGAGCAGGAAGGCCTAGGATGTGCTGGGGGAAGCAGGAAGTCACACCTTCAGTTTGCCTGGAGCACTAGTCCCCTGGCCTGGAGAGACACTGCGGTGTGTGGAGAGAAACAAGTGGGCCCAGTTACCACAAAGCAGCCTGAGCCCTTCCTAAAAATGTCCCAGCGAGAAAGCCAGCATCCTGCTATGAGTAGGCGAAGCAGGGTTTTTGAGGAGACCAGTGAGACCTCATTAATTTTTCTTCCGTTTGTCTTGATTTGTTTCTTCCTTTTAATGTAAGCTTCACTGAAGCAAAACTGTCACTAGCTAATCTGACTTCAAAACAGTAACACACATAATACTAATGGAAATACTCACTGAACAGCTTGCAAGAATGTTTCAGAATCAGTCTTTTTCCTGTTCTAAAATGAAATTCTGCAGACACAAGTTCAAGGGGTTCAAAAAGGTGTGGGTTAGCACTCAAAAGGAGAGAGAGAACAAAAGGGAATGCCCTGCCACAAAGACAGGGTGGGATGGAAG
Organism: Sorex fumeus; assembly: GCF_029834395.1. Classification (NCBI taxonomy): domain Eukaryota; kingdom Metazoa; phylum Chordata; class Mammalia; order Eulipotyphla; family Soricidae; genus Sorex; species Sorex fumeus. The sequence continues at coordinate 34,366,380 of NW_026606155.1, forward strand.
GGATGGGGGGTGGGAGGGGTGCTGGGATAAGTGGTGGTGGAAAATGGACACTGGTAGAGGGATGGGTACTAGACCACTGTATGACTGAAATGCAAGCACAAAAGTTTGTAAGTCTACAACTGTACCTCATGGTGTTTCACTAATAAAAATTTTTTTTAAAAAAAAGGTGGGGGTGGTTGGAGGGGGGCGGGCCGTGGAAGTCAACAGCAAACTGTCAGAAATGCAGTTGACAGAGGAAACGGCATAGTGGAGTCCTAACAAGGCTACTTTGGGAGTCCTTTCTTTTGTGCCAGTACAGGGTATCTTAAGGAAAACATGCTGGAAAGGAGATTGTCCGTTGAAGTCACAAGGAAACTGTAATCTTTTTCCCGCCCCCTAATGCTGTTTTACAGGGGAGGCTGGTGTGAATGCACTCCTGTTTTCGGATGATTTAAGTTGTTCAGTTTTCCTAGTTTGAAAACAATCTTTGATCATCTAAGCCAGAGGTGCCCAAATTTATTTGACCTATAGCCCATTTTAGGGAGGGGAAAAAAAATACTGGGAAATCAATCTTCTTTAAGCAAACAAACAGAAAGCAGCTCTCCCAGGGCTGAAATGAGGCTCCTACTGCCACCCTCCCAAATTGCTCCAGCACCCTTTGGGCATGGTGTTGCCCACTTTGGGAAACACTGAACTAAACAAAAGTCAACATTTTATCTGTGGAAGGAGGAGTCGGCTAATCCTTTCATATACCTCCTACACTTGCTTATATAATCAAAGGCCTAGAAAAAAAAAAACAGCCCATATCTCGAAATAATCCTGAGGCTGCTCTTTCATTCTGTCTCTCTGCCTGCATACTGCATGCGAGAGATAACATTAATCTCTCTATCTAAAATATGAATTCTTTAAAAATCTCTTAGTAAAAGTAGATGAAAGTGTTTGATTCTTGAGTCAGACTCAAGACATGAGAACAATGAGGAATTTCTTCATTCAACAAATGTTTCCTGAAACCCTCCCATGTGTGGGCACTCGGCCAGGGGTTAAGGGTCCTGAGTGCTCTCCCACAGCAACTGTCATGGGGTGGGAGGCCGTAGGTCTATCGCAGAAAGAAGACAGACACCCACAAATGCATTCTCATTCACACCCAGACACTAGTGAGCCCTGGCAAATCAATGCCACCAGGGCCCAGGTACAGGATGTACATGACAAGAAGGCCAAGAGGCCCAGCAGGGAGTCTCACAAACAATGTATTCTCCACAGAGCAAAGAAAGGCTACTGAACAACCCAAGCCAAGGAAGCACTAAACATAAAACGCAACCACCAATGAGCCTAACTAGAACAAATGAAACTCTTGTGCTGAATAATACGCACACTTCAGAAAACCTCTACCTTGAAGTCAACTGTGGATGGGAAAAATCAACTCTGAAGGATCTAGGATCCAAAACAATTATCTAGATAAGACTGGACACTGAGATAAAAGTAGAGGGGCTAGGGTCAGAGAGATAGTACAGTGGGTGGGGCACTTACTGTGCAGGAGGCTGACCTGGGTTTGATCCCCAGCATCCCACATGGTCCCCTAAGCCTTGCCAGGAATGACCCTGGAGTACAGCCAGGTGTGGCCCCAAAACAAACAACAACAACCCAAAAAACACCTAGAGGGGCCAGAGAGAATTAGGGGTTAAGGATTAAGGTCTTGCATGTGGCTGACCCTGGATTGATCCCTGACACCACCTGGTCCCCCTAGCACAGCCAGAAGCCACCCTGGAGACCCTGAGCATTGCCAGTGCAGCTGGGTAATCCCTGGCACTGCAGGCCCAGCTGCACCTTACCCTCAGGCATTTGCACTGAATGGCCAACCCAGATGGCCAAGTACTATCAGGAAGGGCCCCTATATCCTGACTACTCTTGAGAGGCCAGGTGTCCCCCAAAAAACAAGCTTAAAACGATTATTTTCAAATGCGCCACTGCTGTAGAAAAAACTTCAATTTTTTCAAAAACCAAATCAAACTCATTTGTACCCTTGATTTCATCCATTAACCCACAAGTATAAATGATATAGAACTGTAGTTTGTCTGGGCTGGAGCAATAGCACAGCGGGTAGGGTGTTTGCCTTGCACACAAGCCGACCCAGGTTCGATTCCCAGAATCCCATATGGTCCCCCAAGGACTGCCAGGAGTGATTCCTGAGTGCAGAGCCAGGAGTAACCCCTTAGCATTGCCGGGTATGATCCAAAAAGCAAAAAAAAAACCAAAAAACTGTAGTTTGCCAAGCCAGAGAGATAGACCAGAGGGCCGAGCACATTCTTTGCATGTAGAAGGCCTGGGTTTGATCCACATGGTCCCCCAGCATGGCCAGGAATGACTCCTGAGCACTAAGCCAGGAGTAATCCCTGAGCAACACCCAGGTGTAACCCCAAAAGTAAGCAATTTAATTTAACCTGTAGTTTTCCTTGTTGGAAACATGACAATTCAAAATGATTAGATATGCAAACTTAAACCAAGGAAATATTTTAATGCCAACTAAAAGAGGTTGTTTGTCATCATCTCCCTGACCACAGCAAGAAAAGTGCTCAGTTCAGCTTTTGCAACTAAAAAAGGCCAATGTCTAATTAAATCTTTTGGAATTAAATTTGCAACTTTAATTTTTTCTGTTCTGTATTCACACTCAGAACCTTCTGTCCAATACTGAATAAGCAAGCCAATGAATTCAATTTTCCACAAACTAATTTTGTAGCCAACATTGGAGCTACAGAATATTTCTTGCAAAATTCAAGATTCTTCTGAGTGGACATACATCCAGAATTTACCCCAAACCCCTAATGTCAGATAAATCATCTCTTCCGCCTCAAACAATCACCCTACTAAGTTACATACATACATACATACACACACACACATACAGAGAGAGAGAAAGAGAGAGAGACAGAGACAGAGACAGACAGAGACAGAGAGAGAAGTGTAGAATAAAAAAAAATAGTAAGAAGACTAGACTCAAAAACCCCTGCTGGGGGCCAGAGAGATAGGACAGCAGGTAAGTCACTTGCCTTGCATGCTGCCAACTGGGTTTGACCCTGAGATTTCATAGGGTCCCCTAAGAACCACCAGGAGTAATTCCTGAGTGACAATTCAGGAGTATCCCCTGAACTTCACCAGGTGTGGCCCAAAAAAATAGAAAACAAAAGCAAAAAATAAAAACTGTCCATCTCTGTTAAAAAAAAAAAAAGAACAAACTTCTGAAATCTTTTTTTTTTTTTTTAATTTTCATGTTCCACACCCAGCAGTACTTGGATCATTGCTGGTAGGGCTCAGGGGACCATCTGGGATGCCAGAGATCAAGTCCAGGTGTGTGGCATGCAAGGCACATTTACTACCCACTGTACTATTGCACTGATCAAATCCCTTCTGAAATTCTAAAACTCCAGTTTAGAATGGAGTTTCCTGCATCTCAGCTCAGGATGCATTTATTTCATGAATCTCTCTCTCTCTCTCTCTCTCTCTCTCTCTCTCTCTCTCTCTCCCTGTCTGACTCTCTCGTTTCCTAAATAAAACTATTCACTAAAAAAAAACGAAGGCACAGACTTCAAAGGTGGGTGTCTAAGGACCCAAAACTAGAAAAAAAATTAAAATACTCAAAATCCTAAACTCTGAAATTTGCTGGAATTATAAGATCTATATAGAGATTAGGTTATATTTCTAGACACTTGAAACCTATATGTTACAAACCAACGTTCAAAAAAATTTAAGAAGTAAAATAAGGGTCAAGGACAGAGTTCAACAAACTAACCACAGGCTGTGCACACAGGAGGTCTGGCTCCACTCTGGCACTGCCTGGAACCCTGAGCACCTCCAGAGCAACCCTCAAGTATAGAGCTGGGCTAATGTAATTAAATAACTCAATGTTTTCGTGGGTAATCTCAAAAAGGGCTGGGCCATGACCTCAGATTTAAGTACTGAGGTTGTGTGCCAGTGGAGGTGATAGTGACCCTGGTGATAATTTTTCTATAGCACCATGTGTCACACGTTGTGCTTAATGGCTTGCCTAGGTCCCTGATGTCCTCTCACAAAACCCTGCATGGTCGATTCTAGGTTACGGCAAGAAAGCTGAGGCTTGCAGAAGTTAAATGCACTTTGCTAATAAAACACAGAACTAATAGTTGAGCCCCAATCTGGCTACCACCCAGCCATCACACAATGATGCACCGGTAATTATAGTAGTTGTCCAATAAACATTCCTCAAAGCCTGTATTTGTGTACTCTATAATTGTAGATTCTGCATCCTAATTTATGTGGCTTAGGCAGATGCTAAACTGTCTTTTTAAATTAAACTCAAACCAAGTAGATATGGGCGAAAGGTCAGAAATATTCGGTAGATGCCAAAATAATCATTACTCAAAACTATGCCAAATAATATAAAATTAATTCCTGATATTGTAGCTAATAACATAAATTAATATCTGGTAGTAAGAATTAATAATATATTTAATTTTGGGGTTTTTTTCCTTTTTATTTGTTTGTTCATTAATTCTCATCCATCAATTTAGTTTTGTAAAAAAGAAGAATACTTGAACATTATTTTAAACTATATCACTGCAATCAATTATCCAGGTCTTCTAAATTACTTAAACTTTTCATTAATACTTAGGAGTCCAAAGAAGATAAAAACTATCATTCAGAAATTTAAGTATCTGCGATAAACTCTGGCATCTTCCTTTCCTTTTCCCATATGGTACTGAAGGGGACATGTGAAAGCCAATGTGCCAATATCATTCACAGGCCACCACCAAAACCATAATCCACCCTATCCCCCTCCCCATCACTCCTACTGTCTAAACACAACCATGGGGGTATTTTTCCTTGGCCAAAACGCACATTTGAAGAAGGCCCTGTCAAACATATTCATTTCCTTGGGAGTTAATCCTTGTTCTTGAAGGCCTATTTTATGTCAAGCATATTTAATTCCTGACATGTAAAAACTTCCTACCAATCCTAGGAGAGACTTATCATTAGCACCATTGGGGAGGGGGGGGAAGGACACATGTCCATCACGGCAGAGCTGGGACAGTGCACCAAAATGGGCTCAGACAAGTCTTTCTTGTTCCCACCACCTTGTGTCTGCTCCTCCACACATCAGGATTGTCCCCACTTTCAAACCTTTACCTTAGCTATTCCCTGGGTCTGAGGGGATGTTCTTCCTCTGGCTGCTTCTTGTCACTTGCTCTGAGCAAAAAACGTCACCCACTCTGTGAAGCTCCCTATGTCCACTCTAGGTAAAGCAGTCACCTCATCATAGTCCGCCACATCACCCTGTTTGAATTCTCCACTCAGCAATAAACCACCACTGATTTGTTAATTTAGGTTGTTTTTTTTTTTTTAATTTCAGCTTGATTTGTTTTTTGGTTGTTTTTTGTTGTCCTTTAGTTTCGTGATCAGACCAGCTATGCACAGAGGCTCACATGGTGCTGAGGTTCAAACGTAAGTTCCAGCAAACAAAGCATGCACTCCAGTTCCTGGAGCTATCACCTCAGCCCCTAATCACCATTTCACTTGTTTGCTTGCTTATTAAAACCACCTCTTGGCACCAGGACAGAAGCTCTGAAAGCCACAGATGAGGTGCTCTCTATCCCTCTTGACTACCTAAGCAGAGATGGGCACAGCAGTTGATGGCAAACCCTGTAAATGACTGAAAAGCCATCCTGATGCCCTGACTCCACACTGAGATGGGGGGGGAGTCAGAAAAAAGTCCTGGAACTGAGGGTCCAAGGAACAAGATTCTAGCTTCCCCTCTACCTAGCTAGAGATCTGGGGAGGGAGAGGGAGAGAGGGAGAAGAGAGAGAGGGAGAAAGGGGGAGAGGGGTAGAAGATGAGAGCGAGCAAGCAAGAGAGAGAGAGAGAGAGAGAGAGAGAGACTGTGCCACAGGAGATTACCAAAGGGCAGCCACACAAGAGACAGTCATGCCGGTTCATCATTTCATCTAGAACTAACATGGTGGTTCGGTTCATCATAATGCTCCAGACAGCTCAAAACATAAAAAAAAATTTAAAAGGGGAAGAAACCTTAAGAATACAGATATTTCCTAACTTTCTCTATAGAAAAAAAGTTTATATTAACAAAAGATACCAAGGCAAGGTCACTCAGACTGTCCTAGTTTCTTATTTTTAACTTTTCATCTACTGCAAACCTCAAAGACAAGCCATCAAAAATAGAGGCTTTTGAAAATACCTAAATAATATAAGCAAACAGATCCTAACTAGGTCATCACCTAGTATATTTCACCAGGAGCCAGAACTAAGACAAAATGCATATTTTAAAGCCCATCATTTCCTCTAAAATGAACAGCTGCTCTTTTCTACTGGCTCACTGTCTTCTCTATCAGCTTAAATGAAAATATCCTCTAGTGCAGAGGACAACACTAAAACCATGCTACCTTGCCATAACCAGGCTACCAGACCCCACACCAGGCTGTTTCACTCAGAGCGCCCTAAAGGGGGGGCAAGGTGAGACCCCTTTCCACCCCAAGGGTTCCAGTCCCAGAAGCCGAAAATCTCCAGAACTCAACTGCTGCCCTGCTCACAGCTACATTCCACATACTTAGGTCAATCCTCACCCATGAGTGAACCTTTCCCTGGACCACATGGCTGTATTTGCGGCCGCACAACACTTCATAGGACGCACACTACCCATAGTCTACCCATAGGACACACCTTACCTAGAGTACCACACCACATTTGATGGGATTCAAAGTAGGAGGCAACCAACCTTAGAGGGAAATATTATATTATTTTGGTTCCCTTTGGGGCAGGCACTGGGGTTTGGGATGGAAACACCCAAAACATGATGGTGGGAAGGTGTAATGGTGGTGGGATTGGTGTTGGAATATCAAATGTAATCAAATATTGTGAACTACTTTTTAAAATGATAATTTTTGTTTAAATATAAAAACCATGCCTTGGGAATTAGGAATTACAGAATACCTTTTTAATACCTTTCAACTGACATTCTTTTGGTTATTTTTATTATTATTGTTTTGTCTTCTCCTCCTGCCCCCTTTTCCCTTCATTATTGTTGAGGATGACTGCAGTGCCCCGGGTTCCCACACCTGGCTAGGGGGCTCACATGTCTGGAACTGTGGTGCTCTCTGGAGACTGCCATGTTTGCAGACTCAGCTGTGGTGCTCACCACCAAGGTTTGTGCTTCTTTAACTGAATAGCCTGCATGCATGCTCACCAGAGCTACGCTCTCAGCTGAGGCACACAGGCTGTGGTGCTCAGCTAAAGTGGCTGTGATGCTCACACATGTGCTTGCCAGGGGTCACAATTCCTGTCTGTAGTGCTCGCACATCTTCCTATATTTTTTTTTGTGGTACTTAGACATACCTGGCTATGACGTGGCTGGAAACTGCTTGCAAAAGTCAGCAGACATTCAGCAGAGCTGCCAGGCTCAAATAACAGAGCAAACACTAGGTCGATATGTATGGGTTACCAGCAATCTGAACTCATGACCAAATGCTTGGAAGGTGAGCTCTCTATGCCACTGAGATATTCCTCCAGGCCCAAAGGGGTCTGTTTACCCTGAGTCTGTTTCCAGCCCGGCTTTAGTGAAGCACCAATCTGGTGACAATGTGCCCAATGACTGTAGCACTGTAGCACTGTCCTCCCGTTGTTCACTGATTTGCTCGAGTGGGCACCAGTAACGTCTCCATTGTGAGACTTGTTTGGTACATATTTCCATAAGTAGGATGCATATCTTTCATCATCACTAAAAGAAAATCTGTTCTCAATCCTCGATATTATGACAGAACAATAGGAATCCATGGAAAATGAATCATAAGACCACTTAGGAGATTTACAGATGATAAATAAATGCATTGTACTTAAGGAATTATGCTATTACTTTTGTATGCAAAGTAATTTCAGAATCTAGAACAAATCTGAGACTCATCAGAGCCACCTCCAGAAGGTACTTCTGCAGGGAGGAGAACTTCATGGTTTAAAGAAATTCTGAAGCTGGGCCACTGTCACAAAAGAGAGAACCAAAGTCAGGTGGGAAGACAGGCGCAGCAGCCTCACCTATATATGCGATGTGCAAGATGCAGAAACAGGGTTACACAAGTAAAAGCAGCAAATGTGACTTACGCATGAAATGCAACTTTGCTTTGTGGCTTTGGTTTAAGCACTGGAGAACAGGCTTCTGAGTCTAGGACATGTTCATGCTAGACCCTTAAGATTTATTTTATTATTGTAATTATGAGAGGGTCATAGTGGCTATGGTCCTACCCTTTGGCAAATTTCTTACTTTTTTGACCACAAGCAAGTTTGTTTTTTTGGTTCAAGGGCCATACACAGTGATGCCCAGGGATCACTCTAGGCTATGCTCAAGAGACCGTATACAGTGCTGGGATTCAAATCAGGGTCATCCACAAGCAAGACAATGATTAAGACAAATGTTTTAGCCACTGTCCTATCTCTCTGGGCCCTCTTTAGTTATCTTTTAAGTATTTCTCTCTAATAAGGTCAAAGATGTAAAAGTGTAAAACATAATAATAAAAAAAAACTTCCCAGAAAGCAGCAAACAATAAAGGCACTGCTAGTCAGCCTTCTATAAAGAGGTCTCCAAAAAAGTCCTGTGTGCATTAACAATCACTGCTGTTATGTACTGCTGGTGTGCGCTCTCTCTCTCTCTCTCTCTCTCTCTCTCTCTCTCTCTCTCTCTCTCTCTCACACACACACACACACACACACACATACATCATAAGCTTGATAAATCTCTCTAGATAGTACCATAATTCTCAACAAAAATTTCCCATCTCATAAAATTCTTCACCATTGCACTTAAAACACTACAATAGCCAATACCCCTGGGCTCATTCCTCAATCTAATTAAAATGTCTGTCCAAGAAGTGATTTATAGTGTTTGTCATCACTTAGGGTGAATATATAGACTAGTGACTACTGAGACTTCAGGACTACAAAGCATTAATTACCAAGCAAGTGAGAATGGCTTCTAGCATATGCTCAGGGGGATTCTTAGATTCTGACAAAGGTACAGGGTCATAACTTACAACCAGGCCACAGAACAAGGAGACCATTAGTGTAAATCAAGAAATCCAACTGCCTGGCTTAAAATGAGGACCCACTGTAATTCCTTAAGGCTGATTCTAAGCCAAGAAAATAACACCAACATCACTACCCATACTATAAAAATCACTTAGACAAGAGCTAAATCCCCTCCAAGCCTAAGCAATTTAGATTTGGACCAATTTAATTCTTAAGAGTTACAATCTTTAGATAAGCCATAACTCATTTTGACTGTTTAAAACCAATCAGAATAAATAATGTAATTGCCAAACCCAGGAGACAAAAGCTTTGGAGATAGGAAGAGTTCTTAGAAATATTCTACTGCAACTCCCTGGGGATACTGAAACAAAGGTGCTGAGATTCTAATAGGGAGCCACTGGCCTGAGGTCTCAGCTAACAATCAGCCAAGTCACTGCTCAAACAGTGTTCTCCTGGCTTTCATTATAGCACAGCACTCATACATTTTACACACTGCTGAAAGTTGTATCATGAAATACTATGTTTTTTAATGAGTAATTAACACTAATTTGCAGTTAATATCCATTTCCCATATATTAATTACTAATAAGTCAGCTTCCAGATTTCTCTAAAATATTAGAGCACGTATATGTAAATATATTAATTCAGTGTATTTATAAATCATACATTTGTACATAGATCTTAATAAGGATACCCACATACACATTAGAGATTAAGTGTATACGTGTTTGCCAGATGTGGAAAACTAGGGCAACAGTAATACTTTGGCTGGAATTCTGAGTCCCACATTCAAAAATACAACAGCTCGCTAGGGAAGTGGCCTGGTGTTAGAACAGACACACAAAAACACACAGTTTGAGCTTTGAAAGATATCAAGAAAAAAAAAAACTCTTACGACTAAGTAAGCCAAGAGAATTGGTTTGATAATAAGGACTGGAGAGATGTAGCAAACTGGAGCACCTTGGAACTAAATACCTATAAATTCAATGTTATAAACATCTCAGCTGGGCAGGAGAGATGGCTCAAGTGACTGAGCACATGTTTTACATGCAGAAGTTCTGGATTGTATCCATAGCACTACATGGTCCCAAGTACAACAAGTACCCTGAAGTAGCATCAGGTGATCAAAACAAAAAAGTCTTCGCCAAATGAATATACCCACAGACTATCATGCCCCAAGGCTTTTTAATTGCACTTTTGAACTAGATGACCCACCTCCTTCCACACTTCTAATTCATTCTGATCAGGTAATGGAGCGGGGGAGATGGTATGGTGGGTAAGGGTGCCTACCTTTCACACGGCTGAGGTGGTTTCCCATATGGTTTCCCAAACCCCGCTGGGAGTGACCCCTGAGCACAGAGACATGACTACGTCATGAGCACCACTAGGTGTGGCCCAAAATCTTGGGGGAAAAAATCAAGTACTATGGATTCTACCTTTGGAAATTAAATATTCTTTCAGGTGATATATTCAATGACAAGGCAACTTAGTCCTTTCCCAAACATTGCAAAGATGAAAATATTACTAAGGTTCAGAAATATTTACCTCGGCACCAGAGCAATAGTAGAGCAGGTAGGGTATTTGCCTTGCATGTGGCCAACCCTGGTTCGATTCCTGGCAACCCATATGGTCCCCCAAGCAGTGCCAGGAGTAATTCCTAAGTGTAGAGTCAGGAACAACAAACCCTGAGCATTTCCAAATGTGACTCAAAAAGAGGAGGGAAAAAGGAACATTTACTTTCCACAAAGACATTTGCAATGTCTCTCTCGGGAAATATGATCAGGTCAGAAATGTCCTCCTCCTCCTTCAAGGAATTATTTTTTCACAATTATTTCATTGAAGCAGGCTGTAGCTATCTATGTTAAAGCCTTGAAAACCATCATAGTTTTACCTTCAGAAAAAATGTTTCCCATCTACCAAATCAGCATCTTAATCCCTTTGTAGTTTCCTAGGTGCACTTGCTTTCCCAATGTCCGTCCCCATCAGAACAAGGCTTAAGAGATGGAGCCACGGTGTCTTGTCTGCTTGCCTCTCAAGGGTAGAACAGTGCCCACATGCTCTGTGATGGATGACCATTCATCAAAACGCATGTCCCTTTTTTTTTTTCATTTTTTTATGGAGAGGGGGGTGAAGATTCTGGGGCTATTCCAGCACAGGACTCAGTTCCAGCAGTGCTAGGGATTCTGTGCAGTGCTGGGCATCAAACTATGACGGTTATGTGCAAGGCAAGCACCGTAACTCCTGTACTGAGATGCAAGTCTTTTATTTATTTGGTGTTGGGTTTTAGGCTACTCTCAGCTGTACTTAAGGCTTCCTCCTGGCTATGGGCTCAGGGATCACTCCTAGGGGTGCTCAGGGCGACTAGTTGTGATAGAAAAAGGGTACTACATTTTTATGAGCTGGGTAATATTTACTTAGAATAAAAGAATGCCTTGGGTTTTCTATAGTCTTTTTCCTATTTCATAAAACCATTGACTTGGTCAGATACTCTTTGGGTACGGACTACTTAATTCAGTTGTATTAGAGATGATGAAAGAAATTTGTGCTAGAACCTGCACAGTGAGAAGCAAAACCCTCATAACAGCAAAATTCTCACAATAAAACAAAAGATACACTATCTCCAATACAATACACTGGGCACTAGACAAAACCTAGTGATGCCAAAATAGTCTTTTCCCCTACAGTTCATCATGTTAAGACACTCTTCTCCAATAGGCTCAAAAACAGAAGTTGTTGGACCAAATAATTGCACTAACAAGAGAGATTGTGAACCTGGAAGAATTTTCATGCTACAACTTCATGCATCCTGGAATCAGAAGAAAAGATGGTTCACAGGAGTCCAGTGGTAACCTGGGGGTGCTGCCTGACAGGACTATCACACAGGTACCTCACCAAAGAGTGGTGTGAAAGCAGCCCTTAGTGCTGCAGGGAACAGAATGTCTTCAGAAGGGCTGAACCAGGAAAACAGCCTGGGATCCCGCCAAGCAGGGCCTTCCTTCCTGAGGAGATGCCAAGGTCTTTCCATGACGCAGCCTCCAGCTCCTCCTGCCTCCTTCCATGTCCTCATGCTCTGCTTTAAATATTAGATGCCGGTCCCCACTTGCAAAGGCAGCAAATTAAATATATATATATATATATATATATATATATATGTATATATATATATATATAATGCACACACATATATATGGTGAGGGCTGGGGTGGATGGTCATCCAGAAAGGTAGTTCAATGCCTTGCATGCAGCTAACCTGCACTCAATCCCCATCACCCCATATAGACCCCTGAACCCCACCCCCCAGGAGTGATCCCTGAGTACAGAGCCAGGAGTAAGCCCTGAACACTGCTGAGTATGATCCAAAAACAAAGTAAACAAAGGAAATAGGATTTTTATCTTAGGGAAAATTTCTTCAGGCCAGAAGTTCAAGAAATTATGCAAAACAAGCAAGTTCTGAAAGGAGAAAAAGATTGATCTTTGTTGTTTTTTTTTTTTTAAAGAGAAAGAGTCTCAAAAGCATAAAGTGTAGTTAACACTTTTTTTAATTGTTTGTAGCACCAGGGATCAAAGCCAGTTGATAGACATGCAAGGGAGGAACTCTACCTCTGGGACACATCCCCAGCCCCACATAATTTTTTATGCTTCTCCTATGATAAATATCTTCTCCAACAAAAAGGCAATGTCGTTGTCAAGAGTCAGTCTTAATTTAACTCTAATTCAATCACTAAACGTCTTTAGTAAAATCAATAAAATACATATTCACTGCTTTCTTCCTAAAGTTTATTGAGTTACAACTGCCACAAGCACATGCTTAAAAGCAAACTATCTGATTAGCTGGGACATAAGCATGTAACCACGAAGCCATCACTACAATCAAAACAATAAATATATTAATCTCTCTCAAAAGTTCCCTTATCCTACCTTTGAAAGTCAAACAAAGTGGCTACACACACTCATGTAAAAGTCTTTGTGTAAATGGTTCAATTTCTCTTAGTAAATATTCGATAGCAACTAGGTCATGTGATAAATCTAAGTTTAACACTTCCTTTAGAAACTAAAGGGCCATGGGGCCAAAAAGACAGTACAGTGGGTAGAGTGCTTGCCTTGCAAACCAGTGACTCAGGTTAGACCCCAGCATCTTATTTGGTCCCCCAAGCACTGCCAGGAGTAATTCCTGAGTGCTTGGAGTAACTCAGGAATTAGAAGTAAACCAGAAGTAACTCTTGAGCATCACCAAGTGGGGCCCAAAAACAAAAAGAAAGAAAGAAAGAAATTGTCAAGGGCCAGATAGAGTTCAATAGGCTGCCTTACTGCAGAAGGTACCATATGGCCCCCTAAGCGCAACAAGAAATGATTCTCCCAGCGCCAATGGGTGTGACCCCAGAAAAAGAAAGAAGAAACTGCCAAATTCATGACCGGGAGGAGTAATAGCTCAGTGACTTATAATATCAAGCATGTGGTCACAAGTTCGAGTTCCCCAGGCATGATACCAGTGCATGCACGAGCCCAGCAGTTCTGCTGTCTGTAATCACCAGCACCATGAGTGTTTTAAGCTGCATGCAGCCAAGTTACAGGTAAGCGCCACAAAGGGCTGCCACCGCCAGGAAGCACCACAACTATTTAAATAATAATAAAAGGAGCTGTGCAAGAGTCATGAGCAGGAAGCACGACCCTGGGGAGCAAGTGTGCAAACACCACAACTAAAGGAGCATGAAGCTCAACAAACATTGAGGCAGAATGTGCAAGCACCATGACCAGACATGCAGCCTCCAGGAGCACCACAGCTAAAATGTGCAAGCACCAGCTGGAGCAATAGTACAGCGTAGTAGTACTGCAGATTGGGCATTTGCCTCGAACGCAGCTGACCCAGGTTCAATCCTCAGCATCCTGTATGGTCCCCTGAGCACCACCAGGAGTAACTCCTGAGTGCAGATACAAGAGTAACCCCTGAGTATAACTGGGTGTGACTCAAAAAAGCAAATCTGTCACTGTCACTGTCCTCCCGTTGTTCATCGATTTTGCTCGAGTGGGCACCAGTAACGTCTCCACTGTGAGACTTGATACTGTGTTTGGCATATCGAATACACCACGGTAGCTTGCCAGGCTCTGCTGTGCGGGCGGAATACTCTTGGCAGCTTGCCGGGCTCTCCAAGAGGGACAGAGGAATCGAACCCAGGTGGTCTGTGTGCAAGGCAAATGCCCTACCCGCTATGCTAATGTGTAGGCACAACAATGGACTGTGGGTAAAAATCCTGGTCACCTCAGCATCAAAAATGTAGGAAATATGCATCTCTCATCCTGGGCAGATCTTCCCAGCACCCTTTATTTGGTGCTCCCTTCTCTAGCTGAGCTGCCTTTACCCCTAGAGTGTGCAGCTGGCCTCGAAGCCATGGAGTGAACCTCCTGGTATTTATCACAGCTGTTCTTGGGTGTTAGTCTCTTATTTTGTTACTTTATGTTACCCAGATGAATGCAATCTTTCTATGTCTATCCCTCTCTTTCTCGATCATTTTGCTTAGCATGATATTTTCCATGTAGTACCACTTGTATGTAAATTTCATGACTTCATTTTTTCTAACAGCTACATAGTACTCCATTGTGTAGATGTACCAAAGTTTCTTTAACCAATCATCTGTTCTCGGGCACTCAGGTTTTTTCCATATTCGAGCTATTGTAAACAGTGCTGCAATGAACAAACAAGTGCAGATGTCACTTCGACTATACTTTTTTGCCTCTCCGGGGTGTATTCCTAGGAGTGGTATTGCTGGGTGAAATGGGAGCTCAATTTCTAATTTTTTGAGAATCGTCCATACTGTTTTCCAAAAGGGTTGAACCAGTCAGCATTCCCACCAGCAGTGAAGGAAGGTCCCTTTCTCGCCACATCCGCGCCAACACAGGTTGCTTTAGTTCAGGATGGGAGATGCATGCTGAAAGTAGACTATATACCGAACATGACTGCCACCCAATGCCTCTTCTGCAAACCACAGCACCCAAAAGGAGAGAACAAAAGGGAGTGCCCTGCCACAGAGGCAGGGTGGGATGGGGGATGGGGGGTGGGAGGAATACTGGGATTGGTGGGGGTGGAGAATGAGCACTGGTCGTGGGATGGGTACTCAATCATTGTATAACTGAAACCCAAGCACAAAAACTTGTAAGTCTACAACTGTATCTCATGGTCTTTCACTAATAAAAAAAAATAACCAATTCTTGGAGAAAAGAAAAAAAAGAAAAAAGGAAGAAAGAAAGAAAGAAAGAAAGAAATTTGTTCCATGCAATAAGCTAATATTATTTATTCAGATGCTCACCTACTGTGTGTATATATGTGTTCTCATGAGCTGACATTTTAATTTCTATGAAACTGAATGCAAATGTGGGACCATTAAATTACAGTAAATGTGGAAAGTTTCAATGGAAAGTACTACATTGCTTTGAATTCTACTATGACAATGTTCCAGCATATATATATAATTATGTTTCTATATATATGTACAATATTTTCATGGTTTGACCACTAGTGATAGGAATTACTGCTTGTTGTAGATATGTTAGACACTTGTAAAATAATGTTACATCATTCTATTACTTTTTATTTCCCAAATGTCTAGTAACTTAACGAATCAGCCGCCTGCAAGGCAAATGTCCTACCTGCTGTATTATCGCTCCAGCCCGCTTAAGCATCTTTTATGCATTCATTATTCACTTGGATTACTTTATTTTGCATGTTCACCTTTTTTATCATGTAGTTTATTTTTCCTTTCAAAACATAATAAAATCTTTGCATATTACCAAAAAAAGTAGGAAATATTCCACAAATGAATGCAGTCATTCCATATCTATCCCTCTCCTTCTGACTCCTTTCACTCAGCATGATACTCTCCATTTATAGGAAAATTTCATTTTTCCTAACAGCTGCATGGTAGTCTATCATGCAGATGATGTGTTATATAAAAAAAATTATATATGGTAGAAGTTTAATATCCACGGCCAGGGAAAACAGGGGTTAGGAGGACCAGCCAATGGTTGGAACTAACCACAAGTGTGTGCGGACTTGAGAAGAGAACAGTATGACAATAATAGCTGGGAGTGATCATGCTGCACAAGATCTCAGTGTTAAAAGTAGATAAAGGGATATTCCTGATAACCTTTCAGTATCAATATTGCAAACCACAATGCCCAAAAAGGGAGGGGGTGGGAGAGAGAGAGAGAGAGAGAGAGAGAGAGAGAGAGCAAGAAAGCAAGAAGAAAAAGCTCCCGCCATAAGGGCAGGGGGTGGGGGGATGGGGAGGATGAGAGGGAACCTGGGGACACTGGTGCTGGGAAATGTACACTGGTGGAGGAGGGATGGGTGTTGGAATATTGTATGACTGAAATCCAATCATGAACAGCTTTGTAAGGATGTATCTTATAGTGATGCAATAAAAGTTTTAAAAAATGTAGGAAATAGGTGGAGGATTTAAAAGGGGGGGGAGAGAGGGGAGAGAGAGAGAGAGAGAGAGAGAGAGAGAGAGAGAGAGAGAGAGAGAATGAATTCCTACTGCTCCATTTTCTCACCAATGCCTGATATAGTTTTTGTGATTTTGGCCTTTCCAGCGAATTTTTACATAATCTGCATTTCCTTGATGATGACTAATTTTGAGGCTCTTTCCCCCCTCTTCTCTTTCTTTCACTGCTGTGACAAGGGTTAAACATACTTGGTTGCCGTGATCACACACTTGCTCATGGGATGTATTTATTTAGTTATGGAGTGCACGATCTGTTTGGTTGCTCATCAGAGTTCGCTGTTGGAGGGGACTCACCCACGTTCACAGGGTCTCACTCCAACAAATCTTGCTTCCGACTAGAACTGCATTAAATCTACTGAATAATATGGGAAGAATGGAGATCTTTATCTTGCATCTTGCAATACCTCTCCATTTATTTTGATCTTTCATTTACTTCAGCAATGTCTTGCCATTTTAAGAACATTTTAAGTCTGCAAGTATCCAGTCCAGCACTGTTCCTGTACTAGGAATGCATTGCATAAAATAGATTTCACCCCTTTTCTCAGTAAGCTTAGAAGGTAATGCTGAGTAAGTTGTACTAAAAGTTATGCTAATAGTTACCTCCTAGCTATTTAGAAAACACATTATGCTCATATGAATAACTTTGCTTTATTCTTATGATAATGGTTATCTTGTTTTTGTCTCATAATCAAGCAAAGGTTAAGTTTCTGCATTTTTTAAGTTCAGTGATTTAAATCAAATCAGTAAATTCAATTTCTTAATATACTATGCAATTTAATATTCTAAAATAAGTATACATGTAATCCTAAACCTCAAAAACATCTGTAATGGACTATTTTCAAAACATGCATTCCACAGGGGCCGGGAAAATACTACAATGAGTAAGGCACTTGCTTTGCATGAGGCCAACCCAGGTTTGATTCCAGGCACTGCATAGCATTCCCAGGAGTGAGCCCCGAGTCTGGAACTTGGAGTAAGCTCTGGGGAGTGAGCCCTGAGTCCAGAACCGGGTGTAAGCTCCAGGTATCACCAGATGAAGCAAAATTTTTTTAAAAAAATGCATTATATACATTGTCTGAATAAGATTAATTTTCTTAACAGTAATTTTTAGAATAGAAATACCCTGCCCCTGTCCATTTTTCCTACCTATCTTCTTAGTTTCAAGCCACCCAAAACTGCAGGCTCTACTGCTTAGGATTATCTCACACACTGGGTTCAGCTACCTGCCACCCACCAGTAAGCAATCAATCCCAGGTCAGCATAGAAACAACAAAGAAGAAAAGATATCACTATATTGAATACCTCATATCACTAATTCGGGCGATTACAGAACCTCTTCTTAAACATCAGGCCATCAAAACTAGAGAAATTTAGTTTACATTTAAATCTCTGCTCATCCAGTGGGACCAAAAGCTGTTCTGCACACCTCCACCCTGCTAGGGAACCCAAGTTTTTCACACTCAGGCTCTTTCCAGCATCTTGGTCTTTGCTTTGATGACAGGTTTTCAATCTTGACTGTGAATAGGATGACCTGGGAAGCCTAACAGACTAGGTATACGGAGGTCCCGTCAGAGATTCCTCTCCAGAACCTTTAAGCTGGGCACTTTTCTAATTCCTCAGATGATCAAGTATGCAAACTCTGCATGTGAAGGACCAGCCCAGGATCCCTCCAGGAAGATGTATCTCTTGTGGCCAGTTTGCACTATCCTTCTTCAGAACCTTTGCTCCAACTAACTTATAAGTAGAACTTAATCACTGCATTTCAATGGCTCGGCTAACCTCTATTCCCTATATCAAAATACAGGATAAAATGTCAATCTCTACTTGTGCCTTAACACTTCTAAATCCCACAAAGTTCAGCTGAAAGAAGATGAACTCAATATTAAAGAAAATGAACTCAGTTTTCTTTGTTGTTATGTTCTTTGTTGTTATTGCTGTTATAACCCCCCCCCCCTTTTTTGGCTTCTCTTTAAAAGAAAAAAGCTATCTTCACAAGTCATGGATCCTTTCGGAGACTGTTATTAATAATTTTTAAAGTATAAAATCAACACCAAAACGAGCCTCATTATCCACCTGATTCCACCACTTGTTAACTTCAAACAGGTTTTCAACACTGATTCCCATTTCTAGGTTCAAAATTGACATGCTCCAGGCTTAAATAATGAAAGCCCCAGAGTCTTAGCACAGCTTACGATTCCATTTTGCCAGCCCCACCATTTCGTTGCAATTATTTCATCAGGTAGAGGTGGGAAGGCTAACACCTGCATCACAAAAGCAGGAGGAGGATTCAGAAGCAAAAGCCCTTTCGCACTGGTGAAGAGCTCTACAATTTTTAATTTATTTACAACTGAAAGTTTGCCTCTCGTGGGAACTATGTAAAAAGCAGAGGTGAGCGGGAAGTTGTGGGTAATTGTCAACACACAGAAAAACCTGCAGGTGACAGAGAAGGGGGGGGGTGCGGGGCGGGGGCGGGGTTGTGGGTGTCACAAATCGCTCGGGAGCTCTTGTAAGCTTTCAGATCGGGAGCCGCAAACACGCTAAAGCTCACTGCAGCCCTCACACCTCCCTGGATCGGGCTGAAGTTGCTTGCAAACACATGCAAACCTCATCTCCGGTGGAAAACTTCTTAACCATTAAAGCTTTGCCAAGGAGCAGACCCAGGCACTCTGAGCCCTGCCAGTATAGGTTAATGTAGCTCTGGGGATGTAATGGATGTGCATGCTGAAACACGTGCACACGTCTGAGCCGCTGAACCAAGGCATATTCATAAACATTATGAATAATACTTGCGAGAATGTATAGCTTTCTCCTACGAAGCGCTTGAAGAGCTTTACCCAAATCAAATCACTTTCACGTCACACCTTCCATGTCTTTCCCACGTGTTCCTCTCGCGCGGGGTATTGGGGTGCCTGACCCACACTCAGGACGGAGAGGGGGAGTGACCTCGCGTCCACGCCACCCTCATCCCTTAAGCCCCTAAAGGACCGTTCCGAGTGGGAACCGGGGTCCAGGCTGGCTCCCGGGAGAGCAACCGGCGCGCTCCACGCGCGGTGGCGTCCCCCAGTGCCCAGGCCAACCAGGGCGCGGACGGCAAGTCGAGAGGGAGTTCCCGTGGCCGCGGAACTCTGGACGACCACGGCAAGGCGGGAGCCCTGCGGGGATTTGAAAACTGGAGGGACGCGAGCGACGATGGGAGAGCGGGGCACACACCACGCCGACGGGCAGGGGGCATCGCCGCGACTCACCCAGCCCTCGAAGGTGTCCGAAGCGCCGGCCGTGCGCAGCAGCTCCTGGAACTGCAGGGTGCAGTTGGCCACGAAGTGGTCATAACCCAGGGGCGTCTCGTGGAAGACGGCCAGCTCCAGGTGGCCGCCGTCGGTGACATTGGCGCAGAACTCCTCGTTGTACGTGGGCTTGTTGGTCTTCTGCTTGGTGCTGGTCTGGCCCACGCGCACCTGGTCCACGCTCACCGTCAGGTAGGGGTCCAGCAGCTGGTAGCCCTTCTTGAAGAGCGAGTGGCGCAGGGACCAGCGGGTGGGCTGCAGCCCCACCGCCTCGCCGATGCGGACCCTCAAGTAGCCATTGAACTTCATCGTGCCGGACGACATGCCGATGCCGGGCTGGGGGGGGCCTCCCCCCGGAGGTGCCGGGCTCGCGGTTGGGAGCGGGGGGGGGGGGGGGAGCGCGTGGAGCCCCGCTCAGACCAGCCCGCGCGGCAGCCGCACGAGTGGACGCGGCTCCCGGGAAACGCGGCCCCCCGGCCCCCCTCGACCGGCCATTCTCCCTCCTCCCCGCGGGAGGGACCTTCTCCTCCCCTCCTTCCCTCCCACCCTCTCCGTCGCGAGGTGGAAAGGAGGGGAGCCGGCTGCCGAGCCCGCCGCGGCCCGGGGAGGGAGGGGAGCCCGATCCGGCCGCCCGAGCGCGAGACTCGCCCCTTTCCCAGGGCCGGGAAGCGCCTCTCGGCCGAGAGCCGGCGCGACCCGTCCGGTTAGCTCCAGCCGCGAGACTCTCCTCCCCGCCTCCCGCGGCCGGCCGCGGCCCCGCCTCCGCCGGCTCACGCTCTCCCCCAGTCGGCGAGCGCAGAACCAGGAAGCGGCCGCCGCCGCATCCCGCCGCCAGGCTCCAAGTTCAGCGCCGCGCCGCGCCCGCGCCCGCGCCCGCGCCCGCACCTGCCCGAGCCCGGGGGCGTGGCGCGCGCGCGTCCGCGCGGGCAAAACCCTGAACCGGGGTGCAGAGGGGGGCGGGCCCGGGAGGACTGGGGTGGGAGGCGCGGGGGGACGAGGAGGTGGAGGAGCGGCGAGCCCACGCGGCGAGGACTGGGGGGGGCCCCCGCCCTGCCCCCTTCAAAGGGAGGTGACCGTCCTGCCGCCGCATCTTGGAGAAGCCTTGTTGGCCCCCGGCCGGCTCACGGCAGGGAGGTTCCTTTTCCTAATCTGTGCGGAGATGGTCACCCCGGGTTCAGCTCGGACTCATCCTGTTTGGACGCCTTTCCTGCGTAATTACACGGTGGTGGTTGTAAGTGTCTGTGTTGGTCTTTTTTTTTTTAAAACAGGGCAGTAGTAATGATGGAAATCCTGTCCGCCTCCTTCCTCCGAGAGGTGTGTCTTGTTGCACAAAGAGCAGGAAAGATCGGTTCTTCTGAAGGCAATCGCCACCGAGACATAATAAGGCTCTTCCATCTTCCACTTCAGAGTTGGTTCCTGGTGCGACCGGCCCTGCACGAACGACGCGGGCAGAAGGTGTTCACAGGCGCACCGTCCACCCGGGAACGGAAGAAATCGCCTCTCCTACAAACACTGAGGGTTGTGGAGGAGCTTGCGATTCAGAGCTGGGAGTCCTCCGGGCCTTCCAGCCCGTGGCTCTCCTTCCACAATCGCCTGGCTCCAACGCAGTTTGCTCCCTGAGGACCAGCCCAATCCAACTGGTTCTTATAAAGCCCAGGCCCACTGGGCAGAGAAATAGGGAAAGGGTAAATAAAGCACCTGCCTTGCTCATGGCTGACGTTCTTTGGTCCCCACATCACTTAAGGTCCCCTGAGCAGTGCCAGGAGTGATCCCTGAGCACAACCTGGTGTGGTCCCTGAAACAAAACAAAACAAGGACTTTCTCAGATACTTCATGGCATTCTCACTCAACAGTGGCCTTAGGAGCTGGTCCTCATTCTAGCCCTTTCTCCACAGTGTCTGAAGTCTCCATATTGGTTCTCGACCATTAACCTGGAGTGAAGCCCCTAAAGTATGAAAACAACTGAGAACAATGGGCCATGGGGGGCCTGGAGGAGGGAAAGGGCTTGTCTTGAAATCACCAAGATTTCCTCAGGAGAGCTGGCACAAAAACAAATAACAGCTGTAGGCAGATCTTACATCACACACTCCCAAGCATCCTCCAGCTCCTCTCTGGCGTTAGCCTTTAGGGGAAGAGGTCACAGAGCGATTTAGGTCAACGCTGTCACCCTCTCCAAAGAGCAGGTGCTCCCTGGAAAGAAGCCACTGAAGAGGGTTACTATGGAGCTTTGGCACTCAAGAAGACAGAGCCCAGCTGCTGGGCAGTAATACTGTTGTGGGGTGGGGATGTAGCAACACCTGACACTCTGACACTCCATCCTCTCCCTTACCAGCCAGCCCAAGTGGACCAAAGCACAGCACCAGGACGGTGCTGCTGTCTGCCCAAAGGGCTCCAGCTCCCACAGGGAGAAGAGGCAGCAATTAGGTCAAGGGAGCAGGATGTGGTGAAGGGAAAACCCAAGGTGGGATTGGAGAAGGAGACTGAAGGGGGGAAATGTCAGGCAAGGACCCTTAAAGAGGCTCACAGCACAACCCTTTATTCCACCTCCTCAGAACAGGGAAAGTTTGGCTAGGGAGATGGCTCAAAGGGCTGGATCACATGCTCACTCAGAAGCCCAGGATTTGATCCCCACCTCTGTTTGTCCCCCTAGCACCACCAGGAGTGATCCATAAGTGCCACCCAGTTGTGGCCCATAAAACTGGCAAGGGTTGGGGGTGAGCAGTGTGGATCAAAGGAAAAGACAAGCTTTGGCTTGTTTCGGAAACAGAAATATTCCCAGGCAGGGGAAATGGCCCAAATGGCTAAGTCCTTATTTTGCATGTGGGAGATCTGGGTTTGATTTATGGTCTGCTGAACACCGCTCGGAGGGACACCACCCAACCCATTCCAGCACCTAGCTGGGTATAGGCCTCCAGCACCTCACCCTAAAAAGAAAAAAGAATAAATCCCTGTGATTGAAGCTGAAAAAAGATGAAGTGGTTGGAAATAGCTAGGAAAGGTGGGTCAGGCTACAAGGGCCAAACTGATTGGTCACAGGAAAGTCTTTAAACATTAACTGTGGAAACTGGAAACCTCTAAAGGCTGTTAGCAGGGCTGTCACAGCAAGAAACTTATGTTTTCAGATGTCTTTTGGGGGCTATGTGGAGAGTGGATTGAAGGATAAAGCAGGGTGTGGGAGACCATCTAGGAGACTTTTGCTTCTAGAAGATGGTTACTGCGATTTGGTTTGTGGAAATGAAAAGGAAGGTAAGTAGCTGGATTTGAAAAGTGTTTAGGGGTAAATTAGGATTGTCAGGTCTTGGTCAGTGGATGGACATATTTAATGTAGGGAATAAGGAAGAGGAAAATATCAGAAAGGACTTGCAAGAATCCAAGGAGCAAGTTCATGGGTTGGAGAACCTTTAGTGCTAAGGGAACATGTGCACAGTAGCAGGTCTGTGGAGGGAGATGAAGAATTCAAATGAGTGCAATCATCTCATCTGTGAGATATAAGAGAGTAGAAATGAGGAGGACTGGTCCATGGTTGGAAACTTGCCACAAGTAGTAGGGGATGGGGAGGCAGTTAGGACAGAAAAAAGACTCCTATGACAATGACAGATGGAAAACCATAATTGAAAGAGAGAGAGAGGAGAGAGAGAGAGAGCAAGAGAGAGACAGAGAGAGAGAGAGAGAGAGAAGAAACATGCCTGTCACAGAGGCTGGCCAGGGGGCGGGGGTGGTAGGCAAGCAATGAAAGGAGGTAAACTGGGGACATTGGTGGTAGGAAATGTACATTGGCGAAGGGACAGGTGTTGGAACATTGTATTACTGAAGCCCAGTCATGAATAACTTTTTAACTGTGTATTTCATGGTGATTAAATAAAAAATTCAAATTAAGCATGTTAAGTATCAGATATCTTTTGTACATTTTAGTGAAAATACAAAATATGATTGGGAATGTGATTGTGTACCTCTGAGGTCTATTCTAAGCCTAAAACAGAAATATATAAGGGGGGGGAGAGACAGAGAGAGACAGAGAGATAGAGAAACAGAGAGACTGAGATCCATAAAGCTGAACATGTGCTTTATATGCATGAAGCCCAGGTTTGCTCCCCATCATTGCCATGGCTCATCTTACAGTTAGGAGCAAGCCATGAGCACCAAACCAGGTGTAGCTCCTGAGCACCACTGGGTATGGATCCA
Organism: Sorex fumeus; assembly: GCF_029834395.1. Classification (NCBI taxonomy): domain Eukaryota; kingdom Metazoa; phylum Chordata; class Mammalia; order Eulipotyphla; family Soricidae; genus Sorex; species Sorex fumeus. Next base: position 34,390,379 of record NW_026606155.1, read on the forward strand.
AACCAAAATCATTTAATAACTCATGGATTGTTTCAGCTAAAATAAACTGAGGAGTCATTGGTACACAGTTAGCAAGGCAAGTTAGAATAGTGCCAGAGGTCTCTTATGAATAAAGCAAGCAAATATACCAAGAGAAAAGAAGGGGACTTCAGAAATCCAGTATTTCAGGTTGAAGAGACTTAAACAAGGGGGACTGAGAAGCAGCAGGCAGGGAATTGAGAGGTGGGAATGGGATGAGGGCACAGACATTGTACAAAGCTCACCGAAAGTTTTAAGTAGAAAACAACTGGTCATCTAGGTTAAACAGGGCAGAGTCTCCTGCCCCCGCACCTGGCTGTCCTCACCGGGGCCCCTTGGAGGGGAGTGGGTTGAGTTTCCCTCCCTGCCCCGAGCAGAGCTCCAGCAGCCAAAGACCTCCAGAACCAGCCACAACCATGCTGAGACCACTCCCCACACGCCTGAAGGTACCGGCAGAGGAACAAAGGCATGCGGGTCCCAGGGCTGAGATCTCCAAGCCTGCTTGGATAGGGGCTAGCATCCTCCACCCAGATCCACCATCTTCCAGTAGGCAGGGGTCACACCCACCAACTGACCCCCTGGCACCATGTAATCCCATCAATGGCCAAGACCCAGAGACTATAAAACCCAGTTCCTGGAAGCGCGTGGTCACATTCACGGCTGTGCTACATCTTATTATCTCATTCTTACTTTGGACAACCTGGCAGGCTACGGAATGTGACCTGCCCACACGGCAGAGTCTGGCAAACTCCCCGTGGCGTACCCAATATGCCAAATACCAGTAACAATGATGGGTCTCATTTTCCTAATCCTGAAAGAGCCTTGAACATGGCGCTTTTTAAAACCTCGGGGCTAGGAGGAAGGAGACGTTACTGGTTCCTGCTCGAGGCAATCGACGAACAACAGAATGATCGTGATCGTGATCTAGGTTAAAGATGCAAACAGAAGGACCAGAGAGATTGTTCAGTGAAGAAGGTGTTTGCCTTACAAGTGGCCAATACAGGTTCAAAAAAAATATTCCCGGCACCTCATAAATTCTCCTGAGCCTCTCCAAGAATGACCTTTGAGCACAGGGCCAGGAGTAAGTCTTGAGAGCTGCTGGGTGTGGCCCCAAACCAAGCAAACCAACGAAAAATCTAAGAGATAAAGCATATTAAGCAATACCATACCTTTGGTAATAGACCATAGTTGACACTGGTAACCACAGGTTCTAATCTCAGTGGAAATTTGGAGCTGAACCCCCTTTGGAGCTAGCTGGAGTGAAAGAAGTAGATAATGGTAAAATTAGATACTCTGAAAAAAATTTGAGTGGAATGGGTAGGAGAGTGATGATGAAATTCACCTCCTAAGAGGAGGGGGAAATTGGTAGATGGATGACTTTTTCAGTCAGAGAAAGCCTGCCAGTGTGGAGAGTGAGCTTACAGCTGTGAGACTGTGGGACAAGGGGGTACAGACAAGGCACAAGTAGGAAAAAGATGGTCCAAAGTTGGAAGATCTAATTTGTAGCTCTCAGCCTGAGGTCAAAATTCTCTGATGTGAGGAACTTATAGTGGCGTATTTGAACCTGAAAATGTCACAGGTAAAATGAAAGGAAGCCATCATATTCATCAAGCTGCTTTCTCACTCTCTGTTTTGTCTTTTTACCAACTCCCTACCCCAATCCTGGAACCCATCTCCTGCTAGCTTGCTTCTCTGAGTTCCTCATTCCCCACTCCCCAGCCCCCGGTAACTGGCTTCCTGCGCACAGCCAAGACAGATGGTCACCAGAGTCTCAGGTTTCCAGCTTAAAGATGGAGCAAGGATCTATCTGTGAAGACTCCAGCATGTCATATGTCATAGGTAGCTTGGGCACTAGAGGAAGTAACCACCATACAGCACAAAGATCTGTCGGAAGAGACTGTCCCTCAATACAAACTTCATCTCAGAAGCAGCTTTTTTATTGGGGAGGACTTACTCCTGCACTCAGAAATTAATCCTGGTGGAGTTGGGGGACCATATGGGAGTCTGGGGAAAGTGCTCCAGTCTGCAGAGTGCAAAGCAATAGCCCTACCTACTGTGCTATCTCTCCAGACCCATCTGGGAATCAACTGTACTCAGGTGCAAGTCTCTAATGGTAAACAAGGCAACAGAGCTAGAATTCTCCTTCTGTGTCTACAGACCCAGCTCAACTGCAGTTTATATGTAATACATTATGGCAACTTGCATATCTCTCTTGACGCTTTAAAAAACTGTTTTACTGCTCATTTTATATGCTAGAGGTTGTTTTGAAATATATATATATCTATTTTTTCTTTCCTTTTATTGTCACTGTTTCTTGTCCTGTACTATAATCTATGGATTACTTTTTGTATCACAAATTGATTCATGGAGCCCCAGTGATAGTATAGTAGGTAGGGTGTTTGCTTTGTGCACAGCTGCCCTGTGTTCAATCCCCAGCACCCCATATGCCAACCCGTGCCTGTGAGGAGTGATTCCTAAGTGCAGTCAGTAGTAAACCCTGAGTACTGATGGGTATTGCCCAAACAACTCCCCCCCATAAAAAAAAAAACAGTTGATTGATGGGGCTGGAGAGATAGTACATGCAAGAGTGCTTGCCTTGTATGCCACCCACCTAGGTTTGTTCCCTGACATCCCGTGTAGTCCCCTGAGAAACACCAGGAGTAATTCCAGAGCAGAAGGCCAGGAGTAACCACTGAGCATTGTTAGGTTTGGCCCAAAAACAAAAACAGAAAGGGAAAGAATTGAAGAACTAATTAACAGGTTTGCAGGGATAGTACAGTGATAGGGTGCTTGCCTTGTATATAACTGGTCTAGGTTTGATCCCCCACATACGACATGGTTCTTAAAGCACGCCAGAAGTGATTCTTAAAAGCAGAGCTAAGAGTAAGCGTTGAGTACAACTGGGGTGCCCCACCTTCCCAGCTACCCCTTAACAAAGAATTGATTGACTGCAAAGGTATGTATGGTGGTTCGGGTATGTGGAAAAGGTAGGTCATAATATTCAACTTATAGGTGTTCCAAAAAGGACAGGAAGGTACCAGAAGGATAGTATACTAGATAATGTTTTTTGCCTTGAATGCATCCATGGTCCCTTGAACCCCTTCATGAGTTTCCCTGAGCACAGAGCCAGGAGTAAACCTTAAGTTCTTCCATGTGTGGCCCCAAACAAAAAAAGCATAAAGGGTCAGAAAAGGCAAGCTACTTCATGGACATAATAACATTTTTGAGAATGGGAGGAAGTTACTTGCTCTTACTTAAAGAGATGTGGTGTATTAGGCAGAAATGGTTTTGAAAATCCTAAGTCTAGACATATGATGGAGCTTCTTAATGCCCTGATAAAGAGATCTTCAGTGACTTGAGCAGGAAGGCAGTAGGATGGGGGTACAGGATAAGACCAGAGCAGTGAGGACATCAGTGAGCCAATTAGTGTCAATAAATGAACATGTGGTCATGAGAGGGGAGCAAGGAAAAGAAAGTCCAAATGAAAAAATGTTTTAAAAGGGCATATGGCAAGTACAGGCAGAGCTCTCATCCTTTCTGGAGCTTCCCAAGAAAGATATGCTCTAAATCACTATTTGCTTCAAATGCCCACTTAAGTAAGATAGATTCAAGGGCAGGACATCGGAGTTGTGGAGCTGATGTTAAGTAATTTCCCCATCACAGCAGTCAGGTCTATAACACTTTGTACTGACAATTGCCTGGATATAGTCTGCTGATCAAAAGCAATGACTCCATAAAACATTTCTGCCATTGTTTTCTAACAGGAAAACCAATTGCATGGAATTGAGAGGCTGGAGAGATAGTACAGCGGATAGAGTACTTGCCTTGCCCACAGCTGCCCTGGATTTGACCCCAGCATCTTATAAAGTCCCCCAAGCCCTTCCAGGAGTAATTCCTGAATGCATAGATCCAGGAATAAACTCTGAACATCACCAGATGTGACCCCCAAACCAAAAGAAAAATGAACCAAAAAAAAGAAAGGAAACCAAGTAAAAGTGAATAATTTATGTGTGACAAGAGGACAGACATAAGGACTCTTCCAGGTTTAACATAACTTGCCCATGTTACACTTATCCATATTAGAATATTTTTATTTGGAGTTGTTTACATTACTTTCTTTCTTAGCAGAATGGAACCCTAGCAAGCCCAACAGGCATTCTATTGAGAAACAGATTCATGGGTTGGAGAATCAGTTCAATGGGCTGAGCACATACTTTGCATATGTGAGACTCAGATTTGATCCCTGGCATTATATGGTCCCCCAGCCAGAAATGGTCCCCGACACAAAGCTAGGAGTAGCTCCTGAACACTCACAATAAACAAACAAAAAAAGAATGGTTCATAAATATCCTCAGCTTGTACTAGTTTTTCAGTTTAAAATAAGAAGATAGTTGGAGGAAGAAGGGGCTAAGGCGCTCACCTCGCACTTAGCTGAGACCATTTCCATCCCTAGCAGCTCCAGGGGTTGGTTCCTGAGCAGATAATCAGGAAAAAGCCCTAATAATTGCTGGATATAACGGGTCTTGAGAGATAGAACAACAGGCAGGGCACTTGCCTTGAACACAGCAGATCCAGGTTCAATCCCCAGCACTCCATATAGTCCCAAGTCTGCCAGAAGTGATCCCTGAGCACAGAGTCAGGAGTATTCCCTGAGCACTGCTGGGTATGGCCCCCCAAACAAAACAAAACAAAATTAAAACTGCTGGGTATAACCCCAAACTCTTCCTCTCTAAAGAGAAAGACCAGGGCTGTAGGTCAGTGTTGTAGCACTTGCCTTGCATGTTGAGACTCTGGAGTAAATAATTGGTACCATAGAAATAAAATAAAATAAAAAGATATAACTCATATGCAATAAAATATAGTTTAGGAGAGTCAAGGTTAATTATATGTAGTGATCTCAACTCTTTCTTTTTTTTTTCCCTTTATTTTATTTTATTTTTTTTAAAGTTGTAGATTTACAATTTTTTGTGCTTTGGTTTCAATTATACAATGATCAGATACCCATCCCTCCACCAGTGCCCATTTTCCACCACCATGGATAATATCCCTCCCACCCCCATCCCCCCATCCCCCCTGTCTCTGTGGCAGGGCAATCCCCTGTGTTCTCTCTCTCCTTTTGGGTGTTGTGGTCTGCAAAAGAGGCATTGAGTGGCAAACATGTTCAGTCCATAGTCTACTTTCGACATGCATCTCCCCTCCTGGGAGGATCCTCCAAACATCCTTTATTTGGTGCTCCCTTCTCTATCTGAACAGCCCTTTCCTCTAGGATACCCGGCTGGCCTCTAAGTTATGGAGTAATCCTCCTGGTGCTGATCTCAGCTATTCTTGGGTAGCTCTCAACTCTTTCTTTTTATCCATTTCTATAATAATAATATAAAGCAGCTTGTTATCAAAAATGGCAAAATATCTTTTCAAATTAAACTAGTCCAAAATAATTTAATACTGAATACATAACATATAAAATGTCAGGGTGGGGGGCTCAAATCTTGGACCACACCCAGTTTTTCTCAGTACTTATACCTGATTCTGTGGTTAGGAGTCATTCCTGGTAGTGCTCACAGGACCATCAGTGGTGCTGGGGATTGAACATGCAAAGTAAACCATCTCTCTGTCCCAAAATACTTCATTTTAAATATATTTTCATTATTGCATTTTAATATTTTGTTATTTTGGTTTTTGGTTTGGGGGGTCATACCCAGAGGTGTTCAGGGATACTCTTTGCATAGGATAAGGAACCATGTGGTACTGGGATCAAAACTGGGTCTCCAGCATACAAAACATATTGACCAGTATTTTGTACCAACTTTCCAGCTTTCTTCTGGTATTTTTGGTGTGTATATATGTGTGTGTGTGCTTGTGTGTGTGCATGTACTTTGTTTTATTATTTTGGGGCCACACCCAGAATTGCTCAGAATTGCTCCTGGCTCTGAGTTCAGGGAACCTAATGGATGCTGAGGATTGAACCTGGGCCGGCAGTGTATAAGGCAAGCATCCTACCCACTGTACTATTGCTCCAACCCTTTTCCTTTTTTCTCAAAAGAATTTAATTCATGCAAAACATGGTACCTAACCATAACAGAATTAAATTATAAATCAATAACAAAAAAGCACCGTATTTTCTGAATACGGTAAAAATCCATTTCTACCCTTGGGTAAAGGAGAAAAAAATCTTTCCCAAGAATTAGAAAGTGTTTTGAGTGCTGGAGAGACCATTCTGGCTGTACCTACAGGGTGCTCAGGCTCAGTCCCTAGCACTACATGATCCTCTGAGAACCAGCAGGAGTGACCCTCAACCCCCAAACCTCTAAAGCTCCTAAATACACTAGGTTTGGTACAAAAAGGGAAAAAAAGTGATTTGTAATATTTCAAACTAAATTTTATAGAGAAATTTATGATATTAAATGATATATATATCGGGGTGAAAGGTATACTAAGGCCACATCTGGCAGTGCTCAGAGCTTACTCCTGACTCAGTGCTCACAGATCACTCCTGGAGGTGTTCCAGGAACCTTATATGCTGTCAGGGATCAAACCCAAGTCATCAACATGCAAAGCAAATGCCTTACTTGCTGCACTATCTCTCTAGCTGATACATACATTTTTTAAAAAAGAATGTTCTGAAATCATTAAATTAAGTTTTCACCTCAAGATTCTTTGAAAGGAAGAATATAATGAGACCCATTTAAGTAAGAAAATTAAACAATATCTTTAAACAATAAAATTGAAAACAATATCTGAGGAGGGGATGGGGAAAGAGAAAAGACACGTTTTTAGTGTGAGAACTTAATGCTGCAAATATGGCTGGTAGAGCACACACTGAGCCCTGTATGAGGCCCGTGGCTGCATCTCCTATACCACAGTTTCCCTGAGCACTGTCAGGAGCAGCTCTGCTGGGCCCAAGCAGCTAAATCCCAGGCCTGTGTCACTGACTAATCATCGTTGAGAGTCCACTCCTCAAGCACTGCTGAGTGGGTTCCCTGAAAAATACAGAAAAGATAGAAATAAAATTGGGCCAAGGAGAGAACTCAAAGGGTGAGGCAAAGCTTGGCATTCAGGAGACCAGGGCAGATCCCTGGGATTGGGGTTCCCGAATAAGAGTGACCCTTAAGCAATGATAGGAGCAGATCCCCTCACCAAGTCAGGGGGAGTGGGATCAGAACACTGCAAGATGTGGCCCCCTAAAATAAAAATAATGAAAGAAAACTGAAGATCTCACTATGTTATTTCCCCAAATAATGAAAGAATTACATGAAACTTTACTATGACCATAAATACAAAAACATGTGCAAAACTATTCCCTGAAGACCACAACTACCAAAATGTAATTAAAATAAAATTAATTGGGTCAGAGAAAGAGCTCACTGGGCTGAGCACTGCCAGGAGCGGATGCCCCTAAAAAGAAGAAAAAGAAAGACATTCACACATGAAACCTCTCCTCACCCTATGCGTGTGCTGTGCGTGTACACACACACATATACACACACATACACACACAATTCCTTCACCTTCTCCCTTTGTAGAACTTTGTATGGGATCATTTGTTTTGTTTTTGAACTACACCCAAAAGTCCTTAAGGCCTATTGTCGACTAAATGCTTGGAGGTAACTGGGAGGAGGGCAGGAGGATCACTCCCAGCAGTGCATATGGGACCATCCAACCCAGGTTCTTCTTCTGCATGCAAAGCATGTCTCCAGCCATTGAGACATCAATTTCTGTGAGACATCTGTTTCTGTGAGACACCTATTTCTGTGGAGTAAAGTTGACTTTTTCCATTTTTAAAGGAAGTTTATTTGACTATTGAGCTCAGAGATTATTGGTGGTTTCTCCTGGCAGTACCAGAGATCAAAACAGGGTCTTCTATATGCAAGATAAACACTTTAACCCCTGTACTACCTCTTCAGAGGAGTAGGCATTTTTTGATTAAACTAAGAAACCTGGCTAATTAAAGAAGTGTTGAACTGTACTCAAGTTACTCATTTTTTAAGCAACTCTGTGGCTGGAGCGATCGTACAATGGGTAGGGCACTTGCCTTGCATGTGCCTGACCCAAGTTCAGTGCCCTGCATCCCATATGGTCCCCTGAACATCGCCAGGAGTGACTCCTTAGTGAAGAGCCAAGAGTAACCCCTTAGCATCATCGGTGTGACCCAAAAAGAAAAAAAAAGTTTGGCAACCCTGGGTATAGAGATAGCAGCACTCAGAGACTTAGGTTTGCATCCTCCACAACTGATAGAGGACCTCAGACAAGTCACTCAATTGCAGGAAGTCAACAAGAAAGCAAATGTATAGAACCAGGCAAAGTCCAAGCATATTATATAAATGTTAATGATTGCTGCCTCACCCTGCTGCTCACTTTTTTCTTCTGCATCTTCATCTCTCCTTCTCCAATGCTGCAAAATGCCCCCTCTCAGTTGAGGGAACCAAGCAGACACTGTCCTGCAGCTATTTTGCAGGCCAACTCTGCCATCCACAAATACTACCTCAAATTAGAAGAGGTTTTTGGACAAATTCTCTCACGTCAGGTATAATCACACAAATTGACGTTTAAAATACAGAACACTCGGAGAAAAAGGCAATAAGAAAACAATGCTCTGTTGAATATAAGAGAAAATAAACAGATGGGCTGACATAAAAACCTCATATAGGGTCTGGAGCAACAGGATAGGGTGCTTGCTTTGCATGCAGCCAGCCCACTTCAATTCCCAGCACATCATATGGTCTTCTGAGCCCCACTAGAAATGACATCTGAGCACAGAGCCAGGAGTAAGCCCTGAGCTCACTGGGTGTGACCCAAACCCATGCCCCTACTCCAAAATCAAAACAAAATAAAACCCCAAAACTGCCTGCATACAGTACTAAGATGAAACTTGGACACAATCTAGGAGAAAGGAAGCCAACAAAGGAATTTTACACATTTCCCCGAGTTACTCATTTTTTAAGAGTTCGAACAACTGAAATCAGGAAGCACCTGTGCTTGTTAACATTAGTTAGGAAATGACTTTTAAAACTTGGACTGAATTTGAGATAACTGATGGCAGGCAGTGATATCATGTACAAGCTGTTTTTCTTAGTTTGGGTCCACTTGTCTAATAGCAATTAAAGATTCCATGGATTATATTTAGTGATAATTGCATTTTAAAATTTGTTTTTAGCAAAGCCTGGTCTATCTTTATTCTGTTTCTTCTGCTCTTTTCCTCTGATTTTTTGGTTATGTTTTATTTCATTTCATTTTTTATTCATTTATTTATTTATTTTTTAATTTTTATGAGTGGGACACCATGAGGTACAGTTGTAGACTTACAGAATTATGTGCTTGGGTTTTAATTATACAATGATCAAATACCAGTGCCCATTTCCCACCACCACGGATGCCAGTAGCCCTCCCACCCCCCATCCCCCCCACCCCCCCCTGCCTCTGTGGCAGGGCATTCCCTTTTGTTCTCTCTCTCCTATTGGGTGTTGTGGTTTGCAAAAGAGGCAATGAGTGGCAATCATGTTTGGTCTATAGTCTACTTCGTTTCATTTTTAATCTTATTAAAGCACCATGATTTACAAAGTTATTCCTACTTGGGTTTTAGACAGACTATGTTCCAGCACCAATCCGACCACCAGTGTCTTCTTCCCTCAAACAGGGTTCCCGGGTTCCCTCGCTCCCATCTCCTGTTTCCCAGCCTGCCACCTTGATAGGCACATTTGTAGTTTGGTTGCTAAAGTTTTGGTCTCTTGTTTCCAGTGTTATTGACTCTGTGGTTTGAATATTTAGCTAGACCACTCCTTCACACCATCCATGTACTTGGATCCCCTTGATCCCTGATCACTGTTGCTTCCTGTCCACTCTCCCTCCCCCCACCACCACCCGGATTTCTTTCCTTCTCTGTCCTTCTCCTTCCTATGCTCTGAGGCAGAGGGTGCTATAAGCATTCCCCTTTCAAACATTGCATTCCTTCATCCAATTATTATATATGCCACATAAAAATGAGATCATGGGGCTGGAGAGATAGCACAGTGGGTAGGGCGTTTGCCTTGCACGCGGCCGACCCGGGTTCGATTCCCAGCATCCCATATAGTCCCCTGAGCACTGCCAGGAGTAACTTCTGAGTGCAGAGCCAGGAGTAACCCCTGTGCATCGCCAGATGTGACCCAAAAAGAAAAAAAATGAGATCATCCTGTGTTTACCCTTCTCCTTCTGGCTTGTTTCATTTAATATATTATCCAGTTCCACCAATGTTGCAGCGAATTGCGTGATTTCATCTTTCTTTAATAATGTTTTTATTTATTTATTTATTTATTTATTTCTAGTGTAATTGAGTCGGCCTGGTTCCAGAAGCATAAAATTCATGATTGTTATGTACAAAAATAATGTCCACCACCACCACAAGCATCCAAGACCCTCCAGCTCTCTCCCAGTATCACTTCTCGTTCGCCTCTTCCTTCTCTCACTGCCTCAGCTCTGTATCCAATACATATTTTTTAACTTAAAATTATCTGGCACTTAGCTGCATGTTAGTTTTTTTTCCCATTTAAACTTATACAATGATTATTGTAACAACCTAGAAATATGCCTGTTCTTACTCTGAGCTGATAAAAATATATAGAATGAAGGTTTTAGATAAAAGCACAGCTTTGTAATAAAAAGAAAGTAAAAATAAGAACATAAGAAGGATGAGTCTTTTGGTTTCAAAGACATACTGGAGAACTCTAGAATAAAACTTTGTTTAACAGATAAAGACCCGAACCAGAAGTTATTTATCAAGTTTATTTCATTCTCTAGGGCTCCAGAATGTGGGACCAGAGTTTTTCAAAGCAGGTTCTAATCTCAAGCAAACACAACTCAACATTCTTTATCTTTGTCAATTTATATAAGCAGTAGTATGGTTTATATTGCTTTGATACGCTTTGTTAAACAATAACGTCAGGGCAGCAGTGATAGTACAGCAGGTAGGGCTTTTGCCTTGCACACAGTCGATCTGGTTTCAATCCTTGTCATCCCATATGCCCCCCCCCCCCCCATCCCCACCAGGAGTTATTCCTGAGTGCAGAGCCAGGATTAAGCCCTGAGCACTGCCTGGTGTGGACCAAAAACTAAAAACACAGCAAAAACAACAACCAAACAGCAAACAAAAAAGCCTTAAAAAAAATAAAGTCAAAAATACTAGTTATAGTGCAGTCTATTTAGGGTGGAGCATTTGCCTTGCACATGGCCGCCCCAGGTTTGATCCCTGGTACCTACATGATCCCCTAAGACCAGTAGTAACGATCCCCGAGCACTACCAGGTATTGTCCCCGAACAAACAAAAACATTTATATCAGATTTCATAGAAATGTACTGTCAAACATAGTTAATTCTGGCATTTTCCTTTAATAAAGCAGTTAAATGTAGCTGGCAAAAGTTATATTTTCATTGGGGTTAATCTGGGGTTTTGTTTGCTTGGTTTGGGGAGGTCTTGTTGTTGTTTTTGTGGTTTCTTTGTATGTAATCAGGCAATGTTCACCTGCATAAAAAGACTATGTATAGCCCTCTGAATTATCTCCACAACACTTTTTAAAGTTTCTAAGAAAATGAACAGTTGGACGCCAGAGAGATAGTACAACAGGTAAGGCGCTAGACTTGCAATCAGCCAACCAAGGGTCAATTCTCAGAATATTGTCCCCTGAGCACTCCTGGAGTAACTCCTGAGAGTAGAACCAGGAGTAACCCCTCAGCATTGCCTGGTGTTACCCCCACCACCACCAAACACATGCACACACACACACACACACACACACACACACACACACACACACAGAATTAATGGTTAACTTTTATATCAGTGAGCAATAACATATCCAGAGATCATTTTATTTTCTGATAGTTTTATTGTATCCCACTTTTTAAAATAGGAGGATATTAGAGGTCAGAGAGATAGTACAATGGGTATAGAGCATGCTTTGCATGTGGCCAAACCGGGTTCAGCCCCCAGCATTCCATATGGTCCCTCAAGCCCCCCAGACTTCCAGGAGTGATCATGAGTACAGAGCCAAGAGTAAGTCCTGGGTGTAACCAAAACAACAACTAGAGGAGGGCATTAGAACACACTTTGTTTCTTTTGTTTTGCTTTTGCTTTGTTTATTTTGTGGAGCCAAAGATCAATCCAGATTTCACACAGGTAAGGCAAATGATCTACCACTGAGAATATCCATATCCTCAGTTCTGGAATACACTCTGTTCTACCCAATTTTGCTTTTAACACTTGTATTTTCGGGGCTGGAGCAATAGGACAGTGGGTAGGGCTTTTACCTTGCATGCAGCCAACCCAGGTTCCATTCCCATCATCCAATATGGTCCCCTGAGCACTGCCAGGAGTTATTCCTGAGTACAGATCCAGAGTAACCCCTGAGCATCGCTGGGTGTGACCCAAAAACGCAAAAAAAAAAACACCCAAAAAAAAAACCACTTGTATTTTCAACAATCACTGTATCACTGTCATCACTGTCATTCTGTTGTTCGTCAATTTACTCGAGTGGGTGCCAGTAACGTCTCTATCCCTCCCAGCCCTGAGATTTTAGCAGCCTTTCCTTACTCGTCTTTCCCAATAATTGGAGGCTCTTTCAGGGTCAGGGGAATGAGAGTGTTATCGTTACTGTTTTTGGCATATCAAATACACCATGGGGAGCTTGCCAGGCTCTGCCTGTGCGGGTAGGATATTCTCGGTAGCTTGCCAGTCTCTCTGAGAGGTATACACACACACACACACACATATATGATTTGTTGCCTACCATGTGAACCCCATCAAATATGATGTGATAATTATGGAAAATGGGTAGGAAGTGTCTTATGATGTGTCTTATGAGGGCTCTCACCTGCCCCATTCTGGGGCACCCCGAGTTAAAACAGCCTGGAATGGAATCCGATGGCATGGTTATGGAAGCCTCATTTTATTTTCAACAAATATCTTGTAAATATCTGATAAGCACCTATTAGGTCTTTCAGATATTATTGTCAGTAATTTGATTTAGAAATGTTTATTTTAATAACTTAAATAAACAACAGCCAACTAATTATTAGTGAGGTTAGATTAAGAATACATAAAGGGCGAGAGCAATAGTACAGCTGGTAATGTGCTTGTTTTGCATGTAACCAACCTAGTTTGATCTCTGGTATAGTCCCTCAAGCACTGTCAGGAGTGATCCCTGAGTGTAGAGCCAGGATTAAGCCCTGAGCACATCCAGACTCCAGGCCCAAAAACCAAAACAACAACAGCATCAAAAAATATATATATATACATGCATACACACACACACACATCAGGGGTCAGAAAGATAGAATAACACCCAACTCCACCAGGAGTGATCCCGGGCCAATGAACCCTAAGCAAGCTCTGAGTAAGTTGAGCATGGTATTATCCCACCCACCACCTCCCAAAAAAGAATATGTAATAAGACCAGGCAAATAACCCAGTTGGCTAGTGTGCACAGTCCCCTAAACTTCTCAGGTATCCACCTCCATAGAGCACTGAACTGGGAATAGCACTGGAGTATCAATAGGTGCTTCTGAGAGAGTGAGAGAGAGAGAGAGAGAGAGAGAGAGAGAGAGAGAGAGAGAGAGAGAGAGAGAGAGAATGACCAGAGAGAGCTCAAAGGCTAGTCACATACTTTACATGCTGGAGACCCAGATTGGCCCCTTGTATTGAATGGTTACCCCAGTACTGCCAGCAGTGACCCCCAAACACTGAGCAGAGGTAGCCCCCTGACCACCACCATATGTGACCAACACCCCCCTCCCAAATAAAACAAAACAACAACAACAACAACAAAAGGATACTTTGTGATACTGGAAAAAAAGGAAGACTCTCAGACCAATGAAATAGAATTGAGAGTGTAGAGATCAACTTTGAGATTCATAGATAGTTTATGATTATCTAGGTGCATGAAGCTAGGTGCATGATGGGGACAAGGAAAGCCTCTTCAACAAATGGTGTGGAGCTGAGCAGGAACGCAGGAGGTCCAGGCTTGAACCTAAGCACCGCCTGTTCCCTCAAGCACTGCCAGGGGAACACCCAAGGACAGAGCAGGGAGTAGCCCCAGAGCACAACTGGGTGTGGTTAAAAAACAAAAACAAATGCTCCTGGAAAAACTTGGTTAGTTATGTGAAGAAAAAGAAGGAAGGAAGGAAGGAAAGAAAGAAAGAAAGAAAGAAAGAAAGAAAGAAAGAAAGAAAGAAAGAAAGGAAGGAAGGAAGGAAGGAAGGATTCTTGTAGCACACCAAACACAAATACACCTTACACATTTCAAGGTAGACTGGGCCTGAGCACAGCTCAGTGGGTTGGAGCATATGCTTTGCATGAAGGGTCCCAGGTTCGATCCCTGGCATAATATGATCTTCCAAGCACCACCAGGAGTGTTTCTCTATTGAGCTGAGAGTAGCCCCTGAGTACCACCAGGTGTGATCCCCAAACAAAACAAAACAAATTCACAGTGAATTAAAGCCCCTGGTGGGGCTGGAACAATAGCACAGTGGGTAGGGCATTTGCCTTGCAGGCAGCCGACCCTGGGTTCGATTCCCAGCATCCCATATGGTCCCCTGAGCACCGCCAGGAGTAATTCCTGAGTGCAGGGCCAGGAGTAACCCCTGAGCATCACCGGGTGTGACCCAGAAAGCCTCCTACTATTTGGGCCAGGTATTTGGCTCAGTGGCAGAGCACTTGCCTTGCATCTGTGAGGTCTTAAGTTTGACTTTCCAAAACACACATTCTCCCACACTCTGCCAGGAAAGCATCCCAAGCACCAAGCCAGGAATAGCCCTTGAGTATAACCTAAAAACAGAGGCATCACCTCAATGTTAGACCCAAATCCATAAAATACATTGAGGAAAACATATGCAGAGTTCTCACACAGCGGTAGGGCGTTCGCCTTACAAGCGGCCAACATGGCCGACCCGAGTTCGATTCCTCCGCCCCTCTCGGAGAGCCCAGCAAGCTACCGAGAGTATTCGATATGCCAGACACAGTAACAACAAAGTCTCCAATGGAGACGTTACTGGGCCCGCTCGAGCAAATCGACGATCAATGGGAGGGCCTCCATGACATTGCTCTCAGAAGTATCTTTAATGACTTGTAGTTATTGACTAAAAAAGAAAGCAAAAAATCAGCAAATGAGCCCACATGAAGTTAAGAAGTTTCTGCATTAAAAAAAAAGTCCCACTACTTAGGACCAGAGAGATAGTACAAAAGTTAAGGAGCTTTCCTTGCTTGCAGTCAACCCCATTTTCATCCCCAGCACCTGAGGGTCTGCTCAGTAAGGGCTAGAGGGATGAGAGGAGACCTGGAGATAGTGTTGAACTCTGGTGGTGGGTGGAGTATAGCAACACTATAATCCCAGAACATCAATATTTAATGGTAGTATAAATCATGATATATATATATATATACACATACATATACTACTCAGGAGGAAGAGAGCGGCTTGGGATGCCTTCAAGAACGTTGAAGAAATAACTAAAAGGACAAAGAACCTCCAGCTATGAGCACATCTCTTTGATTCCACTGTTCTTCCTGCATTAACATATGCCTCAGAGACCTGGGCTGGAGCGATAGCACAGCGGGTAGGGCGCCTGCCTTGCACGCAGCCAACATGGCCGACCCGAGTTCGATTCCTCCGCCCCTCTCGGAGAGCCTGGCAAGCTACTGAGAGTATTCGATATGCCAGACACAGTAACAACAAAGTCTCCAATGGAGACGTTACTGGGCCCGCTTGAGCAAATCGACGATCAACGGGAGGGCCTTTACCTTTACCAGAGACCTGGACCCTACGAAAACAGGATGAGAACGCTATTCGGGTCTCCCAAAGAAGAATTGAAAGAGCTATGATGCTTGGAATATCACGTTTCATTCAAATGAGAGAATGAATCCGGAGTTCCAACATCCGTGGACGATCAAGAATCAGGGACGCTGTCTCGTTTGCCAAGTTGTCAAAAATCAGATGGGCTGGACATGTAATGAGGTTTACAGACAACCGCTGGACTAGAGCCATTACTGATTGGATTCCACGGGACATCAAAAGATCACGTGGATGCCCACCTACAAGATGGTCAGACTTCTTCGTCAAGACCCTGAATGATCGATTTGAGGCTCTGCATGTTCCTAGAACGAACAGATACCATTGGGTTACACTAGCACGCAACCGGGATGAATGGAGACGTTACTGGCACCCGCTCGAGTAAATCGAGTAAATAACGGGGATTAAGCGATTAAGTGATAAATCATGGTACCCAGATAAAGAAAAATATATAAAATTATAAAATTAGAAACCAAAAGAGAATATAAAATAAGGGTGAGAGAGATGGGCTCAAAGGGCTAAAGTAATTTGAATGCAGGAATCCTGGTTTTATTTTCTCAACTGCATGGTACACCACCCCAGCACTGAACGGGGAATAACCCGTGAGCACCACGGTGTGCTCTTTAGCACCCCCTCACCAATAAAAACAAACAAACAAAAACAAACAAAAAACAGTGCTGTGACATAGAAATGAAACACAACTCTTTACTTTCTGTTTTTCAAAAGTGATTCTTTGGCACTGAGAGGTAGCTTCGTGGGCTGAGTACATAGTCTGCATTTCATGGAGAGGTCCCCCCCAAAAGAACCAAAACAGAAAAGAAAAAAAAAGTCATTCTTTGTTGGGATCAGGAGTGTTGCCCAAGTGGTAGAGAGTGTGCCTAGCATGTGGGAGACCCCAGCATCACGTTTAAGCTCTCACTGCCAGTCAAGAAGCCAAGAAGCCCTGGACCCATGTCCCACCCAGAACCTCTTGAGGGGGTTCACAGGGAGGACTGGCTTCGCATACAGAGTGCCTGGATTTTATTCCAGCACCACTTTCCGCCCCCCCCCCCCTTAAGCACTGCAGTGAGTAACCCCACCGGAAGCAGCTCCAGAGCACTGCCAGGTGTGGCTCCAAAACCATTAAAAATTAAAATGACTCCTTGTTTTTACTACTTTGCTAATGTTTCCACACAACATCAAAATATATAGAAGACAATGCTTGCTTCTAGTCACATGTAGTGACTGGTTCTAGACTGGCCTTCCACTAAAAACCAGGAACCTCTGAGGTATAAACCTCTGATTTGAACTTTGACAATTAACACTTTAAGACTCTGATCCCTCAAACGAGGCACACCCTCCTTGGAGTTACCTCTCCAGTTCCATGTTTCAAGTTAATTTCCCTCTCCTTCACTTTCAAGTTTAGTTGAGAATTTAAGATCCATAATATGAAAGAACAAATACTGTATCTGAATCTTTTTTTTTTGGAGGGTCACCCTCAGCAGAGCTCAGGACTTATTCCTGGCTTGGCACTCAGGGATCAATCCCAGTTGACTCTCAGGGGATCATATGGGATATTTGGGATCAAAACTGGGTTGGCCACATGCGAGGTAAGAGCCTTACCCACTGTGCTATCGCTCTGACTCGTGAGTCTGGCTTTTCTTTAAATCCATGCAATCTTTTCCTTCCACTGGATTATCCAGTTCATTTATACATAATATAATCAATGCATATTATTAGTTCTTACTTTTTTTTTGGGCAGGGGTGGTAGGAGCACACCAGGCAGTTCTCAGAGGCTACTTCCACTCTGTGCTTAGGAGACCATGAGTGCAGGGTCAAAAACAGACCTCTTATATGGAATGCATAGTATTATTAATGTATAATGATATGCTTAGGTTTAATTTTGTGTTTCACTTGTCCCATCTGTTTTTCCCCCTCATTTCCTTCCTTCCTGTCTTTGTTTTGGTGAATGAAACATTTTATTGCTATTCTAATTCCACTATTGGCCAAACATCTATGTATGTGTGACTGTGTGTGTGTGTTCATGCAATTGTTTGAATTCTCCACCACATTTTCTTCAGAGATAGAAATATTGTGATATGGCCTTGATGTGACTATACCATAGAGAATGAAAATTTTAAATTGTATTTAATTTCAATTAAATGAAGTTTAAATTTATTTTGTTTTGTTTGGTACTACTGTGTTAGGTAATACATCTTTAATCAGATTACATGTAATTACTACAATACTACTCCATGTAAAGTTAAAGAACCTTAAAATAGAATCATTTTATTTACTTGCTTTTTCATTTGTTTTTTAGTTTTAGACCATGTCCAGCAGTGCTTATGGCTTACTTCTGACTCTGTGCTCAGGGATTACTTCTGGTGGGGCTTAATGTATCATATTAGGTGCAGAGAAATCAAATGTGGGTCAGCCACATGCAAGGCAAGTAAGTATCCTACCCACTGTGCTGTTTTTTATTTTTTTGTCTTGTTTGGGTTACACCCAGCAATGCTCAGGGGTTACTCCTGGCTCTGTACTCCGAAATCACTCCTGGTGGTGCTCAGGGGATTACATGGGATGCCAGGGATCAAACCAGGGTTGGCTGAGTACAAGGCAAATGCCCTACCCTATCTGCTGTATCGCTACGACCCCTGTGCTACCAGTTCAGACCCTGTTGCCTATGAGTTAAAGGTCATGAAATATATTTGTATTCAAAGTCTTGTCTTTTAAATAAATTATGAGAAGAGTATAGGAGTCCTTTCATACTTTCACATGTATTGACGTCCTAGCTGCTCTTCCTGTTGCATTCTCTAGTCTGGGGTCTCCTTCCTCCAGTTCTAGTTTCCAATTCTGTAATACCCTTCAATTAGTATTTCCTCTAGTTTGCAATGAGTTCCCCAGATCCATTTATCTAAAAAGAGCTTTCATGTTTTCATTTGTGAAAGTTTTTATTTTGCATATAGCATTTTGACTGACCACTTTTTTTCAGCACATTAAATGTCAACCCTCTTTCTTCTGGCCTGCATTGTTTCTAACAATAATTGGGGGTGGAGATATTGTACAGTAGGTAGGGCACTTGCCTTGCACAAAGTTGATCTAGGGTTTCATCCCAGGCATTCCATATTGTCCCTCAGGGCACTTCCAGGAGTAATTTCTGAGTGTAGAGCCAGGGCACTTGAGCATCACTGAGCATCACTGAGTATGAATCCCAAACTAAAAAAGTTTAAAAAAAATAAAAATAGTCAACTGTCACTTAGAACACTGTTTTCCTATAAATACAGTAGTGCCTAGCAACCCTTCCCTTCCTCACACCCTCCACCTCCAAAAAGGTCAAACCAAGATTGATTGCATAGGGTTAGTACTGGGAGTAATTGCTGGCAGTGCTCAGAAGACCATATTTGGTGCTCAAACCGTTGTGTATATTCAAGGCAAACATTTTATCTCCTGTACATCTCTTCGCCTCTTTCTTTTCTTTCTAATGAAAGTTCTAAAGTTCCAATCTCATAATTATTTCTGTGATAAAAATAACTGTGCTGATCCATCTTGTTAAACCTTCAGAGCTCAGCCACCACTCCCAGTACATAAGCTCTCTTTCTCTGCTACCTTTTCTCCAAGCATCTGTCTTCATACAGCACCTCTTCTTTGTCAAAATGTAGTCTGATTGTCTAAATAGAATTATTCTTCTCCAAACCTATGCTACAAAATCTCTGAAGACCATATTGTGCTTTTACCTTATAAAAAATAAAAACATGACACATTGTCAGGCTTAGTAGGTGCTCAACAAATGTCAGTTGATCAAATAGTAAATTGTATTTGTACAAAGGGGCTTGTGCTATTATATACTGTTGTTTTTGAGAAAAATATTTCAACAATTTCCTTTTAAATAAAATACTTTGCAACCAGAGAATTAATACAAGGGTTAGGAAACTTGCCTTGCTCATGCACTACCTTGATTTGATCCTCCCACACCAATAACGGTCCCAAGAGCATTGTCAGGAGAGATCCCTAAGCACAGAGCCAAGAATAAGCCCTGAGCACTGCCAGCCATGATCCAAAAACTGAAAGGAAAAAAAATGATTTCCCTTCCTGTTGCATGTTGTGTAAAGAAACAGATTCTATAGAAAGATTTCAGTACCTTTGAGGGAAAACAAATCATCAAAGGAAACAAACAAAAAAATTAGATAAGCGATACCAAATTAATGGAAAAAAAAACCAAAAAAAAACCCCAAAAAACACAGGCTAGGAATATAGCTCAGTGGTAGAGCACTAATCTTGGATGTCTGAAGCCCTGGGTTTGATCCCCACAAACACACATTGCATGTGCACACACACACACACACACACACACACACACACAAACCTTCAGTTCAAGATTAAATGAAAAATATAAAAAAAGTACACACAGAAAGTTAAATTTATGTATGGGAGAGTATCTTCCTAAATAATTTTCCAAAAGTATTGTGGAGTTCATGCTCAATTCAATCAGCTTAATCAGTGGCTGAATAACGGTACTCCTACATTAAAAAAAAATAATAATAATTTTCCAAAAGGTGTAAGAAAATGAAAGTATCCAACTACAAAACAAAATAGTTTGTCCCATAAAACACTTATTTATTTCACTTTATTATTATTTTTGTTTGCTAGATTGGGGGGGCACATCCTACAGTTCCAAAGAGTAATACAACCAAAATATGATTCAAAGAAGTTACTCTATCTCTCTTCCTACAGTAACCAAAAAGTATGAATCCTGGACCCACTTTGTGGTCACAGAAACTAAGGCCACCAAGATTTTAACCAGTGTCATCACTGGCCCAGAGAAGACTTGACCTCTCTAAAGGTGAAAAGCTCCAGCAGGAGCAAAAAGACTGATAAGACAAGAAGGTGGACCACCAGAAGTTCAGAGCTCAGCCCTTGACAACCCTCTAGCAATAGACTCTTCTCTCTACAGAAAGCCCCAAGTGAGGGAAGTTTGGGACGTAATCTATAAAAATAACTTTGCAAAGGCAAGTAGCACATTTCCCCATTCTGGGGGTCATCCACATATCAGCTTGTGCAATTCCTTTTTGCCAGAGTTCCATGACTCCCCAAAAAACTGAGTAGTGGGGATTAATTCCTGCACTGCATAGTGAAATCCCTAATAGGGGGAACTCAGGCACAGTCTGAGGATTGCCTAGTGGAGCCAGTAGGATGAAAGCATCTATATCCTGAAAGTTGAGCCTGTGTCCGATTATTAGTCCAGACCCTCCCAGGCATTGCCCGGGACTGAATTGGGTAAAGAGGAAAATGATAGACCCCTCCCTTAAGGCCAGTACTGCTCTTCTCCCCACTTCACATAACTCACTTACAACATATGCATGAACTTGGTTTCCATCCCCTGCACCACAACAAAAACAAACAAACATGCAAAACCTTTTAGGAGCCAGGTCGGAGCACATTCTTTGTATGATGGAGCCCAAGGTTCAACATCAGCAGTACATGGTTCCCTAAGTGTGCCCAGGAATGATCTCAAAGCATGAATCTGGACATAACACCCAGCATTTCTGAGTACATTCATCAAAAAACAAAGCAAAACAAACAAATCAAATGACTAAACCCCCACACCAGATGAACACCATGTTCTGTCTATTCTCCATCACTTTCTATTTGATCTTTTAGAAGCGGGAAAATTTGTTCCTCCTAGTAACATGATCTGGGAGAGGAGCTAGCATAATACCAACACAGCACATATGCTCTGATTGAAAGATGTGCAGAGTGTCATGGCAGACTTTGCTGTCAGGGAGTTACTCCTGCCTGGCTAAGTGGGTAAACCAATGAGTGGCAGAGAGCTGCAAAAACTAGTTTTCATTAATTTATTCCAAGATATTTATTGAACACCTACTATATTCTATGCACTATACAGGATGATGGACATAATAGCACAGTAAAGCAGATTTATTATAGTCTGAAGTGTATAACAAAGAACAGACCAATCTTTATTGCACTGTGATAAGGTTTCCTGTGAACCTCATCTATTCCAAGAAACAGTAGGGCAGGATCATCTCAGAAGAGAGAGTGACATCTAAGTCGTTTCCAGTATTGGAGGTGGAGAAAAAAAATTGCAGAGGCTGGAAGCTAGAGAAAGCCTCCTATAGACTGGACATGCAGAAATGGCAGAGTTGCAATAGAGAGAGAGAGGAGAGAAAGTCACAGAAGCAGGAAGGCCCCATGGCCAGGGGTGCATTGTCAGAAGCTTGAATCTCTCTTGAGACATAATAGGTTCTTGAGACCAGGCACAGGACATAATAAAATGC
Organism: Sorex fumeus; assembly: GCF_029834395.1. Classification (NCBI taxonomy): domain Eukaryota; kingdom Metazoa; phylum Chordata; class Mammalia; order Eulipotyphla; family Soricidae; genus Sorex; species Sorex fumeus. The sequence goes on from NW_026606155.1 coordinate 34,412,481, forward strand.
CTACGATACAAGGCTCACTTTTACTACAACGTAAAGAAAAATGGGAGGAGAGAGCTCTAAAGAAAGGAAGGCTTAGCAGACCACCATCCAAAAGAGAGACGGTCCAATTCACAGACAAGATTTTGGTGAAGTGGTTTTCAGAAGGAAGAGGTTTGAGGCTGGAGCGATAGTACAGTGGGTAGGGCGTTTGCCTTGCATGTGTCCGACCTGGGTTCAATCCCTGGCATCCCATATGGTCCCCCAAGCACCTCCAGGAGTAATTCCTGAGTGCAGACCCAGGAGTAACCCCTGAGCATCGCTGAGTGTGACACAATTTCAGATGAATGAAATGTAAGAGTGCTTCAAAACTTCCAAGTGGGAGTGCCCCCATAAATTTTTCAGAGTACTGAGCATAGGCTAAGCATGTCAAGGTTGGATCCCTGCCTCCACGGATACCCCCGGGGACAGAGCTAGGAGTCACTCCCAAGCACCAGCAGGTATAATCTTAAAACAAAAAAGACTTCCAAGTGGTGGCTGGGGGAGCACTTACCTGCATCATTGGTTCCAGCATTGCCCGGGCCCCCAAGCACCTCTGGAAGGGATCCCCGAGTGCTGAGTCAAGTGTAGCCTCAAGCACCATTGGGTGTGACACAAAAACAAAACAAACAAATGGAAGACAAATAAAACAGACTTCCAAGTGGAAGTGGTTATGTGGGTTGCTGAAGATAGAGAGGAGGAAACAACCACACCATAGATAGGTAACTGGAGATAGAGGAATCTGCTTAGGAGAGCCGTGGAAGGAGATGAGGGACTCCAGCTTTGCTGGAGCAAATGGGGTCGAAGCCTGCAGTTACCCCGTTAGGGAGACTATTGGCACAGGTGTGATGCGAAGCAGCTGAAGCCTGGAGAGGAAACTACGTAACATCTTCCATTGATGTTACCAAGGAGAGTAATGAAGCTAGCTCCCAGAATTAATCCTGAAGAAAGGCATTAATTAAATTAACTAATAAAAACAATTTCCCAGAGGAGGTGTACCATTCCTGGAAGTACTGCAATTGCCGGGTTAGTGTTAGTAGATACAGAGAGCTCCCATTCCACCTCTCTGCTCCAAAAATACATTTGATTTGTCCTTAGATAAAGGGCAGATCAGACATCAAACTAATAAGAACAGATACAACACTTGACCTCAGCCAAAATGACAAGCAGCAACAAAGAAAATTGACAGTGTTAACTACAGCAGTAATTCCTCAGCACCAACTAGCGTCAGAACGTTACAGGCTTTTCTTATTTGAAATGCACACTGCCACCTAATGGCCACAAAACATAAACTAAAAAAATGGAAGAGAAAGGACTAAAACTAAAGCACTGCTACTAATAACAACAAATGTAAAAGTAAAGCACAGCGGTAGGGCGTTTGCCTTGCACGCAGCCAACATGGCCAACCCGAGTTCGATTCCTCCGCCCCTCTCGGAGAGCCCGGCAAGCTACCGAGCGTATTCGATATGCCAGACACAGTAACAACAAAGTCTCCAATGGAGACGTTACTGGGCCCGCTCGAACAACAAATGTACAATCAAATAAAATTCAAGTTCCAAAATTAGTAAAAAGAATGTACCTACAATATCATCTTTTTTCCAAATCATTGTCAGGTGAGTTATGAAAGATCTGTAGCACTGTAGCACTGTCCTCCCGTTGTTCATGGATTTGTTCAAGCGGGCACCAGTAACATCTCCATTGTGAGACTTGTTACTGTTTTTGGCGTATCGAATATGGGCTTGCCAGGCTCTGCCGTGTGGTCGGGATACTCTCGGTAGCTTGCCAGTCTCTCTGAGAGGGATGGAGAAATTGAACCTGGGTCGGCCCCTGTGCAACGCAAACGCCATACTCGTTGTTCCATCACTCCAGTCCAAATTTGGAAATACTATGTAAAAAAATAATTAGCCTGAAAGGAACTCTTGATACTCAGGTCAAAACTGATATCCAAGGTTTGAAAAGAAAATGAAGAATATAGCAAAGAATCCAAAACAACTATATATATATAGGCAGCCTACCAGGACTAAGCACACCGTTCTAAAGCTCTTCCATAGGTTTGGATCGAACTTCCTTACTTACAAGGAGGGTAGGTCATAATAAACCCACCATGAGTTGAAAATATATTCAACACACCTAACCTAGATCACTTAGCCTTGCCTATCTGAAAAAAAATTCTCAGAACACTTACTCTAGCATTGGACTAAACATCTAATACAGTGTTCCCCAAAGATGATAAGACCACCCTCATAAGGGGCACTAGAGTGATTCACAACAGACAGCAGCAGCATTAGGTGCAATGGGACTTTGCCTTCTTTTTCTTTGCTAGCAGGAGGTATACTTCCAAGGGGAAACTAATTTTTTTTCTGAAAAGGGAGTATGAAAGATCATAGGTCGTAAATAACAAATTAATTGTAGATTTTTTTCTTTTGCTACTAAGAATGGGATGTTGTTGGGTTGAGTGAGAAGTAGGAATTCACCTATTTGTTCTGAGTACCAATATGGACCCCAGGGGTACTCTATCACTAAACTATACTCCCCAAGCCTGTAGATTACATTGTATTCTATGTACCAGGTTGAATTTAATTCAGTTTAATTTGTTTCCTTTTTTCAGTGTAAGGTTCAAACTCCAAGGCATGTTGTCTTCCACGAAGCCATATATCTATCTGCCTTAGACAACATTTAAATTTAATAATCCATGACAGAAATTTAGCCATGTCTTAATTATTAAAAATTATAAATATCATTTTTAATCTCTTACACAAAATAAATAGTCAACTGGAACAAGTCTAGTGAGATGGGGGAGTTGTTGGGGCCACACTCTTTGGTGCTCAGTGGCCCATATGCAATGTTAGGGATCAAACCAGTTGGTCGGTTGAAAGCAAGGTATGTGCCTTAATCCCTGGATTATCTCTCTGACCCCAAATCTTTATTTTTTGGGGGCCACACCCAGTGATACTCAGGAGTTACTGCTGGCTCTGTACTTAGGAATCACTCCTGGCAGTGCTCAGGGAACCATAAGTGGTGCTGTGGATTCTACTCGGGTTAGCTGCAGGCAAGGCAAGTGCCTTACCTGCTGCAGTATTGCTCCAGCCCACATATATATTTTTAATAGATTAAAATAGAGGCATCAATAGAAAAACTATCTTGATTTTTTTGGTCTCATTTTCCCGCATTTAAATGTACTCTTCTATGCATGGAAAATAATTAATTCAAGCATTCATCCCTTCAGGATTATGGAGCATCACAGGAGCAACTGAATGCATCTTGGACTTGAGAATGAAGGTGAAGTTGTATCCATTGTTTCAGTTTAAAATTATAGGATCTGACAGGACCCTTCCAAAGCCCAGCTTAGGGGTTAAAAGAATTTGCCATCACTCACACATGCCACCAGCAGGAAGAAAAGGGCTCTGCATCATTTCAGTCAGTCTCCCCTGAGAAGCAGTTAACTTGAACGAAGCCCCAGATTCAATCCCTAAATCACATGGTTCCCCCCCTTCTTCCAAACAAACACACACACACACACACACACACACACACACACACACACACACTGAGTTAGGAATGACCCTGAGTACCACCAGTTGTGGTCCCCCAGTCCAAGAAAGCAAAACAAAATAAAACAAAAGTTATCAGAACATAAATAACCTAAATACATGAGACTACAGGATCAGAGATAGTTCAGGAGGTAAAGCACTTGCCTTCCACGCACCTATGGCAGTTGGGACCCTAGTTAGAATTCCAGGCACCCCATATAGTCCACTGAGCATCACCAGGGGTCACTCCTGAGCACAGAGTCAGCTATAGGCTCTGAGCACTGCCAGGTGTGCCCCCCAAGCAAGCAAAAAAATCCTCCAAATCCCCAAATCCCCCCCTAAATAAATGAGGCCATAGCCCTAAATTGATATAAAGCAATGACAAAACTATAAAACTTGATTTCATCTAATGTCTCTCTGTCAAAATCTCTCTTTCAGAGACTTAGTAGAATACTAAGAAAAGCAAAGCAGGCAATTTAATCTGCCCCACCCCCACCCCCTAATCCAACACCAACAAAATGTGAGGGAAGCAACATGAGCAAGGAGAATCATAATGGCCACCTAGAAACACACGAAATGCCGGGCTCCATTTAAGCCTATCATTACCTCAGAAGAGCTCGGTCATCCACTGTGTTAATAGGCAGGTGCTGTCACAGATTCCCTGGTAAAGACTTTCTTGGAAGAAGTTCTGACATTCAATCCTGTGCGCTTCCTGGGAGGCTGACTTTCGCCGCTTGCAACGGAGGGAGGCTGACTGCTCTAAGTGTTCCCATTGCCCAGAGACAAAGACCCGCAATAGTCTGTCCTGGCAATAAACATATTTACAAATGAAGTTAACTCAAGCTTGGAGGAGACTGACTGATCATTCACAAGTCACTCCTAAAAGAGCTCTGATAACTTGTCAGCTACAAGGGGCTCAGTGACTGAATGGATCCTTCACATGGATGATTCCCTGTCTTTGATCCCTAGCCCAAAGAATAGAAAATAAAATATCTTAGGTCCAGAGAGATAGTACAGGGTGAAAGGACATGCCTCACATTCAGTCAACCATGGTTAAATGGCTAGCACAGCATGGTCCCCCAGCATCACTGGGTACAGCCCTGGAGGGACTCCAAGTATCGCCTGAGTTAACCCCCAGCACTGCACAACCCAGGCAGCACTGCACTCTTGGGTCCTCAAATTGAACCATTGGTGCTGCTGGCTAGGAATCACCAGGAACCTGCTTTTGGGGCAGGCTTAGGTGGGGTGGGAAAATTTGAAATAATGGTGGTGGGAAGGTGTAACATTGGTTCAATTGATGATGTAATATTGAATCTAATAAATTATTGTGAACAACTTTATAAAGTATAAAAAAAAATTAAAAAGAATCACCAAGAGAGATCCCCCGGGCCTCCTGTACCACATAGAAGCTCTCCCTGTCACAAGAAAAAAAATGTTTTGGAGCTGGAGAGATGGTACAGTGGTAGGGTACCCAGTGGTAGGGTGCTTGCCTTGCACACGGCCAAGCCAGTTTCCATCCCCAGAATCCCATATGGTCAGGGGACTGAGCACTGCAAGGAGTAATTCCTATGTGCAGAGCCAGGAGTAACCCCTGAGCATCTATAGGTATGTCTCCCCCACCCTCCCAAAAAATAAGAAAAGAGTTTTGTAAATTAAGAATAATTAAACTTCAAATGTTTTGAGAACCAAATTATTAGGTCTTGTAGGTGAGTGGTGGGTTTCTCTATCAGCTTGACTTAGGCTCTATGATTTTAATCCTGGAAAATAATGTCACTTCTCAGTTGGCTGTGAGAAGAGATTCAAAGGGCCGAGGGAACCCACAGGGTAAAGGTTCACTGAGTCGTCCCCTGGACTGGGAAGGAAGACCTGGCACCAGCCTTCAGAAGACTGACCTTAGCTTCTGTCAACCTATCCCCTTTCCTCCAAGCCGGGATGCTGTCATTGCCATAGATATTTGAGGTGCTATAAAAAGGTCCCATGTGTATCCAAAGTCTCTGCTTCTTGCCTCAGGCTTTTGGAGAAATGGCAGGTCTATTTGTCCACACAGCTGTGGTCAATCAAGCATTTTAGTTTTTTCCCCCAACAGACTCCTATTTTCACTTGAGAGGTTAATAAAGATTGGTCTATATTTGATTAATTTTTCAATTTCCTACTTTCATTCCTCAATCATCTGCAGCTGCAAAACATAGGAATCCTCATTCATGTACATTATTACCACATCCTCTTTTAATTTTTTTTAAATGGGAGCTGCGGGCTGAGGTTTGGGTCAGACCTGGCAGTATGCAGGAGCTACTCCTGATTCTATGCTTGGGATCACTCCTGCTTTGCTCAGGGAACCGTGTGGTTCACAGATCTAATTTGGGTCTCCTGAATTCAAAGGATGTACTCAGCTTGTTAGGCTCATCTCTCCAACCCCCACATCCTCTTTAAAAATCAAAAAGGTAGGAAAGCCCTTGTTGATAGTATTTAATAAGAATTTCTCTTTATTGCTTGGACCTGACTTCTATTACATTTTTTCCCTAAGAGCCAATGTTCTACTCTCTTAATTTACTAGACCTCACTGAAATATATGCCACTTGATATATGCTGAGCTCTGGAACTCTTGGTCAGGGGATGCTGTTCACAGTATAGCCTTGCATGTGAGGTCCTGTGTTCAGTTCCTAAATTTGCCACTCCACCTTTCCACCCCAGGAAAAAAAATCACACTCATAAGTTATGGGATTTGTGGACATATGTCATATATACTGAATCAGCTATAGATACAGCTACTTAACCATTGACCAATTATAACTCTGTCAAGTTTATACTGTGATCTGATAAGAAAAACCTGAACGTGGTAGCTTCTCTTTACAAGTCTTTCCACAGCTTTGACGCTAGGGACTGCAGTCAGTTTAGGTCAAGATGCACAAATTAAGTGTTTATTCCCCAGAGGCATTCCCAGACTCAGCCACACAACTGCTAAGGAACTAACACTTAATACCACTGTGCTTTAACATCAAGACTAAGACTCATCCTGGATTAGGTATTTACTTCATTTACAAAGAACTGAGTAAGAGGCTCTCTCTGGGATATCCCTGCCAGAGCTGTAGTATCAAGAACAAGGAGAATATTAATAGAGAGCTGATCTAAGGCCAGAGGAATAATATTACAGGGGGTAGGGTGCTTGCCTTGCATGAAGCCAACCCAGGTTAGACTCCTGCATTCCATATGGTCCCCTGAGCACCACCAGAATTGATTCCTGAATGCAGAGCCAGGAGTAACCACTGAGTATTGCTGGGTGTGGCCCAAACCAAAGAAACAAAACAAAAAATAGACAGCTGACCCTATATCGTATTATGACACAAAAAGTCTAAATCCAAAAGTTCAACTTCCTGGTATATATATATATATATATATATATATATATATATGGATATATATCCATATATATTCATTTGCAAGGCTATGAATGATTTACTGAGATTTGTTTACAGATTAAATTGGTCATAAGAGATTTAAACTATTTCTTTAGGCTAAATTCATCAAGGCTTTATTTTGTGTATCATCCATCAAACACCAAATTATTTTCAGAGCTGAGCTCAGCCCCGACAGAATGTCCTTAGCCCATCTCCAAGCAGAGGTGCAGAGGCCTTCTGCCCACCATATGCCCTTGTTAGGAACCTCAGGTTTAATTAGAAATTGTCAATCCCTCCCTAATAAGCTTGCTTATTAAAACATATGGCTCTGAATTTATCTAGCAACAGTGAAGCTCTGAGCTCTAGGAACTCATCAGGCTGTTTAATCTTGGAACTCCCTTCAGCTCCTATCAAAAACTTGGATTAATGAACAGTATTTATGAACGATTAATACAAGTATAATAGAGTTTTATCTATAAGTTTTCAGAGATTTTCATCAAGGAATCTGTTAAAAGCATCTTTTTCTTGGATCCAGAGTGATAGTACTGCATGTGTGGTTCTTACTTTGCATGTGGCAAACCCAAATTTGATCTCTGACATCCCATACGGGCCCCTAAGCACTGTCAGCATTGAGCCCTGAGAATAGGAGTAAATCCTGAGCATAGCAAGGTATGACCCAATTTTTGTTTTTAAATTAAAGCATTTTTTCCACATTTTTGTTTTAAGGGGACATTTCTAGTAGTGCTCAGGGTCTATCCTCTGCCCAGTGCTTGGGAGTTCAAGTGGGGTTGGGGATGGAATCTGGGTCTCCCATATGCAAATCATGTGCTTTGTCTGACGAGAATTCCCTCTGACCCCCCAATCCAACCTTCTCTTTCTTCACAGTCCAGGGACAGAGAACATCATGTTTCCAAGTGGATCTGGAAGTCACTTCATTGGCAGCCCCCTGGAGCATAGGTAAAAGCCACTGCTAGGTCTCTAATACTCTTCCATCGAGTTTTTGTTTTTGTTTTGTTCTCAAGCCATAACAGCTATGCTCAGGGCTTACTCCTGGCTCTGTGCCCAGATTCACCCCTGGCAATGCTCAGAGGACCAGATGGAATGCTAGAGATCAAACCCATATGCAGGACAGGTTACCTACCTGCTATGCTCTTGCTCTGTCTCCATCGCTCATAGAATTGAGGACAGAAGCTCACACAGACTGGGTTTTTGGCTCCACTGAATCTTGTTCTGACCATCTCCCTCTGGCAGATGCTGGAAGACACAGTCCTAGGAAAGACAATTGTATTTGTTGCAAAGATGGAAAAAGTATTGTTTACTTGATTTCACACATTTTCTTTTTTTTTTTTTTTTTTTTTGTGGTTTCTTTTTTTTTTTTTTATTTTTTTTATTTTTTTTCCCCCTTTATTTTATTTTATTTTTTTTAAAGTTGTAGATTTACAATTTTTTGTGCTTTGGTTTCAATTATACAATGATCAGATACCCATCCCTCCACCAGTGCCCATTTTCCACCACCATGGATAATATCCCTCCCACCCCCATCCCCCCATCCCCCCGTCTCTGTGGCAGGGCAATCCCCTGTGTTCTCTCTCTCCTTTTGGGTGTTGTGGTCTGCAAAAGAGGCATTGAGTGGCAAACATGTTCAGTCCATAGTCTACTTTTGACATGCATCTCCCCTCCTGGGAGGATCCTCCAAACATCCTTTATTTGGTGCTCCCTTCTCTATCTGAATAGCCCTTTCCTCTAGGATACCCGGCTGGCCTCTAAGTTATGGAGTAATCCTCCTGGTGCTGATCTCAGCTATTCTTGGGTATTAATCTCATACTTTGTTACTTTATATCCCCCAGATGAATGCAATCTTTCTATGTCTATCCCTCTCTTTCTGACTCATTTCGCTTAGCATGATACTTTCCATATTGTACCACTTGTATGTAAATTTCATGACTTCATCTTTTCTAAGAGCTACATAGTACTCCATTGTGTAGATGTACCAAAGTTTCTTTAACCAGTCATCTGTTCTTGGGCATTCAGGTTTCTTCCAGTTTCTGGCTATTGTAAAGAGGGCTGCAATGAACAAACAAGTGCAGATGTCACTTCGACTATACATTGCGATTTCACACATTTTCTTAAGAGAACAAAATCAGGGATAAAATATTCCCTATTCTTTGCAAAAGAAACAGTTTTTGTTTTGTTTTGTTTTTGGCCACACCCACTGGGGTGGGAAGGTAGGAGAGGGGGATACTCTTCGTTCTGCACTCAGGAATCGTTCCTAGCGATGCTCAGGTGACCATATGGGATTCTGGGAATTAAATCCAGTTGGGCTGCATGCAAGGCAAGTACTTTGCCCGTTGTAGTATCTCTCCAGCCCCTAGAAAAAATTTAAATTCCTGAGTTAGTGGGATGTTTTCTCCCATGGATTCTGTGAATCATCCTCCTCTCTTTGGGCTGGCCATTAGCAAGAGAAGAAGCCAGCCCTCAGAGGACCCTCTGCAAGCCTGGGCAGCTACTTCATGTCTCAACTAGTTATTTTTCTGGTGTCCACTATATTTTACAAAATGTATTGTCTCTGCCTTCGTTCTTTTGTTTTCAAGTAAAGATCTTGTTGTAGATGAGGAAGAAAATTTTAATCAAGAACATCAATGCAACTCAAGTGACATTTAAAGAAAGAGATCAGAATGAGAGATTCAAAGAGAAACAAGTCAGGCAACCACACCGATTGTTTGAAGTGATCTGAGGCAAACATGACAACTACCTTCAGATTTCTTTGTTTTGTTTGCTTTGGGTTTGGGGACCACAGTGGCTGTGCTCAGGGGCTACTCCCTGCTACTCCCTGGGATCTGGAGAACAGGCAGTGTTGGGGATCAACCCAGATATCTTATGAACAAAACTTGTGCATAAGCCCCACCCTGTTGGGCTGTATCTCTGCCCATCTTCAGAGTTCTTTAAAGAGCAAAGGGCAAATGGATGTTGCATTCCTCCAGAGAATGAACTTAAAGTACGTTGCCGGAGAATCTGTCAGGTACTTAGAACAATGAAAACATTGGAAAAGGAAAATATGTCACAAATAGTTTCTTGTCACAAGTGGAATCCAAATGAGTCCTAGCTGAGAAGTCACAGCATCAGAGCATGGCACCAGAGCACATGCCCCCAACCCACTGCCCCCTGAAAGAGTCCTTCCACTTTCGTGAAGGCAGTGACAGCCACAACCACATATGTGTCAGGAGAATCTTTCCAAACTCTGTAGACCTTGCCCAGCTGGTCTCGGAGCAGTGTTGAAGTTTCTCATAAACTAAAGATGATCTCAAGAATCAGGGTAACTTTAAAATTTTAAATGAAACCACCACAAATCCTGAATCAAAATTTGTGAGAAAGGTTCAAGTGTTCTGTATTCCAACTCTTTATTGAATTACAACCTCAAGACTGCAAATCAGTATTGATCTGTACATATGACAAGTACGTGCTCTTTAGATACTGAGCTGAGTTATTTCAGCATCTGCACGTGTGGCCTAGATAGCACATCGGTGTTATCACACAGCAAAAGCAACAAACCCCCTCTTGTGCCCTTGCTTCCCCTTTATGAAGCATAGAGCATATTCCTTTGTCCCTAGTGTGGCAACAGACAGCTCCTTATTTGATTTAAAATCTTATACCTCTTGGGGTTGGAGTGATAGTATGGCAGGTAGGAAACTTGCCTTGCATGCAAGACTGGCCTGGGTTTGATCCCCAGCATTCCGTATGGTACCCTGAGCACAACCAGGTTCAATTCCCAGCATTCCATATGGTCCCTTGAGCACCACCAGGAATGACCCCTGAGTGTGGCACCAGAGAAACCCCTGAGCATTGCTAGATAAGATCCTCAAACAAAAACAAAACAAACATATCTGATGTTTTTATTTGGTTGTTTGTTGTTGTTTAGCCATTCCCAGCAGTGCTCAGGGCTTACTCCTGTTCCTTTGCTCAGGGATCACTCTTGATGGGGTTATGGGCAGCAGGTATCAAACCCAAGTTGGCAAAGCAAGTGCCTCAATGTTATAATATTTCTTCTACCCCAAGAGTCTGATAACTGTTTTAAGACATTTCAAATATTTAACTCCTGGTGCACAAAGAAAAAGTTCCTAGCACTCTAAACACATTTTGTCACTGTGTGAGGAAAGGCAGAGTGTACAACACAGGCCTCAGGCAGCCTTGCCCTTAGGTGGCCATCACTACCCCTTAGCTCCAGGGGAGCAGCCAGAAGAGTATTTCCAAGACCCCGCAATAGGCTGCCCCCACATATATTGCTCAGCCTCTGGGTCCCTCCAGTTCTCACCCCACCCTCTCACTTTACCTAATGCATAAACCAATCCAATCTTGACCTCCCTTCCTTACCTGTATTTCCAACTACAGAGCTCTTCTCTTCCCCTCAACTCCTCACATTTTGTGTCTCTTTTCTGCCAAATCACGGAGCATAACCCCTCCAATAAATTACCATGCACAAAGTTCTAGTCCAGTCTCATTCACATTTATCTCCGGTCCTTTAACCTTTCACCCCACACCCAATGCCACTTTTTGTTTTAAATTTATTTTTTTATTTATTTTTAAATGAATCACCGTGAGATACAGTTACAGATTTACACACTTTCATAATTACGTTTCGGTCATATAATGATCAAGTACCCATCCCCTCCCGCAGTGCCCATTCTTCACCACCAATGTCCTCAATATCCCTCCTGCCACCCCCAACCCATCCCCCCACCTCTGCCTCAGTGGCAGGCACATTCTTTTTTACTTTCTATCTTCTTTGGTATGTTATGGTTTGCAATACAGGCACTAAGTGGCCATCATGTTTGGCTCATAGTCTACTTTCAGTACGCATCTCCTATCCTTAGCGTGCTCTCCAAGCATCATTTACTTAAGACCTGTTGTCACCAGGCTGTCCCAGCTTTCATTGTATACTCTCAACTGCTGCCCAACTCAGCAACCACAAACTTGCTCTTATTTTTCACTAAGTTACAAGAAGCGATATCACAGTGGGTAGGGCATTTGCCTTGCATGTGACCGACGTGGCCGACCCGAGTTCGATTCCTCTGGCCCTCTTGGAGAGCCCAGCAAGCTACCGAGAGTATCTTACCTGCACGGCAAAGCCTGGCAAGCTACCCTGAATGTATTCGATATGCCAAACACAGTAACAAATTTCACAATGTTACTGGGCCCGCTTGGAGCTCCAGTGGCACAATCGGTTAACGCGCGGTACTGGGCCCGCTCAAGCAAATCGATGAACAAGGAAGGACAGTGACAGTGCCAAGAGCAAAACCAGGGATGTAGTTCATTGGTAGAGGCTGAACCCTTGGTTCAATATGGAGGAGAAAGGAGGGAAAGAGAGATCATGGTAAGAAAAAGAAATAAGAATAAGAGCAAATATCCTGAAGCAAGGCACTAAGAGAGTTCCTATCCCTTTTGTACCTCTAGTGGTTATAATACTCATTAACTGAAATTTCTCTGCATCTTCCACTAGGGGGTATCACTCCATAATTTTTGAAACAGGAAGTCTGTGAAATAGTTTTTAATGAAAAACGAAGTCCAGACACAGTGAATTTTAAAAACTTTTTCTGTGCACATGCTGTAATTTTATGAAGTAATTTGATTCCTTTTAAATTAAGCTGCCCCATGGGCAGAGTGTAGGCAACAATTCTGAGCAATATAAACTTATATAAGAAAACACCAATGAAATCTCCTGGCTCTAATACAGTAAAATAAATAATCATGAGTTAAATGAAATAAATGTGAAAACTGAATACAGCCAGACAAGTGAAATTATTTTCACTTTAGCAAGAGAGAAACAGGCATGGTAAACAAAGCTGGCTTCAAAAACAGTCTTGTGAAACAAAAATGAAAGCAACTCAGATGGTCTGGGACTGCAAGAATAAATAAATAAATAAATAAATAAGAATTATCTTGGGGTTAAAAGAGAAAATGTGAAATATTGGAAGTCTAGTTCCACATTAAGTTGTTTGAGATCTTTTAAGATGTGTACCAAGACACTATGGACCAGTGATTAAAAAAAAAGGACAAAGGACAAGGAGCTGTAGAACAAAGGGCTGAATACACACTTTGCATTCAGGAACCCAGGGTTTGATCTCTAGCACCACATGACTCACAGGTACCTCTAGGAGCATAGAGCTGGGGGTAACCCAAAACATCCCCATTCTCAAGCACCACCATCCATTCTCATTTTTTTAAAAGAAGAAGCAAGAAAGACAACCCAACTCCCATTTACCTTTGTCAAAAACTCAGTCTATATCTTAGTTCTGCATCAGTCCAGTCCAACTAGAACATCTTGCCTGGGTTTGAGGTGTGAAAAAGGGAGGGACAGATGGATAGCTCAGCTGCAAAGTGCTTGCTATAGGGACCCTAGGTTGGACCCTCCTCCCCTCTCCATCCTTGGTAACAGCCTTCTCCCCAGCCCCCAACCCCCACACATACATGAAGTGTTTACAGCAGTTGGTCCGAGGTGGATACTCAGTAAACGCTATTTATTCAGTGACTCTTTGATGACCAGTTGGAATGACTAATAGAAACCTTTGCATTGACTGAAATGCATGATTTTGGTAAACATACAAACAGAGATAAGCAATCCGTAGACCAGTGAAGTTAAGCAATTTGACCATGGTCACATAGTTATTTCCTGATGAACTCAAGAACTTCCTCAATATCAGGCAGCATTCTTACTTACTGCCTCAGTAATATCTGGTAGTTTACTAGAATAGACTAAAACAGACTAAACTATGATACCTCAATAAAAATAGTGGGGGCCAGAGAGATAGTGCAGTGGCTAGTGCCTTGCATGTGGCCAACCCAGATTCAATCCCGGGCATCAATCCTAGGATTCAATCATCGTAAGTTCCCTTCACTGTCAGGAGTAATATCTGAATGCCCAGCCAGGAGTAACTCTTGAACATTACTGGGTGTGACCTAAAAACAAAAAACACACAAAAAGGGACCAACTTAAAAAATAAAACCATTAATCAAAAATAGAATAGACTAAATATATTACGTAGTGAGCAATTGAGTTGGCAAAGTTTTGGCAAAAGTGGTATCTTTAAGTTTAACTTTAAACCTCTTTCCCACTTTCAGAAATTTATTCTAAGGAAGTAATCTAAAAGAAAAGGTTGCTTACAAAAAGATCTCCACTAACATATTCTTTAGAATACTAAAAAAAAACTTGATATAACCAACACATTACATAACAAAACTCACTAGCAATGATAGACTCATGAACTCAGAGACCATTAAAAATTTATGAGCTGGAGAGATAGCTCATATGGGCAGGGCATGTGCTTTGTGTATGGGAGACTGAGATTTGATATCTGATACCGCACAAAGGTCCTAGAGACCTCCACTAAGCAGTCCCTGAACACTGTCAGGTCCCAAACAAAACATTATAAGGATCACAAAAACAAAGAAAAATATTGATGTCATTCTTCACTTGACTCTAAAAGAAGGTAATTTCATTAGTACAACTGCATAGCACAGCGGGTAGGGCATTCGCCTTGCATGCAGCCAACATGGCCGACACGAGTTCGATTCCTCCGCCCCTCTCAGAGAACCCGGCAAGCTACCGAGAGTATCTTGCCTGCTTGGCAAAGCCTGGCAAGCTACTCTTGACACATTTGATATGCCAAACACAGTAACAACAAAGTCTCACAATGGAGATGTTACTGGGCCCGCTCAAGGAAATCGATGAACAACAGGAGGACAGTGACAACAACAGTGACAATTACAATTAAATATTATGGATAAAATCCTGAAAATGGAAAAGTGAAGCTATTTTTGAAGTATTGAGAATAACATTTTTTTTAGTTCTCTTCATAATAAAGAGATGCATTAATGAGTTGTTTTGAATGAATTTGTTTACTTTTTTATTGGTACTGAGATGTGTCTAGCTAATTAGTGTTTCTCTTTCTCTCTCTTTTTAAAAAATTTTTATTTTGTTTTTGGACCAAACCTGAGGTGCTCAGGGCTTACTCCTGGGATCACTCCTGGCGGGCTTGGGGAACCATATGAGGTGCTGAGATAGAACTGGGTCGGCATTGTGCAAGGTAAGAGCTTTACCCACTGTGCTATCTCTCTGGCTCCATAGATGGTTAGTGTTCTTAAATTTTTATTTAAGAACATGATGATAACATGTATCATCAAATGAAAGGCACAAGGTCAGAATCTTTATCACACAGTCAACTCTGAGAGACACAATGATATATATATCAGTCCTTGACCTCTTGGAACCTACCAGCTGTAGAAAAATATGACAGATACCTGGATCTCAGCCCTGCTCCAACTTGACTCTACCTGCAAGTCTCCTAGCAGAGCTTTTTCCCTCCCAGCTTGCACTCCACCTGATGCTTAATATCGTTACTTGACCACTCTAGAGGTCTATTATTGATTGTTTCTTTTGGGGGGGGGGGATGGAGCTACCCCAGGTGATCTTCAGTGGTTATTCCTGGCTCTGCATTCAGGATTTACTCCTGGCAGGCTTGGCCCCAAAAACTTTTAAATGAAAATGTTCTCTACTGGAGTCAAGTGCGAAGCCCAGTTGTATTGTGCATCCCTCCTTCGACCCTGTCCAACTTCACAGGGACCCTGGTACCCATTCTCCAGACACAGCCAGTGCCTCTTGTCTAAGCAACCACCATGAGCTTGTCTCCCTTCTCTTCAATCTCTGAACTATTCCCATTCTCTGCCTATAAGAAAGCCTCTCTTTTAGGATTCACACTCCCTGAAGTGCTTACTACTGGCTTTCTCCTCCCTCTTTGAAACATTTCCCAAAAGAGACCACTAGTCGGATTGTCTCCACCTGCCTTTTCCTTACCTTCCAGAGCATCCTCTACTCAGCCCTCAACCCAAATTCCTTCCACAGAAGGATCGCTGCTTTTTCATATCTTCTCTCTTTGAACCCTCAGCTGTATTTAACCATGATGTCCAGCCATTTCCTGTCATAATTTCTGAAATATTCTCTTTAGACTCTTGTGAACACTCTGACGTTCCTTCCTCAAGCCCCCCAGAGAGGGCAGAGCTGGAGAGGTTCAAGTAGGAGGGCAAGTTGCAGTGTTACTGTAATTACTAGACTTAAGATCTACTATGTTTCGTATTGGAATTCCATCCTAGCGCCAGTTTGCCAGATACCATATCAAGCCAATTGATGACTCAATGATATAGGGTGGACAGAATGAACCATCACACAATCAGAGGACTTTTTATTGATTTTATCTTCAAGTACAGAGGTTCTGGGAGACTGGATCACACTATAGGCACATGTGAACAATATTGGAATTTCCTTTCCTGAAGTATAATGGAAGTGAGGCAAGTAGAATTCAAGTCATCTGGGTCCCCCTTAGCATTAGGTTACAGCTTCCAATCTGCCTTCATTTTATTCAACAAAATGAATGCATTTCTTATTTTTATTTATTTATTTATTTATTTATTTCAAATACCCATCCCTCCACCAGTGCCCATTTCCCACCACCATGAGCCTGCAAGCAGGCACCAGGACATTCTTTCCAAACTGCAATGGGGCTGCCTGGGAGGCAGGGCAGCCTCATTGCAGTTTGGAAAAAATGTCCTGGTGCCTGCTTGCAGTGTCCATTTCCCAATATCTCTCCCACCCCCCATTCCCCTTATCCCACCCTGCCTCTGTGGCAGGGCATTCCCCTCTGTTCTCTCTCTCCTTTTGGGTGTTGCAGTTTGCAAAAGAGTTAAGTCTGATTTTCAGGGAGAAACATTGGATGATTTACTTTCCATTGATCACTTTGTACATAAGGAGATGTTGCGCGGCCGCATAAGCAACCGCACGGTTTGGAAAGAATGTCCTGGTGCCCGCTTGCAGGCTCATGGTCATGGGGGTTTTATCTGGAGAAGGCAGGATGCAGCACCTACCCCATCTGGGACCTCCCAGTGATATTGGCTCTGTTTGGGACCTGGAGCATTCTCTGAGAGCTGTGGCGCCCCCCAGCCGGTTTTCTTCTTTTTTGCGCTGTCTGCATTTCTTATTATTTAAATGCTACTTTTGAATTTTAGTACAACATTTGTAATGCATAACTTGGTAGTTGAGCGTATGTTAGGTATAGGCTAGTTTGGTTCTTTCTTACTCCTCTGTACCCTATCAGATTATAAATGTTTTCTTGATAGTCAAGATACTTTTTTCTTTATTTACTTTTTATGTTTTTGTATTTGAACTATACCTGTTAGTACTCGGGGAGTCTTCCTGGCCCTGTGTTTAGGAGTGACCTGTGGTGGTGCTCCAAGGAACATATGTGGTGCCAAGGATTTGAACACGCAAGGCAAGTGCTTTACTCCCCTGTACTAGCTATCTGACCCTTCAAATCCTTATAAATTAATTTTCTCCTATCTTTAATAATTCTTAAGGCCAAACACTAGGGTGATGCTTTAAAAATTACTGTTTTACTTAGCAAACATTTTACTTACCTTTTGTTGCTTTTTTCAGGTCACACCAGTGATTTTGGAGTTGCACTCAGTGACCACTTGGGAAATCATGTGGTCTGGGGTTTCAAACTTGGACCTCCAGCATAAAAAGCATGCTTTAGGGTAACTCCTCCGCCCCTTGACAAGAATTTTTTTCTAAATTTCAATGTATTGTTTTTGTTTCTGTTTGGCGGCTGCACCTAGCAATGTTCAGGACTTATTCCTGGCTCTATACTCAGGGATCACTCCAGGTAGTGCTTGAGAGACCATATGAAGTGATAGGAATCAAATGTGGGTCAGCCACCTGCAAGGCAAGCCCCTTACCTTCTGAACTATTGTCCCTGCTTATACATTCAATGGCTTTTGAACGATCTTGATTGCAATTTGTCATTTTAGGTGCACAATTACAGAGAATATTTAAATTATTTGCATTTTATGAGCTGCATGAGAGGTCAGAACATCTCAATACCTTGTAAGAATATTATCAAAAAGTAGAAATGCCCTGATGTGTATGTTGTACCAACCTGGATATAAAAGCCAGAATTTCAAATGTTCAGACTGAATCTGAGTTCTCTTTGCAATAAGTCCTTCAAATCCTTGTCAATCACCTTCTTGAGTCACATGTCTCCAATATCCTTGATTGTGGGTAGCAGCTAGGTCTTCTGGGACCTTGGATAATGACTTTCTGTAAACAAGAAAGTAATCTGAAGGACATGGGTAAGCTAGTGACTTTGTGAGGTTTCTCCACTGTTGTCACCCTGCCCCATGGGGGATAGGAGGTATTGCTGGGCCACACCCAGTGGCGCTCAAGAATTACTCCCAGTTCTGAGCTGCTCTTGGTGCAGAGCTGGGGGGTGAGGGTGTCAGAGTAGTCTTCCAGGAGGTGCTCAGATTGAACACCGGGCTCCATTCAGCGCTTTGAGTCATCTCCCTAGGGCTCCCAATTTTCATTTTCAAGGTTCCAAGTTTTGGGGTTTTGAACCACACCTGGCAGCCCTTTGAGTCATCTCTCCGGAGCTCCCAATTTTCAGCTTCAAGGTTGATTATTTTAAGTTTTTACTTTTTGAGCCACATCTGGCTGGCTGTGTTCAGAACTTACTCCTGGTTCTTTACTCTGGTGGTGCTGGGGGACCATATGGGATGCGAAAGATTGAACCTGGGACGACCAAGAGCCTTACCTGTTGTACTATTGCTCCGGCCCCCAAAAGTCCTAAAAAACCTTCCACTTTCCTTAATTCTATAGCCAGAGTGGACACCTAGCAGGAAAGTACTAACTGCATATCAGTGTGTGTGTGTGTGTGTGTGTGTGTGTGTGTGTGTACCGCTAAGTCGCATCACAGCTCCTTTGAAAACGCTGGAATTGGAATGCAGGTTTAAATTCAAAATAGATTTACTATCGTGTACACTCCGGGTACCACAATCTGTCATAAAGGGGGCAGGAGCGATAGCAAAATGGGTAGGGCGTTTGCCTTGCACGCCGCCTACCCGGTTCGATTTCCAGCATCCCATATGGTCCCCTGAACACCGCCAGGAGGAATTCCTGAGTGCAGAGTCAGGAGAGACAGGAGGAATCCCTGAGCATCGCTGGATGTGACCCAAGAAGCAAAAAAAAAAAAAAAAAAAAAAAATCTATCGTGAAAAGTTGACTGGAAGGCCGTACCCACAGTTCAATCTACAAAGATACCAGGGTCCAGTGCGTGGCATGCGGCCCCGCCGACAAAAGAGGCTGAAAACCCTGACATCTTCAAGTCTCCAGTACCTCCCTCTGCGCCAGCTGTCTTCAGCAGCGCTTGATGCTGGAGGGCGACGACTCAGGCATTTCGAGAAAAGAGCCGCCCGGGCACTGCCGCAGGTGGCACCTGACCAAGGTCAGCGCCACTCGGAGACGGCGCGGGGGCCGTCACTCCCCTGGGGGCGGAGCACGCGCGGGCACTCACCCCGACGCCGAGGCAACGCCCGCCCCGACCTGCCAGGTGCGGCGGGGCCCGGGCCGCCACTCACCTCCCGGAGGCGGGGCGCCCAGCCTGGCCAAACGCACCGGGGCGGGGCGGCTGTGGGTCACCTGGGCCGAGGCGGAACTGTTGGGGGGCGAGACCGCGGTCGGGGCCCTGCACAGGAACCCGAAACTCGGGAGTCACCTGTGACGGGGCTCGGGGTGCGGGAGCTCCAGTTCCCCCCCACCCCACCCCGAACTTAACCGCGGGGGGGGAATCCCGAGCCGGGCGCGGCTCCCGGGCGCCGCGGGGACCGTCGGGGCGCGCGTCCCGGAGCGGCCGCCATGACCTGGAGCGCCAAGGCGCGGGGCTCGCAGCAGCCCGACAGCACCGCGCTCAAGCAGCAGCGCCTGCCCGCCTGGCAGCCGCTGCTGTCGGCCAGCATCGCGCTGCCGCTCTTCTTCTGCGCGGGCCTGGCGTTCATCGGCCTGGGCCTGGGCCTCTACTACTCTTCCAACGCCATCAAGGAGCTGGGCTACGACTACACCGGCTACCCGGAGCCGGGCAACTGTTCGCTGTGCGCCGTCGCGGGCACGCCGCCGCCCGGCTGCTCGTGCGCCTGGTACTTCTCGCTGCCCGAGCTCTTCCAGGGCCCGATCTACCTCTACTACGAGCTCACCAACTTCTACCAGAACAACCGGCGCTACGGCGTGTCCCGCGACAACGCGCAGCTCAGCGGGCTGGTCTACGCGCTGCGCCAGCCGGCCAACGAGTGCGCCCCCTACCAGTACAGCGCGTCCGGCCTGCCCATCGCGCCCTGCGGCGCCATCGCCAACAGCCTCTTCAATGACTCCTTCTCGCTGTGGCACCAGCGCGAGCCCGGCGGGAGCTACGTCGAGGTGCCGCTGGACCGCACCGGCATCGCCTGGTGGACCGACCTCCACGTCAAGTTCCACAACCCGCCGCTGGTGAACGGCAGCCTGGCGCTGGCCTTCAAGGGCACCGCGCCCCCTCCCAACTGGCACCAGCCCGTCTACAACCTCAGCTCGAACCCCAACAACACCGGCTTCATCAACCAGGACTTCGTGGTGTGGATGCGCACGGCGGCACTGCCCACCTTCCGCAAGCTGTACGCGCGCATCCGCCAGGGCAACTACTCGACGGGGCTGCCGCGGGGCAACTACCGCGTCAACATCGCCTACAACTACCCTGTGCGCTCCTTTGGTGGCCAGAAGCGCATCATCTTCAGCAGCATCTCGTGGATGGGCGGCAAGAACCCCTTCCTGGGCATCGCCTACCTGGTCGTCGGGTCCCTCTGCATCCTCACGGGCTTCGTCATGCTGGTCGTGTACATTCGCTACCAGGACCAGCAAGACGAGGAGGAGGACGACGAGTGATCGCAGCTTTCTGAGCACCCTTCCCGCCGGCCAGATCCCAAGCGTCACTCACTTTTCTCACCCCTTGGGGAGGAGAGGGGCCCCAGAGGAAGCAATGACACCGTATGGGGGACACTTGCCGGTATGCCCGGATCATACACGTCCTGGATGTTTCCCGGTCTCCTCCCCAGTGGGCATGTTAGGTTCTTCATGTCCCCCTTTCAGGGAACAAGACTGAGACCTAGAGATATGAAATCACTTCTTTCAAGATCTTCCAGTTGGTTAATGATGCCCGACTCGAGCTTTTACTACTGTGGTACAGGGCTTTTTTGGGGATTGGCTCTGGGGCAGCGTGTGGGTTGGCAGCAAAAAGTGAAAACTATAGATCTCGTGGAGAGATGGGGGAGATGATACTTGTTTAAAAACATAGATTAGCAAGGTTTGTCCTCAGAGATTCTGACACAATAAAGCCAGGGTGTGACCTGGAAAGGAAGTTTTAACAAGCTCTTTAGGGAGAGTCCCTCAGATTTTGGAATCTCTGTTCTGAACCGGGTTGTAAGGGATTTCAAACAATGAAAATCTCACTTGATGTAAGTGGAGTCCTTTTTATGAAACATTTTTCATCAGATGCTCACCAGCCTTATGTTGGATAACAGAATTCTCTACGTTTTTTTTTTTACCGTGTAGTCACCAGTAACCATGTATTTTATTATCTTTTTTAGAAGGCAATGTTTTGCTCATTGCTATAAAACTTAAACGAGATTATGAGACCTGAAGTACTCTGATTAAATCAGTAAATGTGGTCCTAGTCCCTATTCTCTGGGTTTCCTGAAAGAGAATAAAGGTTATGTTGGTCTTATCTTTGTAACTGTGTTTGCTTAATTCTTTTGAACTTTAATCTTAAAGGCACAAATGGTACCAACCACTTTGCTCATTTTCTGTTAGCATATCTATTCTGCAGTGTGGAAATTATATTTTAGAATAAGGCTCAGGTAAAGACAACTCAATTTTTTGTTAATTTTCTAAATCAATTCAAACTTAACTTTGACATGTAGTGTGAATTAAACAATCTTCAGCTATTGTTGAATATGGTAAAATGTCAGTTTATAAAGTGCTTAGTTTTAAGAGGTGCTAATGTGGTAAAGAATGTTAAAGGAAAGGTGTTAAAGAATGTACCATTTGACATTTTTCTCCTTTCATGTATTTTATTTTAATTGCAAATCACAATTATTTGTTGGGCATTTGTTATCATTTAGAATCTTAGACTACTGAAAATTAAAGTTAAAAGAAAAAACAGGAAAACATTTTCCTAGAATGATTCCCCATGCTATAGCCTTTTCTTTTTTTTTTTTTTTTTGGTATCTGAGGAGTCTACCTGTGCTTGAATTCTAATGTCTGGTAAGGATTTTCTAGCTTAATAAGACAGGAAAAAAGTGAAACTCAATGATCAAACTAAAAATTTGCTTTTATTTTAAAAAAAAATTGTGTGTGACTAAAAATTTGCTCTTATTTTTTAAAAAAAAATGTGTGTGTGTGTTGAGGGCCACACCTGGCAATGTTCGGGGATTACTCCTGGCTCTGTGCTCAGGGATCACTCATGGGTGGCACAGAAGACCGTATTGGGTACTGGGGATTAAATTCAGGGCCCTCTGTGTGAAGGGCCCTACCCACTGTACTATCACTTCAGCCCAAAAATGTGCTTTTAGAACAAACAACAAACAAAAGAATACCTAATGTGGCCAGTGTAGACTCCCAAAGTACAGTGAAATAGCAAGTATTTCTGATTTCCAGGTGTCTAAAGTATGAGATCAACTGAAAATTTAATGATTCTGTAGTTGTTAAAAATAAGAGACAGAATAATAGTCTGGGATTTCCTTTAGTAGCAATATATATCTACAGCCCTATCTCACTTTAAGTCTGTGACTTTATTCCAGTCATTGGAGATCTCAGCAATCTTAATTTTTTTTTAAATAATATAGGAGTACTGCTATTTGTTCAGCCATTGATTAAGCTGTTTGAATTGGGCATGAACTCCACATTACTTTTTTACTTTATTGTATCACCGTGAGATAGAATTGCAAAGCTTTCATGTTTGAGATTCAACCATACAATGATGAAACACCCATCCCTCCACCAGTGTACATCCCCCTCACATGCATACACATTGCAGTCCTCACCCTGCCTCTATGGCAGACAATTTCCCCAATTCTCTCTAATTTGGGGCACTAATTTTGCTCGAATTTTCCCACCACCATTCAAGCCTACCTGCCAGGGACAGGCACTAGATAATATATTTTCCATAGCTCATTTCGAATATCATGAGAGCTAATGTGGGCACAATTGTAAATGTAAATTTCTAGATTGTAAATGGTTGGGTTCCAGAGACATCTCTGTATGGCATTAATCCATTTTGGGATTCAGTTGGGAGCCTCTGCACCAGGGCTGTTGGTGTGCTAAGATGGCATCCAGAGGCAAATTTTGGGCATGACAGCCAGACTTCTGGGCAGGTGGTGACCCGGGGAGGGACAGGACAGCCTAGGTCCTCTGCCACCATGCAGCCTGGAGATTCAGTTCTGAACCTGCATACCTAGGCCTTGCTTTGAAAGCTCTTGGTCACCGGGATTCCATCTGGAGTAGGTGGGGAGACTGCACTTGCTTCATCTGGGGTGTCCCGGTGATATTGGCTCGGTATGGGGCTCAGAGAGATCTCCGGTGCTGTGGTGTCATCTGGGACTTGCTGCTGTGTCTCTGGGCCAGGGCTGCTGGTGTGCTAAGATGGTGCTCGGAGGCTAATCATGGAGATGACAGCCAGTCTTCTGGGCAGGTGGGGACCTGGGCAGGGACATTCCAGGTCCTCTGCCACCATATGGCCTGGAGATGTAGTCCTGGAATCCACATACCTGGGCCTTGCTTTTGGAAGCTCTTGGTCACCAGGATTTCAGCTGGAGTAGGCGGGGAGACTGCGCCTGCTCCATCTGGGATATCCTGATGATTTTGACTTGGTATGGGTCTTCTGGAACTTGCTGCTGTGTCTCTGGGCCAGGGCTGTTGGTGCACTAAGATCCACATTACAAAATTTTCAGCAGATTATATCTTGGTGAGGTCCATCCTGAGACGGTGGAGTCAGGCTTGGGGTATGACAGCAATTTTGGATTGTGGAAGCAGGTGGCTGCTGGGGACTCTGCTTGAGTGGGCACAAGTCAACCTGCCCCCTCCAATTTACTCTGGGATGTACAGCCATGTATGGGTCTGAGCTTAACTGCAGCTTTTGATCTCTTTCGAGATTTATTTAGGGTCTCCTAGGCAAGACAAATAGTAGAGCTTACAGGATGGCACTGGAGTCGGTTCATGAGGGTAACTGCCAGTTCTTCCATGTGTATTGGGAAGTGGGGGAGGTAGCCCATCCCAACTCTGAGTGAGCTTATATAGCTGAGGCGGAGGTGGTTTGTGAGTGTGACTCCCACATACCTAACTTTTGGCCTTTTAATTTTTTGGTAAACTTGTTCCCAAGTTGTTGGGGGCTAGCCAAATGCACAGTGGCAATTTGGGAGTATCAGGAAGCCTGAAGGGAACATCAGGCTGCTGATGCACTTGCCCCGCAGGTACAGGTTGACCTGTTGGCAGCACCATAGCCCCAGCAATCTTAACTTCTTAAGGAGTTGTTGATGGAGTTGCATGTAATCACTTCCATACATGCCCTTGGATATAAGTCACCACTAGAGTAATAATCGTAAATTCCCTCTTCCTTTATTTTCATCAAACATTTGTTTGTATCTCAGATTGTCCCCATTCCCTCCCTGCCCCACTAAACCATAACTGATTTTTATTTTTATTTTTTTTGTTTGGGGGCCACACCCAGCTTACTCATGGCTCTTCACTCAGGAATTACTCCTGGCAGTGCTTGGGAGACCATATGGGGCACCGGGAATTGAGTTGGTTGTGTGCAAGACAAGTGCTCTCCCGATTGTACTATCTGCAGTCCCATAAACCATAACTGATTTTCAGATGAAAATATTTAGAGGGTTTAACTTCAATTCTCCTTTCCTGCATAATTTATCCTAAATCTTCTCCATTGAAAACAATGGGGGTTGTTTGGACTACACCTTGAATGCTCAGGGCTTACTCCTGACTAGTTGTTCAGGGACCACTTCTGGTTGGTTCGGGGGACCAGATGGGGTGTGAGGAATCAAATTCAGGTTGAATGCATGGAAGGCAAGTGCCCACCCTGCTGTAGTAGCTCTCCAGTCCTGAAAACAAGTTTTTTAAGTATCATTAGGAAGGTCTTAGTGACTCTGACTACACACTTTAAGATCCCAAATAGATATTACATGAGAGCAACACTTTATGTATTAAGAATTTGCAAGAAAGATATTTCAAAGATATTTGAAGATATTTCAAAGGCTAGAGTACAGGCTTTGTATGTAGTAGTCCTGGATTGAATTTCCATACCTCATAGCCCCCAAACACCTCTAGGTGTGGCCCAAAGACAAAATTAATTTTTAAAAATTTGCGAAAATTGTTCTCAGCATTGACTCTATGTATGTAGTCCCCCTCCTTACAATATCCCTGAAAGGTCTAACAATATCTATTATGAAAAAAATACTTCCCCACTGTTTTGTCACCTGGTGTAATAATCCTCACTGTTAGCAGTATGTATGTGAATTAGACAACCACCACAAATACTTAAGTTCATGTAGCAGACTAACCAGTTAACCAATGAACAGAGAAATATTTTGATGTGACCAACTCAATAGATTTTGGGAGGGGGAAAGAGATAAGAAAGAGAGAATAGAGGGGAAAGGTGAAATTTGTACCATGGGAAATTGTTATGGGCCAATGAGGTGCCCTGGAGGCTGGAGATTGGTTATAAAGAGAGCCCCTGGCAGAAAGCAGAGCTCACCAGCAGGAATCACTGATAACAGGTCTTAGAGAAACTCAGTAGGCAATGATGGCTCACCTCCTTCTGAACTCCTCAGCTTGTCTTTTTGATCAGTTTGAGTATGATTTATCTTTTTCCTTAGAAGCGAAAGGTATTACTGTCAAGACCTTCACTAATAGCCTTGCCTTCTACATTGCCTCTTAACTAAGGTCCCATTAAAGTAGCTGAAACCTTACATTACCGATGGAAACTGTAAATGATGTGTCATTAATAATGATACTTTGTTCTTCTAAAAGGTCTTTGTTCTAAAAGTCCAAGGTGCTTACCACTATTTGGTCTCATTAATCTTACCCATCAAGATGCCTGAACTTTCAGAAAATCATCAAGACTGATTAGGTAGAAATAGATTCCTTTCTATTTGACTCATTTTATTCTGAATTCTCAAAACAAAGGCAGAACTTCTAGATGATTCAATGATTGCCATTTACATGGAGCACTTTGTGTATTTCCGAAGAAAGCCATGATGTATTTTTGTTATAATTTAGTTAGTAAAGACAGTTCCCATTATTTTAGAATCCAAATTGGGAGATACACCACTTTATGTTTTTTGGTAAGTCGCATATGTAAAATGCTTCTTTATTCTTTTCCCTTTTTTCATACTGGCACTTAGGGGTTAAAATTTATCTGTAATATAAGCATAACTTACAAACAACTATGTGTGTTATTTCTCAAATTTTACTAAGAGAGAGAGTAAATAAGATTTTCTTTTTTTCTTTTTGGGCCATGCCCAGCAACACTTAGGGGTTACTCCTGGCACTTCACTCAAGAATTACTTCTGATGGTGCTCATGGGGGCTATATGGGATGCCGAGGATTGAACCTGGGTCAGTCACGTGCAAGACAAATGCCCAACATGCTGTACTATTGGTCCGGCCCAAGATGGATAATTAGCTCTTACAGTAATTTTCAGGAATCCCTTTGCGAGAGTGTCAGAAGTCACACTCTGCCCATTGTACTATTGCTCTGGTCCCATTTATTTCAATTTTTTAGTTAGTTTTTGTTTGGGGGATACAATGGAGGTGCCTGCTACTCCTAGCTCTGTACTGAGGGGTCACTGCCAGGAGTGCCCAAAGAATCATATGGTACGGAATAAAATCCAGATCTCTTGCATACAAAGCATGTTCTCTGCCTTTACAGCTAACCCTCCAGCTCTCAATGTTATTTTATTCCTTAAAATTTCCCTCAAGAACTGGGGTCTGAGCAACAGTACTGCTTAGAAGCACCCCCCCCCAAGAGAAAGAACATCCCTATCTCTTCTTTTTTTGTTGTCACTGCAGCTTCTATAAAGAACATTGGTCACACACTTGGTTGCTTTGTGCCAGGGATTGCATACACTCTTGTGGCACTGGGGATTGCAGACTGCTGCACAGATGGAATTGCCCTCTGCTTGAGGGCAGTGTTGGGGTGGAACTTGTGGCTTGTGCGTACAAGGCAGGAAAACTTTACAGCAGAGCCACACCCCCAGGCCCCAAGAATCTTTTAAAAACATGTCTCATTGGTAGCATAAGCTCTGCATGCTCAGTTCTAAACTCTTTGTTCTCTGTTCTAAACACATTCTTTCAATAGTCCCAGATGCTAAGATTAACTCCGCTACCTCTCAATCAACCAAGCCCCGAACCAGAACTATCCTTTTTGAATTGTCCCTCTCATTCTTTCTGCACCCAGAAAATTATAATATCCTATTGCTCCTATATCGCCAAAGCACCTTCAGTCAGGGTTGAATTTGGCATTGCTTTGGCTCAAGGCTTTGGTACTTTTCATCTGGAAGATTTGTCAAGATGCAAAGAGCTAATCAAGATACAGACATACAAAACATCACACATCCTCAGTGGAAGGAGTGGGGAGACTTGGGGTACACCTTCTAGAGCTCAGAGTCTATTCCCAGCTCAGTGCCCAGGGTCACTCCCAGTACTCCAGGGATCATGTGGTGGCAGGAATCAAATTGGGATCTGCCACAAGCTAGCCATACCCTTAACCCCTGTATTATTTCTCCAGCCCAGCATTATTCTCAATTTAAAATTCTCCCTGTCTAGGGTGTTTGGGGATGGCTCAGTGGTTTGAAGCATACTGTTCGCAAGAGTAAGACTGTGAGTATGATCCCCAGTGCTAACACATAAGCTGGACATGGTCCCGAGACTCTGCTGTTTGAGCCTTGTGATCCTTGACACCACAAACAATTTCTAGTTGACCTACATCTAGGTATGTGAGCACCAGAACTCAACTAATACAAAGTGTGACCCTCCCCCCCACCCCCCGAGTAAGCACTTCAACGGAAAAAAGCTGCATGACTGCCATACCAGAAAGTATGAATCTTGGTGAGAATGTGTGTGAGTACCACTACAGAAGTCTGGGACCCCCTGCAGAGTACCACAGGTGTGTGCAAGTACCACAGTTGAAAGGGGTAAGCACTGTGTCCGTGTGTGAGCACTTCTACCTGATGTATGGATGGACACTGTGAGCACAACCAGATGTGTGCGTGTGTCTGTGTGTGTGAGAGAGAGGAGACATAGAGAGGAAAAGGGAGAGAGAGAGAGAGAGAGAGAGAGAGAGAGAGAGAGAGAGAGAGAGAGAGAGAGAGAGATTCCTGGTCATTGCAGCAGTGGCAACAACAAGAAAGTGAAGGGAGAGGGGGACATTTCTCTTGCGTATATACAGTCTACCCAGGGAACTTCGTGTTCTTAACAAACTCTGTGTTCCTTAGCACATACAAGACCTTCATGGTTGGTTTCATTCTCCCAACAGGCCTTCATACCTCTTTCTACAGGCCTCACCAAATTCCAGAAGTACTGGATAAGTTGAAGAGTCCCCAATCCAATATCCCCTTGCAGATCTTGCATGTCCTTCTGGCCGCCCAAGTCTTCCTATCCACCCTCAAGGCACGTCTCAGGGTTGTGTTCTCTGTCCTGGGCAGAGTCCTCCCCAGGCACACTTGCCGCCTCTGCTCCCTGTCCTCATCTGCCTTCTCTTTGTGCTTTTCTCATTCTTCTCTCCGACCACTTGTTCTACAGCCCGAACATTGCTTACATGCACATCTTTCTCCATTTTCAGACTGTGAGGGTTTATGAGACGAGAATTTGATTGTTCATCTTTATCTCTGTGCTGACCGAGTTAGGTGAGCAGCCCGTGACAGATTTCCAAACAGTTGTTGACTCACTACTAGGAGGACAAGGACTCCACGAGCTCATTACCACTGAATATTACTCCCTGCAATATAGTTGAGTGCAATAATATAATTGAGAAGACATGTGAGAAGCAGAGATGGTACTCAAGAAATTTGAAAATCTTAGGGTAAGGAGCACCAGGATTATACATCTATACGTATATATGTGATATATTATAACATATATCACATATATATATACATATTCTTTTGATTTTTGTTTAAATTTGGTTTTGGCCACACCTCTCAGTGCTCAGGAGCTACCCCCAGTGAAGTACTTGGGGGTTGCTTCTGTGGCGTTAGGGGAACCATGCAGTGTCAGGGATCAAAACTGGGCCTCCCAAATGCAAAGCATGTGGTCTATCCCCTTGAGCCATTTCCCCAGCAGTTACACATATATTCTTAACAGTACAGAAATGCTAAGCTTAGAGTTTCCATTTGGATAACGTAAATTCTCGATCAAATTTTCCTCCATAAACTAATTTGCAGAAATGAATAGCAGATGGAGTACATTAATCCATTGATAAGGGGGGCAGTTACTTTGTACTCAAAGGCAATCAATATCTTTCCTATTAAGTGCAGTTAGTTAAGGGAATGTTTACATTTTTGTAGTGCTTCTTTTATAGAGGAGAATTTTTACCTACTGTAGTAGTCTATAATAAAACATAAATGAGCATTGCTTTCCCTTGCCATATAATTATCCCAGAATCCATTTAAGCAAAAATAGCATTTGTGGAGAACTATCCAGAAAGGAAAGCAAAATTAAATGGAATAGCAGTTGTTCCATTTTCTGGCTGGTGTTTGGTTTATAACATTTGGCACATCTTGATATCTACATAATAGTAGTTTTAAAACCATAAATAATATTTTACGGAGGTCACACCATAGTTATTTAAGTTCAGGGGTTTATTTCCCTGAGCACTAAGTAGCCAGGAATGAATTATGTTTAGTCTGATCTGCCACAGAAGGGCCATAAACCTCCAAGCCATAGCAAACAGTGGAATATTACTTCAATACGTCAGGAAAATTGTGCATGTAAAAGAATAATGCTTGATAAGGGAAAGGAATTTTTATATTTTTTTAAGTAACATATGTGATGGGGCAGTAGCCATAAAGTTCTATTATGTTAAACTTTCCTCTGATTCTGGAAAACAACTTAAGAGACTGCTTTGCACTGTTGAAGGTGTAGCCACACTATGGATCATAAAGAAGTGTGGTCAGGTGTGTGTGGCCACAATCAGGAAGAGTTTCTCTTCCTCAGCAAATCACACTTCAAGGATAATGTACAGAGGAGCTAGAGAGATAGTGTCGTACTAATTTCTGTGATCTACGTTCTAGTATTGTTTGCATGTGACAGATGAGGAAGTTGATCATCAGACACCCTCATTAATTAGTCTAAGGCTACTAGGCATTTGTAGACAGGTTCAAACCAGCTTGCTAGCCTAAGGGGTCTTGCCAAGTCACTGAACTCCTCATCCTTAATTTCCCCTTCAGTTTTTGTATTATTAATGGTCAAGCTAGAGCAATACAACATTTGGGACATTTGTGTGACACTTGCCTTGCATGTGACTGACCTCCATTCAATCCCTGGTATCCCATATGGTCCCCCAGAGCCTGCCAGGAGTAAACCCTAAGCACCAATAAGTATGGCCCCCTCCCCTGCAAAACAAAACAAAACAAAAACACCTCATTAATAATAGGACTACTCTTACAAAAGAACAAGAATAGATGAAGTAGATGAATAAGAAGAGGTGAAATAAAGGTGAAGACATTGGGTGGGGGAAATTCTTCTTGACCCACCAGAAACAAAACTTCCTTTAAAGCTTCAGTAATTTGTTTATATTTAATTTTTTTTATTCTTTTTGTTTTAAGCCACACCCAGCTGTGGTCAGGGCTTACTTCTGGATCTGCACTCGGGGATCACTCCTGGCAGGGTCCAGAGGACCATATAGGGTGCTGGGGATCGAACCCAAGTCAGCTGCTGGCAAGGCAAAAGCCTACCTAACTGTACTACCAGTCTGGCTCTAAAGCTTCAGTAATTTAGACAGAGAGGTCTAAATAAAAGGACTAGAGAGTTCCCAATAGAAGGACTAGAAGAATGGAACAAAATGGTGAAATTCAAACCATGAAGAGAAGCAGAAACAGGCTTCTCATTCAGGAGCATAGTTTCCTAGGAGCTCAGAACAGCACATCGGGGAAGGCGCTGCAAACATCTGGTTTGTAAACTGGGAGGTAGATACCCTCTATCTTTGCTGCTATCATCTTTCCATTAAATACTGTATAGACTTATGAAAAACGACAACAACCTGGGTGATCTGTGCTGTGCTCAGGAACAGCTTCCTCTGGGCTCTAAGACACTTTAATGTTCTACTTCCTCCTGGGCTATTTCCAGCACTCCGCCAGACTCAGGAGTGCACCAGATTATAATTTCCCCTCCACTCCACTCCCCTCTCTTCCCTTCCCTTCCCTTCCTGCTACACCCTGTTGCGTGGGCTAGGAAGGAGTTGTCTTCTCCCAGCCAGGTGTATGTGTGTGTGTGTGTGTGGGGGGGGGGGGATTGCTCCTTGAGGTGCTGAGGAACCATCTGTTGCCAGGGTCAAACCCAGTGCTGCGACCCTTTGAGCCATCTCCATAGGTTCATTCTTTTATTATTCTGTTTAGTGGACACTCCTTGTGGTGTTGGGAAGAGCAGAAGTTGTGGGACCGTGGTTTGCCATGATCAAATTCAGAGTGCCCACCTGCACACCAGGCTCTCAGCCCTTTGCTCCATCTCCCAGGCCCAGCTTTATTCACTCTGAATTCCGTCCGTCACCTTATAAAAATACTGAGAAAGTGCTGGAGAGATAGTACAGCAGGTAGGGTGCTTGCCTTGCACACAGCTGGCCTGGGTTCCGTCCCCGGCACTGCATATGGTCCTCTAAGCACTGCCAGGAGTGATACCTGGCACAGAGTCAGAAGTAAGCCCCGAACTCCACTGGGTGTGGCCAAACCCCTCCCCCAAGGCCCCCAAATATTAAAAAAAATCTGATAACACATTTTTCCTTAAAACGAATGGTAAAATTATTAGATGGTCCCCGTCCACGAAGTAGTGCATGTTAGTTGAAACGTCAAAGAAATCAAAACTCCCCTGCTAGAGAATTCGGTTGATCAGAAAAGCCCCCAGTTTGTGCGAACATAAAGAAGCCGGTCTGCGCTCTGCTGCTGGGGTGGCCGAGCGCTGAGCATGTTTACAGGACAAAGCCTCCACCTTTCCTGAGTGCCTCTCAACAGCGCGGAAACCTGCCGGAAATGCAATCCAAGTGCCAATCTGTCGGAGACAGGAATCTTGAGTGGGAACGCCTGGGGTTTGAAGAACATTCGCTCCAGCGTGCTACCAACGGCGAAACCTAGCCGAGCCAGCCCCTCTGCAGGTGCGCATTTCCTTGGTCTCACACCCGAGCACTGGGGGAGATGCACAGAAGTTAACAGCCGAGGCTTCAGTCTGCGCTTCAACCTCCGGAAGTCAGTTCGCTGTGACCCTTCTGGCCCTTCCAAGAAGTGACAACATTGTGCACGCAGCGTCGGTTTTCTCAGAAGCAGTCGGGTCCAACCTGAAATGGGACGACTCGCCGCCCTGCCCCCCACCCAACTTTCTAAAGATGTGCACCACTGCCCTCTGCTGGACGCAGCTAGAATCGCCGGGATTTAATGACTTGTGAGCTGGGAAAGGGGAAAAACTCTGTTCAGGTGACTGTGTTTGCACGCTGAAATACCTGTTTCAGACATCAAAGTTCCTAGGGATCCGGTAGGTGACTCAGCGGGTGAGCACTTGCTTAGCTCTGGATGAGGTGCTGTTTTTAATCCCCAGCACCGCAATACATACTGAGAGTAATTTCAAACACTTTTATAGATTGCATAATAATTCTGTATATTTTAATAATTACAACAAATCTTTTGAAAAAAGGAAACAGCAGATTAATCTTCAATCTGGGCCTTTTGTTTTTGGATCACAGCCCTGGATTTGAGGTGGGGGTGATCCTCAGGGAGTACAGGGGTGCTGGGGAGGGTACCTCAGGGGGCCTCTAACAGACAAAACAGATGCTCACCCTTCAAACCACCTCCCTAGGTCCAGATATGGATATTTTATTTTCCTTTTGGTCCATACATAGCTGTGCTCAGGGCTTACTTCGTCTCTGCATCAGGAGTAAGTTTTTAAGTTTTAAAAAAATATATTTTAAATTATATGAACTTCATGCTTTGGTAGCACTTCACTGTAGCACTGTCCTCCCGTTGCTCATCCATTTGCTCGAGCGGGCCCAGTAATGTCTCCATCTTGAGACTTGTTGTTACTGTGTTTGGCATATTGAATACATCACGGGTATTTTTTCAGGCTTTGCCGTGCAGGCGAGATACTCTCAGTAGCTTGCTGGGATCTTCAAGAGGGGCGGAGGACTCAAACCTGGCTCAGCAGGGCTGACTGTGCGCAAGGCAAATGCCCGACTGCTGGGCTATCGCTCCAGCCCATGCGTTGGTACCCAAACACAATCTGTTTCTTCCATGAACTTTTTCCTTTCCTAAGTTTTATTTTTTAATTTTGTTTTGGCTTTTTGGGTCACATTCAGCAATGATCAGGGGTTCCTCCTGGCTCTGCACTCAGGAATTACGCCTGGTGGTGCTCGGGGAAGCATATGGGATGCCAGGGCTAGAACCTGGGTCAGCTGCGTGCAAGGCAAATGCCCTCACCACTGTGCTATTGCTCTGAACCCTTTTCTAAATTTTAACATCTCTAAAATAAGGATGAATCTTGAGTCCCAGCTGTCTCACAATCTATGGCATTTACAGTTGCTGTTGCTGAGACTCACTCTTCCTAGAACGAACAGACGCCATTGGGCTACACTAGCACGCGACAGGGACGAATGGAGATGTTACTGGCACCCACTCGAGCAAATCGACGATTAACGGGGAAGTCAAGTGATCAAGTGAGACTCACTCTTGGTAGGTGACAAGCATACAAATATAGCTGCACTGACACATTTGGGGGCAAAACAGTGCCTATGTACAAGAACCTACACATTTGGGATTTCTCTGCAGGTGAGTTTGGAAGAACTGAGTTCTGAATATGCAGAAGTTTTAGGAGAACCTTATCTAATTTATTCCTCCTCCTCCTCCTTCCTCTTCCTCCTCCTCTTCCTCCTCCTCCTCCTCCTCCTCCTCCTCCTCCTCCTCCTCCTCCTCCTCCTCCTCCTCCTCCTCCTCCTCCTCTTCTTCTTCTTCTTCTTCTTCTTCTTCTTCTTCTTCTTCTTCTTCTTCTTCTTCTTCTTCTTCTTCTTCTTCTTCTTCTTCTTCTTCTTCTTCTTCTTCTTCTTCTCTTTTGTTGTTGTTGTTACACCCAGCAGTGCTCAGGACTTATTTCTGGCTCTGTGTTAAGGGATCATTCCTGCCAAGCTTGGGGGACCATAGGAGATGCCAGGGATTGAATTCGAGTCAGCCATGTGCAAAGCAAGCACCTTACCCACTGTAGTATCTCTCTGTCCCCTACTTTTTATTTTTCTGTCTATATAAGAGGGATGCATAACGAAATTCCATATTAAGGCAAAAATAGATCCTTTCATTTAAAGGATAAAATACCAAAAAATAAAACTATAGCAAAGAATTACTAGGTCCTGTTTTAATTGGCAGCATTCTTTTTTCCTTTTTTGAGCTACATAAAACACAGTAATGGTGCATCGTATGATTGATGGCATGTTAAATTCATTGAATTACATAGTATAGTAACAAAGCCGTGGAAAGAATGCTTCTGAATTCAAAACCAGATGACATCAGATGCTAATAACTGAAAAGACATATTCACTCAATTTCTGCTGCTAGTACCATCAATCAAATTTGAGCAGGAAATGGAATTTTTTAAATTCTCTCATTCCTCTGATGTACCTAAATATTGGACGGATAAAACAATGTGCAGATGCTAGCATAGATCAACCCTTCCGCCGTCAGTGTCTCACTATAATGATTGGATACAGCCCAGAAGCCTTCTGGATCACAAAAAGGGTAGGTGAAGGGCTGAGAGATCAAAGCTAACACGTAGCTCATTTGAGGCCCGTGTAATACACTTCATGAGAAGGATGCACAGGAGGATAGAGTGCTAGAAGAGTGAGAATATTTAAGTGTCTTTCTCAGTCCCACAGGTCTCCTTTAGGCCAGGAAGCTGTACTGGATAGACATATATCACAGCTTTGTAGCTTGTAGCTCTTCGCTCTCCCAATATGCGCTGTGTGAGTGTGTGAAGTTGATGACCAAATATAAATCAGAGTTATTTCTGTTGACAGGAAATAAAGTTAGACCATCAGACAGACTCAGAGCCAATATCTGCTTTTATGTTTTTCAAAGTTATAGGGAAAAGATGTCTCCCATTACTGGGGCTGTCTTGTCACAGTTAAGACTCAGCCAATTCCCTTCCACCTCAGTTCTTTTCTCGGCCAAGAATGGAAACCATACTGTGATAAAGCATTGCCAAGGGAGAGATCCAAGTAAAAGCCTCCCTCTTGATTAGACTCAGCTTGGTTGAAAACTCACTTCAACCCCACCCTCTACTACCCTGCTCAAGGAAACAGACTTCGTTTTCCCCTCAAACATTGTGTTTCTTGTTCTCACCACCCATTCCCGCCTCCTCACTTCCCTGACTTTGGCTACCTCCTAAGTTCTCAGAATCAGCTTCCCCACCCCCCTTTTTAGATACAGGATTCATATGACCGGTTTCAGGTCTCTAATAGCATAAAATGTGCCTAAACATGTACAAAAACTTGAGGAAACAGAGGGTCTATAGATAGTTAGGCACAGAAAGCTGTTTCTAGTTATACATTCTTAGGAGACAGTTCTTTGGGCTCTTTGGAGGATAAATTTCTATCTGCCTCCACCCCAGAACCCAGTTTCAGTGCTGAGTCAGGCCAAAGGCTGAAAAGGCTGTCATACAATGTTCCTGATTGCATTTCCCGCTACATACTTTCCTTTTTTCTGTACCCTTAAAAGTTCCCTGAAGGCTAGAGAGATACTTCTGGCATGTGGAGGCCCCACCTTCAATTCCCAGCTCCTTGGAGTCCCTCAAGCATTATTAGGGTGGTCCCCAGGATCCCTAGTACTGCTGGATGTGAGCTACACCCGGTGGAATATTGCTGAGGGTGACCCCATGGTCCCTAAGCACAGCTCTGGAGACTGAATAAAAAGGAAAGAAAAAATAGAAAAGAAAAGAAAAGAAAAAAGAAAAAAAAGTTGAGTTGGAGAACTTTTTTCTTGTTTTATACAGTTTCAAGGTCTGTTTTTTTCTTGAACACTTTCTAGATCTGGAAATTCTCTAAGAGCCTTATTTATCTTCAAAATCTTCCCCCAGACTAGTGAGTTAGTAGAGGAGATAAGGTATTTGTCTGACATGTAGCTGACCCTGATTTGAATCCTTGGCACCATGCAGGGTCCCCTGGGCACCTCCAGGAGCAATCCCTGAGCACAGAGTCAGAAATTATCCCTGAGCTCCTCCAGGGTGGCGCCAAAACTCAAAAGATGAAAATTAAATAAAACTTCTCTCCTGAAGCCCTTTTTCTAGTTTTGGGAGATGCCATCTAGAAGCTCTTTTAAGATTATCTTTCTGGTCTAATCTTGTCCTAGATACACATGAACACAAGATACAAATGAACACAGAACACAGTTGTAAGCACTTTTTGTGTTGTGCTGTTAATCCCAGACTAAAATGATTCTAAATTCACAGGTGATATAGGGTAGGGGAGAATTAAAAGTGCTTTGGGTGGCAAAGATGGGCACTAACAGCAAAAGGGGAGGTCCTGGAGATGACCAGCTTACTGTTACTACTCAGGCATTGGATGAAATATTCAATGTTTTAAGACCCCTCCTCTGTAAAACAGACTATGGAATAAATCACTGGATTTCATCGCAGTGATAGAATTCTGTGGTTTGGATTTAATATTTACTTTTATAGGAGCAACACCCTGCAGTGCTTTGGGTGTCTCTGGGGTACTTTCAGTTATGTTCCAGCCAGTGGTGTGGTGTGCAATACATGGGGGGCCACTGGGACCACACCTAGTAGGGTTCAGGGGCCATGTAATGCCAGGGATCAAACTCATGGTCTCTCACATGTGCTCTACTATCATGGCATCAAGGGTTGGGACTCAGATGGAAATTTTACAGTGGGCTATACAAGGACTTTTATTTCTCTTTGGTGGTGCTGGAGACGGACTCCAGAGGCTCACACATAAAAATTGTGCAGTTTCCAACAGAGTAAGATCCCCAGAGACTCTAATTCTGATTTTTTGGTTTTGTTTTTGGGACACACCCAGCGGTGCTCAGGGGTTACTCCTGGCTTTGTGCTCAGGGATTATTCCTGATGGTGCTCAGGGGACCATAGGAGATAGTGGTGATGGAAACAGGGTCGGATGTTCGAAAGGCAAGCGCCTTAAGCCCTCTACTATCTCTCTGCTCATCCTATCATGTGTTTTGAGAAGAGGAAAGAAAGGAAGAGACTGAGGAGGTCTGCTTCCTTGTTGACTCGGTGGGTTCCCATTGCATCAGAGTTCTTCCCTGGGGTAGATTTCAGGAATGAATGACCTTGGCAGGACCTAACTTTCATTTTAACATTGAAAGATTCCTCACATTCCTAAAAAGCCTTCCGTAGATGATTCTGTTTTCATGACACACTCTATATAGCTGTGCTTCAATGTGGGGCAAACCCAGGGTCAAACAAGTTAATGGGACATTTCTTCCCCGTTGGACTTTCCTGAGCCTTTAGCACATTTATGAAATCCC
The DNA here is from genome assembly GCF_029834395.1 of Sorex fumeus. NCBI lineage: Eukaryota > Metazoa > Chordata > Mammalia > Eulipotyphla > Soricidae > Sorex > Sorex fumeus. The sequence continues at coordinate 34,450,071 of NW_026606155.1, forward strand.
ATAAAGTAGATTTTTTTAAACACTTAAAACCACACTATTTTTTTTTTAGTGAAACACCATGAGGTACAGTTAAAGACTTACAAATTTTTTTTTTTTTTTTTTGCTTTTTGGGTCACACCCGGCAATGCACAGGGTTTTCTCCTGGCTCTGTGCTCAGGAATTATCCCTGGCGGTGCTCAGGGGACCATATGGGATGCTGGGAATTGAACCCGGGTCGGCCGCATGCAAGGCAAACGCCCTACCCGCTGTGCTATTGCTCCAGCCCAAGACTTACAAATTTTTGTGCTTGGGTTTCAGTTATACAATGATCAAGTACCCATCCCTCCACCAGTGCCCATCATCCACCACCACGGGTCCCAGTATCCCTCCCAACCCCCATCCTCCCCATCCCACCCTGCCTCTGTGGCAGGGCATTCCATTTTGTTCTCTCTCTCTCCTTTTGGGTCCTGTGGTTTGCAAAAGAGGCAATGGGTGACAATCATGTTTGGTCTATAGTCTACTTTCAGCATGCTTCTCCCATCCTGGGAAGATGCTCCCAACAACCTTTATTTGGTGCTCCCTTCTCTATCTGAGCTCCCTTTTTCCCTAGCACGTGTGGCTGGCCTCCAAGTCATGGAGTAAAATTCCTGGTACTAATCTCGGTCACTCTTGGGTGTTAGTCTCCTATTTTATTACTTTATGTTCCCCAGATGAATGCAATCTTTCTGTGTCTATCCTGCTCTTTCTGACTCATTTTGCTTAACATGATACTTTCCATGTAGTACCACTTATATGTAAATTTCATGACTTCATCTTTTCTAACAGCTACATAATACTATGTTGTGTAAATGTACCAAAGTTTCCTCAACCAATCATCTGTTCTCAAGCACTCAGGTTAAAACCACACTTTTAACAGATTAGAAGCAGTGGACAATAAAAATAAGACAATTCCAAGACAACGTTAGTGTTAAATTGCAACAAACAGATGAATGCTCTTCACCTCATCCTCTGCATCAGCACCATCTGCTCTGGCCTCCTCATAATCCTTCTTAGGGGCGGCCATGTCTTCACAGGCCTCAGAGAACTCCCCTCCTCCCTGCCCCTACCCACATGCCAGTGCACAAAGGCACACTTGGCATATATCAGGTCAAACTTGTGGTGTAGGTGAGCCCAGGCCTCAGCAATGACTGTAGTGTTGCTCAGCATGCACACAGCATGCTAGACTTGGTCAAGTCCCCACCAGCAATCACAATGGGAGAATGCTAATTAATACCAACTTTGAAGCCAGTGGGACACTAATCTACCAACAGGATGGTACACTTGGTCTTGATGGTGGCAATGGCAGCATTGACATCTTTGGGAACCACATCACCACGGTACAACAGGCAACAAGCCTTATATTTACCATGGTGAGGGTCACAGTTACCATCTGGTTGACTGGATCAAAGCACGCATTGGTGATCTCTGCAACAGTGATAGAGCAATGCAAATATATTTGAACAAGTACTTCTCTTTGGTTCAAAACAAGTTGCATTTGTGCAGATAAAGAGTTCTACATAACACATCTTAAAGAACGGTGATCCGGGATGATTGTTTTTAAAGAAAAATGAAATTTTCAAAATTACAAAAGCTCATAATAAGAAAAGAGTCCTATTATTCTCTATGGAAAAATTTTAGAAGATTGTATTAGGGTTTTGTTTGGACTTGGGTCCTTCCAATAGAACTTTCTAAGCTTTTTCTAAAAAATAAAATTTAGTCTCCAACATAGGGGGAGAATCTGTACTTGGTGTCCATAGAATCTTATAGTTCTTCCTACTTCTAAACCAGCTCAATCATACTTTATACTTATACTTATTCTCCTCACTAACAACACAGACTCTTCTCAACGCAAACTGAGCCTGCATCCTCGAAGATTCAAATGGAAGGAATCCAAGCCTCCATGTTTCACTGCCAAGCACTGTTCCAAAAAGTTCACTGATCTCTAAAATCAGCCAGCCCCTAAATCCGCGGAAGGGGGTCAAGAAAGTTAAAAGATTCCAGATGGGACCAAGCAGCCTCTCCAATTTCTTCTCCCTGTGTAGCTCATTTGGGGTGTGACCTGTGCAGGTCACTAAATCTCTATGTGCTTTCAACTCCCCATTTATAAAATGGCCGATATATATTGATTTCTAGGATGTTCAGAGATCCCTGAGTTAAAGTCATTACACAGAACAAATTTCCTACCTGATGTTTGTGCTAGCACCAATGGAGATCAGTGACACAAACTCAACAGTCAGGAAGCAGCCACGGACTTTTGCAGAAATTGCAGAAGTGGCCAAGTCAGGCTTGCTGAGAGCTCTGGAGCCTCTGCTACCCAATTAAACCTGAACATTCACACAGGACAACATCTAGTTTATAAAGGCAAATATTTAATTAGCGGGACTGGGGACTGGCAATACTACTTCTAACGCATGTAACAAGATACTCTAAGCTTGAGAAGTAAACCCAGTAAACTTAAACTCCTGCAAAATTATAAAGTTTAACGTAAAAATGGAAAATCTTTAAATAGCCGTTTTGTGCAGTGCTCTGAACAGACAAGACCGCCACACAATGGAACTGTGTAACCACTAGCAGCAGGCACTCTAGGAAGATAAAATAAACTGGCTTTATGGACCCAAGGAATTGATTTTTAATGAGATTCTGCTTGGCTGTAATGGCATCCTGAGAGAGTGATCCAGTTTCCATGGCCTCTGGTATATAGTTATAAGGTGCAGAACAAGCACTCAGTTAAACAATGCTCATACATTTGGTCTTTTAGTAGATGAGATTAAGTTAAATAAGGATGCTGTTCTAAGACGCTCTCCAGAAAGTGCATGAGCATTCGTGCATGCACTAACAAACTTTTGTACCTTTAGGCACTTCCTAAGATATTACCTGCCTCTATATTTAAAGGTTAGAAGACTAAAGCCCTTGGTTTTACATGCATATGTTTATATTTCTCTAATAGAGTCTAATGCCCCATGAAAGGTTACATAACTTAAATGAATATTTCATAGCATATAACACAGACATCTGTGTTCTTAAGTGTATGTGTACAGTGATAGATCTGGGCAGTTTGATAGAGCCAGGATATAGCTATAGATATCAGGTCATAGAGAACAGAGAATGCAGCATAGCATGGTGTAAAGAATGCCAGCTCTGACTCTTGCCTTTGCCACTTCCTAACTGTGTGTCTTCTGAGTTCCAATTACATATTAATTTATTTGGCGGTGGGAGGTGGGCCACACCAATTGGTGCTCGGGCTTACTTTTGACTCTACACTCAGAAATCACTCCTGATGGAGCTTAGCAGACCCTGCGGGGTACCAGAGATTGAACCCAGGTTGACTGCATGCACAGCAAGTGCCCTACCTACTTTACTGTCTCTCCTCCCCCCAATTTTATCGTTCGTATATGTGGGACAATAGTACTTATTTTGTAATAGGTAGCAATAAAGATCAAATGATACAGAGCCTATAAAATTTTAGAAGTTTAGCAACATAATGTTAAATGATGAAAGTAAATCCCAAAGAGAATATATAGCATATTTTTTTAAATTTAGAGGTAAGTAATATTTAATTCTGTATATTTAAGAAGTCGTACATCTTCAGTAAATTTCTATGTAAAACTAAAAGAAATGAAAACAAAGGGTTCAAATAATGATTTCTTTTTAGTGGGGTTAAGGTGGTAAAATGGAGATAGCTAGATACTAAATTAAAGCTATGGTTCCAGTTTGTGTTTTGGGGTGGGCTTGCAACCACCTATTATGAAGATCTAATGGATGATTTTGAGAATGCTTCTATGAATCGAAGAATATGACTAACCAATTCTGGAGGGGAAGGTCAAAAAAAGGAGGAATTTAAGTAAAGTAACACAAAATAAAGTGAACAACATAGTGCTTGGTATATTGTAAACATTCAAGATAACCAGGTGACTGACTAGGCATTTTTACATATGTCTACAAATATTCTCATCCTTAATAAATTTAACTTTCTCTATCATCATCAATTTCCTTTTATTATCCATATTTCCTGATTTTCTTATTTATTTATTTCCTTTAACATCATCCATATTTCTAAATCCTTAACTCTTTAACTTAAAGCATTTTTTCTTTTGTAGCATTTTTATTGAGGTAAAGGCCCTCCCGTTGATCATCGATTTGCTCGAGCGGGCCCAGTAACGTCTCCATTGGAGACTTTGTTGTTACTGTGTCTGGCATATCAAATACTCTCGGTAGCTTGCCGGGCTCTCCGAGAGGGGCGGAGGAATCGAACTCGGGTCGGCCATGTTGGCCGCTTGACAATACTGTTGATCACACTTTTTATGCGCACCTCATTCTAACACCACATTCAACACTAAAGAGCCCATTGGGAGGGGTTCTTTGGACACTGAACACTCCACCACCCCCTCCTATGTAAGCTCAGTTCTATAGCCATAACTTTTAACTTTTAAGAACCTTGAGGTACAATTTGTATATACAGGTCCTATGTTCTAAATACCCAATTTGATGTGTTTTGTCTACTGAATTTACAATGTAATCATCCTTCAAAACAAATTAGAATCTTTCCATCACACCCAAAATTTCCGATGTGACTCTTACCAATCAATACTCCTATTCACCCAACCATTCCACATTTTTAGCTTTTTTCCTATCACTGTAGGTTAGTCTCTTCACAGGCTTCACAAAACTTAATTACACACATAATAGTTTATGATAAATCTACTATTTTATATCCACCATCTTTTGATCAATCAAATGCTTTTAAAATTCTCTACACTGTTTTGAATTATGAGTTCATTCCTTTTAATCCCTAGGTATTCTGGTCTAAGAATAGAGTAAAATTTGATTATCCTTTCTCCGATTGATGGATATTTGGGTTGTTTCCAGTTTGGAGCTATTATATATTGCTTTTATGAACATTCTCAAATACTTATCTTGTATAAATGACTTTTGATTTCTCTTGGGTAATATTTAGGAGAGGAACTGCCATGACTTAGGGTAGATACTTGCTTATTTTTGTGAAAAACTGACAATTTTTCAAAGTGGTTAAATTATTCCAATTCCAAATTTGAAACATCTAACTCGATGGAAAGAAAATTTAAATAAACACAACAATCTGTTTGTGTCAGGTGCATGTCTTTTATCAACTCCAAAAAAATTCTTAGACGATTAAAATAACTTTTTAAAGAAATTAATGCAACATCAACAGATAAATTTAGACTTGTACAAAACAGAATACCATGAAAGTACTTTCCTGGTGATTCAGATTACAAAACACATCATTTTGAAGACTACTACTCAGGTGAAGTGTGAGCTTAAACTGTAGATTCCCAGCTGGGCAGATGACCCATTCTGCTCTTGGTTTTAATAGAGAGAAATTTTTTTTGCAGAAAGGGTGGGTTACCAGTAGTTGGAACATTAACTGCCTTCCACCGGCTGGTTGATTTGGCTGTAAAGAGAAAGGCTTGCCCTAGCCCCAAAGAGCTTACATCTGGTTCTCATAGAGCTCAGCCACCCATGCAGTTTCTACCATCCTCTGCTGCTGGCCAGGCTACCACTTTATCATTTTCCCCATTGACCTTTAAAAAAGATGAAAGTCCCTAAAAGCTTTTGCATACAAGTATGTGACTATGCAGGCAAGTACATGTATCATGACAGCAATGGTTTAAAGTCACAAACTAAGAAACAGCTAGGTGAACAGTACTGTTTGTGTGCATGCCTGCGCGCACATGTGCGCGCGCGCGCGTGTGTGTGTGCACGTGCGTGCATGCATGTGTATGTATGTGTATGTGAGTGTGCGAGATTGGGTTTTAATCAGTTCTAACATTGGGTACCACAAGTGGTGGGAGTTGGCAGAAGCATAACAATTAAAATGTGATGACAACAACTTAGAGATAATTAGTTGACAATTACTTGAGACCTCATTAACTCCTTTAACACCTCGTGGTTTATGATTAAAATGAAAGGCTTGGAGATCATTTAAAGGATATGTTATCTTACTATGAGAAACTACTTAGGTATAGCTTGCCTATTTGATATTTCTTTAATATATCTTTCATTATTACTTTCCCTTTTTCCATCATGTTTAACAACCAGCTATATTTATTCAAAAGGACATTATTATTCTGTAGAAATTGGTAAAGAATTTGTGCTTCTAATTCAGAAACATTCTTTTTCTTCTCTTCCTTCCCTCCTTCCATAATCTCCTACTTTTTGGTGGTGTTCGTTTTTTGTTCTGTTTTGTTTTGTTTTGGAGACACACTGGTGGTGCTTAGGGTTTATTCTTGGCTCTGCACTCAGGCATCACTCTTGATGGGGATCAGGCAACCAGATATGGTGTCAGGGATAGAACCAGAGTCACCTGTGGACAAGTAGCTTACCCACTGTTCAGTCTCTCCAGCTCCATACTTTGCTACTTTTATCCAGTCTATTTTTTCGGTTTCATTTATTTATTTAGGCATCCCAGCAGAGCCTACAGGACCACACAGTGCCAAGGATCAAACCCAGGGCTCCACCATGCAATGTCTATGCTCTAGTCCTTTAAAGTTATCTCTCTGGGGCGGGGGGGGGGGGGGGTATGGTGCCGCCAGCAGGTCAATCTGTACCTGTGAGACGAGTGCATCAGCAGTCTGATGGCGCCTTCAGACTTCCAGATACCCCAAAACTGCTGCTGTGCCTTTGGCCAGACCCCAAAAACTTGGGGCAAAGTTTACCAAGAGTTAGGTATGTGGGAGACACACCCACAAACCACCTCTGACTCCGCTATATAATTGGAGGCATGGCCTCTCTGGTTCCTGATCAAGCCGTTTAATGGCCACGATCCCAGAGGTAAAGGTAAAGGTAAAGGCCCTCCCGTTGATCGTCGATTTGCTCGAGCGGGCCCAGTAACGTCTCCATTGGAGACTTTGTTGTTACTGTATCTGGCATATCGAATACTCTCAGTAGCTTGCCGGGCTCTCCGAGAGGGGCAGAGGAATCGAACTCGGGTTGGCCATGTTGGCCGCTTGTAAGGCGAACGCCCTACCCGCTGTGCTATCGCTCCAGCCCAGAGACTCAGAAACAAATTGCGGAATCCAGCGACTTTTGGTAGAAATGTGTTTGGACCGTGCAGTGGGTTGCTGTCTCTGAGCCACCTCAGGGGGGAAAGGGTGTTGTCCCTCTGCCTGCTCCCCCTAGGCGGCTCGGTGGCCGCCATCATCCAGAGGCCACTGGACAGTCAGATTTGGGCCCTCAGTGATGAGACACTTAGGGCCTCACGGGATGGGGATGGAGCCGGCCCTTTCCTCCCCATCCCAATGAGACCCTGAATTGCCGCCCCTGAACGGCCTTTCTGGCTCCTGATCAAGCTGCTTGACAGCCATGATCCAAGAGACTCAGGAACAAATCTCGGAACCCAGCAGGTTTTGGCAGAAATCCCTCCAGATTTGATTGTTAAAATTTTGGAATTTCAAAATCGCGCGGCCACTACTGCAGCCATGCAACATCATATGTTATTTATAACCAGCAATAGAAAACAAAGTGTCTACTGTTGCCTTTTCGGCAGATCTGAGTGTTGGCGTGAAATCCCAAATAATAATGGTGTGTCTGGTGTCAAAATATTGAATGTAATCAAAGTAGAGAGAGAGTAATGTGGAAATCATCTGCCCCACAGGTAGGAGGAGGGTGTGGGATGAGGGTATGCTGGAGTTTTGGGGGTGGAGAATGGGCACTGGTGAAGGTATGGGTGTTCCATTGTATGACTGAGACTTAAACCTGGAAGCTTTGTAACTGCTCTCACGGTGATTCAATAAATAAAATTATAAAAATTGATAAAAAAAGTAAGGTGGAGTTTATGCCCAATTCAATCAGCTAATCAGTGGCTGAATAAATAGCAGTACTCCTACATAAAATAAATAAAGTTATCTCTCTGGGGGAGGGGGCGGAAGGAGTACAGAAGGTAAGGAACTTGCCTTGTATGAACCAACCCAGGTTTGATCCCCAGAATCCCATATGGTCTCCTGAGCCCCACTAGGAGTAATCCTTGAGTGCAGAGCCAGGAGTAAGTTCTGGATGTGACCCCAAAGCCTATAATAATAATAATAATAAATTGTCTCCCCAGCCCAGGTATCCAAATTTTTAATAAGTCATCTCCTTTATAGCTGACTGTGATTTTTATCTCAATCACTTCAATATAGGTTTAATATCTAGAGAATTCTACCAGGAGATAATACATTTTGATTAACCTAAGGGGCTGGAGCGATAGCACAGCGGGGAGGGCATTTGCCTTGCATGCAGCCAACATGGCCTACCCGAGTTTGATTCCTTCACCCCTCTCTGAGAGCCCGGAAAGCTACCGAGAGTATCTTGCCTGCATGGCAAAGCCTGGCAAGCTACCCTTGATGTATTGGATATGCCAAACACAGTAACAGTTGTCACAATGGAGATGTTACTGGGCCCGCTCAAGCAAATCGATGAACAACAGGAGGACAGTGACAGTGACAGTGATTAACCTAAGAAAGCTTACAGGTCTGTTAATTCTAGGTTCTAATATGTCAGTTTTTTGTTTTCTTGATAGGTCAGTAAATGTTTAAAAGTTATATGAATTATGCTAATATTCCATAATCTTTCAGAATTTATTCAGCTCACCCTGAACCCATCTCCAAAATAGATACTATTTAAGCTATTAGTGAGAAAACACAGTTGTTCTTTTCTTTTTTGTTCTAATTCTTTTCTCTTTAAGTTCACTCATCTTTATTTTTTTTCACAGTTATAAAGTTTTTTGTTCATGACTAGGTTTCAGTCATCCCACCACCAATGTCCCCAGTTTCCCTTTCCCTCCTGTACCCCTGCCTTTGTCAGGGACTCCCTCTCCTCTCTCCTTTTGGGCATTATGGTTTGCAATACAGGTACTGAAAGGTACTGTTATGATAGAGTAGGGACCACCATGAAAATAATAGTTGGAAATGATCACTTTGGACAAGAACTGAATGCTGAAAGGAGGTAATGAGATATGCATGATAACATTTCAGGAGCGATAGCACAGCAGTAGGGCGTTTGCCTTGCACGCAGCCAACATAGCCTACCCGAATTCGATTCCTCCGCCCCTCTCTGAGAGCCCGGCAAGCTACCGAGAGTATCTCGCCCACACGGCAGAGCCTGGCAAGCTCCCCGTGACGTATTCGATATGCCAAACACAGTAACAACAAAGTCTCCAATGGAGACGTTACTGGGCCCGCTCGAGCAAATCGATGATCAACGGGAGGGCCTTTACTATTCCTATACTTATATAAGAAATTTCCTCACTTCTATGACAGTCCAATTATACTATTTGCTGAACTGTAAATATCAGACATTATACTATAGAATTTAAATAAGTAATTTATTTCATGTGAATATTTCTATTTATTTTTTGTTAGAGTTTTTTAAAATTTGGGCCACACCCCAGCCGCTTCCTTTTTTTTTTTTCATACGTTTTTTGAGTCACACCTGGCAGTGCTCAGTGGTTACTCCTGGTTCTGCACTCAGGAATTACTCCTGGTGGTGCTTGGGATGCTGGAGATCGAACCTGGGTTGACTTGTGCAAGGCAAACGCCCTACCCACTGTACTATAGCTCCAGCCCCTTAAGGCTTCTTGCTCTGTACTCAGGGATCACTCTTGGTAGTGTTCAGAGACAATGTTTAATGCTGGGGATTGTACTAGGATAAGCTGCAAACAAGGCAAATGTCCTACCTGCTGTACTATCCAGCCTTAGATGTCTTCATATCCATATTAATGGAATCACTGTCACTGTCACTGTCCTCCCGTTGTTCATCGATTTGCTCGAGCAGGCCCAGTAACATTGTGAGACTTGTTACTGTGTTTGGCATATGGAATACGTCACGGGTAGCTTGCCAGGCTCTGCCGTACGGGCAAGATACTCTCGGTAGCTTGCTGAGCTCTCCGAGAGGAGGAGGAATCAAACTCGGGTTGGCCATATTGGTTGCGTGCAAGGCTAACACCCTACCCGCTGTGCTATCACTCCAGCCCATTAATGGAATAAATGAATTAATTAATAAAATTAATGAAGGGGAAATGGACCATACGTGAACAAATTGTATTTCAACTGGTACAAGTCTGGGAGAACTATATTGGAAAGGCAAGGAGCGGGGAGGTGGAAGTGCTTAGTTACAAAATAAAGGTCAAGGGTTAGAGAGATAGTCCAGTGGTAGGACGCTTGTCCTTGCATGCAGGCAATTTGGGTTTGACCCTCAGCATCCCATATAGTCCGCCAAGCCATCCAGGAGTGATCTTGAGCGCGGAGCCAGGAGTAAACCCTAAGCACTGACAGGTATGGCCAAAGAACCCAAACAAACAAAAAAAGATTAAATTAAGACAAAGAAAAATAAAAGTTATGTGTGCAGCAGACACTGAAACTATTGGGCAGAAGTTCTGAGCAAGTGTTTCCCACAACATAGATCTACATGACACGCTCAGTGGCAATAGCGGAGATCCCTGTTTAAAGTGTGCATTCTGGTGCTGGCACACTAGATTAATGTGCCCTGGTATCACATGGTCCCTTAAATCCTGCCGGGGTGACCTCAGTGTCCCCTGGCCCCAGAGAGAATAAGCAGTGTCATATCCTTGGGCCCTAGTCCTGAACTCCAGCCTGGTTGACTATGTAATGCTGGGGGCAACCCAGCGCTCCCTTGGAAGCCCTGCCCCACCCTGCCATTTTTTGTTTGTTTGCGTGTTAGTTTTGAAAGATAAAATGCACATTCTTAGGGCACAAGGACGTGGCTCAGAGGTTGAGCACCTGCCTTGCCGACACTCAGCTATGAGTCCAGTGTCTGGCACTGACCCACACCAGGGTCCAATCCCAGCAGCCCTGCACTTTGGGATCCTCAGCACCACCACCAAGTGCACAGTCTTTGGCAGCTGCAAGTTTGTGCAAACACCACAGCCAAACTGTCAAGTACCACTAGTACCACGCTGGTGTGTGAGTGCCGCAGCCAAAGTGGTGACTCCTGGCAAGTACCATGACCGTGTGTGTGTGAACACTACAAGGAAGCATGTGGGATGCCCTGTCATCTCAACCCTCACGAAAGGAAAAGGAGGCAGGAAAGCAGAATAGAGCACAAATACTTATGGATGGGCCCTCCCCCTCCCCCCTGAAACTAGGCTTTTCCTGGCTGGGATTTGGGACCCTGGATTTCTGTTCCTGGAGATCCCCATGTGATTCTTATACACAAGTTTCCTTTAAGAGTCTGTCTCCTGCTCTGGACTCTTACTCTTTGGTTTCTTGGAAAGCCCTTTATTTATATTAGCGTCATTAGTCAGTCAATGTGAATGAAGGTCTTCCATAAACATGCAGAAAATGCTTTTGATAACTCCAATTTCAAGAGGGGGTGTCACGGGGGAGCAAGCTCTGAGGAGGCAGCTGCAAACAATTGTCACTCTGCTACACTTACCATCAGAGTCAGGCCACTTTAGGTTGGCCCATCACATTGTTTCATTTTTTGGTACTTAGTCATTTGTTACAATAAAAATTAAGTTACAGGGAAGGAAGACTGTGACAGGATAATGGACTCTTGCTCGGAAGAAAGCAGCCTGCCTCCAATTCATCACGGCATTTATAGTGCATTAGAAGACATAACAGTGACAACATCATTCCTTTGGGGCAGGAAGAAAAACCAGATTGAGTGGGAAAGAGGGAATTTGCTTTACAAACTTGGCAAAAGTAAAATAAAAATAGAATCCAGGGGTGGTTTAAATTGCCATGTTCAGCAAAGGGCAGGGGAAAAGCTAACAGTCTCAGAGACAAACCTTCCAAGAGGTTAAAAAATTAGCTTATTCCACCTTGCATCACCCGAGAAGTTTGTGGGTTGAAATGAAATGGTTGCCTGAGGAATAACAGGGAGGCGTGGAGAAAATGGGCAAAGTTAAAGCAATTTAAAATGATTAAAGCCCACAAAATATTTTGCAAATATAAAATCCTGGAGAGAAGCTTAATAATAATATTTGTCCAATGGACTGAGCCAAAGATATCTATATTGTCTAGGTATTTTAATTGGAGGCCTGAAGTATCATTATAAAATCAGAAGAAATCTATGTCTATGTTCTCATAAAAGTAAAAATGGCTGTTTGATGTTGGAAAGGAGTGTTTTGAAACATAGGAGCTCTGAAGGAATGTGGTGCTGGGTAGATCTGCCTGCCAATTTAGACCTGGGAACGTAATAACTTCAGTGTTTTTACTGCTATAACCTACACTATGTTAAGCTTGAGGGAAAAAATGAGAGAGTACCAGGTAACTTGGTATAATGGAAACACTGTCCAAATTCTCTAACTTAATTTTTAAAAAAACTTCTGTAACTTTAAGGTAACTTTTTTTATACTGTACTTTTTATTGAAGGATCACTACTTCATAGTTCTCCCATCCCTTTGTTACTGTTGTTGGTTCAGTTTACTCCTTAAGAAAATCTTTAATTCACTTAAGAATCCATTTGAATGAAAGCCTGTGTGGTCTCATTTCTTTCTCTGTCAATCTGTGTTATTTCCAGGGTGAAAGGTAATTTTGACCATAAATATGGTTTCCATCACACATTTCTAATTTTAATCTATTTGTCTCCATTTGATTTACATTGGGTCTAGAGCAAATTAACTATTGTGAGCTTTTATTGAAAATTAATTAGGTGGCTAAAGTGCCCATGGCAGACTCTGCCAGTACATGTTTCTCTCTGGGTCTCCAGCCTTCTCCAGTTAAAACACCTAGCAACTTAAAAAAATCTATAAAACGAATGATATAATTAGTTCCAGAGTGGAACTCAATCTCTTTGAAATCAGATGCTTTCTTCTAATGCTGAGGGGCCATGCTATAGCAAGCATTTTATGGTATCAGGGGATTTTCCTGGGGGGGGTGCGGGGGGGGGAAGAGTAGCTTATTCTAGCTGAATCACTTCACATGACTTACAAAAAGTGTCCTTGTGGTACTAAATATAGATGCATCTAGTCTGATTCCTGAGTCAAAGCAAGGAGAAAGAGGAACACTGGCTTTATAATATAGGAAAGGAAAAATAAATCACTCCGACTGGAAAATAGTACCCATGAATGAGACAGCAAGAAAGAAATAAACAGAGAGACAGACAGACAGACAGACACACACACACACACACACACCTGAGATTGACAGAGAGATAGAGACAGAGAAACAGAGAGACAGAGAGAGACACACACACAGAGATCTTATCCTTAGGAAAAGCTAGGATGTAAATGTGATTTATTGTAAATAGTTCCACAACATTAAAATGAGTTTTTATTTTCCATGTATGCCGCTTCAAAGAAGAGCTCTGTGGGCTCATAAAAATGCACAGAACAAATAGGGGCCTCTAAGTCCAATTTATATGCCATGCCCACTGTGCACTGAGACACATATAATCTGTAAAATGTCAGCTTCAAAGTTCCACCGAGATCGGTGTTAACCCTGACCTCTGGCCTTGCCGCCTCTGGCTGGGCCTGTATGCTTTCTTTACCAGCTGTTTTAGATAAATGTGTTCCATTTTTAAGAGATTGTCTCAGCGTTTTTCACATGAATAGTGGTAATATTATTAACTCTCACTGGAGAAACCACCTTTTCTAAGAGGGCTTTACAGAGGAACCAATCATTTCTTGCCTCATGCAGAGAGCAGTGGATTAATAAATATGTCACTGTACTGAAAATATTTAAACAACACCGGGAGAAAAGAGCAAGGCATACAACAAAAGGAAAGCATATTAGTGGTGCTTCCTGTCAAAATACACAGAGGAAGCACTTTATTTGGACCATTTTTTTTTTCAATAAAGAGACATGGCGGGCCAAGATAAACACACTGAAGGAATCTGGTTTATCCCACTTTGGAGATTGGAGACCATCAGCTCAACCAAAGTTATGAGACCAAAACCAGGTTTTCTCTCCCGAGGCTACAAAGTGAAGCCATGGACAGCAGCAGGCCTATAGGCTTAATTGATCAATATGGCACAGTTAAGTGATGTGATGATGACAGAAAACGTGTGACTTCTTGCCTGGGTCAGTGAGCAATTCACTTATTAGAATCAATAGTAGGAAATTCAGAGTAACATCTATAAAATTTTAGTAGAGTGGATTTATACAACTAAGTCTACAAACAAAAGTCGAGGACATTTCTCTGTTTCAACAGAACAAAGTAAATCATGAAGGAGTGTTGGAGTTGCATCCTGGATGCAATGTAGTTTCTGATGTGGAATGAATTTAATGCCATTGAAAATAGGTGTGATTTTTGGTTAACCTGGAAGATTAACTTTCCAGGATCAAAAGCCCATTCAGACTTCCCAGGGAGGAGCACTGTCATCAGAAGAGTGAGAGGAACAGAACAACAATTACCTTAGAACATGGTCCATGTTCTAGCCTTTCTGAGGAACAGAGAGATGCCCCCACATGAATGCCAATAAGTAGATGATCAGACCCATGTTAGCAATGAAAATGTGGATTGTCTTTCACTTTGCTAAGGAAGACTGAGAAAGAATGAGGTGCAAAATTAAAACAGGACACACTTTTGTGTGAAACTCAACTGAGGCGTTTGTGTGGATCTCCTCAACTGAGGAAGACAGCAGAGAAGCACTTGTGCGATTCACTCCTGATCCACTTTCCCAAATTTAGAAATTCTACCTAACCCCTATTTTAACAAGTTCAACTAGATTCGATAATCTAGTTGAAATTTGGGATGGTGACAGAAAACTAAAACGCCGAAGCAATCACAACCCTTTCAAATCCACATGCATTTGAAATAGGATTCCAAATCCTCACTATTAAACTTTATAGTACTAGGACTGATTGAAATTTTTTCGCGTACAAAGATTGAGGTTGCTTAGATAGAAAAAGCCACATCTTTTGTTTGTTTTGTCTATTTGTTTTTGAAGTGTGAGGATCAAACCCAGGGCCCAGATGACTATTTTTAACAGTAAAATTCCTCAAAATAGAGAAGATCATATAGTTAATTTAGTCGTTAAAAATGACTAGAGAAATTATTTACTTGGTAAGGGTGTGTATACTTCCTCTAGGATATCATATTATTAGTGAGTTTGGCAGTCCAAAATGTGTTACCCCAAAGTATTAAGTATACACCAGGTGAGAAGGTTGTTTTTGAAATTGATCCTGTAGAATTGTCCCTTTTAAGTGGCTGCTTTCATGAACCAGTCAGTATTTATATATTATTATAAAGATAATACCCTTACTTACCCCACAAGCCTGTTTTGAGAATTAATTAATGTTTGCCAAGTACTTTGAGCTCTATAGATGAAAGGTGAGGTGGAAATGCTAAGTATTATTATTATTTTCATCTGTATTTGAACTTTCTGCATATAAGACCAACTTTTTTTCCTTTTCTTTTAAAAGATAATGATCTCTCCTTTGGGGAGAAAAGGCAAAAATTGCCTCATCCACAATCAAACCCTCATAAGGAGGACAGGTGTGATTATTAGGATTTGACTAAAGACTAGATTGAAGCGGACAGCACACTTCAAAAGAATGTATTCCCAATTCCCAGGACTTCTCCTGGGACTCCCACAAGTGTCAAGTTCATCCTGTAATCCCTGCTGAGCTGTGGTCAAATGTAAAGACCAGGACCAGTTGGGTATTTATGTGCCATAGAAATATGAGCCCAAACCCTCTGTATTAACCTCTTTGATGCTGGGTGGTAGCAAGGCCCTAAACCTGCTTATGGAAAAAGAAAGATGCTCTCTTGATCCTGCTAAGTGGGTAAAGGACATTGTCAAGAAATTGGAATGAGGGCCAGAGAAACAGTACAGGGTGAAGTACTTGTCTTGCATGCAGCTGACCCAGGTTGACCTTCATCTAGTCCTCCAAGCACTGCCAGGAGTGATCCCTAGCACAAAACCATGAGTAAGCCCTGAGTACTGCTAGAATGTGGCCTCCAAATAAAAAACAAACAAGAAATCGGAATAAGAGAAATTTTGTTCCATCTGGGCCTCCAAATCTAACTTTATGTTTATTTATTTATTTTTGATTGGGAGCCAAAACTAGCAGTACTCTTAGCTTTGTGCTCAGGAGTGACTCCTGGCAGTGCTCCAGGGACCATATGCCACCATAACCATTGGCAAGGTAAGTATCTTAGCTTCTGTACTAGCTCTCTGAACCTACAACTCTGACTTTAGTGTGGGTTCCTGAGGTGAAGGACCCAGGGGAGGAAGAACATAGCAAATTTCAGTCACGGTCCTCCCATTGTTCATCGATTTGCTCGAGTGGACCCAGTAACGTTTCTAACGTTTCTATCGTGAGACTTGTTACTGTGTTTGGCATATTGAATACGTTACGGGGAGCTTTCCAGGCTTTGCCGTGCAGGCAAGATACTCTCGGTAGCTTGCCGGGCTCTCCGAGAGGGGCAGAGGAATCGAACCCAGCTCGGCTGGGTCGGCTGTGCGCAAGGCAAACGCCCTACCACTGTGCTATCGCTACAGCTCCAGCAAATTTCAGTAGCCTAAACAACTCAGAAGGCTTCTCTCCCACCTTCCACAGACCATGCACTGCTCCCGGGGAACAAAGGTCTGCTATTTGAATCGTGTGCAGTGCCTGACTGGTGATAGTGCAGAGCCTCTGAAGGAGGCTGTGAGGGTCTTGGGGGGTAACTGTTTACCGCAAGAAGACTGTATTCCCTCTGGAAAAGTGATTTTAAATTCCCTGGAGGTTTCTGACCCTATTCTTTGGTAGAGAGATGCTCATTTAGCTCTAGTAAGAAAAGCCTTAAACTGGACTCATTGTTATTCACAGTGTCCCAGCCCTGTGCACGGAGGTCACATCCAGTGGCGCTTGGGTGACCATGAGGTGCCAGGGATGTGTTCAAGGCAAGCACCTTAACCCTGTGCTATCTCAATGGCCCTTTGTGACTGTTCCTGTGCAAATTAAAGGCTTGCCTGACACCAGAAACCCCCTTTCAAAAATTGGTGGTTCATCATTTGATTTTTTTTTATGTTTTAATTTTATTTATTATAGTTTAGGAAGCTACAACAGTGTTAAAGTTTATGGTAGCACTGTAGCAGTGTCCTCCCGTTGTTGTTCATGGATTTGCTCGAGCAGGCAACAGTAACATCTCACAACAAATTGTGAGACTTGTTACTGTTTTTGGCATATCAAATACACCATGGGTAGCTTGCCAGGCTTTGCCCTGCAAGTGAGATACTCTTGGTAGCTTGCCAGGCTCTCTGAGAGGGGCGGAGGAATCGAACCCGGGTCGGCCACGTGCAAGGCAAATGCCCTACCTACTGTGCTATCGGTCCAACCCAAAGTTTATGGTACTGATATAAATTTACTACACTCACGATCTCCAAAGTGTCCATGACTCTCTTCCATTACTCTGTCTCTTTTTGTCTGGTCATCTTTATGCTATACCTCCATCCCTGTCCCCATTCATGCCCCTCCCCCACTGCCTCCATCCCCTTATAGCCCCCTGCTCCCCGCCCTTCAGGATGTTTCCAGTTGGTTCTATATTTTATTTTTAAATAAAATAAAAATAAGTTTTCTGTCTTGACCTCTAAGATTGGACATATATGTCAACAATTGGGATTTTCTGGGCTGTTAGTAGAGGGATCTATGGAATCACTAACCCGGATTCAGATGACCAGACACTAGAGGGTCTGAGAGATCCTCATTTGAAAGGAAAATTTGCTTACTTTCCTCCTGAGATTTTTTCACACAGAAGATAATCTGTGTGGATTCTTGCATGGACTCTTGCCCGCCCATTGCCCTTGGTGTTGGGGTAAGGGGAGTGCTCTGTCTGCGATAGTGTTGGGGTGCTCCTCACCAACTCTTTTTACCTGCTTAAATTTTTCAACACTGTTGATTAAAGAAGAAAAAAGGGAAGGAGGTTATTTGTATCTACGTTTAGCTTACTATCTACAACAATGGCTTATATTCATCTGGTGCCTACTGACAGCAGCCCCTCCCTCGCCCCCAAGCACTGAACATACATGTTCTCATGTTCTCTCCCATTAGCCCTTTGAAGTGGGCTTCATACACAGTCTCATTTTACAGAGGGGGAAACTGAGAGTCAGGAAGTTTTGAAAACTTGCCCAAAGTAGCTGAATCAGGATGCGACCTCACACATGCAAGGCAAGTGCCCAACCACATTCTGACCCGACACAGCCTATTTCAACGCCTTGGGATAGATGTGACATATAAGTGCACTTAACCCCTTTTTATTCTGTTTTGAGCCACACGTGGCAGTGCTTGGGGCTTACTCCTGGCTCTGCACTCAAGAATCCTTCCTGGCAGTGCTTAGGAGACCATATGGGATGCTGGGGATAGAACCCGGGTCATCCACGTGAAAGGCAAGTGTCTTACCCACTGTACACTTCCTCCGGTCCCATGAAATTTGCCATTTCTTAAAAGCACCCAGCCCTCAGATGAATAACTTAAGAATTATGAAAAAGTTCAGTTCTCACTGGGGCCAAAAGGAAGTTTGGCAAGATGAGCCAAGTTTGCTTTCAATTTGGTCCTCAAATGTCTCGGTCCTGTTGAACTATTCCAAACACATCCCTGCCCCCGCAGTTAGAAACTCAGTTTTTGCCATTCACCTTTGTTTCCAGGTTTATCTGAATCATTCCTGACCATGAGCATATACATTCCTTCCTGTGCACAAATAACCGGGAGCACAGGCAGGCAATTAGACAGAAAAGAAACAGTTCAGCTATTAGGCAGTTAAGCTGCTTTTAGAACCCAAGCACGGAATAGACAAAGCTCTTAAAAAATCACTTAACCCTGGTATCAACGTGCCCTGGGAGCGGCAAACACTCAACAAAGTTTGCTTCTAGAAACCTGAAAAAGATCAATTCTCATGGGTTTGTCTTTTAGTCTAATAAAGTTTTAAAAGGTGATTAAAACAAAACATTTTTTTTTCTTGTACCCAAAAATCTTCGTTGAAGCCTATGCAAGTTTGTCCGCTTTCATCCAGCAGGGGTCACTCTTGCCCATCATACTTTCAAAAAGACCCTCGCTCTGTTTTCTAGCAACTCTTAGAGGCTGCAGAGTGAAGCATCCGCTAGAGAGACGGGGGAGAAAAGAATTTGTGGGTTTGGAGGTGGGGTCGCCAGACTGGAAAACAGATACTTTAATAACGACTCTGTAGGAACAGCGACTTCGCGTCTGTGCTTGTAACGTCTCGATTTTATCAGACAAACCAGCCAGTTCCTATCACAAAAGTATTAGCTTAATTCCATTCTTGCTATGACGTCTGAGCATATCATACAGTCCGGGGAGGCTAGGGGAAGGGACAGTGTCTGGGTCCCTCCCAGTCAGTTTCCATCAGTTTTCAGCCAGGCTCTGCGGACAGGGCAGAGCTCTATAGAGCAATGACAGCGGAGTTCGCTGGGACCGACAGGGTTGTCTCAACTGGGGTGCAACTCATAGTGACGGACACTTCCTTCCTTCTGAAATTCAGGACAAGTTTGCAGGGGTTGCTTAGACCAAACTCTGAGGAGAAGCTAAAAAGGTGTGCCCCCCACCCCCCTAATTCAGGCCTTCTCCGACTGCAAGCACTGAGCAAGCAGGAAAACAATGAGTTGCAGGGGCACCGGGTCTGGACCGGCGGGAGGAGCCCGCAGAGGAGGAAGCTGCAGCCCTAGAGGCAATACAAAAGCGGTGCCGCCCCCACCACCTACAGGCCCACACCTTTTAGGTTTTCATTTGTTTTTCACACCTGGCGGTGTTTAGGGATCACTCCTGGCTCTGGGCTCAGGGATTGCTCCTGGAGATTACCGGGAGACTTTATATATGGTGCCCTGAGACCAAAATGCCATGCACAAGGCAAATCCCTTAATCCCTGCACCATCTCTCCGACCTTTTTTGGTCATTCTAAATTGTTTACGGGAACAAACACTGATATTTACATCAGATATTTGAAAGACTCACTTTTGCTGTTTTCTCGCATTCTCTTTTTAAGAAATTAAGCCTTTACACAAATCTAAACCTTTGATGCTGGGGTAATAGTACAGCGTGTCGGGCACTTGCCATGCCATGCCCATCTAGGTTCTGTCTCTAGCACTCCATATGGTTCATCTGAGCACTGTCTGGAGTAATTCTTGAGTGCAGAGCCATGGGTAACCCCTGAGCACGCAGTTGTGGCCCAACCCAGATGGAAATATTTTTTGAAAAACAATTTCAGAAAGTACCAAAAACCCAGAGGAAAAAAGAAAATCAAATCTTACTTTTTAAAACGGCTCTAAGGATCCAGCAAAACTGAATAGTGACTACTATCTGCACCTCCCTCCAGAGTTACACTGCTGCATTATCATCATGCGAAGCTCCTGGTTTGCATTAGGGCCCATTCTTGGTGGAGTTCACATAGTCTAGGAGCTTTGACAAATGCTTTCAGCCTGTTGAGCTACCTCTCCTGCCTGGATTCTTTTTTTTTTTTTTAGGGAATATTCTGATGGTTGTGCAACCAGGGCTTATAAGGAGCAAGATCAGAAGCAAAAAAATATTATTGAAAACGTTTTGTCAAAAGTTTAAGACCGAGATGTGGTGCAAGGGTCAGTGAGTGGACTACTAAATACATTTAATGTAAAGTATTTACTAGGAAGTATTCCTCGTAAAATGCAAATACCCTGCGAAACACTCCCCCGTGTGTCCCCGATGGCCTGGTCTCACCGGGAAGCTCTCATACCACTGAGCACCCTCAAGATGTCCAACTACAAGGTGTTATTTTGGAAGCAGAAATAGACTCCTCCTCTCCCTGCTTCTAGATCTTCTCACTACAGTGGGAAACCCTCTACCATGAGAGTTAAAAAGAAAATACTCGTACGGTGGCTTTCTTTCAGGATAGTAAGTGTCGAATACGAAAGGATATGAGCAAGGTAGAAGTTGGGATCATCTAATCTCTAAGGTGAGTGGGTAAGAGAGGAACACTGGTTACTTTTGTGGGATGCCTGGGAGGCTTTGCTGCCCTGGCCTGTATTGCCCCTCTCGCCCTCAAGAGTGTAAGGCAGCACCAGCCTGGTTTTTGTTGTTGTTGTTTATTTGTTTGAACTAGTTTTGTCTATGCTCAGGAATGCCGGGATCCAACCCTGGTCCACCGCATGCAAGGCAAGTGCCCTACCAGCTGTGCTATGGCTTCAGTCCAGCTTCAAGCTCTTTTGCTGAAACTCTGCCAGGTGCTTTCTCTCTTGTTCTCTTGTTGCTGGGGTGACCACTTCATCCCCCTCTGATATTCTTTGCCTGCCCACACCTTGCTAAATAGTGCCTTCGGTTAATTCTCCTTGGTTAACTCCTAAGACCGCCCAGATTTTCTGCCTTTCCTCGTGTCCTTCCCCACTCCTTCCCCCCCACCCCCCAACACACACACAAACACATGAAAAGGATCTCTTCTGTGTTTGCATTTTGGCAGGGAAGTCCTTGAGCTTGAAAGTTGCTGTGGAGAAAGGATCAAGGGCAGGGATCAAGGGAAAGGATTCCAGGTCCTAGAAGACTCCCTTCCAGGCTATCTTAGGGCTGCCTGGTTGCCCAAACGCCTCTTTCACTTCATGTTCATGCTGTCTGAGAAACGCTGGCCTCGCAGATCTGGTTTGAATTTATGTAAAAAAAAAAAAACTTTTTGGAATTGATTTGTAAGCTCCAATCTGTAATTCATAACCACACCATCAATCGGTTTTTTCTTGTCTAAGTGAGTAACTTAGTAGACTCATCACATGGAGGGAAACAAGAAACATACATATGCCGTCTTAAGTCGGGGGCACGGCAGAGTCTTGAAGGGTTAAGAAACAGTCACTGCTGCATCTCAGGTGCAGAAGGTTTACCAGAGTTGTTCTTTTGTGTTTAAACAATAAAGTAGTTGGTGGTCTGCTGGCTACAGCCTGTTACACATTCCTTGGTTTTATTAGGATAACCGTAAGCCTCAAAGACCCGCCCTGATGTCACTGGCAGGTTTTATGGAACACTCACAAGTTTCTTCTTGTTGTGTTCGGGGGTATACAAAGTGTGAGGCGTAATAGGTAACAGGTTGGAAGACCAGCTGAAGGCCAACAAGTCTCAATTCCTGATGCAAATATTTAATAACTGCTCATAACAGGAGAAGATTGACTCTCAGATGCCCCTTACTGCTGTCCACTAAACCTGCGAGCTATTTCGGGAGCAGGCTTGCAAGCGGACACTTGCCTCTTCCCCTCAAATGACCAAAGGTCAGGGGCTGCCCAGTTGATTCAGGAATGCTTCAGAGGAGCCTTTTCTAGGAACAGCTCGTCTCCTACGCAGCTAATTGTTTCTGTTACAGTGATTTCCTGGACCCACTGAGCAGAAGAGATTCAGAACAGTTTGAAAGCAACCCAAAGCCCTGCAATAGAGGCAGCCCTCATGTTGCGTGTTAGTACCCCTGCGACATTTACAGAGCTTGAACTGCAGTTAATTGGCATGACAGAGAACTAACTCTGCACTCCTGAGCTGAAACACCGCCCCTCTCCCTCAATTTGTTAGGTTCTAGATGCTGTCATTTGCCCAGCTGTGTTTTGACCGTGGCTAGTCTGGGAATGGAGTTGTTTTGCATTTCCATGGCACATGAAGTTTCATGACAGAGTGCTCATGTGGCGGTCTCATGCCTCCCCTCCCTAGGGCGTGTGGGAGGAAGGGGGTCTCTGGCTGCTCAACATTCCACCATATGCTCCTGGCAAGCTCCTCAGCCCACACTGCCCAGGCAGCCTGTGGCTTGGGACTGCTGTCACTCTCCCAGGCTCCCTGCATAAAGGAAGCGCATGTTTCAAGAACAGCCACTTCAGGACAGTTTTACCCAGCATTTTAGTGGGTACATAAAACTATTGAATTGACCTTTTTAAAAATCAGAACTCAAGACCTCCTAAATTACTTATATAGTGATTCAGGACACCTCCCTCCCTCCCTCCCTCCCTCCCTCCCTTCCTCCCTCCCTCCCTCCCTTCCTCCCTCTCTTCCTTCCTTCCTTCCTTCCTTCCTTCCTTCCTTCCTTCCTTCCTTCCTTCCTTCCTTCCTTCCTTCCTTCCTTCCTTCGCTCTTGGACTAGTGCTTGAGGGTTGCTTCTGGCAATGTGTGGGGAAATCAAAGGTCAGGGGCTGCCCAGTTGATTCAGGAATGCTTCAGGGGAGCCTATTCTAGAAACAGCTTGTCTCCTACACAGTTAATTGTTTCTGTTACAGTGATTTCCTGGACCCACTGAGCAGAAGAGATTCGAGAACAGTTTGAAAGCAATCCAACCACACTGCAACAGTGTGTAGGGTTTGATACCAGGAATCAAACCCAGGTCTTTTACACTCAAAGCATGAGCTCCAGCCTGTTGATCTTTCTTTCTTGTCCATATTTTCATTTTCATTTTAGTTTGTGGGCTATATCAGGCAGTGTTCAGTATTCTTGTGTTATTTCTGGCTCTGTACTCAACAGTGACCCCTAGTGGTGCTCAGGGAACCATATGTGGTGCCAGGGTTCAAAACCACGGTGAGCTGGATGCAAGGCAGGTGTTTTACCTCCTGTACAATCTCTCTGGACCCCATTTCTTTTTTGAGCCACACATGACCATGCTCAGGGTCTTACACTTGGCTCTGTGCTCAGGGATTACTCCTATCAGGGCTAAGAAAACCATATGCGGTGCAGGGGGTTCAATATAGGTCTGGTATGTGCGAGGCAAATTTTCTATTTGTTGTACTCTCTCTCCACCCCCCAAAGCCCCCAATTTTTAGAGCAAGATAGTTTTATGAAGGGAGAATGTTAATTCTAAAGGAGAATATGGGATTCTTCAGAGAGCGAGCAAGCAAAGAAAGGTCATCTACTTATAAGTTGCCATCTACTTAAAATCTCAACTTTCTATTTCTCTTTGAAAACAAGTGTGGGGTCTGTGTCAGCAGTACAGCATTAGCTTCGCATTTGTGAGGCCTTGGGTTTGATCCCAGCACTAAAAAAAGAAATGCTGGAATGGGTGGACTTGGGAGGGAACCTACAGAGAGTCTTTGGAGGGATGGTGGGACTCTAGTAGCAGGTGTCATATTATTGTGGACATTACTTTTGCAAATCACAGTGTTAAATTCAGAAAAAATAAAATGTAAAAGCCATGAGCACATCAGTAAAATCGTGTGTGCCCCTCCTTCCCAAGTTGTAGCCACATTGGCTCACTTTAGCCTCTTGAATTCATCAGGCCTTAGGCTTTTACACATGCTAATCTCTGTGCTTGGAGTACGTTCCTCTCTTTCATCCTCTTCTCCCAACAGATTTTAGCTTTAATGTTATATCTTCGGGGACACCTTTTCTTCCTACCTTAGGTCAAGTCCCTCGTGACTTCATAATTTCCTAGTCTTCTTTGCTGAGTCTATTGTCACTGGGAGTAATTAATTGTTGTGTAATTACCAGTATCCTCTTCCCATCTAGATTGTAGATACCAGGAGGAAAGGGCTGCTGTATCCTAAATACCCAGTGGTATACAGTCATGTGCTAATTACTGAATTCATTAAATAATATGTGCTTATAACAAAATTAATTATGGCAGGCACAGAAACCAAAAGAGAAAATGAAGGTATATATAACCCTAAATCTCAGGGGTTTTAAAATGTATTTCTATTAATTCTTTGGTAGATCTTCTATGGCCTTTTTTTGTTTGTGCTGGTTTGGTTTTGGTTTGCGGGCCACACTCAGTGATGCTCAGGAGTTACTCTGGCTCTGCACCCAGGAATTGCTCCTGGCAAAGCTTAGAGGCCCATATGGGATGCAGGGGATCCTGTGTATGTGCGAGGCAAATGCCCTACCCACTTGCTGTATCAATCTGGCCTTTCCTATGGCCTTTAAGGGAAAAATAAACAATATGGTTGTTTCAAACATTTCTGGTGGAAGTCTGATCCTCTGGACATTTAGAAAATCTTTATTCCCCTTTTTTCCCCTGTGCTATTGTCAAGATGTTGGTGACCTGGGTGTGATGCTTGCACACTTGTGCCCACTAGGAATTGCACACCTGGTTGTGATGCTCTCATGCTTGGCTACCGTGCTCACCGTAGCACTGCCAGGGTTTGTATTTATTAAGTTGTGGTGCTCACACATGTGTTTGCTAGGGGCTCCACAGTGCTCACCGCATCTGCATCTGTGCTTCCACACATTTGACAGCAGTGCTCTGGAGATAAAGCACTCTGCCGTGGAGTCAGGGAGCCCACACAGCAGTGTCCTGGGTCTGCTGACTGACACACCTGGGCAGAGACAAGTATCAAACTTGTGACTTCATGCTTGCTAGGCAGGTACTTGCTGCTGAGTCATTCCCAGGCCCTGAAGAGTCATCATAAAAAGTGCCGAGCTCTTGGTGTCCAAAGCTGATGTCATGGCCTGGAGGAAGAGCATCGGGACTTAGAGAACCTACTCTACTAGCATATGGTCATCAGTTGAAATCGCTGGAGTCTCATACACACCAATATGATCCTGGCAGCTCTAGTTTTTGAGCCTGGCAGCTTGGCTGTCTGAAATCCCAGCAACACAGGTGATTTCCAGCCACATGATGGCCACGTGTCTGAGCACACAAAAGAGCCATGGCACCTGGTGAGCACTGCAGCTGAAAAACCATGAGCGGGCCAGAGCGATAGCACAGCGGGTAGGGTGTTTGCCTTGTACACGGCCGACCCGGGTTCGAGCCCCAGCACCCCATATGGTTCCCCAAGCACTGCCAGGAGTGATTCCTGGGTGCAGAGCCAGAAGAAACTTCTGAGCAACTCTGGGTGTGACCAAAAAAAAAAAAAAAGAAAGAAAAGAAAAGAAAAGAAAAAAAAACCACGAGCACCATGGTGCAAGTGTGAGTTCAGGCAGACGTGTGTGAGCACTAAAACTAACCAATATTCATAGCATTGCAAACCACAGAAACTCCAGGAGCACTCATCAAAGGGATCCAAGTACATCAGTGGTACAGGAGTGGTATAGTTAAGTATGCAAACCACTGAATGAACCACATTGAAAATAAGAGACCCAAGCTTCACAACCAAACTTAAAAAGGTATCTGTCAAAGTGATAGGCTGGGGTGGGAAAGTTTTGTGTGTGTGTGTGTGTGTGTGTGTGTGTGTTTGTGTGTGTGTGAGTGTGAGTGTGTGTGTGTGTGTGTGTGTGTGTATGGCAGAGGGGACCTGGGAACCCTAGTGGAAGAAGACACTGGTGGTGTAATTGGTGCTGAAACATAGTATGTCAAAAACCCAACTATGGAGGCTGGAGCGATAGCACAGCGGGTAGGGTGTTTGCCTTGCACACAGCCAACATGGCCAACACAGGTTCGATTCCCAGCATCCCATATGGTCCCCCCGAGCACCACCAGGAGTGATTCCTGAGTGCATGATCCGAGGAGTAACCCCTGGGCATCGCCGGGTGTGACCCAAAAAAGAGCAAAAAAAAAAAACCCCAACTATGAATAGCTTTGTAAATCATGGTCACGGTCACATGGTCACGGTCCTCCCATTGTTCATCGATTTGCTCGAGTGGGGCCAGTAACGTCTCCATCATGAGACTTGTTGTTACTGTTTTTGGCATATTGAACACGTCATGGGTAGTTTGCCAGGCTCTGCCGTGGGGGCGAGATACTCTTGGTAGCTTGCCGGGCTCTCCGAGAGGGGCGGAGGAATCGAACTCGGGTCGGCCATGTTGGCCACTTGTAAGGCAAATGCCCTAAGCTGTGCTGCTTTAATGAAATTTAAATAAAAATAGAGGAAACTAAGTGACAAAACAGCAGGTAGAGTGCTGGCCTTGCATGTGTCTGACCCAGGTTCTATACCCAACATCCCATATGGTGCCCTGAGTTTCGCCAGAAGGGATCCCTGGGTACAGAGCCAGAAGTAGGCCCTGAGCACTGCCAGGTCTGGCCCATAAAAGAGAGAGAGAGAGAGAGAGAGGGAGAGAGAGAGAGAGAGAGAATGATAGAGAAGAGAGAGAAAACAACATATATACTCAATTAAAATTTTAAAAAATGATAGCAAACAGAAATAAATAAAGGAGGGCAAAAGCTTGGTGAACACCAAGGCCAAGTGTGTGAGCACTGTGTTCTGATGTGTGACTCTACAACTGACAAGGAGTGAGCATCACAGTCTGGTATGGGTGCAACTCCAGTCACAGCAACAACAATGCAGGGGAGAAAGAAATAAAAATGTATTTTAAATACAACTTTGAAACCTTTAAAGAACAATTCTGGTGTCAATGGGGAGACTCCTGAGTGAAAATGCTGCCAGTCCTGGATTTTAAGGCCGGCGAGGTGTGGGAGCTAAGGACTCAAGTCTGTCTTCTGCAACCAAGTTCTGGGCCTTCAGAGTCACTCAGAGAGCATCTAAAGTAACCATTTCTGGGGCTGAAGCGATAGCACAGTTAGTAGGGCATTTGTCTTGCATGCAGCTACCCGGGTTCGATTCCCAGAATCCCGTATGGTTGCCTGCGCACAGCCAGGAGTAATTTCTGAGTGCAGAGCCAGGAGTAACCCCGGAGTATTGCTGGGTGTGACCCAAAAAGCAATAAATAAATAAATAAATAAATATAAAGTAACCATTTCTTCAATATTTGGAACTATGTAACCCTACTGTTTACCTTTTGTTGCTGTTACTCTTACTACTGCTCTCATGTCACATTAAAGAGGACATTTCTTTGACTTGTGGTTTCAGATAGCCGTTTCCTGTGCCTTTCTAAAGGAAAACCCTGTGAAACTTGATTGGGAACAAGAGCTTAATCGCCTGGTTGGATAATGGTTAGATTTCTTTGCCCTAGCCCCCTCACACAGACTATGGCATAGAACCGATTTCTACACCCCCACCCCACCCCCAAGTTTATGCAGCAGGAACTATTGCTGATCTGTGGCTCAAGAGAGGTCTCGAAACTTGCCTTTAGCCACAGAAAGGATGGTCAGTGACTAAGCCTGAGTAAAACCCAATTCCGCCCCCAGAGTCCAGGCTCTGAGCCACAACAACCCACAGCTCAGAGAAGCTCCCCTAGATCTTGCTAAGTGTCCCAGGAATAGGAATGGACTTCACAGAGCTTTGGCAAGCTGTACATAAAATTTGCGTCTGCACAGATGTGTATTTCTTCTGGGGATATTTCATCAGATTTGTTTGGAACAAGAAAAATATAGATTCAGCTGGACTAACAATTACACTAATATTTGTTGATTGGTAACCAAGTATTGTTCTAAGCGTTTTACATGAGTTAACTCATCTATTTCCTGCAATAATTGTGCAATAGGTACTCAGAGCCTCTTTTATCAGGAAATATAAGGGAACATAGAATGGTTATTTGCACAGCCTCACACATGCAGGTGGTTGAGGGATCACACCCAGGAAATTTCCTGAATGTCTACACTCATACTTAGTGCCAGTGAATGGATCTGCCTTCCTTGCAGGTCTCTCAAAACTAACTTGCATTTTCCTCCTTTGGACTTGGGATGTATCTCCTCTGAACACATATATCCTGGCTTGTAGATTTTTCTTCTTCTCTCTAAATGTCATTAGTAAATTAAATTGATGGTGGATCTTACAACTGAGTAATTCAGACTTTTGTAAAAAGCTCTTGAGTACTGTAGGTCTTCTGCATGAAATTTAAATGTGATGTGTGTGTGTGTGTGTGTGTGTGTGTGTGTGGTGTGATTTTGGGGCAATACCCAGCAGTGTTCAGGGTTTCTTCCTGGCTCTGTATTTAGGAGTAACCCCTGGTCAAGTTCAGGGGATCATACATGGTGTCAACAGTGGCATGAAGGTAAGCGCCTTATCCCTGTATTATCACTCTTGGATAAATTCTTAATAGTGGTGGGATTCTGAACAGAAAGGGTCTTTTTTTTGGTGAGGGAAAGGTAGATGATTAAAAGTGAGAGGAAAGTCCATTCAAAACCATTGTGTATATGAGGGGGTCAGAACTGGCAGAACTTTCTTTGTAATATGTACATTAGGGAATCACTTGTTACCCAAATAGACAAATACATATTTGATTGGTGTATACTAATTAAGACAAAAAATATCAATGATTTCTTTGCACCTTTTCTTGGGGAGGGGGACGTCACTCCTGATGGTGCTCAGGATTTACACCTGGTTTTGTGCTCAGGGATCACTACTGGCAGGGCTGGAGGGTATGCGCAAGGTGCCAGAGTCAAAACAAGGTGGCTCATGCAAGGCAAGCACCCTACCTGCTGTATTATCTCTCAGGAACTTTTTATACTTTTTGAGACAATGAGATATAAGCTAAATTGTTTCCAAATAGTTTTCAGTGATTACTGCACTTGAGGACTAAACTTTCTTCATGGTTTTACTCATTACAGACAGAAAAATAGAAGAGAGTCTAGCTACTTGGTTGGGCGGTCCTAGCGGAGTAGACCTAAGCTAAGAGGAGTTTTACTTTTATTCTCCCTGCCGAGAAATTAGTATTTTCCTGATTAAGTGATACCAAGAGCAATGACTGAAATAACAGACTAAAGGAGGAGAATTGAGTCTCCCTCAGAGTCCAGATGAGGTGAAAGACAAAACAGGAAGCATATGCTTATGGCACCGTCCTGGCCAGCATCCTTGCAGCCACCGTGGTTTAAGCTGAGTGGGTGTGGGAGAAAGGTCTGGAAAATGCACCCTTGCCTGGCTTTGGAGAGAGCGAGACCTAACACTTTTTTTTCTCCCCCTCTGAATATTAAAATTCTGGTGAACTCGTACTTTCAGGCCCATTAAAATTCAGGAGGGGAAAGAGGGGGTGAGGAAAATGAAATGGTTTTCAGAGGAAAAAAGATAACAAATACACCCACTCTTGCAAAAATAAAATCCCACCCTGAAAAAAACTTTACAAAAATGTTTTTGAGCTTTAACAAAACAGAAGGGGGTTGGAATGTTGATGGGGCGCAGGCCATGGAATGACTATTAAATGTGTCCTTCCCACGGCTCCCATCAGATGCCTGCTAACCTTGTTTGATCCTTGAAGAGAAACTCCCCTGTTGTCTCTTCAGAAGAAGGAACAGAACCCATTTCTGTCGATGGGCTAGATCCCACTGTGCGTTAATGTGGTTAGGTGGAGTGCAGGGAACAATTTGTTCTAATTCAGTGCCTCAAAATAAGAGCCTCTTGCTCTGGAAGTTTACTTTCCAACCCACCCTCCAATGCAATCAACAGTCTCAGCCAAATCCTCCCTCCAGGCTCAAATTTCGGTTATATAAACTGTTCTAATCAAACAGACTCCTTCCAATTCAGAATACGGTAAAACATCCATTTCCACAAACAGCTTATGTAACCAGATCCCACTACACAAGTTATGAGAAATCTGCTCGGGCCTTCAGGTGGCTCAGGTGAACAATGGCAGGCAGATTCCATCATTGTAGGCTCCCAGAGTCAGGCGGCATGGGGTTCAGGAGGCGGGTCTTTCTCTGGTCACCCTCCCAGTTAGAGCCCCATTGCGTGAATTGTGTTAGCCCCACTTGCCCTTGCCAGAGTCTTGTTCTTTACTGAAAATATACATTTTTTTCTTTTTGGGTCACACCCGGCAATGCACAGGGGTTACTCCTGGGTCTGCACTCAGGAGTTACTCCTGGTGGTGCTCAGGGGACCATATGGGATGCTGGGAATTGAACCTGGGTCAGCCATGTGCAAGGCAAACACCCTACCCGCTGTGCTATCACTCCAGCCCCGAAAATATACTTTTTATGTCTGGGTTAAAACAGTAGGCTCTTATCTCCTGGTGATATGGTATTTTTCTTCTCCCTTTCCCTATTTTTCTCCCCATTTCTCTTCTTTTCTTTCCATATGGTGCCAGGGCCTCACCCATGAAGGGCATGCACCCTATCACTAAGCCCATGGCATTACTTTTACCCCCCCAGTGACAAAAACCACAGTCATTTTTTAAAAATTAAAGATACGAAAAAATACAAAAATTCAATTCAGTGATGATTGTTTTCTCTAGGTTAGATCCTTTTATTTTCAGAGATGGGTATCACACACAACAGTGCTCTGGAGACCATGCTGTGCTGGGGACTAAACCTCGAGCTCCTTCAAACCATTTTCCCAGTTCAGAGATAGTTACTTTTAGCGTTATGAATAAATAAATGTGTGAATATATATTATCCCAGTTTTTATTTTTATACAATCATATACACATATATATGTAAACATAATATATGTAAGAATACATTATATGTATATATGTAAGACTTTATATGTACATGTGTATAATATTGAATACATTGACGCTGGGGCTACAATTTGTGTTAAGCCATAGCCAAGTGTGAACCACCAGTGTGTGCGCCAGCATCAACATGTTAAATACATAACTTGTTGTGTACTTAGCATGCCAGACATTCTGTTTTGAAATTTTCTTTTTAACCCAATAGTGTTATCAACTTCATTGCAACAATCTTACTTTCATTCTTATTTTTAGAATTTTCCAAATCTTACTTTCATTCTTATTTTTAGAATTTTCCAGAAGAGTGCCATCTTTTTTTCTCTTCCTTCCTCAGTTTTTATTATTTTTTTTGGGCGGGGGACACCCAGTAATGCTCAGGGGCTACTTTTGGTTCTGCCCTGAGAAATCACTCCTGGAGGTGCTTGGGGGATCATATGGAATGCCAGTGATCTGAATGGGCCACATGCAAGGCCAACACCTTACCCATTGTACTATTGCTCAAGTCCCTAGGAGAAATAATTTCTTCTATAAATATTCACAGAACTATTTTCATAGTATAAACTCCTAGCAATGGAATTGCTGAGTCACAAGTACTCCTACTTTGATGACTGCACTCAGGGATCACTCTTGATGGTGCTAAGGGGACCGAATGAGGTATCAGGGGATTGAACTGGGGTCTACGGTGCAAGGCAAACACCCCACTGTACTGACTCTCTGGCCCCTTGGTAATTTTTTTTATTACATCCTGTCAAAATGATACTCATTTTGATTGATCTTCCAGTTAATGTCCAATACTCCAACCAGTTTCTTTCCCGAAAGGGGAATATGGCCACAGGGAACACTGTAATTATGGGGGAGGGAGGCACAGTAGCAGCTCCTGGTGCAATTGTGGGGAAGGGGAGCACTTTTTATTTGCTTAAGGAAGGTAGTTTCTCAGGGGCCACTGAGTGACTATTTTTTTTTCTGAAAAGGGGTAGTAGGCTAGACAATTTAGAAACTTCTAAAGTCTAAACAATTGTTTTACCATATTTAATCAATTGTTTTAACATATTTAATTAAAAATCATCATATTTTAAAAATATTAAAAATTGCTTAACCATATTTAAAAATGCTGGAGCAATAACACAGCAGTAGGGTGTTTGCCTTGTGCACAGTTGGCCTGGCCGGGCTGGGTTCGATTTCTCCACCCCTCTCAGAGAGCCCGGCAAGCTACTGAGAGTATCTTGCACGAACGGCAAAGCCTCGCAAGCTACCCACGATGTATTCAATATGCCAAACACAGTAACAACAAGTCTTACGATGGAGATGTTACTGGGCCCGCTCTAGCAAATCGGTGAACAACGGGAGGACAGTGCTAACAGTGCTATTTAAAGAATGACCAAGCATGACAGTACAAGAAATCTTTTTCAAACTCCTTTCCTTAAAATAAATAAATAATCCTTACAGAAAATATTTTGTGCTCTATTTTCGCAGTTACAACTCTAAAAGATCTAGAAAAAATTCTTGAGGAGAATGGAAATACAAATACGAATAAGCTCTTGAGTTATTTTTCCCCTTTGCCTCTCTTGCTGCCCTGGAGACTCAGTGACAGTGTTTGCTTGGGCGACAAGAGGATACAGCAAAGGAAATTTGCCGAACACAGAGGAAAAAGAACTCAGGTGTCATCCTGTCAGCAAAAGTCTACCACAAAGTGAGCAGAACACATTAAACGCTTGCTGTTAATATGCTGTCTAGACTTTTCTGTCTTTTCAAGATTGCTTTTTTCTGTCTTCCAAGCATCAACTTTTAACCTTGTTTCTATCCTTGTCTCTGCATAGGACTCAGGCATTTTTTCTTCCGTTGAGGGGGTCCCGAGTTGCTTTACCTGTCACTCAAGCTTATAGCCATCAAGTGTGAGCATGATCCCAGTCACCACACCACTATGTAATAATGAAAAGTCGATTACACCTGAAATGGGAGGTAGAAAACGTGGCAGAACCCCTTCTTCTGGTTTCAGGGTAAAATGATCTTCTCTGCAGAAATCAGAGCAGACAATCCTTTTGTTAATTGTGCCTGGAATCCTGGAAGGTATTTAAGGGAGAGTTAAGATGAACTTGTGGGTGTAATGCTTAGGGATAAAAATGATTTGCTAGTGAAAATTATTATGACTCTTTATTTTTGAGTCTTTAATATGGTTTAACTCAGTGATGTTTCTTCTTCCTTCACGTTCCCAGGTTCCCAGGACCCTTACACTAAAATTCAGCTGCTCAAGTGCCTCTTCAAGAAGTAATATTTATGAAGCACTTGCTATACACCAAGCATTTCTATGTACTAACCTAAAACTGTTCTCTTTAGTCTTCACAACTACAAACATCGGAGATAAGTACTTTATTACTCTCATTTCTGTTGTACAAATGGTAAAAGAAGGCAGTAGAAGTTAGGGCACTTGAAGGTCATGTTGCTATTAAGTCTGAGTAGAATTCAGCCTTCAACCAACCTCCTTACTATACAGGCAATCAAACTGGAATTTTTTTGGTTTAAGATTTTTTTATCATTCATCAAAAAAAAAATCACTTGTCTTCCCATACTCTCTGGGTCGTATCAACACAGTTTACTTAATCTAATGAAAAAAGTTAGTTGGCTAATTGTTCCTGATGGACTAATGCCTTATTCATCTTGGCAAATTTATGGTTCACTTGAACTTTACTGTCAAAATTTGTAGTGGCAGCGCAGGATCTTTGAGAAAGTTATTGGTGGGGAAGGATGATGGGCAAATACTCGGGTAGGGAAGCGTCCCAATATTATCCATCAACAGCCCACTCAGCATACAAGGTGAGCCAAGCCCTGGATTCAGATGTCTGCTATTCTGAGTAAAATAATTCAGAAACTTTAATTCTCAGAAGAATTCAGAAGCATTAGAGGCCATCCTTGTCTGCCAAATACTACCAAACACCATACTTTGTAGGAATCACATAAATCTACCATCTATCCACAACACGAAATTATCTGGCACATTTTTGTGATTAAGGAAAGTAATAGGAGGACCAGAGAGTTAATCCAGCAAGCTGAGCACGAGTTTTGCATACTGGAGGCCCAGGTTTAAAATATCCAGCACCACATGGTCCCCACTGAGCACCATCAGGAACAACCCCCAAGCACTGAATCACAAACAGACTTTGAGTACCACTAGGTTTGCCCCCTTTGCCCTACCCTGCCAGAACACATGAACAAATAAGGAAAGCAATAGAAGTATATCACAGTTGCCCCACACAAATCTGTCACTCCATCCTGGTATAAACCAATTGAAGTATAATAAGACCACATCAAATCATCACATCCTTTACATTTGATTGACCCACAACCTTCCACAAATCTTTCATCTCCTGAATCTCTTTGAGGCCAGGGCTGCTTGTAGAAGAGAAAGCATAACTTACTGAAGGGTGGGGCTAAGGAATAATATACTCTTTGGCTTGAAGATGTATATTTTGGTCCCGAACAAATGTATTTAAAAGATTTTAATGAGACATGAAGGTAGTGCTGACACTTAGAATAATATTTTTCATACGCTTTCAGATGAATAATTAACAGTGCCTGCCTTAGATTGGAGCCCAGTAAATGCTTGTTGGTCGAAAGAGTGAGTGAAGACTGAGAACTCCACAAAGTAGAATATACCTACATTCAAGACTATGCTGTATGAAGGCCAAATCTCTAACAGGGTCTAGAAATGGGTGACAGATTCTGGTAAATGATTTTGTTTTATCAGTCAGTTCCACAAGCTGTATCATTTGACCTAGGCATTTTGCTTCTCGTAAGAGTATTCCCATGCCTGAGATTACATTTATTTTGTTCAAGAACATTTAAACACTTTCATCAGAGTAGACATTTTGCCTCGTTTATTTTTGTAAGCTGATTGCACAAAAAAGAAATGGTTCACAATATTGTTGAAGCTCTTGAGCAGATGTTATTTGCTCACACAAAGCAGAGGTATCTGT
This sequence comes from Sorex fumeus, assembly GCF_029834395.1. Taxonomy (NCBI): domain Eukaryota; kingdom Metazoa; phylum Chordata; class Mammalia; order Eulipotyphla; family Soricidae; genus Sorex; species Sorex fumeus. The sequence continues at coordinate 34,485,106 of NW_026606155.1, forward strand.
TCCAACACCTTTGAGAATATCTGAAAGCTGGAAAAGACACGGGGCTCCTGGTCTGAGGATTTATGGCCCCAAGTTCAGAGGGGAGAGCTCTGTGTGCCAGTATTTTCTGTTACATCCACATTAAGAGCTTCCCATACTAGGGGCAGAAAAGATAATACAGGGGTTCCGGTGTTTATCTTGCATTCACTTGATTCTGGCTAGACCCTCCAGTACGGCATATAGTCTTCCTAGCACTTCCACGAGTGATTCCTGCACAGAGAGCCAGAAATAGTTCTTGAGCAATGCCAGATGTGGCCACAACCTTCACCAAAAAAAAGCTGCCTGTCCTTAGGTTACAAAGTACTTAGTAAGATGCTCTGCTGGGCATCTTGGCAGGTGACAACACTGAGGTTCCAGGACACAAAAGTGCCTTTTTCTAGCCAACAGTGTGGGAATCAGTGGTAAAAGGAAAATAGGCCTAAATAATTTTATATGCCAACAAGAACTTCCAGAATTATAAGTACAAAATATTTGTGTAATTATGAGCCCATGTGCATACTCTTCCCCCAACCCCCCAACACCACCCATCCTGAGAGCTACACATTCTTTTCCAGGATTCCGATCAAAACAAAAATTCAGTGCAAAGTCACTAAAATTTAATAGAGAGAGCTTTTTTTCCCTAGTGCATGTAGCACTATGCTGTTCACCCTCATAAAAACTGGGTTTGATGCAGAGAGGTGGCTATAAAATCATGATTAAAATGACAGAGTGAAAGCCAATAATCTGGTAAGTGTATGAACTGCTTCTGCAAAAGTAGAGGCGAAGTGAGATCGTACTGAGAAGTCTGGTTTTAGAGTTGACACATGGAATAGTGGTCTTAGAACTAGGTAGGGGGCTCTAAGGATCCCGCCAATTGACCTAATATAGAACAAGCAGCCTTGTAGGCCCCTGAGAGTAATGATTGCCTTTACAAACTTGCTTCCAAAATTTGAAAAATAGGGGTAAAGGGGTGGAGAGGTAGGACAGTGGACAAGGCACTTGCCTTGCATGTGGTCAATCTGGGTTTGATTCTGCAGCATCCCATATGGCCCCTGAAGTACTGCCAATAGTGATCCCTGAACACTGTCAGGTGTGGCCTCCACAAAGAATAAAAAGTAAATTTTAAAAGAGTCCAGGGATGTGGTAGATAGAGCCCATGTCTGACATGTGGAGAACCAATGTTAGATCCCTGGAAACAGACAGACAGACACACACACACACACACACAATGGTAATTTCACATGGAGAAAATTTGGCAAACACTACATCAGTCAGATTATAAAGGTCAGTATCAATAGTCCTAAATCATGTTGACTGCAAATTCTTGCTGAAATGATATGATGAGATAGTGCTGTGTCTTCCTTCCAGATGGTTTTTGAGAGAAAAAAAGAATATCAAAAGAATATCAAAACCCAGTTGAGGGAGATTCTACAAAATACCCAACCTAGCACTCCTTAAAACTGTCAAACTCTTAATAAATAGCAAAAGTCTATAAAACTGCTTTATTCTGAAGGAGCCAAAGAAGACACAATGAGTAATGAAGTATCCTGGATGGGCTCCTGGACCAGGAAAAGAGACAGAAGGAAAACTAGCAAAAAAACTAAAGTGTGAAGTTTAGTTAGTAGTAATAAACTAACGTCTGTTTCCCAGACAAATGCACTACCAGACTGTACGGCAACAGCAATAGAGTAGAGTTGTGAATATCCAAGAACTTCATTCCCTTTGTGATGCTTCTGTAAATCTAAAGTTATCTAAAATAAAAAGGTTATTTTAAGAAATAGGTGGAGGGGATAGAGAGATAGCTCAGGTGGTAGAGCATATGCTTGCATGTGCAGGACCTGAGTCCAATACCTGGCACCATGTGCCTGCTCCCCATTCTCAGCACCCCAAGGTGTGGACAAGGTGGCCCTCGAGCACTGCAGGGTATGAGCACTGAGCTACTAGGCTTGCACTACAAGGATGAACATTGCCAGGAGTTGTTCCCTGCACTCTTGAAAGACACTAGTTGTGGTGCCTATAAAAATAGGTACAAAGTAAGAATAAGGAAACATTAAAGAGATATACATGGAAATAAAATGAAACAATGGATGGGGGTGGATATGGCAGCTGAGTCAGGCCTGGGAGTGACACTTCCCATCATGTACTCTTTAATATTCTTTTGAATCATGAGGCATATGAATGCATTACCTGTTTTAAGAAAATAAAAAATATATTACAGGTATCCAGCCTGTTTCAACTTATGGAATGAGAATAATGATAAAGATTAACTTTATTAGGCAAGATTCTAGCTTAAGATTATACATATATATATATGTAAACACACACTATATGTATGTATATATATATATATATATATAGAGAGAGAGAGAGAGAGAGAGAGAGAGAGAGCACATAACATAAATGAGGGCCAGACATGTGGATATAAGGGTGCCAGTTGCAAATGCTCTCCCCCACAAGGAGCTGTTTGTGGCTGCCTGTCTGGACTGTTGGACGTGAGTGTGAAGTTTTGAAAAAGCAATTTGGCTGTGAGCAGTCTCAGGAGGGTTAGCACTTTTGCAAGTCTCTGGCTCTTCCTTTCTTGGTGCTGACTCTCTGTGACTGTTTATGACAAGCAGCACCTCTCATGGCTCTGTGCAAAGAGCCTGTGTCAGAAAGGAAGGGTAGAGGTGTATATTGTAGATATGAGTCCCAATAAATAAATTCAAAGGCTTCCACGCGGTATAATCGATTGTGGGAAAAGAGCAATAAAGATCAGGCAGCATGCTGAGTCTTTCCAGAAGGCTGGGGCAGAGAGCAAGAGTTGGAGAGAAACTGAATGTAGACCAAATGACAGGAGCCAAAGATGAAATTGCAGGCCACAGGCAGTGAAAACTGTACCAGGTTCATCACAGCTGGGATACTCCTTGGCAAGACATAATAGGTTGCTTAAAAGTAGATGACATTCTTGGGAAACAACTACCACTTTACTTTAAACCCAAACACAAGAATCAAACCCTTAAGGCACACACCCCACCTTCTTGTTCCTTTAATGTGAATTATATTTTGGGCATCATGGTGGAAGGTATCTGGAACCTAAGACTGAAATAATCTTTTTTGGGGGGTTCAAAGCTTTCCCAGATACTGTAAGATTCCTTCGCCTTCCACCTAGATTCTTTTCTGTCCTGCAACTGTTGAAATGGGTGAGGCTAAATGACCACTATCTTCTGAAAGCTCACGAATGTCTTTACTTAAAGGGATTCTGGAAACAACCCAACTGCCCACCAACAGAGGAGTGGATTAAGAAGTTATGGTCCATATACACAAGGGAATAGTGTGTAGCTATGAGAAAAGATGAAATCTTGCATTTTACTACAAGCATGAATGGAACTAGAAGCAAAGTAAGTCAGAAGAAGAAAAACATATACTGGACCATCTCCCTCATATGTTGTATATAAAGAAATAAATCAAGGGAACAGATGGTCTAAAGTGAAAACAAATCTGTAACCTCTTGATGACAGAACTGAGATTGTTAAGAGGGAAAGGAAGGAAAATATCCTATGAACAGAAGAGGAAGGACACTGACATGTTAGTGGTGGGGGTTGCACCCCAGAAATTTATAAATATTTACACGTTTGTAAAACAATGTTCCTCATTGAAAAGAATTTTTTTTTGATATCTGGGCACACCAGACAGTCCTCAGGGCTTATTCCTGGCTGTGTGCTCAGGGATCACTTTTGACAGCGCTTGATTGACCATATGTGGTGCTGAGGATTAAACCAGGTTGGCTAAGCATAAGGAAACACCTTAACCAGTGTTCTATCTCTCTGGTCCTCAAGAAAGGCTATTTTGAAGGAAAAAATGAGGACTAGAGAGATAGTACAGTGGGAAAGGGTGCTGGTCTTATACAAGCCAACCTGGGCTCAATCCCAGCATTGTATATGGTTCCCTGACTCATGATAGGAATGACCCCTGAATAATCTCTCCAAGAATAATTCCTGAGCACAGCTGAGTTTGCCACCCCCCTGCCCCCAAAGGTGGGACATAACTGGATTCCATAGCTTAGACCCCCTGAGGCAAGTCTAAAGAGATGGGCTGCTTGGTGTGAAAAATGAAAGAAATCAGCCTTAATAAAATAAAGAGAAAAAAGGAACTGTCCTGAAAAGTAAAAAAAAATTTTCCAGGTTTTTCAGGTCTCATAAATGTTATGAGAAAGTGTTGTGTGAAACTGACCACTGGGAATAAAGTGTGGAAACGGAATATATCAATTAGCAAAATCTTTGAGGATCAGATTTCATGAACTCATGAGTTCTTTGGTTTTCTGAGAAAAAAGAATATTGACTATAAGCTGAACACTTTAAAAAATAATGCTGGGGCCATACCCATCAGTGTTGAAGGTTTACTCCTGGTTCTGCACTCAGGAATTACTCCTGACAGTTCTCTGGGACTATATGGGATACCAGGAATCAAACCCTTGTAGGCCACGTATAAGCAAGTGCCCAACCTGCTGTACTATCACTCTGGTCCTGAAGCTGAACACTTTTTGTTCATGTCCATTTCCCAAATACTGTTTATTCACTGTAAGCCTAATGGTCTTTTTTTGAGAGCCCATCTCTGAAATATTTCAGGTAGAAGCAGATTATTTTTGTAACCACATCTTTCCAGGAGGAACTCCATGCAAAGCACAAATGACTCACACACACAGAAATTCACCAAGACACTCAAGTCTGAATTCTAAATTCTCTGGAGACATATTAGCTTGTTCAATAAACTCAGTAAACCAGAAAGAACAGTGTCTTTTTGCAAGTATTTTAATACAGGAAATAAGAGTCTAGTCAGTGGCCTTCCAAGTTTGTGTGTATGAGAGTTGTGAAGAAAAATGCCTACTCATGGCCTTATAATAGTTGAGAGAGTCTCTCTCTCCTCACACACACACACACACACACATACACACACACGTACGCTTGCGCACTCACACACATGCTACCAAACAGGGAAGGTATAATGATGGTGGGATTGATGTTGGAATATTGAATGTAATAAATTATTGTGAACAACTTTATAAAAATTAAATCAACTTTAAAAAAAACCCTAGGGCCAGAGCAATAGTACAGCAGGTAGGGCGTTTGCCTTGCACACAGCTGACCCAAGTTCGATCCTCCTCATTCCATATGGTCCCCCAAGCAATGCCAGGAGTGATTTCTGAGTGCAGAGGCAGGAGTAACTCCTGAGCATCTCCGGGTGTGACACAAAAAGAAAAAAAAACCCTACCAAATAAGTCTTTCCTACCACTTTGTAGAAAAAAATGAAGGCAATCGAATCGAGTGCAAGAAAACTAAGCAAGACTCTGAGGCACAGAGACGCCTTTCAAAAGTATTTCCCTGGGAAGACATTTTTCAGAAATCCTGGATACGCTCATTTCATAAAACACAGTGCATCTGACGGTATAGCAAAGAACAGTGTTTGTGGGAAAGCTCAGCACTAGACTGATGCTTCTCTGAGCTAGAAAAGGGTAAAGATCATTCAACAGCATTTTCTTGCAGAAGGCAGCACGGCACTCTGTGGAGTGCGGCAAGTCACAGGTGCTGGGGAGGGAGTGCTCTTCGCTCTCCAGTGGGAGTTACCAGAGGCTTTAGGAATGAGAAAGGAAGACAATTTCCAGGCCATTTGAACTAGGATTGTTCTCCCAGACTGCCTTTTAGCAGTCACTTGGGGGAGGGGTGAAATAAGAAGCTGAACCCCTTTATTCTCCCATCAAGTCAAAGATTTTAAAGTTTTGACTCTCTCTCTCTCTCTTTTGGCCAGGGATCAAACCCATGACTTCACACATGCAAGACTAGTGCTCTACCATGGAGCTGATGTCCCAATCTGAATTTTTTTTTCTTTTTGGGTAACACCCGGCGATGTACAGGGGTTACTTCTGACTCTGCACTCAGGAATTACCCCTGGTGGTGCTCAGGGGACCATATGGGAATTTGATTCCCCAGCAGGGAATCAAACCGAGGTTGGCCACTTGCAAGGCAAATGCCCTACTTGCTGTGCTATTGCGCCAGAGTCCCCATCTGAATATTTTAGAAAATGTTTCTAGGACCAGAGATAAGTCAATGGACTGAGCACTTGCTCAGCACACAGAAAGCCCAAGATCCCCTCTTGATTCCCAAAGCACAGCCGGGAGCTACCCCTGAGCACCACACTGTAAGTAGTCTCTAAGCACTGCTGGGTGTAACCTCCAAGCCAGAAGCTGCAAACAAAGAAAAGAAAATAACTGCAAGACTGTGGCAAGAAGAAAGAAAGAAATGGAGAGTATTCTGGCGCACTGAGTTTAGAGCAAAAAAATTGCCTCTGAAGAGCAAAACTCTAAGAAGTTGCTACCAATGACATTGCCCACAGGCCCCTCACCCCGCCCCCGCCACACACACACACACACACACACACACACACACACACACACACACGAAATTCTGGAGGAAAATGAGGAAGAGGGCACCGTAGTCAATGGGGGAGAAATGTAGGCACTGGCAACTAAGCCCTCACTTAGGTGAGGTTTTCATAAAGAAGATAGTGGAGCAGAGAATGGGGCGGAGACAGTACTGAGGTCCAAAATCTCCCTTGATTAAAAAAAGAAAAAAAGAAAGCAGAGTTAATCATGTCGCTATCCATAACATCCAATGTAGCTCCAGTGATTGTGGCTAAGCTCCTGGAACTGAATGCTGGTTTTGTGGAAAACCCCAAAAGTAGGAAGCATCTATAAAAACAGGTTCTAGGAAAGATACGACTGTCTGTCCTGGAGGGGCCCCCATGGCTCTCCTGCTCTCTGATAGCTTGGCCAGCTCTTTCCCTAACTTGTCTGAGTCCCATTTTCCTTGATTTCTTTAAACAAACCTAAAACCTTCACCTTTGTCCTAAATTTAAAGTGCAAGACTCGTTTTCTTACAAAATGACCTGCCATGACAGCATGTAATTTTTATAAATGTCTGCCCTGCTCTAACAGCACCAAGCAATAAGATTCAAATCCCCAAAGCAACATTATTCTTGCCAGCCCCTCCCTTTTCCTCATACTTACCAGAGTGTGGGATGTTGGCCAGGGAAATACAATAAAATGCGGAAACCAAAATAAATGAAAAATAAAAAAAATTTAAATCAGTTTCTTTGCCTTGTTTAGTTTTTCTTTCTTTTTAGTTGTAATTCATTTCATTCTCCATTTCCTCTTCTCATACCATCACAGTATTTATTATTCTTTATTTTTGGTTTCTGGGACACACCCAGAGATGCTCAGGGCTTACTCCTGACTCCCTGCTCAGGGATCACTCTTGTTGGTTCTCTGAGGATCATATGTGGTACTGGGATTGAACCAGACTCAGCTATGTGCAAGGCAAGTGCCTTACCTGCAATACTATCTCTCCAACCCCACATTATTTACTCTTACCTAGTTGTATTTTTGACTCCTGTGTTGAAGTTGATAACAGAGCTGCACTTTGCTTAGAATTCTTGGGCAAATACCTAGTCAATGCCATTCAAACAGTGTCCTATTTGGTGGTTTTAGTTCTTCCTGTCAAACTCTTCTTTTCGTTTTTGGTCTGAGCTCTACCACTTGGTTTCTTCCTGTTGCTTGCACTTAGTGGTGTTTCACTGTTGGAGCATTTTCTCCTGGCCACTGCACCTTCAGGGGCAGGGTTCATGCTGTAAGAGTTGGAGGCATTTAGTTTAGGAGAAAGGGACCCCAGGGCTCTGCCTTTCCCAGAACTTCACTGGAACATGGAGCAGCCTCTGTCATTAACCACTAAGCTCAAAATTAGTGAGTGCCACATTTAACTAAGAAGCTTCAGCATCTCAAAGGAAATGATGATCAGGATACTAAGACAGCCCATGTAATGGAAAATTATTTATCCAACATTCATCTCATAAAGGGGTAATATCCAAGATTTATAAGGCACTGGTAGAAATTTACAGGGAAAAAAATCTAACCCCGTCAAAAAACAGGAGAAGAGATGAAATACAAATACTTCTTTCCTCAAAGAAGAAATACAAATGGCCAAAAGGCACACGGAAAAAATTCTCTACATCACTAATGATCAGGGAGATGCAAATCAAAACAACAATATCATTTCATACCACAGAGACTGGCACACATTCAAAATAAAAAGAACAACCAGTGTTGGCATGGATGTGGAGAGAAAGGAACTCTCATTCATAGCCGTGGGAATACCGACTGGTCCAGCCTTTTGGGAAAACAATATGAACATTCCTCAAAATACAAGAAATTGAGCTTCCATATGAACTAGCAACACTGCTCCTGGAATGTAACATAAGGGCCCCAAACCACAATACAGAAAAGTGTTCTGCACTCCTATGTTCATTGCAGCACTATTCACAATACCCAGAATATGAAAACAACCCAAGTGCCTGAGAAAGATGAGCAGATAAAGAAACTAGGTATATTTACACAAAGAAATACTATGCAGCCACTAGGAAAAACAAAATCATGAAATTTGCTTAGACATAGAGAGTATCATGCTGAGTGAAATGATTCAGAGGGAGAGGGAGAGACAGAATGATCACACTCATTTATGGAACATTAAAAATAAAGCACTGTTGTATGAGAATGATACTCAAAGACAATAGAAAGGGGACCAAGAGGATGGTCCATGGCAAGAAGTTTACCACAAGTGGGTGGGGGAAATACAGTTAGGACAGAGAAGGGACCACTATGACAATGATAATTAGAAATGATCACTCTGGACAATAACTGGGTGATGGAAGGAGGCAAAGTGATATTCATGATATTCTTTTAGTAATAGTAATGCAAACCTTAGTGCCTAAAAGTGAAAAAGGAGAGAAGAGAGAAGAAAGAAAAATATCATCCATTGAGGCAGATTGGTGGAGGAGGGGGATGAAGGGAAACTAGTAACACTGGTGATGGAAAATTTAAACTGGTGAAGGGATGGGTGTTGGAACATTGAATGATTGAATCTCAATCATGAACAATTTGGTAGCTGTGCATCTCAAGGTGATTCAATATTTTCTTTTAAATCTAAAAGTTAAAAAAAATTAGTGAGTCCCTCACCTTATCCCAGTGTGTGCCTGATTTCCTGAGTGAAGAAACCTAGTCAGATGGCAGACTCTTGCTCAGTGAATCTAATCTAGCAATACCACCTCCGGGATCCCTCTGTACCTGTCTCAGTGTTTATATACAACAGCTCTGACATCATGGCTTTATTTGTTTTCATTGTGGGGGGGGGGGTCACCCAAGAAGTGCTCTGAGGAGTCCTATGAGGCCACTGCAGCATGCTCTGGAGTGTGCATACTCCATCTGCAGAATAATTCATCTGTGCAGGTCTGATGCTTCAGTGTTCTGCCTGGTGATGCAATGCTACTCAGTCCTAGAGGTTCTGGAGACCCTCAGGGCCACACTTTACAGCGCTAGGGACATCTGGTGCTGGGGCCTCAGGTGTGCCAGTCATCTTTCACTTCATTCCTGCATTTCCCATAAGTCATTTGTTCATGGACCCTAAACAACAAAAATACTAAACAGGATTCACAGAAAGCTTTATTGTATACCTGAAGAACTTGGCATAATTCCCTAAATTACTTACTATAGCTAGAGTGAATTACAGTTGCTAAAATGTCCACTTTGTATTTTTTCAGTTTTCCATTTAATGATAGGGAAAATGATTCTATTGAATTATATCATCCATGCAACTAGCAGGAGATGAAAGCTTTAAAGAACTTTGAATGAACTGGTTCATCCATATTATTCTATATTATTACATTTTAGGCTCGCTGATGGGGTGGGAGCACCCCCAGGGCTCCTTGTTGAATTGTGAGCCTGATGTTAACTTCCCACCCAGGTTTGGTGAAATTACAGAGCATTAGAGACAGAAATGAGTTAAGGTTTTCAAGAGGAGTCTTAGGCAGACCTGGGCTCAGGGACAAGGAGTTAAGAGAGTGAATATCATAGCTTCTCTGAGCCTGAAACTCCAGAAACTCTACAGTCTCTAGGTATTTGGGACACTTACATAGGCAACACAGTAACTAATTATTCCACATGCAAACTTCTCCTGTATTTTATTTGGCAACTCTACTAGTATACAAACACCACTGGGTAGACTTGATGGCTCTGGGACCCAGGGACAGCTTATCCATCTGCTAAGGATAACCTATAACACACCTATGAGCCTATGAGAGATGCAAATTCCTCCTCAGCTCCAAAGCCAAAGGAGGTTTATGAAGTCCGAATTTGGGTCATTTCCAGACACAGTTTGGACTATTTACTTCAGGGACACTGATTAAAGTCATATATTACAAGGACACCTCCCATGGCCCCTTATTTGAAACAGCTGAGCCAGCTTCTCCTGTGGGTTAGGCCTCATGGCGCAAGCCTCAGAGAAGCTGATGTTCAGGAGGAGGAGGAGGGCAACCTAGGGACAGGGTTAATATTGAGCGAGGACATGTCTGAATGCTCTTGTGGAAATGCTCTTTATGGAGCATCGAGTTACAAAGTCCTAGTTAGGTGGGGGGGGGTGTGGAGGGATGGAGGGTAGGGGGGCACTGGAGAAATCACTGCAACATTTGAGGATCAAAGAATCCTGCCTGTCAAGTGCTAAGATATTTTTTTTCTTCCAATGAGGAAACAAGCTCACATTTTCCCCCTGAGGGCTTAGAGACAAAAGCCAAGGTTCAACTACAATTTTTAAGGCTTTTTTTAAAAAGCCACCAAACGATGTCTGTATATGCTTTGCTTCCACTTTACTTTGTTTCCCCTTAAAATGGGAGAGGGGGCGGCAGGGAGACCTATTATTTGGAGGAGATACTGATAACAACCAGTTAGGTGAATCTGGTCATTTGTGAAATGTGCAGACATTTACAGGCAAGTGGTGATGTCGTAAATGTACTCACATGCAGAGTTTATCATTTCAACACTTGAGGGAGAAATCTACAAGGTGATGAGGGTCATCCATGTGTATGCATGCAGCTCAACCATGCTTCCTGTTTTATGTTTGTTCTCCTCCCACATGTACCTGCACGCACTAGGTAGAAAAGGGTATGGGGGTTGACGGATGAGGAGAGAGGAAGAAGCCAAGAGCACAGGAAGAAAATGGTAATGGATGAGGTAGATGTCTTTTCCCCCTTCCTTCAGCAAATATTTGAAGTTTTACTTTTTTGGATTGAACCCAGCCTATTTTAACTCAATTTTCCAGGAGATAATGCTTCTATGAATTTGATTGAACTAGAGAATGGAAATGAAAGAGAAGGCAAGGTAAGCAGGCTGTGAACTGAATGTCCTGGTTCAGAGTAGTTCCGCGTTCATGTCTATTGACCATAAACACAACATTAGCCCTGCCAGAGAAATAAACAGAAGATAAAATCACAACTCAATCTTCACATGGTTCCAAAGAAGGCCCTGTATTTGCCTTAGTATGAGGCATACCTTTTTCTCTTCTATCCTGATAGATGTTTGGAAGCTTAAACAACATAGGTTCTTTTGAAAAATAGAAGGGAATTTTTTGTTTTGTTTTGGGGTCACACCCAGCCAGTGTTCAGGGCCTATTCCTTCCTCTGTGTTCAAGGATCATTTTGGTGGGGATCAGGGACTATACGGGGTATTGGGAATTCAATTCTGGGTCAGAGGAATGAAAGGCAAGTACTTTACCTACTGCCCCAGAAGAGGAATCTTTGAAGAGTAGAGGTTGTTTGTCAAAGAAGCTAGTTGAGATTTGAGCCAGTTCTGGACTCATGGTGTACTTCTATGCACCAAGGTGTAAGAGCAATGTTTTCATTCTTTTAAATGCAAAAATATTCTTCTTCCTGGCCTGACCTTAAAATTTCCCCATACCTATAAAGACGTTTCTAGCTCAGGCAGTGTCTCTAGTGGTAGAGCATATGCCTAGTATGTGTGAGACCCTGATTCAATTCCCAGCACTGTACGTCACCATCCCACTACCCACAAGCACTGATAGGGATAGCCCTGGCGGCCCTCAAGTAGCACAAGGCAGCTTAGTGGTAAAGAACATATTTGCATATAAGAGCATGAGAGAGGCAGAGACAGACAGACAGACAGACAGACAGAAACACACACACACACAGAGTAAGAGAGAGAGAGACACACACACGCAGACAGAGACAGAGACAGAGACAGAGAGAGAAAGTAATAAGTAATAGTGGAAATTCTACCGGTTAGTGTAGGAGAAAGGGTTTGTTTTTGTTTTTGTTTTTTCAGAGGAAAAGTATTGATGTTCATATGGTGGTTGAAGTGTTACAGAAAACATATGGAAGCAGCAAATGGAGAAGGTTAGACTAAGGAGACACACGCCTGCTTCCCTAAGTATTAAGGGGGACCAAAAAAGATAAATCTGGCATCAATCTATCCTCTATATTGCAAGGCCCTTTTGTTTTCTTTAAACTGAGATGCAGGTATAGTTCACTTATAGTTGAGGGTACAAGTCCCAAGTGTAGAGCTTGATGGATTTGTATAGATGTGTGTACCCATAGAGGCACCCCAAGATGAAGGGTGCAGATTTCCTGAAAGAATCTATCATGACCACAACATTCCATGCACAAGAGTTTCATACTTTCAAATGCCAAAAAAACCTTCTTTCCTGGCCTGACCCCAAGTCTTTCCTATGGAGAACAGCTATTTTAAATGAACTAAACTTTTAAAAAGTTATCTTAATCTCATAATACAGTGCTACACAAAACAACTGAAAGGTTTTTTTTTTTGGTTTTTTTTTTTTTTTTTGCCTTTGAGCCTAGTCAAAACCAACCATGTGACAATATCTCAAGGACCCACCCTTTGGCAGCCAACTTCTTTTAAACTTACCAGCAAAGAGCTTTCCATATGATGATGCGAGCATGAATTGTGAGCTTGGATGAGTAGAGGTGGAATTTTTCTAGGCTCTCTATCTTGGTCAGCAAATATCTCTCCAGCTGTTCATCACAACTCCTCATTTCTTTGGTAACTCTTCACTTTCTGGTTCAAAACTGGTTCTGTTTGCCAAACTGACAACAAATAGTGAGTATGGAATATGAATCACAAAATAAAAGTGGAGATAATTGTTCAGAAGTACTTTAGACCCTGGACCACACATTATACTGGCTAGCAAAGTGTGTGACATCTGCCAAGAACTCTGTGCCACAACCTTGGACAGAGTAGATTATATGACTCCAGAGACTGGTGGTGTGCCTGGATGTCTCTTCAAATCTATGACCATTCCAAGCAGCATCCTGATTTTAAGACTGGTACGAAGGTCTCATGTCACACAAAATCAAACACAGATTAAGAAATAAGATGTGAATTTATAAATATTCACTAAAACTCTTTCTATTGTTAAATGAAAAGCGGAAAATAGCTAAAGCAAAACAGTGCTTCTTTATTTTGAAAATGGCAAGTCTTAAGAGGTAGATAGATCCCAGGTCAAAGCCTTGATAAATAAAACCATTAAAAACAAATACTCCTACATAAAAAAACAAATGTCTCCAGAGCGATAGCACAGCGGGTAGGGCGTTCGCCTTACAAGCGGCCAACATGGCCGACCCGAGTTCGATTCCTCCGCCCCTCTCGGAGAGCCCGGCAAGCTACCGAGAGTATTGGATATGCCAGACACAGTAACAACAAAGTCTCCAATGGAGACGTTACTGGGCCCGCTCGAGCAAATCGACGATCAACGGGAGGGCCTTTACCTTTACCTTTTAAAAAAACAAATATTTTAAAAATATTTTGTACACAAACACTTTTACTTAACATCAATGTCACTGTCCTCCCATTGCTCATCGATTTTCTCGAGTGGGCCCAGTAACGTCTCCATTGTGAGACTTGTTGTGACTGTGTTTGGCATATCAAATACATCACAGGGAGCTTGCCAGTGAGGACGAGGTACTCTCGGTAGCTTGCCAGGCTTTTCGAGAGGGGCGGAGGAATCAAACTCGGGTCAGCTATGTTGGCTGCATGCAAGGCAAACACCCTACACACTGTGCTATCGCTCCAGCGATAACTGGATTACTTAACATATACTTATATTTATTGATATTTGTATTAGCTTCTCTAGAGAATTAGAACTAATCAGATATATTTCTATGTAGAAGGAGAAATTTATCTTAAGTAGTTATCTCAATTCTTTAAAAAATAAAAATGGAAATACTGTATGCTCCAACAATTCTACTCTTAAGCATTTATTTAAAGCACATGGAGTCACTAATTTGAAAGAATGTAATCCCTCTATGTTTATGGCAGCATCATTTACATTACCAAAATATGGAGTCAACCTAAAAGCTTATCAAAGATGAAAATATCTGTGGTGTATATGTGTATATATAAATTCTATGAAATACCACTTTGCATTAAAAAATACTATGATGCATTATATGTTTATTTTTTTTTTATGTAGGAGTACTGCTATTTATTCAACCACTGATTAGCTGATTGATTTGGGCATGAACTCCACCTTACTTTTTTTTTCTCATAGTTTTATTTATTTATTTTTCTTCTTATATTTGTTTATTGAATCACTGTGGGAAAAGTTACAAAGCTTTCAGGTTTAAGTCTCAGTCATACAATGATCAAATAACTCTCCCTTCATGAGTACTCATTTTTCGCCACCAAGAACCCCAATATGCCCCCGCTTCCACCCCTCCCAATGCCTGTGAGGCAGATGATTTCCACTTAACTCTTCTCTACATTGATTACATTCATTACTTCGACAAAAGATGCACCATTATTGTTTAGAATTTCCCCCCCTACAATCAGAATTGCTGAAAAGGCATTGCGAAATACTTTGTTTTCTATAGCTGGTTATGAGAATCATATAATGATTTTGGATTTCTGCAAAGAGCCAGATAATTAAGAGATTGGTTCCTGTACGTCTGGTGTTATGGCTGTACCAGAGAGCCACTCGTGGGGGGCAACTTGTGACCTTGGAAGGGCATGAAGGATGAGCTGGTACCACCCCCTTTCCCATGAGACTGCAGTTGCCCTGTCACCACTGGCTCAGACCTGGCTTTCCAATAAGCTCTGAGGTGGTGGCCACCTTGCTGCCTGGGTGGAAAAAGGCAGAAGGGAGCAACACTTTCCCTCCCAGGGAGGCATGGTGCAGTAGTTTAATGCATGGTCCATTCATTTTTCTGCCGCAAACTGCCAGGCTCTGGATTAAGTCCTTTTGCCTCTGGAGCCATGGCCATGATGCAGAGCCGCTTGTGGGGGGCAACTCATGACCTTGGTAGGGTGTGAAGGACGAGCCGGTACCGTCCCCCTTCCCAGGAGACTGCAGTTGCCCTGTCACCACCGGCTCATACCTGGCTTTCCCATAAGCTCTGAGGCAGCGGCCACTTGTATGTGGTCCAGATGCATTTCTGCCAAAAGCCGCTGGGTTTCGAGATTTGTTTCTGAGTCTCTGCGTTCATGGCTGTTAAGCAGATTGATCAGGAGCCAGAGAGGCCATTTGTAGGCAGCAATTCGGAGTTTCACTGGGATGGGGAGGAAAGGGCTGATTCCACTCCCATCTGGTGAGGTTCCACGTGCCTCATCACTGCAGGCCCAAAGCTGACTGTCCAGTGGCCTCTGGAGGATGGCAGTCTCTTGCCAAGGGGAACAGGCCGAGGCATGAAACCTATTCCCACCTGGAGTAACCCAGCCCCAGTAACCTACTGCAGGAACAGGACGCATTCCTGCCAAAAGCCTTTGGGTTCCGAGATTTGTTTCTGAGTCTCTGGGATCATGGCCATTAAGCTGTTCGATCAGGAACCAGAGAGGCCATGCCTCCAATTATATAGCTGAGCCGGAGGTGGTTTGTGGGTGTGTCTCCCACATACCTAACTTTTGGCCATTTAGTTTCTTGGTAAACTTTGCCCCAAGTTTTTGGGGTCTGGCCAAAGGCACAGCAGCAATTTTGGGGTATCTGAAAGTCTGATGGTGCCATCAGGCTGCTGATGCACTCGCTTCACAAGTACAGATTGACCTGCTGGCGGCACCATACTCCCCATTGATGCATTTTAGGGCAAAATAAATATAGTGAGATGATTATGCTAAGTGAAATTAAGGATGTGAAATTTAGTTACCACATTGTTTCACTTAAATGTAGATTATAAATAACTAAAGCAAATGAACTGGCAAAAAAGTATGTAACAAATTAACTCAAACACTTAGTGAAAATTATGGTGGTTACTGTAGAGAAAGCTAAAGAGGGAAACTGGGGAGATAGTACAGAAGGCAGGGCTCTTGCCTTATATAAGGCTCACCCAAGTTCAGTCTCCGGCACCACATATGGTCTCCTGAGCTCTGCCAGGAGTAAGTCCCAACCATCGCTAGAGACAAAACAAAACATAGAAAGATGAAGAGGAGTATATTTGGTGATGGCATTTGAACTTTAGTGATGAGTATAGGGAGTCATATGAGTATAGGGAGTTGTTCACTCGAGTCATCCTAAATAGGATTGGCAGAACACTAGATGAAGGACAACTATGCGAGCAAGCAGGGTTCCGGAAAGGATTCAGCACCATCAACCATATCCACACAATAACCAAGCTCATTGAGGTTTCTCGGGAGTTCAAGATGCCGCTCTGTTTAACGTTCATTGATTTAAAGAAGGCCTTTGATTCTGTTGAGACGGAAGCGGTCATTGAAGCCCTAGCCAATCAGGGCATTCAAGCCCAATACATCAGGATCCTCCGTGAGCTGTATTGCGGATTCACTACCAGGATCTCACCATTCTACAAAGAAGTGATCGTTGATGTCAAGAGAAGGGTGCGGCAGGGTGATACCATTTCACCAAAACTCTTCAGTGCCACCCTCGAGAACATCATGCAACGACTGGAATGGGAAGGAATGGGAGTGAAGATAGATGGTCGGCAACTACACCACCTCCGCTTTGCTGATGACATTGCTTTAATAACACCAAACATCAGCCAAGCGGCACAAATGCTGGCCGACTTTGACCGTGAGTGTGAAAAGGTAGGACTACAGCTGAATCTTACGAAGACAATGTTTATGAGAAACAGCCTTGTTCCTGACGCCCCATTTGCTCTCAACGGAACGACCATCTCCGAATGCAACAGCTATGTGTACCTAGGTCGAGAAGTCAACATGACAAATGACCTGGCACCCGAGCTGCGCAGGAGGAAGAGAGCGGCTTGGAACGCCTTCAAGAACGTCGAAGAAATAGCTAAGAGGACGAAGAACCTCCGGCTCCGGGCACATCTCTTTGATTCCACTGTTCTTCCTGCATTAACATATGCCTCAGAGACCTGGGCCCTACGCAATCAAGATGAGAATGCTATTCAGGTCTCCCAAAGAAGAATAGAAAGAGCTATGCTTGGAATATCACGTTTCACTCAAATGAGAGAGAGAATCCGGAGTTCTGACATCCGTCGACGATCAAGAATCAGGGACGCTGTCTCATTTGCCAAGGTGTCGAAAATCAGATGGGCTGGTCATGTAATGAGATTTAAAGACGACCGCTGGACTAGAGCTGTTATCGACTGGATTCCACGGGATGTCAAAAGACCGCGTGGCCGCCCACCTTCCAGATGGTCAGACTTCTTCGTCAAGATCATGAAGGATCGGTTTGAGGCCCTTCATGTTCCCGGAGCGAACAGATGCCATTGGGCTACACTAGCACGCGACAGGGACAAATGGAGACGTTACTGGCACCCGCTCGAGCAAATCGACGACTAACGGGAAGTTAAGTGATTAAGTGATTAAGTGATAGGGAGTCATAATACATAGAGATGTGTGAAGCTAAAACTCTGAAATTATGTAATATTTTCAACTAACAATAAATCCATTTAAACAAAAAGAATTAACTCATACAATTGTGGGGTGGGAAATTTGTTCTCTCTGGAGAAAGCTAGCAAGGTTTATGTAGGTAAGGGTTAATGTTGCAATCTTGACTCTAACCTGAGCAAGTAACAGGTGGAAATTTAAGTAGGATTTCTACAATGTAATCTTCAGATAGAATTTCTTCTGTGTGAGGAAACTTTCATAGCCTTTAAGTCTTACAATTAATTGATAAAGCCCACATATAATCTGGAGAATAATCTACAGTACTTGAAATCCACTGATGTAATGTTAATCATACATTAAAAATATTTTCATAGCAGGGGCTGGAGTGATAGCACAGTGGGTAGGGCGTTTGTCTTGTATGCGGTCGACCTGGGTTTGATTCCCAGTGTCCCATATGGTCCCCTGAGCACCGCCAGGAATAATTCCTGAGTGCAGAGCCAGGAGTAACCCCTGTGCATCGCTGAGTGTGACAACCTGCGCCCGCCAAAAAAGCGATATATAGATATATATATATATACATATATATATTCATAGCAGTATCTAGACTAGCAATTAGCCAAATTATTTGTAATTATAGCCATGCAAATGTGAAGCATAAACTTGATCACTGCTATTAAGAGATAACAATTTTTGTTAAGTGCTTTGATAATAATTAATCAATCAAATTGTATAAGTACTACGCTAAGACTATGAATACACCTCATGTAAAAGAAGCCACAAAATGATAAAAAATATACCTGAGAGATAGTACAGTGGGTTTGGTGCTTGCCTTGCATGTGGTCTACTCAGTCTACTCAGTCTACCCAGCATCACATATAATGCCCTGAAAACTACCAGGGGTGATCCCTGAGTGTAGAGCCAAGAGTAAGAACTGCACAACACTGGATGAGATGCCATATTTTTTTAAAAAGATAAAAATAATACTTCCTCAAGGAGCTTATGACCTAGTAATGTAGATTTTTAAAAAAATCTTTCCTTCTCTTTCTAGAAATATGATAAATTAGATCATCTGAAAAGACTTTTGAGTAAGTACTAAAAGTCATGATTTAATAATTTAAATTATTATTTTTAGTGATTTGCTGAACTAAATGAAACTAGTAAACATAAATAAGCTGGAAAGGTTTTGAAACAGAAACTTTGAGAGCTATCTGTTGTTTGAGTGACCTTGGGTTCTTATGATGATGACTTCTTAAGTGAGATGAGATAATTTGTAAGACTCAATTAAGGAGAAATAAAATAGGATAGTTTCATAAAATGCAGAGGAAGCAGTGATCTATAACTGAGTTAGTTATAGATAAACTAGAAATTGGATCACAATATTGGGGAAAGCAAGATTCTAAAAAAAAATGGCAATAGATAAAGTCAGCCTTAATACAGACTCATGACCTGAACTTATGTTATCATTGCAGTCAAAAACCTCGGGGGGGGGGGAGGGTGGAGTGATAGTACAGTGGGTAGGGTGTTTGCCTTGCATGCAGCCAACCCGGGTTCGAATCCCAGCATCCCATCTGGTCCCCTGAGCACCGCCAGGAGTAATTCCTGAGTGCATGAGCCAGGAGTAACCCCTCTGCATCACCAGGTGTGACCCAAAAAGAAAAAAAAAACTCAAGTGGAGAATTTAGTTGGAAGCAATTTGAGATTGTAATTCCTTCTAAGCAGCAGACAAAAATAAGCAGAAATTGAGATTAGGTTTCAAGGAATTCTCACAGGTAAAGTACCAAGAACATGAACATTCGTTCACAAATCACAAACAAAAAAACCACAAATAAAAATAAGGTACTATGAATAGAAGTCAGAATTAGACCCACAAAGGTATCAGGTACTGAAATTATCAGACATAGAATATAAAATAGTTTCAGCATGTTATAAGAACTAATAGATATTAAAATATAAGTAAAGAACAGAGAATTATAATGAGGAAATTTCTAGAAGTTAAAAATTCATTGTAGGTCAGGAATATAGTAATTGTTAGAGTACTTTCTTTGCAAGCATGAGTTTTGCAATTCTGAGTTTGATCCTCAGAATCTAAAAAAATAGTCAATATGTTAACTAGCATATTAATAAGATAAAAAGATTAACAAACTGGAAAATGGATTTAAGGAAGTGACTTAGAAGTTATCCCAAGCATATAAATAAAGAAAATATTTAAAAGTGACTAGGAAAAAATAAATTGGAAAAAGTTAAGTCTATATGAGTTCCAATTCTAGAATGCTAAAAAGTATAAAACTTTATACATAGTGGTCAATAAATACAATTAATATAACTGACTAGAAACATGTATGTTGCTATAATATAATAAAATCAGAAACAACAAAGGCATACAGTCGTAAAAACATCTAGAGAGAAAAGACAAAACAAATATAGACAAATGAGTATTGGTTATCAGTAAGACGAAAGGAAAAAGACAGAAACAATATTTACAATGTGCAGGTAAAAACTAGCCATTCTAATATTTCTATACCTAGGAAAACAAAGAACATATATTAAATAAAGACATTTTCATACAAACCAAAATAGGGAGTGTAGTGCAAAATAATCCTCATTTGAGTAGAAACTTAAAGGGTGTAAATTCAATCCGAATATAAGTTAATTAAAGAGGAAAATAAAACAGCAGAGGAGACTAGAGAAATAGATGGTATGAAATGAGGTGGAAATAAATGCAACTACATTGCTAATCAAGATAAATGTAAGGAGGAAATAATACCATTGATGTTTAATACAATCATAAGGACTTGAGTACAGAGTCAATACACAAAAAATCAGTCATATTCTTATACACAAAGAATGAAGCAGAGGAGAAAGCAATCAAGGAGACTATCCCAATTAAAATAGTATACAAAAACATCAAGTATCTAGGAATCAGCTTAACAAAAGATGTAGGAGATGTATACAAGATAATTTTAAATTACTTAAGAAAGAAATAGAGGAAGATCTTAAGAAGTGAAAAAATATCCTATGTTCATGGACTGCAAGAATCAATGTTGGTAATATGACTATCCTACAATTTGTTGTGAGACGTTGCTGGTGCCCACTCGAGCAAATCAATGAACAATGGGAGGACAGTGCTACCTAAGCTGTTATATAGATTCAATGCAGTCCCCATCCAAATTCAGATGACATTCTTCCAGGATCTAGAAAAATCAATAATAAAGTTTGTATGAAATCAGAGAAGACTAGGAATAGCCAAAAACATACTGAAAAATAAGAAATTTGGATGTATTTTATTACCTAACTTGGAACTGTATTATAAAGCTATAGTGATCAAAACTGCATAGTGCTGAAATATAGACCCTCTGACCAGTGGGTCAGAATCGAATTTCCGTGACAAAGCCCCATATATGTGCTCAGTTAATTTTCTATAAAGAAGCTGAGAACATGAAACAGAGTAAAGATAGTCTCTTCAACAAACGTTACTGGGAAAATTGGATAGCTACATGTAAGAAACTAAGGCTGGATCCCTATCTTATGCCTCACACAAAAGTGAATTTATAGTGGACCAAAGACCTTGAGATTCAAC
The DNA here is from genome assembly GCF_029834395.1 of Sorex fumeus. Lineage (NCBI taxonomy): Eukaryota > Metazoa > Chordata > Mammalia > Eulipotyphla > Soricidae > Sorex > Sorex fumeus. Next base: position 34,506,387 of record NW_026606155.1, read on the forward strand.
CAGAAACTATAAAATGCGTTGAGAAAAATAAAGGCAGAATACTTCAAGATTTGAATCTCAAAGGTGCCCTCATTGATTTGATACCACTGGCTAAGACAATAAAATCAAAAATAAACAAATGGAACTACATAAAGTTAAAGAGCTTCTGCATGGAAAAAAAAAATAAGTAAGTAAGTAAGTAAGGCCCTCCAGTTGATCGTCGATTTGCTCGAGCTGGCCCAGTAACGTCTCCATTGGAGACTTTGTTGTTACTGTGTTTGGCATATCGAATACTCTCGGTAGCTTGCCGGGCTCTCCGAAAAAAAAATACACAAGTTAAAACTAAAAGACAGCTAATTGAATGGGAAAATATTTGCATTCAATGCATTAGATAAAAGTTTGATATCCAGGATATGTTAAATATTCACAAGGATCAACAAAAAGAAATCTAAAAAACCTGCCAACAAATGGGGAGAGGAGATTAATAGATGCTCAGAGGCACATGAAAAAATGCTCAGCATCACTTCCATCAGAGAAACCTAAATCAAGACGACAATGAGATACCATCTCACACCAGTAAAAATGGCACATATCAAAAATACTAAGAACAATCTTTTTTGTCAGTTTTGTGGTGAAAAAGGAACTCTCATCCACCTCTATGTGAATGCTGTCTGGTACAACCCCTATGGAAAAAAAACATGGTGAGTTCTAAATAAACGTAGAATTAAACTTCCATATGACCTGCCAATTCCAATTTTGAATATCTATCCCCAGGACTTAAAAACACTCTCAAATGGACATATGCACATCATTATTTATTACTGCACTCGGTACAATAGCTAAGACATGAACTGTGGACTCAACCTTGGTGACCAATGAGAGATGCATGGATTATGAAGATGTGGTATATATACATACACACACATTGAAATACTATGCAGCTTCAAGGAACAATGAAATCATGCAATTTGCTGTAACATGGTTGGAACTGTATGATATTGTGTTGAGTGAAGCAAGGTAGAAGAATAAAAATAAACACAGGATGATCTCACTTATCTGTGGAACATAGACTACTGGATGAAAAAATGTGTTGTAGTAAAAGCAGGATACATAGATTATCCTTGACCCCAGTGTTTAGAGAGAAGACAGACAGAGAAGGAAAGAAATCAAGGGGGGAAGAAAAGAACAGTAAGTAATGGTTAACAGGCATCAGGGCTTTAGTTGTACCAGTGATATGAGTGAGGGGTGTAGCCATATATCTAAAACACAGATTCAGTAAAACAAAAAAACATGAGACCTAAGCAACAACCACTGAAACTTTGTAATATGCCTGTCAAGTTGAAAGGTGGGGTAAATTGGGGTTTCGGATGGGGAAAGAATCTAGGGACACTGGTGAAGGGAAGTTGACACTGGTAGAGGGATTGGTGTTGAATTATTGTATGCCTAAAACACAACTATCAGTAAATTTGTAAACCCTGGCTCTTTAGTAAAAATATTTTTTAAAAGGTAATAAGGATGGGGGGGATGGGGTTGGGGGTGGGAGGGATACTGGGATCTGTGGGGGTGGAAAATGGGCACTGGTGAAGGGATGGGTATTTGATCATTGTATAATTGAAACCCAAGCACAAAAATTTGTAAGTCTACAACTGTACCTCATGATGTCTCACTAATAAAAAGAAAAAAAAAAGAAAAAAAAAGGTAATAAGGACATATACAGGTTTAAATAAAATGGACATTAAAACACCATCGAGATAATAAACCCTGCACCCAAAGCTGATATATCTGTTTTGCTATCTCAATAAATGTATTTTTAGTTACTCGTGGTAATTTGGGTCATTGCAAAATGACAAAGATTTGACACATTAAAAATACTGCAATTCTTAGTTGATATGTGTTTGTTATATAAAATAGAAATTGAGAAGACACAAAGGTAGATAAGTGTATATATAAAAGACAAGGGGGAAAATGAGCAAAATGCTATGTTAATTAAGAGGAGAAGGTAGATAATTATTTGTTAAGTTGGAAATGAAATGTAGACACAGATAACAGTGTTCTGAAAGGATGTTTAGATCTCTGGATTCAGATTGGTAGGAAATTGGTAACTAGTTACTTACTTGTGTTTTTTTTTCTTCATTTTGGGCTACACTTAGCAGTGCTCAGTGCTTTTTCCTGGCTCTGTGCTCAGGGATCACTCCTGGCAGGCTTGGAAGTCCATATGGGGTGCCAGGGATTGAGCCTAGGTCAGCTGAGGCAAGGCAAACACCCTACTCTCTGTACTATCACTCCCAGTAACCACTTATATTTTTAAATAGGAAAATGGCATGATAGAATGATAAAAGTAGTCTCTTGGAGGTATGGAGAGGGGGACTCAGGGAGATGCAATATGGATATTCCATGCAAGATTAACTGGATGGAAGAGGTCACCATCAGTATATAAAGAGAGGTATTACAATTCTTGAATTTGGAAAACAGAGGACCTGGAAAAGAGGGAATAAATCTAATTGATATTTTCATAGATAAAATCAATGGGAACTTCTGGCACTGTGCCATATGATGAACTGTGATAGTAAGTAAATATAGGTAAAATATTCACAAAAGATGAGAGAAGATGCCTGGGAGATGTCTAGATGGATTCCTGGAAGGTTCATCTCTATTATCTTCAGAAGGTAAGATCAGTGGCCTTACTCTTTGTAGGCTATAGATCACCTTTTGTCAGGGTCCTGTATAGGTAATTTTATTATTTTTTTTTTAGTTTTGGGGCCATACCCAGCAATGTTCAGGGATTACTCCTATCTCTGCACTCAGAAATTATTTCTGGAAGTGCCCATGGTACCATGTGGGATTCCAGAGATCAAACCTGGGTCTGCTGTGTGCAAGACAAACAGCCCACCCACTACACTATTACTCTGGCCCCTACGGGCAATTGTAAAATGTCAAAAAGGAGGCATTCTTCAGGCCCCTGTTCGGAATTTATTCACCTTCCATCATGCACAGGCAGGGCACATTCAAGTAATAGCCAGAATCACAGCTCATCCTCATTCAGAAAACAACCCCTTGTTCTCCCAAAATGGTTATGTGTCAACTAATTTATTAATACAGTGGCATGAATTGATTTCTCAGGCCAACATTTCACATGAGGAAATGGCAACCTTTAAGGATACTATTTATTGTAGAACAATTTTTTATTCTACTAAGATATAGATCAATATCTATCTATCTATATCTATCTATCTATCTATCTATCTATCTATCTATCTATCTATCTAGATATATAATATGGCAATCTAATGCCCATATGTTCTGGGAGGTGAAGCCTTCAGGATGTGGTTAGCTCATGAAGGCAAAACCTTCCTGAATGGAATGAGTGCATTTATATGATGGCCTCACAGATTTCCTTACCTTTTTCATTACATGAGGACAATACGAAAATAGTTGCCTGGAACCCCTAAAAGGTCTGTCATTCCAACCCAACTATGTTGGCACACTGATCTTGTATTTTCAGAATCAAGAATTGTTAGACGAGGGTATGGTGCCGCCAGCAGGTCAGTCTGTACCTGTGAGGCGAGTGCATCAGTAGTCTGATGGCGCCTTCAGACTTCCAGATACCCCAAAATTGCTGCTGTCCCTTTGGCCAAATCCCAAAAACTTAGGGCAAAGTTTACCAAGAAAGTAAATGGCCAAAAGTTAGGTATGTGGGAGACACACCCACAAACCAACTCTGGCCCAGCTATATAATTGGAGGCATGGCCTCTCTGGTTCCTGATTGAGCTGCTTAATGGCCATGATCCCAGAAACTCAGAAACAAATCTCGAAACCCAGCGGCTTTTGGCAGAAATGCATCCAATCCCTGCAGTAGGTTACCGGTGCTGGGCTAACCCTGGTGGGAGTAGGTTTTGTGCCTTGGCCTGTTCCCCCTGGTGGCCCGGTGGCTACCATTCTCCTGGGGCCTGGACAGTCAGGTTTGGGCCCACAGTGACGAGACATTTTGGGCCTCACAGGATGGGGGTGGAGCCGGCCCTGTCCTCCCCACCCCAACAAGACCCCAAGTCATTGCCCACAACGGCCTCTCTGGCTCCTGATCAAGCTGCTTAACAGCCATGATCCCAGAGGCTCAGAAACAAATCTCGAAACCCAGTGGCTTTTATGTCGCCGGGCCACCCCAGGGGGGAAAGGGTGTTGTCACTCTGCCTGCTCCCCCTTGGCGGCTTGTTGGCCGTCATCCTCCACAGACCATTGGACAGTCAGGCTTGGGCCTGCAGTGACGAAACTCATTGGGTCTCACAGAATGGGGATGGAGCCGTTCCTGTTCTTCCCGTCCCAACGAGACCCCAAGTCATCACCCACAAACGGCCTCTTTGGCTCCTGATCAAGCTGCTTAATGGCTGTGATCCCAGAGACTCAGAAACAAATCTTGAAACCCACTGGCTTTTGACAGAAATGTGTCTGGTCCCTGCAGTAGGTTACCGGTGCTGGGCCAACCCAGGTGGGAATAGGTTTTGTGCCTTGGCCTTTTCCCCCTGGCAGCCCAGTGGCCACCATCCTCCAGAGGCCACTGGACAATCAGGTTTGGGCCCGCAGTGACAAGACATTTTGGGCCTCATGGGATGGGGGTGGAACCAGTCCTGTCCTCCCCACCCCAATGAAACCCCAAGTCATCGCCCACGAACGGCCTTTCTGGCTCCTGATCAAGCTGCTTAATGGCCATGATCCCAGAGACTCAAACAAATCTCAAAATCCAGCGGCTTTTGGCAGAAATGCATCCGGAACCCACAGTGGGTTACTGTTGCCGGGCCACCCCAGGGGGGAAAGGGTGTTGTCCCTCTGCCTGCTTCCCCCAGGCAGCTCGGTGGCCGCCATCCTCCAGAGGCCATTGGACAGTCAGGTTTGTGCCCGCAGTGACGAGACATTTTGGGCCTCATGGGATGGGGGTGGAGCCGGTCCTGTCCTCCCCACCCCAATGAGACCCCAAGTCATCGCCCACGAATGGCCTTTCTGGCTCCTGATCAAGCTGCTTAACGGCCATGATCCTAGAGACTCAGGAGCAAATCTCGGAACCCAGCAGTTTTTGGCAGAAATCCCTCCAGATTTAAGTGTTACAATTTTGGAATTTCAAAATTGCGTGGCCACTACTGTAGCCACGCGACATCATATGTTATTCATAACCAGCAATAGAGAGCAAATTGTCTACTGTTGCCTTTTCAGCAGATCTGAGTGTTGGGGTAAAATCCCAAATAATAATGGTGGAGCTGGTGTCAAAATATTGAATGTGATCAAAGTAGAGAGAGAGTAATGTGGAAATCATCTGCCCCACAGGTAGGGGGAGGGTATACTGGGTTTTTGGTGGTGGAGAATGGGCACTGGTGAAGGTATGGGTGTTTCATTGTATGACCGAGACTTAAACCCAAAAGCTTTGTAACTGCTCTTACGGTGATTCAATAAATAAAATTATAAAAAATGAAAAAAAAGAAGGTGGCGTTCATGCACAATTCAATCAGCTAATCAGTGGCTGAATAAATAGCAGTACTCCTACATTAAAAAAAAAAAAGAATTGTTAGAAACAAATTTCTGCTGGATATGACCTAGCCCATCTGGTTTATTTTGTTTTAGCAGTCTAAATAGATGAAGACACTGTTATAGAAAAATCTGTTATTCTACCAGCTCCTAGAAAAATCCACTAGGAGTCACACTTTTGGGTTTTATTTACATCTATTTGGTAAACTTATTTATTGACTAAGTGAGCCATATGTTACAATCAATTCACAGTCTGATACTCAGGAAGAATCTACATCATAAATACCAAGAGAAAAGATGGGGTCAGCAAGAATGATTTCCTGTTGAAGCACAGTATTAAGTAAAACAATCTTGTTTCCAGGTCCAAATTATGACTCATGCTAAAATAAGCTGGACACTTGTGAATGAGTTATGTACTTAAATCCATGCTAGATGGGAAAGAAAAGAAGAATTATTTTTTTAAACCAAGTGCATTGTTATCTTAACTGAATTGCCTGAAGAGACCATTGGATGCATTACTCACATATTGAAAGAAGGGGTAGCAGTTACCTATTTTCACCTCAAGTTTTTATTTTTGTAAGAATTTCTTGTTAACTTATTTATGCCCCAAAAATTATTCCATTTTTTATGACCTTAGTTGCTCTGAGAGTCTCAGCACACTAAATATATATACAATAATACTTCCATTTTAACACTATAGACCCAGAGTTAATCAGGGCTCACCATTGGTTTTTAGGGGTTGCTCCCTTTTGTTTTGGGGGTTTAGGTTATACTGGACTGTGCTTAGGATTTACTCATCACTCTGCAGGACAAAGAAGGACCTTATGTAATACAGGGGGTTGAACTCAGGTTAGCCGTATGCAAAGCAAGCATCTTATGGGGTTAAGGTGCTAGACTTTGGTGCAGTGGACCCCAGTTCAAATCCCCAGCATTGCTCACATATGATCCACAAAGCATCTCCAGGAGTGAGCCCTGAGGACAGAGCTAGAGGTAAGCCCTGAGCACAGCCAAGCATTGCCACGCTTCCCACACCCCATCCCCTCCCACCCCTGCCAAAAACAAACAAACAAAGAAGCAAACTTACTTTGGTGCTATCTCTCTCTATCCCTAAAAACCTCTCAGTTTAAGATTAAGGAATTATTCCCAGAAGTAACACTGTAGCACTGTGGCACTGTCCTCCTGTAGTTCATCAATTTGCTCCAGCGGGCCCCAGTAACATCTCCATTGTGAGACTTGTTACTGTTTTTGTCATATTGAACATGCCATGAGGAGCTTTCCAGGCTCTGCCATGCAGGCAGAATACTCTTGGTAGCTTGCCGGGCTCTCAGAGAGGGACGGAGGAATTGAACCCGAATTGACCGTGTACAAGGTAAACGCCCTACCCACTGTGCTACTGCTCCAGCTCATTCTCAGAAGTATGAAAAGAAATAAGCCATCACTGGGCACAGAATTACTACAGACACTTCTAAGTCAGCCATAGAACAAAGCAAGCAACATTAGCTCTGAATAGGCCTAAGGTTTTCCCCAAGCCACCATACTGCTTCTTGAGCAAGAAACAATACTGGAATATTTTATTTTATTTATTTTTATTTTTTTAAATTTTTTATTAATGAAACACCATGAGGTACAGTTATAGACTTATAAATTTTTGTGCTTGGCTTTCAGTTATACAATGATCAAGTACCCATCCCTCCACCAGTGCCCATCCTCCACCACCACGGGTCCCAGCATCCCCCCTCACCCCCCATTCCCCCCGTCCCACCCTGCCTCTGTGGCAGGGCATTCCCCCTTGTTCTCTCTCTCTTCTTTTGGGTACTGTGTTTTGCAAGAGAGGCATTGAGTGGCAATCATGTTTGGTCTATAGACTGGAATATTTTAACCAGGTAAAACTTTCCATAAAAAAGGACAGTTTTGTTTTACTTTGTTTCTGGGCCACACCCAGCAGTGCTCAGAGCTTAATCCTGACTGGACTCAGGGATCACTTTTGTCAGGCTCAGGGAACCATATGGGGTGCTGGGGATTGAACCTAAGTTGGCCTTATGCAAGACAAGTGCCCTACCTGTTGTAATATTGCTCTGCCCCCCACCCCTGGCAAGAACAACTTTATTTTTTTTTATTATTTATTTTTGCTTTTTGGGTCACACCCAGCATTGCACAGGGGTTACTCCTTGCTCTGCACTCAGAAATTACTCCTGGCAGTGCTCAGGGGACCATATGGGATGCTGGGAATCGAACCCGGGTGGGCCGCGTGCAAGGCAAACACCCTACCTGCTGTGCTGTCACTCCAGCCCATCGCAAGAACAACTTTAATACAACAATTTTATCATCTAGTTCTTGGATTTCTCACACATAAATTGCATCCAAACCACAGAGATAAAGATCTTATTAATGTAAACAATACACTCCTATTGACACTCGTTATGTTAGGAGATTAATAGATACCAACCTCTGAAACAAATACTCTGTTACATCATGAGTTGGTTTTTTTTTTTTGTACTCAATCTGCCTGCCACAACCCATATAAGCTGTAACCTACAAAATGGGGGGGGAGGGTCCAATGACTGGAAATTTCTACTTGACACTGCATACCCAGATTCACTCCCATCCTTGACTTTGAAAACAAAGCTCCTTTATCCACCTGTTTTCCTCACCGAGGGATTATTTATTTTGGGTTGACACATGATTGCCTCACACGGTGCTAATCAAAAGTCCTATATCACCCAAACCTCTCACTGCTCTCTTTTTTTAGGTTTAATGATTTGTGAGAAACATATAAAGAAAAACTCAAGACAAATACTTACGCTTCCTGGCTTATAAAGGAATAATGAGCAAGATGAAGAGAACACAGGAATCTTGAAGAGTTCCAAACAGAAGTTTCTGTCCCTGTGGAGTTAGGGTGTACTTGTGAATATGTTTACCTATCAGAAAATTCTCTGAATCTCATTGCTGGGGAGTTTTCATAGACTTCAACCTCCCTTTTAGCCACACCTTCCCCAGCCTTCAGGATTAAGGCTGAAAATGCCAACCTCCCAATCACTTGATCTTTCTTTCTTTTCTTTCTTTTTTCTTTTTTTTTTAAAGTAGCACTGCACTGTAGCACTGTCTTCCCGTTGTTCATCGATTTGCTAGAGCAGGCCCAATAATGTCTCCATTGTGAGATTTCTTGTTACTGTGTTTGGCATATCTAATACGTCACGGGTAGCTTGCCAGTTTGCCGTGCAGGCTAGATACTCTCGGTAGCTTGTCCGGCTCTCCAAGAGGGGTGAAGGAATCGAACCCGGTTGGGCAGGGCCGGCCACTCACAAGGCAAACGCTCTACCGCTCTGCTATCACCCCAGCAATTTACTTTTTAAAGTAAAAATATGGAGGCTTTTAGGAAGGGGAAGGAGGGAGAGCAAGTGAGAGAGTAACACATTCAATAGAGAATCGCGGCTTCTCCAAAGGTGGAAAGATTCCTTATACACATCCCAGAGTAAGATATGAAAGAACACATCTCAAGAGGGGAGATGTGGGTGACACATGTGCTCAGCCATGTGGGCATAAGCAGCTTGATCTTTCTGGTGACCTGTTCTGAGTACATCTAGGGACCCCATCTAAGTCACCTCATTAGCATATACTAGATGTGACTGAGGGAGACTTTGTTTTTACTTTCTTTTTTTCCCTTTTTTTTTTGGGTCACGCCCAGCGATGTTCAGGGGTTACTCCTGGCTCATGCACTCTGGAATTACTCCTGGCGGTGCTTGGGGGACCATATGGGATGCTGGGAATTGAACCCAGGTTGGCTGCGTGCAAGGCAAAGGCCCTACCACTGTGCTATAGCTCCAGTCCATGGTTTTTCTTTTTGAAAGATACTTTTTGTGAGTAAAAACAAAAAAACAAAAAAACAAAAAAAACATAGCTGTCTATCAGGAACCTCAGAGATCTTAGGAGCAATGTGCCAGGAGTCAGGTACTATTTACCCATTTATTTTTGTTTGTTTCTTGGGTCACATCTAGCAATACTCAGAGCTTACTCCTAGCTCTGAGCTCAGGGATCACTCTTGGCAGTGCTTGGGTTACCATATATGGTACCAGGGATCGAACCCGACTCAGCTGTGTGTAAAGCAAGCATTCTACCTGCTATAAATCGCTCCAGCCCCCAAAGACTTTCTCATAATAGCCCATTACTTGGTTCTACAGGATTGGACAAGAGCAGCATGGCTCAAGTATAGGATTTTGTGGATTATTGTTAGAGCTAATAATAGAAATGAGTTTTCTGAATGTTCACTCAAATTTTCTTTCTAGTTTTTAGGTATTTTGTTTTGTTTTGTTTTGTTTTGTTTTAATCATCCCCAGTGATGCTCTGTGCTCAGGGGGATCACTCCTGGTGGGGTTCTAGGGATTGGGTGTCAGGAATTGAACCTGGTAAATTGCATGTAAGGCCAGCACCCTATTCACTGTACTATCTCTTTGACTCTTCCAGTTTCTTTTTGAAATGATCACAATAGTGTTGTGGGAGTATTTGGGTTTTGATATCTCATAAGCTTTTCTAGTCGCATAGATTCAAGACAGTTTCTGAGGAGACTGTGCCCAGCTTTCTCAGACCTCTCAGCCCATACTTAGTTCCTGACTCACTGAATTGCTTTGAACTCCTTCCCACATCACCTGCAACAACTACATTTTCTTTGTTAATTGCCCTTTGGTGTGTGCCTCTACATTGTCTCTCAATAAAAATGTCCCAGAAGACAGGATCTGGGTCTAGTTGCTTCTCGCAGTATTCCCAGATCACAGTATAAGAACTAACTTTCAGTTGGTGCTCCAAAAAAATCATTGTTAAGATTTTAGAAGATATCTATAGAGCTGGAGCACAAGATTTGTATATGAGAGGCCTAGATTCTATCCCAGTACTGCATCATCCCCTGAGCACTGCTGCAAGTAGCTCCTGAGCACCACTTGGTAAAACCCCATAAAACAAAAATAAAATTTAAGTGAATTTGTTTCTCCCAATTTTGCATCACAAAGATGATGAATAACACATTCAGTTTGCTTTTTGTGCCTTCTGCCTTTGCCCAGTTTTTTTCCAGTCCTAATAGAAGAGGCCAGAGCGATAGCATAGCAGGTAGAGCATTTGCCTTGCATGAAGTGGACCGGGGTTCTATTCCTCCGTCCCTCTCGGAGAGTCCTGCAAACTACCGAGATATCCGCCTGCAGGGCAGAGCCTGGCAAGTTCCCCGTGACATACTCGATATGCCAAACCCAGAAACAAGTCTCACAATGGAGACGTTACTGATGCCCGCTCAAGCAAATCGATGAACACCGTGGAGGACAGTGCTACAGTGCCTGCAAGAAGAATTTGAATGGTCTCACCTGGGCCCCTTCACGTTATTATAAACAGTTGGGGTTTAGGAATTACCCAAAATGGCCTTGGCTAGGAGATATTTTTTCACCCACTAATTTTCATAACCTTGTTTGTTTGAGAGGAAATCTGATCCAGATGTTTCAGATTCATTTACATTAAACTCATTGCCACGTGACACTGTAACAGCTTTTGATAGCCATGAAGTCCTTTTTCATAAGCCAGACCGTTGCTTTTGCCAGTCCAGTCGCAAATGAGTATAGGACCTCACTTCTTTGCAAATTTCAGGTCCAAATTTAGCAAGGCTTGTTGGGGTGGGGGGAGTGTGAAGTTTGGCAATTCTATGTTCTCCCTTCCCTGATGAGGCATGGGTGGGATTTTATAGACATTGGAATGTAGTTTCCCTGATGAGTCAGATGAATGTCACAATGTGCTGGTTTAGTCCCCCAAAAGGACAATGAAGCAAGGACAAACTACAGATCTTTGTGATTTCTTCTGTCCAATTTGAAAAGAAGTGGAAAAGAGAAGAGTGTAAGAAAGGAGTTTAAGAAAAGCAGACAAGTACATACATGGATGCACACACACACACACACACACACACACATGCGTGCATGTGCAATTTTTAACACTATAATGGTTCATTAACTGATCCAGAAAAGATTCAAACTTGCTGGTTCCTTGGTAAGCAAAGGGCCAAGGCTTCCCTCCCTTCTGCTCTCACCCTGTGAATTTCTCATCAACCCTTCTCTCCCTGGTATTATGGTGGGTTTTGCCACAAAAAGAATAATCCTCATCCCACTGAATTAACGAAATACTGTAGAACTAACTCAAAGTGATCCGTCCAGCTATTTTATGGCTCAAAAACTATTTGTATCAGGGAGGTTCTCTGAAACAACTGGGAAATGTTATCTCAGCACAATGAGTTATTCCCCACTCTGTCCACATGACTGTCATTGTGTTTAACGTGTAGAGATTTATATGCTTTTAAAGGTGGTTCCCATCAATAAACTGGTATGATCCAAGGCAGGAGCTGTACTTCATTTATGCTTGTATAGTCAGAACTTAGCATAGTGTCTTGCAATAGTAGTTGCTCATGAAAACTCTAATGAATGTATGATGAGTAAACGTGTATCCCCTGCTTTAGCTACAGCTCCCAGGTGACTGTGCTCATAAGGATAAAATAGATAAATAGATACAAGGAAACATAGAATTAAGAGATCATAGAAAGGAAAGGAGGGGCTGGAGCGATAGTACAGTGGGTAGGGTGATTGCCTTGCATGTGGCCTACCCGGGTTCAATTCCCAGCATGCCATATGGTCTCCTGAGCACCAACAGGAGTAATTCCTGAGTGCAAAGCCAGGAGTAATCCCTGTGCATCGCCGGGTGTGACCCAAAAAGAAAAAAAAAAAAAAAAAGGAAAGGAAAACTTTTCCTTGAAATCTGAGTACTTTTCATACTATTTTTTATAAACATGGTCTCAAATTTCCCCAAACTCTGTCATACCATCCTGTATCTTAGTCTACAGGCCTTTTCCCATGCTGAAGTCTCCTCCTCTCCTCTCCCAATCTGGATCAGTCCTCTAGACCTACTTTCTCATACTCAAACATTCAGTCTGTCCCTGCTATTCTGGTCAGAGCTGCTAGTTTAAGGATTGCATATTTTCTTCCTTCTTAGTTTTCTTCCTTATTTTGCTGAAGTATATCTTTATGTAACTTCGCATAGAAGGAGACATGGAAAATACCCTCCCCAAGTTCTTACAGGCTTGAAATGATTTCATTCTCACACTTCGCAATCTGACTGGATTCAAAGTTTTGATCAAATTGTAAAGTTTGGTGAGGTTCCACATGCCGACATAAGAAGTATTAATATGGAAGTCTTAACCTTCCCTTAGGTTGCCAGTTCAAATATTTGGCAAAGAGCTGGCAGACATTTTCTGAGTATTCATTGCCTGTGCTTGGAGTGAAGAATTATGGGGGTGTACCAACAAGGATAGTTGTCCAGTTTTCACTCCAAATCATCACCCTGACCTTTGGCTATACCCGCTGAATTGGAGCACAAGGTCACATAGTGATTTTATCAAATAAATTGACTCCCATTATTTTGGTAGTCCTCCTGAGAGAAGATGGGAGGTCTCTGCTTTCTACCAGTTTTGTTCAATAGCCTTTTCCCAGCCTTTTACCATCTCCTAGAAATTTTCTACTGGAATGCTTCCTGCTCCTTCCAGTTTGTGTCTTTTTCATTTATTAGCTGTGTGACCTGGGAAAGTTACTTGATGTTTCTGTACCTCACTTTTCTTGTACATAAAACACAAAATAATGGAACCTATCATGATTGTTAGAAAATGAAAAACAGTCATCGAGACACTGGAACACTACATATTCTTACCTTTATCATATAATGAATTGCTTTTGCTAATATGATGATGAGAATAACAATGATGGAGTCTCAAGAGTGATCAGAGACAGGATTTTAGGAGGCAGAAATTAGACAATTTACGGAGGAATCTGTTCTCAACTGGAAGAAACCCACGGAATAGGATTACCTGAATTAATAGCTATGGTTTACTCATCTGGAATTATTGGTATTTCTTAAACTTTAACGTGTATCATAATTATCTAGAAACTATGCCAAAAATGCAGATTCTAGGGGCACAGAAATAGCTTAAAAAGGTGGATCCTAATCCTGGTGTGTGTCAGGCCCCAAGTTTGATACCCTTCACTGCAGACACTGGCAGTGGCCTGGCACAGTAATGATCACAGTAAGGGGCACAGTAAGGGGCAGAGCACTGAAGCATCAGGCTTCCACTCCTGACAGCAGGAGTATCACTGAGAATGCCCCCTATGGCCCCCATTCCTATCTTCCAGCACTGATGTATAGGGGCTCTAAAATAAAATAAAATAATTTTCATTTTATTTTAGAAGGTAGAAAACAAACCCCATAGTCCACATTTCAAGAAAGTTCCTGAGTGGTGCAAATACTTCTAGCAGTGCATACATGTTTGGTATGCCCACACATATACATATATATATATATATGCAATAAATGTCACTATTAAGTATATTTTTACTGTGGGTCATGGTAAAAAGAAAAAGAGGTTGAAAAAATTAGTGCTCGGAAAGTTACCGTGCAGTTTCACTCAAAACTGTGTCCACAAGAGATTCCCCTAGCAATACCTATTAGGAATCAGGATCAGATTTTATCCGGGAAACAGGAACTCCAGCCTGCTCCTAATCACTCTGCAATTCACTCAAGTCTGTCCCAAACCCTCAGCCTTGTTCTATGAAGCCCCTTCACCACTGCACCTGGTGTGTTACCTGGATTATCTACATTTCCTCATTGGCTTCCACAGCACTTTCTGGCTTCTGGCTTGGCGCCTCTCTCAGACCACCAGAGACCTTCAGCCCCTGCTCCTTCCCTGAGGTATCTGCTTTCATTCTTGCTACTGGTTTAGGGTTTCTCTTCCTTGGAAGACAGGGACAGCTGGGAATGTGGATCTCATCCTGTCTGGGTTTTTCTCCCGGACAAGTGGCAGGAGGGGCAGGATATGAGGTGCTTGAAGACCACTCATGAGAGTATTATCGCGGAGAGCAAAGTCAGCAGCAGAAAGAACAGGTGTGGGGCCGGATTTCACTTAGCAGGCCAGTGGGAAAAGCCAGCAGGGCAAACATGGATTTAAAAAAAATCACTAAGGGAGAGATGATTAAGTGGAGCACAGGGACTTGGGGTGGGAGTGGGGCTCCCAAGTGGTGCTCAGCAGGCCTGGGGAATGTTGGGGGTTCTTGGCCAATTGGGTAGGCTTATGAATTACCTGGATCACCCTAGTGTTGCTTGGAGGACTCCAAGGCCTCACCCAGAGATGCTCATGGGAACCATGTGGTTCTAGGGATTAAACAGAGTTGGCTATATGCAAAGTTGTACTACCTCTCTGATTCATTGGGGATTTTTAGTGCGATCATCCAACTTAATACACTCACGTTGATGCATGTGGACTGTAATGCAAAACAGTATTAAAATTGCATTTTAGTGCAGTACAACTGTAAGGCTACTGTAATGAACTATAAATACAACATTTTGAAGAAGCCCCGTATTTTGTTAGAGTCCCTGCTATATATATATATATATATATATATATATATATATATATATATATATGCACATGGTAAGCTTTATTTTTGGGATAGAAACTGACAACTTTCTGAAGTTAATACTATGGACATGGTACTTACTATATAATTTAATATGTGCACATGGAATGATCATCAAAATGAGAAGGTATAAAATAGTGAGATTTTCACTCCATGATATTTACTCCAGGTGCACTTTTTACAGATTTGTGTATGTGAGCCACTTTTCAAAGGTTTTTATTTTTTATCGCTGCATTATGACACTTTGTTTTTTGATATTCCCTGATAAGGAACTGAAATAGTTTTTGATTATCAACTTTAAAAAGAATCTACTGAGTATCATTTTGACTGACTTGATAAAGAGTTGATAAAGCTCTTTCAATTTCAAACTTCCTTTCATTTTTTGGTTTGATTGACTATTTTCAAAACTGAAATATTACAATTCTTTTGCTACAGTAACATTATTGTGCTATCAAGAGTTTACTGTACTATGTCTCTTCACTAGAAAAAATGAAGACACAATTGTTCTTTTCTTTTGTTTGCCTTCTTCCTCCTCCTCCCCCTTCCCTCCCCTTCCTCCTTTACCCCTCCTTGCCATTCCTATCATCTGTCTTCTCCTCCCTCTCCACCCCTACCCTCCTCCACCTCTTCCTCCTCCTCCTGCTCCTCCTCCAATTGGGTTTTGGGACAACACCCGACTCTAGGCTCAAGAATCAGTCTTGGTGAGGTACAGGGAATCATGTAATTCAGGGGATAAAAAACAAGGCAAGGTAAACACCCTATGTATTGTGTTTTCTCTCATTATTTTTAAGACTAAGGTTAATAATGTTTGCATTTTTTTTGCGAGAACAATCATCAAGTTTGACATGTTTTGTCTCTAAAATGAATCTTTTACACATTAAAAAGGAGCATCTATACTCATCATTAAATAAATGTGCCCATTGGTCATGTGTATGGCTCTTTTAGAGAAATTTCTATTCAGATTGTGAGCCCATTTTAAAATCAGTTCTCTGATCTTTTGTTGTTGAGTTGTATGGGCTTTTTGCATATTTTAGATATTCGCATCAAGAATTTTTATGTCATTAAACTTGTGTCAAACTAAAGAGACAATTATTAATACCAAGGTTAAATAGATTCTCTCTCTTGACATTCCATTGGTTCAGAATCATGCCACAGTTTAATTTGCTTCATTTGTAGAACATGACTTTTTTATTTTCCTGACATTTCTAATTGTCTTTCTTCTTTCTTGTTGAGTGAAGAAACTTATAATAGGTTACATCATACTGTGTATTGAATAGTTAATTTTGAGAAGAAAGAGATTGTAAAATCCCTGACAAATGGAGAAATTCCTGTATTTCTGACTTTCTAGTTCTGGTCCACATGTGACCTAACTCATTCCTACTCCAAGAAGAGTCCTCTCTGATTCTTATAATATCCACCCCTCAAGCATGCAAACATATTTTGAAGTAGTATGTGAAAGTTCCTGTCTCTTGAAATCCAATAATTATGTACACATGCAGGGACTCTTCCAATCCTGACCATTTTCTCTGTGCTTATAAGCTCTTCTGACCATCTGTTTGAATAGACTAGATAAACTTCTCCTACCATTTCTTTTTTTCTATTCACCTAACACCTTTCCTAGAAAAGTAAAAAACAAACAAAAATATACTCCATTTTGCAGCGAGGATAATTTTTGTCCTTTTGTCATGACTCCAGTTTCGGGATCACATTATATACGATGCTGTGTAAAACATAGTCACCCTCTATCTCTAAAGACTGCCAAAATCTACCTCTTAATGCATCTAAGGAGATCAGATTTTTAAAAAATCTAATGTTAAATGCATTGGATTCACAATCAGTATGGGGAAAAGGAAGGGCCATTTTTGTTTCTTGACAAAAAACACTAGCTGATCATTCTGTATATCTTGGCAGGTACAAAATCAAAATTGACATAGATCCAAACCAAAGATCTTGAAATGTCCTAGGGATAAATATCCTTGGGGTGTAGCATAAGATTTTCCTTGATGCCAAACTTCCTTAAAGACCAAAGAGGAGAGGATGCATAATAAGAGAGTTAAGTTCTCTATAGGGAACCAACGCCTGTTCTCATGATTCCACCAATGCAAATGGTGTCAGTTCCCCTACATTGACTGTGGTGTTTTAATAAATCAAATTATCAAAGCTCTATAGAAGTAAAAAAAATGAAACAAAAACAAGTGAAGCAAGCAAAGTTTGCTACTCTAACATCAAAGAAGTCTAAACCATAAATCCATAACATTCACTTTCAAAAGCAGATGATGAAAAATATGGAATGAGTTTCTTAGATTTAATTTTAAAACAGCAAAAGTATGTGAAAGCAGAAGAGAAATGCTGAAAAGCAGAAACCAGAGCAGAGAGCACTTCATTTTAGATTTTTTAGTTTCTCCAGGGAGCAAAAGAGCTTAGTTCCTTGATGGCTGGAAAGTCATCGGCAAAGTTTGCAAGCTCTTTTTAAATTTTGTATTGAGTCCAATCATTGAGTTCAACTCAGTAAATCAGATACCCAGGAGAGTTCCTAACACATTATTAAATTTATGCAAGAGCTCTGAGTTCATCAAGAAAAACAAACAAAGGTGCTGAATATCAGGAGTGATTTCACTGGTCATCAAGCCATCCTAACACAAAACTGATTTCTAAATTGCAGACTCCTTTTCTACAGTTTTATTCATAGTAATAGACATTTCTCTTTTGTTGTTGTTGTTGTTGTTGCTAAAACCCATTCATTCCCCTTCTGAATACAACTTAGTTTCCTTTTAGGGAAATACTTTTTTTAATGGCAATCTTGGGGGGAAATGGTACTACCTCCAGCCCCCAGACTTGCACACTAATGGAGGAAGGTCTAACTCATCTCAGGTTATCTTTGAGTGAATAGACAGAAGAGAATAGATAGACATGTAAATGGGATGCTTGCCCCAGACTGAATCCTGTGGGAGAAATGTAATGAGAATGTATTTGTCCTTGCTGATTCACCCCCGGTCTTCTAGTCCTTTGTGATATGACCCCAGTAGCTGCTATTCAACAAATGTTTTTTGTTAGTTTTATTTTGTTTCACTTGGGGACCATACCTAGCTGTACTCAGGGTTTACTCTGACTCTAAGCTCAGTCATGCCTCCTAGTGGGGTTTGGGGGACTATTTGTGGTGCTGGAGATCAAACCCGGGTTGGTTGTATAAAAGGCAAGTACTTTACCCACTGACTACTATCTCTTTGGTCCCCAACAAATGTTTCCCCCATCCTTGGGATAATCAAAGTCTATTCCATTTGCTTGTGACCAAGAAGTTTATTGAATTAATAAAAAAAATCTTGAGCATCTACTATGTTTGGCATT
This sequence comes from Sorex fumeus, assembly GCF_029834395.1. Classification (NCBI taxonomy): domain Eukaryota; kingdom Metazoa; phylum Chordata; class Mammalia; order Eulipotyphla; family Soricidae; genus Sorex; species Sorex fumeus. Next base: position 34,524,701 of record NW_026606155.1, read on the forward strand.
AAGAGAGAGAGACAGATTCTTTCCACCAAACTGTCTGAATCAGGTAACTTGTCATTATAGTGCAACACAGGAGCCAACAACATAGACACGAATAATAACTACAAAGAAAGAAGTAATTCTCCTTAGAGATCTAGCAAATGTTCCACTAATAAGGCAAATAATAAGCGTGGTTCTAAAGGACAAGTGGGTGTTTGTCTTTCAAAAAAGCTTGCGACACATTTTCCAGCTGAGGGAACAATACATGGAAGGTATAATGGTATAGAAGGGCAGGACAGCTTGAAAAGCTGCTAAAATTAGTCTCAGGAAGATCTACACTGGTGGCTGAGTTTGGAAAAGGCTTCAGCTATATCATGAAGAATCGCCTATTATGCCCAATTGCATTGGTGTTGAAATAGTAATGAAATAGTGAATGCAAAGAAAATAAAAGGTACTGTCTTCAAATATATAAGGTGCTTAGAGAGTCATAGGAATTGAGAAGAATAGTGTTTCTAATCAAGCATTTACAAATAATTTTTCAATGATCAATTCCAGAAAATAATTTTTATAGATCATATTTTAAAAACAAAATAGTTTATTTAAATCTCATAGAATTTCAGTTTTGATGATCTGCTTTAATAACCCAGTCACAGAGATAATTGATAACTCTAATTAGCTGCTAAAATGTTAATACTTGCGAAGATTTGAGAATTACCTCCTGTTAGGAGATAATACACAGAGGATGTCTCAAATTTCTGCACATCTGGAAAGCAGATTCTCACTGCCCTTTGTTTCAGATTACCTTTGAAAGGATGTGTGGACAGTACACAGCCTCAGAAGGTAGAGATGGTGACCCTACGGGACAAAGGGCACAACACTGAACACCTGTTCAGAGCTCAGTGCTGAGCTGGGCCTCATGAAGAGAAGAACAAAACATCAAAACATCAAAACACAACCCTTAATCTCACTCTATGAAGAGAGAATCAAAACACAACCCTTGATCTCAGTCTACAATCAACCTGTATGAAACTAGAGTAGACCACTCAAAATGTTCTATCATCAAGGACTCAAGAACCAAGTGAAAGAAGCTGTCTTGTTTCTGTTGTCTTGACACTTGGTAAGTTGTGAACACTGTCAAGTTTCAAAGGAGACAAAAGTCAGTGAAGGTTTGTGATGCAGAAAGTCTTTTGAGAGGATCGGTCTGGCCTATAAAGGATGATAGGATTTTCATGGGAGAAGACAGAAGGGGAAACTTGCTTACATAAACCGAGATATAGATGGCCCCGCGGCCCCTTGTGGATGACTCCTGCTTTTATCCTCTAGGTGTCTCAGTCTCCCTGTCAGTGAAGTCTGGGTTACAATGTCACTATGCCCAAGGGAAGCTGAACCAAAGCAATGAATGTACAGGTGCAAAATTTCGTTTGTAGTTAAGAGTGCAGAAAAGATGAGATAAACAGATTAAGTAAACAATTTATAGTTAAATCTTCTCCTTTTCATAGTAAATGTCTCTCAGTGGTTGAACCCATGTGTCACATGGTAAGTCCAATCTATTCTTCTGTTCTTGAACATCAACTGTATTTTATGCTCTTTTCCTTTTGCTGTTGTTTTACCATTTGTTTGGGGAGCAGGTGTCTTAGAGGATGCTTAGGGGTCCAGGGGTCAGTCCCAGTAATACTCAACTGGTGCTACTACTTAGCTCCAGTAGTGCAGGACTTTGTAATGTCAGGATTCGAAACCATGATTGCCAGTGCCAGGCATGCACTCTGACCTTTTGAGGTATCTCCCCAGGCCCATTTCCTGTTCTTCTTAAAGTGTGATACTCAGGATTCTCCAGTTTTAACCTGACTGAAACAGGTTGGAGGGGGATTTACCCTTTGTTTGGAGTGGATACTATATTGATACTGGTGTAATCCAAAATGCCAAACCAAATCCTGTCAACTCAAGCTCTCTTTTATTTTAATGTAATCTGCTACTGTATTTTATTTCAGCTTGTAGATTCAGAAGCAATAGTTTTTTTTTTAACTGAGTCACTTTGAGATACAGTTCAAAGGTGTCGTGTTTGAGTTTCAGTCATAAAATGATCGAACACCCATCCCTCCATCAGTGTACATTTTCCACCACCAATGTCCCCAGTATCCCTCCGCACCCCCTGTCCTACCCCTCCCCCCTACCTCTATTGCAGACAATTTCCCTCTTACTCTCTTTCTCCTTTTGGGCATTATGGTTTGTATTACAGATACTGAGAGGCCATCATGTTTGGTCCTTTATCTACTTTCAACACATATCTCCCATCCCAAGAGATTCCTCCAACCATTGTTGATTTAGTGATCCCTTCTCTATCCTAGTAGAAGCAGTAGTTTTAACTGCAGCTTCAATTTGCTGTTTTAAAGTGACAGCAGATACAAAGTTGTGTTTTTTCTCAAAGATAAACTTAATGTAGAAAACTTAACAACATTTGCCTTTACAAAGAACTTCACATTAGTCTCCCTAACTTCTTAAAAGGAACTGTAATATATATTTTTGGCCTCAACCAGTAAAATGACTAAGTGGTAAAATTACTGGTATCATTACTATTCATACATTCTTCTTCTCCTGTACACACAGGATATTCTCCAAGATGGGCACATGCTGGGTCACAAAACATCTTTAAATCAAGAAGATAGAAATTGTGTCAACTATCCTCTAAGACCATGGTACTTTGAAAGTGGGAATTAATCACACAAAGAACTGGGGATAAAAAAAAACTAAAAATACTTGGAAATTTTTAAAAAAATAATAAAAGAGGAAAAACAAAGCAGAAACAAAATGGTAATTGTGTCAGAGTAGATGAGCTCTCAAAGACATGAACTTTGATAACCTGAACTAGACATCATCACCCAGATGGGAAGTTGGCAATTACCAGAGCAGTCTCCTGGAATGTCAGGATCTTCAGAATCCAACTTCTGCCTTTCTCCTCAAATCCCTTACTCCTGATCCCAGAAATCTTGGCCACCTTACACTGTGCTAGAGTTTCCTCTGAGAATTCTTGCAGAGACTCTTGTGTCCTGACAGTCCTTTTCCCTTCTCTCTGGGACCCATGCCTATTCCTGGGCTTCTAATTATCATCATTCAAATAGCTCATCTCTCTCTCCTCTCTTCTAACTCTTCCACTTTAGCACACATACATACACAAAATCCACCTTAACCCCATAAAACCCATGGGTATGGACTGAATATTTGTGTCTCCTCAAAATTCAGTTTAGGGTCAAAGAGAATAGAAGGTACGAAGGCAGTTGCTTGCTTGGGGCTGTTTTGGCTGCAATCCTGCCTCAGACCCCCAGCACTACATATGGCTCCCTGAGCATTACCAGGGGTTACTCCTGAGTGCAGTGCCAGAGATAGCCCCTCAGCACTACCCATTGTAGCACTGTAGCACTGTCCCCCAGTTGTTCATCGATCTGCTCTAATGGGCCCAGTAACGTCTCCATTGTGAGACTTGTTGTTGCTGTGTTTGGCATATCAAATACATCATGGTGGGCGAGATACTCTCAGTAGCTTTCTTGGCTCTCTGAGAGGGGCAGAGGAATTGAACTCGGGTCGACCAGGTCGGCTGTGTGCAAGGCAAATGCCCTACCCACTAAAAATTATAATTCATAGTTTAGGACTATAAATCTCCCCGGCCTGCCCCCAACCAGTATGACTGTAACCGGAGATATAAAGATGTGATTATGGTTCAGTGAGGTCAAAGCGTGAAATGCTGATCCAAATCTGTGTGTGTCTCTTTCTTTTCTCTTACCTCCCTCTCTCTTTGCCTCCCCATTCAAAATGGGATCTGAGGAAAGGCCATGCCATGCAGACGTGTACCAGGCAGGAAGAGGACTGTCACCAGGAAGTGTATATTCCATCACCTGATCATAGTTTTCTAGCCCCTAGAATGATGAGCAAATACAGTTCCATTGATTGAACCAACTAGTTTTGGGCATTTTTTTTATGCCAGCAGGGTGGGTTCAAATTCTTCCTTTGACTTTCTCTTACACCAGCTATTGTCCAACTGTTCATTTTGACTAGAACCAAACTTCTGGATAAAGCACCTACAGGCACTATGCCTGTGTTCTCACTTCCTAGTCATTCTCCGTCCAGTGCCATGTAGCTCATTAGGGTCAACTTATTTCTGCTAAAGCTCCAAGGGCCAGGGCCTAACCCATTTGAATGTTCTTAAATGTTGTCTCAAATTCAAGTGCTTCCATTCTTAAACTCACTTTTCTATCTTTTAAACCTGTTTTTCTTCTCATCTCAGGGACCTTGACACCAGACTCTACTCTTTTTTTTAACCAGGCAAATAACTTTACTGACATTTATTTCAAACTTTATTCCCAGGCTTCTTCAACTTAATTAACTGCAAAAAAATGACTTGTATTTAAACAAAAACTGAAAAGAGCTGGAGTGTCCAAAGGGCTTGAGCTTAAATATATTAGATCTCAATCTTATTAGATCCCTGAACAAAATTTTAGAAAGCAATCATATTATAAAATAGCAGCTTCTAGTAATTTCTTCGAGTTTTATCTTCTTTAGAAGTTGACTCAATTCAGTTTTCTTCATTCTTGGAAGCCTCATCAAAATTCTCCACCAGATCTGGAACCTCATCATCATCATCCTCTTCAGTATCAAGTGGTGCTTTCCATCCACCAATTGTTCAGGCAGAGCTTCAGCCAGTCTCCTTAAACTAGTCAAAACTGTCTGCATCACACTGGTTTAAGATGCTGGGAAGCATTTCTGTCAGCTGCTTTGCCTCAGCATGGCCTGTAATGGTGAAAGTGTTTGCTGCCAAGGATGCTTGAACGTTAGGGTTACTAAAGTAGATCACTGTTCCTTGGTTTGTAAACATATTCACCTGTTCAATACCAGAGATACTGTTTACACCTAACTTCTTTAAGGAGAACTGAAGTTTCTTATCATCTGCTGTAGCTGTTCTGTGGACCACCTTCTTCTTTCTGGGAGCAGTTCCTTTCCCACCAATGTGCACTTGGGCTAGCAGTTTGGCGAGCTTCTCTTGGTTCATCATTTCTTTCATCTTGTGGAGCAGAAATGGGGTCGCATGGGGGGACTAAAGGTTGGTGCTCAGGGGATCTCAGGGGACCAGCTGAGATTGGGCATGCACACCCGGGGATGCAAGATGGCAGCCAGACTCTACTCTTTGTGATCATTGTTAGAACCAAATAAATATGAGACTCTATTAATGTATAGACAACATGTGCCTATTTTTTATACTCTACTGTATTATGTTATTTAACCCTATAAATATTATCTTGCTATACCTTTTCCCTTTGTGCTTGTAATGTTTTTTTTTTGGGGGGGGGTCAATGCACTTGATTCTGGTCCTTTTACAATAGGTTGTAGGCCTCACACACTTGACTGTGGTGCTCCCAGGAGGAAGTGTCACTCACTTTTTAGTTGCAATGCTTGCAGATGTGTTCTCCAGGAGTCTCACACCTTTACTTATGGTGCTCACACAGTTCTGGATGGCACTGGCACTGTGGTGCTCTTATACATGCTCAAGTATCAAACTCCTGTCCACTATGCTCACCCACCTTTCTTTGTGGTGTTCACACACATCTGGTTGTGCAACCTCTGGTATAGTTGGCTCCATATTGCAGAGCTGTGAAGACCACACTCAGCACTTGTGGATGGTGCCTAGGACCAAACACACTGTCTCACACTTGCAGTTCAGGCACTTTGTTTTCACCTCTGAACCATTCCCCAGTACCTTCTCTTCCCTTTTCTTTACAAATGAGAAGAGAGACCCCAAGAAGCTGAGCAATACAACCAAAGATATACAGCTGGGGGGGGGAAGTAGTTTTAAAATCAGTTATATCTTCATTCAAAGCCCAAACTATCAACAACTACATTCAACTTCCTTATTTCACACTTATTTCACACATACCACAAAAGCATTAATATTTTATTTCCAACTATTATCTCATCCCTTTATGCCTACATTATTGTGACGGTTTTCTATTTGTTGTGCCACAATCCAGTCAATCTGTTATCACTCCCAAGCCTACTTCTGTATTGCCACCAGAGTATCTTTTAAAAGCTTAACTTTGAGGCCAGAGTGGTAGTACAGGGGTTAAAGCTGTCACTTTGTATGGGTTTGACTATCTGCAGCTCCACCTGGTCTCAAGTACTGCTGCTGGCCCAGTTGGCCAGTAATCACCCCAAATGCACCCCCACACTTAAGTATAACTTGGGGGTGGCCTTCACATTTAGAAAAAGAAAAACATCACTCTGATTATTTCTCTCATCTTCTTGAGGCAATCTGGCTGCCCTTCATGGGCCAACTCATTAGAATCTGTGTTCTGGCCGCCTTCAGCCTTTCCAGCCTGCCTGCACATGCCCCGTTTGCTCCAGAGTTGCTTGCAGAGTCCCAAATGAGCATAAAATTTAACAGCTCTAAAGTCTTACACATTTGTTTCCAGTCCCTGAAAGGATTTTCTCCTCCTTAGATTTGTGGTAGACACTGTGGTCGATGAATTCAACAGCCTTTCCCAGCCCTTTGCTCTCTCTCATTACCTTCTCCTTTGGCAGCTGGAAAGCTAGACACGCCTATGCAACACGCCCCCATGGGCCAGTGCAATGGAAGACCTCAGTGTGCTTCTAGGAAACAGAGAGGCAGTGGCTGGGACTGTCCTTCCGTGATGTGCCCACCTTCAACAGGAATATTTCCTTATAGAATTGCAGCAGCCATGTTGAAATCATGACGCTATAAAGCATGAGGATGGAAAGACTTTACACTATGGGTGGCAAAGTGGAAGAATTGAGTCAAGAAAAGCACTATGCTGTTAATTCAATGGCAATCCCTTTGACTTCACCTTCATGTCCCTGATAGTCAGATATCCTGTGACCAAATGCCACTTCTGGTTTGTTTTTTTTTTTCTTCAGGAGATAAGATGTGGTGCTGGGGGGTAGAACCTAGGTAGGCTGGGTGCAAGCAAGAGCTTTACCTGCTGTACTATCTCTCTTCAAATCCCCCCCTCTTAAGCAAAATACACACACCTTCAAATCACAGACTATAGAAATTTCTAATCTTCCTTTCAGGCTACCCTGGAAGGTAGGAAAACCAGTTTATTTGTAAAAATTTGAGTGTAGAAAGTGCTACAAGTTCATCGGTGAAAAACTCACCAGCAGATCATGCAGTAAGATTGGAAAGAAAGATTCATAGAAACAAAACCCAAGAAAATGCGTTGGCTGCAGATATTTCCTTAAGAAAAATACCAAAGGAAGTGATTTAGGCAAAAGGAATATAATTGCAGATGAAAACACAATTATACAAGAAGGAATGTAGGGAAATAGGAAAGGTAAATAAGTGGGTAAAACATAATTAATATTGACTGTTTAAAACAACAATAATAATGTTTTGTGGAATTAAAAGTATGTATAAATAAAACACATGACAATAATCACAATAGCCCAACCAGAGAAATTAGCATAGACCTTCAATGTTGCAAGGCTTTTTCATTGGTTAAGGGGTATTAATGGTATTAATTTATAGTGGACCCTAGTAAGTCAAGGGCACATGTTTGTAATTGCTGTGGTAACCACAAAAAAATACACTAAAGAATATAGAACCAACAAAAGAATGTAGAACCAGAGAGGGGGGAAATGGGAGAAAATTTAATGCTAAGTTAATGTAAGAAAGGAAAGAAGACAAGAATGAAGAAAAAGAGGAATTTTAAAAAAACAGATGGGACAAATGAAAAACAAAGAGGAAGTTAGTAGAATCAAAGTCAAAATCAAGTCAGAGTAGGTGGGATGCTTCACTGAGCAAAGCAGCTGGGGAAGAAGTATGGTTTCCTGGGAGCAGGTGTGCAGAGGGAGAGAGAAGGAAGGTGCTTTGTGCTTGGAGATCAGTATGGAGGGATATAGTAATATCAGATGAACATCCTACCTATTCATACACCCTAATCACAAGTTTTCTGAGAGTAAAATCTTCTTGCATTGTTATAACAACTCCTCTTTCTGAGATAATTTCAGACAACTTTGTTCCAACTTTCAGTTGCAAACAAATGACCCCTGACTGAGACAGTGGTCACGGTCAATAGGAGCTGAGACATATGGTCTTATTATACTGGCCTCTGGGGAGAGACAACTAGTATCTTGATCATGAAGCTTCTATCACAAGAATGCTTTTATATTTCAGATTACCATGATGATGATTCCTGGCTTTTATTTTTTATATTCTGTGTTATAATATGAATCCTTATATTCATCTCAACAGAAAGGCGGTGATGGTCCTATAGAACCAAATGCTAAAATTTGCAAAGTAAAAATGTTTCATGCTAAGAAAACAAGAACAGCAAAGGCCTCCTGGTTGATGTTTTTCTGCCTTGACCATCTGGTTTTGCAATTAATGTCTTGCCAATGTACTAAAATATTTTCTATGCAAATCTTTTACATTCTTGCTGTATTTTCAATTAAAGTCTCTGAATTAAAACGTTGTACCATGAGTCAGCAGTTAAATCAAACATGTTTTTTCCATTTATTTTCCTTTGGGAAAACCGAGTCCCAAATGCAGAATGCTTGCCATCCTTTAGTTCTTTTCATCAATCCAGATGTCCATAATTACTTCTGGAGGTTACCACAATAGTTGGCCCTGCCATCTGACACCATCTTTCCCATGATTGCCTCGTATGGTTTCCCCTGCCTTTCACTGTTCCCTATAAATACTCTCATTCATGGTGAAGAACATAACTGTGGTCTGCAGATAATAAGACCTGGAGACACCTCATGCTCTTGGGTGGTTTCATGCAAAAACTGCCATTGCAGATCTATGCTGGAGCAAATAAATACTTTATAATCATTTGGGGAGAGATTGTCTTGTTCACTAAGCTATGTTGCAGAAAATTAATATTCTAAGAAAATGAAGTGAATTTCCTAGGATCACATGTACAAAACTAATGAGATCCACATAGTTTTATTATGATAATAGTCCTAGAGAGTGCCAATGCCACCATAAGCCTCACATATTTGTTTGGCCTGGGACACTGGGTCAGCTGACTATCCCTTTTTTAAAAATAAAAATCTCTTTTATTGTTCAGTTTTTGGGTTTTGGGCCACATGCAGCAATGCTCCTGGCTCTGTGCTGGGGAATTATTCCTGGCAGTACTTGGGGGACCATATGGGATGCTGGGGATTGAAACTGACTTAGCTGCATGCAAGGAAAGTGCCCTCACCACTGTGCTATTGCCCCCTGACCATTTCTTATAGATAGGGTTTCGCAAAGATTCTGAATACCAGTAACATCTCCATTGTGAGACTTGTTCCTGTCTTTTGGCATATCGAATACACCACGGGGAGCTTGCCAGGCTCTACCATGCAGGATACTCTCTGTAGCTTGCCAGGCTCTCCGAGAGGGATGAAGGAATCGAACCCAGGTCAGAATACTCTCTAACTATTGAAGTAGCCTATTGAGGACTCTGATCTAATGTGCAAGGCAAACACCCTACCTGCTGTGCTACTGCTCCACGGAGGCATTTCTCTTGTTCAAGCAAAGGTAGTAGTAACAATGATATTTTATTCCTTTCAGATAGAGAATCACAGTCCACAAACAATTCTGCTAGACCTGGCTTAACTTGTGCCTTCTTCAAAAGCCCCTTGAAATGCAGCCTTCCCCAGTCACCAGGTCACTCTCCAGATATTCCACATGTTCCTCTCCACACACACTATATAAGCAACTTGGTGATTGTGGTGTCATATAGAACTTCGTTCAAAATGTCACTACAGACTAGGAAGGATCATTTGACATTTGTTAAAACTTTTCTATAAACCAAATGTTATTCTAGAACTTTTACCTACATTATCTCTAATCCTCATACCAACAATATGGTTGGACATCTTTATATCTGTTCCACAGGGAAGGAAACCTAAGCTTACAGTGATTATTTTTTTTGTAGGAGTACTGCTATTTATTCAACCACTGATTAGCTGATTGAATTGGGTATGAACTCCACCTTAATTTTTTTATTTATTTTTTTCTTTTTATATTTATTTATTTATTTATTGAATCACTGTGGGAAAAGTTACTAAGCTTTGAGGTTTAAGTCTCGGTCATACAATGATCAAACACCTTTCCCTTCACCAGTACTCATTTTTCACCCCCAAGAACCCCAGTATACCCCCCCTCTCACCCCACCAAAGGCAGATGATTTCTACTTAACTCTTCTCTACATTGATTACATTCATTATTTTGATAAAAGATGCACCATTATTTTTTAGAATTTCCTCCCAAACAATCAGAATTGCTGAAAAGGCATTGTGAAATATTTTGTTTTCTATAGCTGGTTATGAGAATCATATAATGTCACGCGGCCACGATTTTGGATTTCTGCAAAAAGCCAGATAATTACGAGATTGATTTCTGTGTTTAGATTCTGCCTTCTGGAACTGTGAGTTACCATGAATGGTCTTGGTCGACATGATGAACTCAGACAGTCTCTCACCCTGTTCGTTCCATTCTAGGCCATGGGTCCCGATGTAAAGTTCTTCAGCTGATCTTCTCGGTCCTATCTTGGCATTAAAATCACCCACAATGATCTTGTAGAAGGTGTGGTCTTCTTTATAGAACTTATCCAGCTCCATGTAGAACTTCTCAATTTCTCTTTCATCATAATGAGATGTTGGTGCGTAGACAACGAAGATAGAAACTGCAGGCAGTGAGCCACATCTATTCAAATGTAAACGTCCGATTCGGGTTGTTAGGCATTCGAATGAATCAATGCTCTTGGCCAAGTTTGTGTTGACATGGACACCGACGCCTCCAACACCTCTTTTATCGCATGTTCCGAGGAACAATTCTTCTCCAGTGTCGAAAACGGCATGGTGAGATTCGTGCCTTCTTGTCTCGGTCAGACCAATGATGTCGTACTTGATCATTCGCGCTTGTACCATCAGGTCCTCGATGGATGCATCTGATGCTAGCGTACGTGCATTGAAAGTATAGACGATCATTTTTGTCTTCCTTCGTTGTGGCAGCCTACGTCGGCCTTGAGATTTTGTCGGCCTCTCCTTTCTCATCCTTCTCAGTGCTGCCATGTCGGTGAAGCCTTCAGGGTCAGGTGAATGAGACCAGTTGTAGTTACTGGTTTTGGCATATCGAATACACAGCGGATAGCTTGCCAGGCTCTTCCGTGCGGGCGGAATACTCTCGGTAGCTTGCCAGTCTTTCCGAGAGGGATAGAGGCTTTTGGGGCGACCTCTAATCACCCTTGTAGGTGTTACCATATTTGAACCCTATCAAATATGGTACAACAATTCCGGAAGATGGGTATTTAGTCGGCCGTGTGGGTCCGGAAAGCATCCTTCCTGGAGTGTGGCGATGGCTGGGTAGTGGAAGTAGTGTCCAAGGACACGATGGACATGGGAGTCTCCCGGTGGACGATTCCACAACGAAATAGACCACATCATATTCAATCGACGGTTTTGCCTGACTGATGTCGCTGTTGTCCCAAAATTTCGAATGGGATCGGACCACCGTCTCCTTCATGCAAAATTCTACTTCACAGAGCGGGGAGAAAGGGCTGCAAAGTTCAAAAAGAGAACTCCCAGAATGACCACCAACTGGGAACTCTTTGGTACTATTGCGGCAACATGGGAAGATGCCATTGTTGACAACATTGATGAGGAATACGATCGACTGGTTCAGCACCTCCATGAATGTGCGAGGAACGCCAAGAGAGAGATAGCCACAAAAAATCGCCTATCTTCGAAAACTCTTGAGCTAATTTGCCAGCGTGGTTTGGCACATGCCTCAGGCAACCGCAAGCTAACGTCCGAGCTCGCAAAGCAGTGCAGAGATGCGATCAAGGAAGACCTCAAAGAGAGAAGAGCAGAAGTACTGGTAGATGTGGCAGAAGCCGGGAAAAGTATTCGTAACGCCCGCCTGTCCTTCGCCAACTATAAGACCAAGATGACTGCCCTCCGACGTCCTTATGGATCCATCACATCCTCCAGAATGGCAATGGAGAAGATTATCCATGACTTCTACTCAAATCTCTTCGATAGCCATGTCCACTTGCCGACATACCAAATTCCACAGGATGGATATGTCGTTCCCAACGTTCTCCCTTCTGAAATCCGACACGCCATTTCGTTGGTAAAGAAACAAACAGCACCCGGCCCAGACAAGGTCAGACCTGAACACCTGAAGAACCTGCCGTCAGTACTCATCAATACACTGGCTCGGCTCTTCACTCGCTACCTGTCTGAATGCAAGGTTCCGTCCCAATGGAAAACCAGCAGGACCGTACTACTGTTCAAGAAGGGAGACATCCATGACATTGGCAACTATCGCCTGATCTGCCTATTGTCTGTCATCTACAAGTTGTTCACTCGAGTCATCCTAAATAGGATTGGCAGAACACTAGATGAAGGACAACCATGCGAGCAAGCCGGGTTCCGCAGAGGATTCAGCACCATCAACCATATCCACACAATAACCAAGCTCATTGAGGTTTCTCAGGAGTTCAAGATGCCGCTCTGTTTAACATTCATTGATTTAAAGAAGGCCTTTGATTCTGTTGAGACGGTCATTGAAGCCCTAGCCAATCAGGGCATTCAAGCCCAATACATCAGGATCCTCCGTGAGCTGTATTGCGGATTCACTACCAGGATCTCACCATTCTACAAAGAAGTGATCGTTGATGTCAAGAGAGGGGTGCGGCAGGGTGATACCATTTCACCGAAACTCTTCAGTGCCACCCTCGAGAACATCATGCGACGACTGGAATGGGAAGGAATGGGAGTGAAGATAGATGGTCGGCAATTACACCACCTCCGCTTTGCTGATGACATTGTTTTAATAGCACCAAACATCAGCCAAGCGGCACAAATGCTGGCCGACTTTGACTGTGAGTGTGGAAAGGTAGGACTACAGCTGAATCTTATGAAGACAATGTTTACGAGAAACAGCCTTGTTCCTGACGCCCCATTCGCTCTCAATGGAACGACCATCTCCGAATGCAACAGCTATGTGTACCTAGGTCGAGAAGTCAACATGACAAATGACCTGGCACCTGAGCTGCGCAGGAGGAAGAGAGCGGCTTGGAACGCCTTCAAGAACGTCAAAGAAATAGCTAAGAGGACGAAGAACCTCCGGCTCCGGGCACATCTCTTTGATTCCACTGTTCTTCCTGCATTAACATATGCCTCAGAGACCTGGGCCCTACGCAAACAAGATGAGAACGCTATTCAGGTCTCCCAAAGAAGAATAGAAAGAGCTATGCTTGGAATATCACGTTTCACTCAAATGAGAGAGAGAATCCGGAGTTCTGACATCCGTCGACGATCAAGAATCAGGGACGCTGTCTCATATGCCAAGGTGTCGAAAATCAGATGGGCTGGTCACGTAATGAGATTTAAAGACGACTGCTGGACTAGAGCTGTTACCGACTGGATTCCACGGGATGTCAAAAGACCAAGTGGCCGCCCACCTTCCAGATGGTCAGACTTCTTCGTCAAGATCATGAACGATCGGTTTGAGGCCCTTCATGTTCCCGGAGCGAACAGATGCCATTGGGCTACACTAGCACGCAACAGGGACAAATGGAGACGTTACTGGTGCCCACTCGAGCAAATCGACGACTAACGGGAAGTTAAGTGATTAAGTGATTTCTGTGTGTCTGGTGTTATGGCTGTACCAGAGAGCTCTTTGTGGGGGGCAACTCATGACCTCGGTAGGGCGTGAAGGACGAGCCGGTACCATCCCCCCTCCCATGAGACTGCAGTTGCCCTGTCACTGCTGGCTCATACCTGGCTTTCCTATAAGCTCTGAGGTGGTGGCCACCTTGCTGCCAGGGGGGAAGAAGGCGGAAGGGAGCAACACCCTTTCCCTCCCGGGGAAGCATGGCACCATAGTTTAACGCATGGTCCATTCACTTTTCTGCTGCAAGCTGCCGGGTTCTGGATTAAGTCCTTTTGCCTCTGGAGCCATGGCCATGCCAGAGAGCCACTTGTGGGGGGCAACTCGTGACCTCGGTAGAGCGTGAAGGACAAGCCGGTACCGCCCTCCTTCCCATGAGACTGCAGTTGCTCCATCACTGCTGGCTCATACTTGGCTTTACATAAGCTCTGAGCCGGTGGCCATCTTGTATGCAGTCCAGATGCATTTCTGCCAAAAGCCGCTGGGTTTCAAGATTTGTTTGTAAGTCTCTGGTATCACAGCTATTAATCAGCTTGATCAGGAGCCAGAGATGTTGTTTGTAGGCGGCGACTCGGGGTCTTGTTGGGATGGGGAAAAAGAGTCGGTTCCACCCCCATGTTGTGAGGCCCCTTGTGTCTCATCACTGCAGGCCCAAACCTGACTGTCCAGTGGCCTCTGGAGGATTGTGGTCACCAGGCCGCCAGGGGGAACAGGCCAAGGCACGAAACCTAATCCCACCTGGAGTGGCCCAGCGCCAGTAACCTACTCCAGGAACAGGACGCATTTCTGTCAAAAGCCTTTGGGTTCCAAGATTCGTTTCTGAGACTCTGGGATCATGGCCATTAAGCAGTTTGATCAGGAACTAGAGAGGCCATGCCTCTGATTATATAGCTGAGCCAGAGGTGGTTTGTGGGTGTGTCTCCCACATACCTAACTTTTAGCTGTTTACTTTCTTAGTAAACTTTGCCCCAAGTTTTTGGGGGTCTTGCCAAAGGCACAGCAGAAATTTTGGGGTATCTGAAAGTCTGACATTGCCATCAGGCTGCTGATGCACTCACCTCACAGGTACAGATTGACCTGCTGGAGGCACCATACCACCAACAGTGATTCTTTTGACTCAAATCATATGGTTATTTATTTTCTCTTACTAATATGAGTTCGTATACAGGAAAATTAACATAATTAGGAGTATTTGCTCAGAATTTGGATTAAAAGGGAAAAATCCTGAATGTCAACAGGAAAACATAAATGTTGTGTTTTAAAAATGTAAATTTGAATGCTAGATCAACTATCAGCTACTGCTTAAAATCTACCCTGCTCTTTCAAATATCAGAACACAAATCTACCCTGCTCTTTCAAATATCAGAACACTCTCTAACTATTGAAGTAGCCTATTGAGTACTCTGATCTAATATGTATTCATTCCAGGCCAAAAATATTTTAGGAAAAGTTTCTTATTCTCCACATACTTTGACCCTGTATCTTTTTGATAAGTTGAGTGTAAATTAATACTAGGTGTGGGGCTGGAGAGATAGCACAGTGAATAGGGCGTTTGCCTTGCACGCGGCCGACCCAGGTTCGATTCCCAGCATCCCATATGGTCCCCTGAGCACTGCCAGGAATAACTCCTGAGTGCAGAGCCAGGAGTAACCCCTGTGCATCACCAGATGTGACCCAAAAAGAAAAAAAGATTAATACTAGGTGTGGATTACATCTTTCTGGAATATGTATGAAATTATAAATAAAAGAGGAAAGGGCTTGGGGGAAATATTATTTAGGATTTGATCAATACAAAACTAGCCTCAAAGAAATGTAATATACAAAGTCAGCAGCAGTGAACAAACTCCCAAAGTCTTTGAAATCAATGACTCAACAGACCAGGCACACCAGGAAGAGTGAGTAATACTTGGAAAAATTCAGATCTAGACATGGAGAAAGAGTTCAAATACCTGGAACTGCATGGTATTTGAAGATTTCAAATACCTGGAACTGCGTGGTCTTTAAAGACTATTAGATGTGATCCCTAAGCACATGGCCAGTAATTGCACCTGAGAACTTTTGAGTATGGTTCCAACACGAAAAAAAATTTTTTTTAAAAATCAGAACTGATTGTTTAACATACATTGTTTCCAGAATTCTCTATATGGAAGTCAAAAATATTTTCCATTTTAAAAAACAAAATCCTTTGATAGTATCTATGAAAAAAATGTTAAGCAAGCAAAAACTTATTTTCTTAACAGCCTTCCTTGGTCAGTGTAGAGGTTGGATACATAAGTAATTATCATAGTTACAATAATAAAACCCTTCTTTTGTTTTCATTGAGGCTGCTTAGGAAAAACATTTCTTTTCACCTTCAGCAAGTTGAGAAGGAAGACAGAATTTTGTCACTCTTTTGTGAATCATACTTGTTCTGCTATATATCTATCCACTCAAGCCCTGACCATTGGCCATAGAATTAACAATGATTTATAATTCTTCTCTTATTTTGGAGCAATAGCACAGCAGTAGGGCGTTTGCCTTGCAAGCAGCCAACATGGCCGACCCAAGTTCGATTCCTCCGCCCCTCTTGGAGAGCCTGGCAAGCTACCCAGAGTATCTCGCCCGTGTGGCAGAGCCTGGCAAGCTCCCCGTGATGTATTCGATATGCCAAACACAGTAACAACAAAGTCTCCAATGGAGATGTTACTGGGCCCGCTTGAGCAAGTCGATGAACAATGGGAGGACAGTGACAGTGACAGTTATTTTGATTTCACAGACTGGTTAATACTGTGACTTTTCTGTTCTTGCCTTTAAAGCAATTACATTTGATCTGTGCTCTTTGGAGTTGCATGTTGCTGAATTGTTTTTTACTCCTAAATTGTAGGTTCATTCATTCACTCAGATGATAAATAAGTAGTTAATTTCAGTACTATGGAAATAAACAAGTAGAGGGTAACAGAGGGTGGGGTCAGGTGGTAGGATGGCATCTTCGAGGAGGTGACATTTGAGCTAAGAGGGTCAAGTGTTCAGAAGAGAGTTTCAGGGCCAGGGAACAGTGAGTGCAGTGTCTTCACAACAGTGAAGGGCTGAATGACACCAGAGAATAAAATGTCAGAGAGGTGCTGGCAGAGACAAAACACAGAGTGATGCAGTTTAGATCTTATTCTAAGTATGATGGAAAGCCACTAAAGAATTTCCTTGTTTATTATTACATATCCTTGCTTACTTCTTATGTTTGATTTTAGCCCAAAAGCCAAGAAGTGATCCTTTATTATTTCTCTAGCGCTATAATTAATTATTTATTCATCAATTAAGTGTACAAATGAACCAACAACTTACAGGTGAAAAGGAACAGAATAACACAACCTGGGATTTCTGAGGTATGTTATTACATGTATGTTTTCTTTTGTTTTGTTTTTAATTTTGTCTTGAATTTGTGTTTAAATCACCACTTTGGCTATTATTTGCATAATAAGATAATGTAGGGCAAGAATCAAGTCAGGTTATTCAGGAGTCTGAAACAGATGTTGTCAGGGAGAGAAACCTCTGCTCTCCCTTTGGGGAAAATTCTATGTGCATTTACGTTGAAGAATTTTGAAAACCTGATTGATCCCAGAGCCTGGAAAGTGTTAGTTCAAATCTTATAGAACATGGGCTGGAAGCTAATGCAACAGGCTGGAATACTTTGTACGCAGGAGCTCTAGCTCTTTACCCCTGCACTGCGTGGTGCTCCAAGCACTACCTGAAGTGACTCCTAATCATTTAGCCAGGAGTAGCTTCCAAACCCAAACAGTAAACACAGAGAAACAACAATAAAAGGACTATAGAGCAGTTAAATTCAAAACCTGATTTTTACTCCCCATTCCCATTGATTTATTTGAGGTACCATGACAGAAAGTCAGCTTTGTACCAAAGAGCAGTGTTTATTTTTATCGAGTATTTGAGTACATTATTATAGTTAATATCTTTTTATTGGGCTGGCTACCTTATGAGCTGATTATTATTAACTCCATTTAAAAAATTTTTTTTAAATGAATCACCATGGTAGCCTGAGGCTTGCGCCAAGCCACATTGGCAAATGAGCTCAAGAGTTTTCAAAGACAGGCATCTTTTTGTGGCTATCTCTCTCTGTGTTCCTCGCACAATCATGGAGGTGCTGAACCAGTCAATCGTATTCCTCATCAATGTTGTCAATGATGGCATCTTCCCATGTTGCCACAATAGTGCCAAAGAGCTCCCAGTTGGTGGTTGTTCTGGGAGTTCTCTTCTTAAACTTTGCAGCCCTTTCTCCCTGCTCCATGAAGGAGAATTTTGCATGAAGGAGACGGTGGTCCGATCCCATTTGGAATTTTGGGACAACAGTGACATTGCTCAAGCAAAACCATCGATTGAATATGGTGTGGTCAATTTCACTGTGAAACTGTCCACTGGGAGAATCCCATGTCCAACGTTTAGTTTTGGCCTTCTGGAACTGTGAGCTACCATGGAGGTCTTGGTTCTAATAACACCAAACATTAGCCAAGCAGCACAAATGCTGGCCGACTTCAACCGTGAGTGTGGAAAGGTCGGACTACAGCTGAATCTCATGAAGACAATGTTTATGAGAAGTGGTCTCATTCCTGACTTTCCATTCAATCTCAACAGAATGAACATCTCCGAATGCAACAGTTGTATTTACCTAGGTCGAGAAATCAACATGAGGAAGGACCTGTTGCTCAGGAGGAAGAGAGCAGCTTGAAACGCCTTCAAGAACATCGAAGAAATAGCTAAGAGGACAAAGAACCTCCAACTCTGGACACATCTCTTCGATTTCACTGTTCTTCCTGCATTAACATATGCCTCAGAGATTTGGCCCTATGAAAACAGGATGAGAACGCTATTTGGGTCTCCCAAAGAGGAATCAAAAGAGCTATGCTTGGAGTATCATGCTTCACTCAAATGAGAGAAAGAATCCGGAGTTCTGATCTCCATAGATGGTCAAGAATCAGGGATGCTGTCTCATTTGCCAAGGTGTCAAAAATCAGATGGGCTGAACACATAATGAGATTTGGAGATGATCGCTGGACTAGAGCCATTACCAACTGGATTGCAAGGGATGTCAAAAGATGGCATGGCCGCCCACCTATGAGATGGTCAGATTTCTTCGTCAAGCCCATGAACGAGCCTCAGCTTGAGGCTCTTTGTGCTCCTAGAATGAGCAGATGCCATTGGGCTACACTAGCACAGGACAGGGATGAATGGAGATGTTACTGGCGCTGCTCAAGCAAATCGATGAGTAACAGGATGTCAAGCAACCAAGTGAATCACCGTGAGATACAGTTATAGACTTACAAACTTTCATACTTACATTTCAGTCATACAATGATCGAGTACCCATCCCTCCACCTGTGCCCATTCTTCACCACCAATATTCCTAGTATCCCTCCCCACCTCACCCTCTCTCCCCCCGCCTTTGTGGCAAGCAGATTCCCTTTTACTGTCTCCTTTAGGGTAATTAACCTCACGATCATGACAATCCTGTTGTTTGTTGATTGCCTCGAGCAGGCCCCAGTAACGTCTCCTTCATTCTAGCCCTGAGATTTTTTTAAAAAGTGCCATATTAAAAGCTCTTACAGGGTTAGGAGAATGAGACCCATCATTGTTACTGGTATTTGGCATATTGGGTACACCATGGGGAGTTTGCCAGACTCTGCCTTGTGGGCAGGTTACATTCGGTAGCTTGCCATTTTGTCCAAAGTAAGAATGTGATAATAAGGTGTCGCGCGGCCGCAAATGCTTCCGGGAGCTGGGTTTTATAGTCTCTGAGTCTTGGCCATTGATGGGATTACACGGCGCCAGGGGGCCAGTTGGTGGGTGTGACCCCTGCCCACTGGAATTTGGAGGATCTGGGTGCTGGATGCTCAGCCCTGATCTGAGCAGGCTTGAAGATCTCAGCCCCAGGACCCGCATGCCTTTGTTCCTCTGCCAGTACCTTCATGCGTGTGGAGAATGGTCTGCAGCATGGTGGTGACTGGTTCTGGAGATCTTCAGCTGCTGGAGCCCTGGTCGGGGCAGGGAGGGAAACTCAACCCGCTCCCCTCCAAGGGGCCCCGGTGAGGACAGCCAGGCGTGGTGGCAGGAGACTCATTTTTCAAATTAAATAAAATAGAGGCTTAAAGGAGAGTATTTGCCACCTGTATCTGAGGCCCTGGGTTCTACTTCCAATACCCTTGACCCTCCTCCTGCCCTCACCCCACCGAAAAAAAGAGAAAGCAAGCAAGCTTAGAAAGACAAGCTAATTAATATGCAAACACTATAAAGATGGGCTGGAGCGATAGCACAGCGGGTAGGGCGTTCGCCTTACACGCGGCCAACATGGCCGACGCGAGTTCGATTCCTCCACCCCTCTCGGAGAGCCTGGCAAGCTACGAGAGTATTCGATATGCCAGACACAGTAACAACAAAGTCTCCAATGGAGACGTTACTGGGCCCGCTCAAGCAAATCGACGATCAACGGGAGGGCCTTTACTTTACTTTACCTTACTATAAAGATAACATTTCATGATGCTGAGATCTGAATAAGCCTTTCTCTTATGGTGGGGGTGGGGTAGAGAAGTTATAGAATCATTTACATGAAAACTATATAAAATTATATAGTTTGGGAGACTTTTGGAGAGGCACATTTTCATTTCAT